>NC_092822.1:95960833-96667500 GCF_023375885.2 Dermacentor andersoni | reverse complement strand
TATAAAATATAAATTATGGGGTTTTACGTGCCAAAACCACTTACTGATTATGAGGCACGCCGTAGTGGAGGACTCCGGAAATTTCGACCACCTGGGGTTCTTTTAGCGTGCACCTAAATCTAAGTACACGGGTGTTTTCGCATTTCGCCTCCATCGAAATGCGGCCGCCGTGGCCGGGATTCGATCCCGCGACCTCGTGCTCAGCAGCCCAACACCATAGCCAAAGGGACACTAAAGGGTAATATTAAGTCAACGTGAACTATTGAAATACCATCCCAGAAACCTTGAGACGCTTGTTTCAGGCGAAGAAGAGACTTATTTTAAGAGAAAATGCGTTCTGAAGCGTCCGCGTACCTCTAGCGCAGTTCAAATCGCCCGCCCTCCGATCGAGAAGTGATGACGTCAAGGTCTCATGGTGACGTTGCACCGTCGGTGAGTAAAACGGCGCCCGCAGATGGCGCTACGGCTTTTCTGAACAAAACGCAAACGCGCGGCCAGAAACAGAGCCAAGATACAGCCGACAGCAGTGCGAAAGCGGAACTATGGTGGTTAGCGGAAGGGAAAGCTCGCGACGATAAGCTGGTTTTTTATTTTATTACGCCTACTTTGACACTCGTTGCAATGGACTACCCTGACAACGACACGTTGGATCGCGATGCTGGGCTCGACTTCAGCGATTTAAGCACTGATGAACGTGACCTGCTGCTGAGGGCTCGTGCTGCCGGCGTCGTTGCGTACTACTACGACGGCAACTGTATGCCATGGCTGTACACATTCGCACATTTGTAGCTTTACCTTCGTGAAAACGAAGTGCTGCAGTTGTTCTTGCGCTTCGGTGAATGCAGGCAAGACCGACGGAACAGCGCTACGGGAAAGCATTGCTTTGAAAGGCACTCCACATGACTTCAGTAAGTCGGCGTTGAACTCGTAATCCTTTGGATGAAAGTGCAGCGAGCACACTATGAAATTTTTCGGCGCTTTGCCAACGCGCTGCGGCAGAGGTACGGCACTTACCGACTTCGAACGGAGAGGTTCACTTATCGTTACTTATCACGCAGTGATAAGTAACGTTGGATTCGCCGCTGCAACTGCCCTTGGCCAAGTTCCGCGGACAATTCGCGCACCCCACGACATCACACGGACGAGGCATTCTCGCTGCTTGTTCTAAATGCAAGTTTCGCGAGCCAGCAGAACCAGCGCAGCACGACGCGATAACGAAACAACTGAAACTCCAAAGCGCGCGTGGCGCAGAGCCGAGCGAAAACGAAACCTTTCGACCACCCATACTACTGAAGGGTAACACCAAAATGTTATTTTTTCTTAGAATCGAACAGAAGTAGACAAGTAGCATTTTCTTCCGTCTTATAACCTAATGAAATGATCTTTTTAATACGAGTAGTTGAGTACTAGTGACATAAATTATGATGAGGAGTGCCTTCGTCATCGGGCTAGTACCGGAATGTCACTGGGGGGTCTCAAATCATGACACGCATTTACCTCAATTTCTTTCTTTCTTTCTTTCTTTATTGATTTATTCTTTATTAATTCTTGTTCTTCTTTAATATTATTCTTTATTTCTTTATTAATTTCTCGGTTACTAAAGCTCTGTTCGCCATTATATTGACGCCTTAGACGTTCTAGAGCATTGTTTTATCACTTTAACTTGACTTCATAGTAACCTTTAGTGTCCCTTTGAGTTTCACCACAATACTTATATGCTTCACAGCTTAACACTGCTGTATTGAGGCGAAGCTAACTATCAAACACCGGCATATGGAATGCGAGGCGTTTTCCTAGCTTCGAAGCCAATGACTAAGATTACAAAGGCAGAGTTGGTGCCATCGCCATCACTTTAACTTGACTTCATAGTAACCTTTAGTGTCCCTTTAAGACTCATTCGGGTTGGTTAGTTTAGTTTAGTGTCCCATCATTAGTATTACTATTGCCTTAAGCAATATGATTATTCTCGCTAATGTGCTTTTGCGCGCAGGCACCGGTAGCAGGAACGATAACTATCTCGAAAAAATCTGAAGTTTATCGTGACACATGCCCTGAAGCCACATATAATTTTGATAGCATGCTTTAGTTTATCGGTGTAAGCAGAAGACACTGTTTTCTCATTCAGCGCTGTGAGTTGTCAGTTCATTTGCTGAAGGAATGTAACATGGAGAAGCTGGCAAAACTGGCGTCAAGCAGTAAGTAGAGTACACGAAGCATCTTTTTTTACGGCCAAGAACCACAAGCAGTCTTGTCCGCTCCGAGCTATTGTAACAGAAAGAGGAACATGGCAAGAACATGTCAGCAAGTTTCTTCAGATACATCTGAGGAGATTCATGCCAGTTTATCCTTACAAACTTAGTGGCTCTGACGTTTTGGTTGAAAAGCCAAAGGCTGGCATTCCAAGAGCCAGCACCGCTTTCTCCATTGATGTGCACGACCTGTTCTATTCTGTGCCATACAATGAACTTTTTGGTGCTCTTAGGAAACTCATTGACCTTACAAGTGCCATCGATTCCCAGAACTCTTGCGGTGTGTATTCCGATACCTCTGTAGAGCTGCTGAGTTTTTACTAAATTCAACAATTATGTCCCTTGCTGATAAATTCTATGTCCACAAGAGTGGCATATGCATTGGATTCAGTGTCCGCCAGGCCTTCGTGAAATTTTCCTTGCTACCATTTGCCGTGCGTTTAAACTTAGGCTGACTCATCCTACCATTTTGAGAATCTTTAGATAAGATGATTTTTTAATCATACTGAAACACTTTCACCAGACGAAAACCTTGCAGATGTGGCTCTTGTAATTTTGACGGTCTTTACCTTTCCCAGTTGCTCAAGCCAGTTGAACTTCCCTCACGAGCTCCTGCATAATGCACCAATCCATTTTTTAGATTTAAAATTAGATTTTTCATCCGCTGACCACGCTTGCTGGGCCTTTGAGCACAGGTCAAAAAAAGCATTGCTGCCTTTCGATTCATCTTATTCAAGGCTTATAAAACGGGGTATAGCTTCATCACGTTTTAGATCCGCGTTTTTAAAATCATGTCACCAGAAGGAGCTTTCTAGTTTTCAGCTTCAAGTGGGGCGTCTGGAAAAGGCGGGTTTTCCGAGCTCTCTTTTGCTTTCTGTTGCCGAATCACTGCTTGCAAGCTTCGGAAAAAGAACAAAGAACTATCAATTTTTTATTGAACAGGCTAGTAGGAAGAACTTTGCAGTACTACACTACATACGTAAGGTTTCCCAAAATCTTAAAACTATTTCTCGTAAATATGGAGTTGATGTTGCCCTTTCAGCACCTTGTAAACTTTCGAAGTTGTGCGGCATGGTGGCAAGGGGAACCACAGGCTCAGACGCCTGTGAAATGGAGCATACAAATTCGCATGTGCTTTGCACGACACGTGTAATTTGTAAGATTCCACTGAAGTACGGAAGATACTTATTGGAAAAACCGGTAGGTGCATTACCAAGCGCTTGCGTAAGCGTGAGCGTTCGCTGGGGGCTGATGGAGGGTTGAACTTGGCTCTTCATTGTCGTAGCTTCTTAGGCTGCTCTCCTTTGTTATCAAAGACTGAGATTATCGGCAGCGAAAATGACCACCTGGAAAGAGATTGCAGAGGCAGTGGCCATGTGACGCTTTAAGGATGGTGATTGCGTTAGTTCGCCGTCATGTGCTGTTTCTCAGAAAGAACTCTTGCTTCTTTCCATGTAATACAAACGTCTTCGGTGCCTCAGTAGTCTTCAGCGTTTATCTTAGCATTTCTATATCGCACCCGTGTTGAAGATCGCTCTGTGTTTTTATTGGTTGTTTTTTTTTCGTTGCTTTTCGGGAACACACGTGTGTCTGATGTATACAAACTCGGCGTACGTTTCATTAAATTATCAGTTGTGAGTACCGCTTCGCGTTGTCTTTCTTCGTCTCGTGGGTTCCTTGCGGTAACTTCCCAAATCGATTTGAAGGTCATGTGAGTGGACTGATTGGTTCATGGACATACTGAATGATTAATTCATTGACTGATTAAGTGTAACTTCCGAAATCGTAACAGTGGCCATGAAAGACAGTAACGTACTAGAGCAGGTCGATCTCATATTGAACGCCTGTTCATTACACGAGCACTCATTTTAGCCCCTTCTTATTGGTACGCGGTTGCAGCAGCCGGCCATACGATTCGGGGCCCGTATTCACAAAGCCTTCTTACGATTAAAGCGTTCGGGCCAGCCAATAGTGATGTAGGACATCACTAGCCCATTAGCGGAGGCGATCAGCCAGTGAAAAATAGCCCTTATGAACAAAAAGCTTTGTGAATTCGACCCCAGATCTTCATTTTTTGCATTTTTATCGTTCCTCCGACGTAGTACAACGCCGGTTATCAAGCAACGACGCCAGCACCAGCAGCCAAGAGGCGCGGCCCGTGTAACAAGGCTGCGTGACATAAAGCGGCAGTTCGCAAACCAAGCCGGAGGTTGCTGGCCTGAGTTTTCTGGGAATAAAGTTGTTTGTTGTTCTGTCGCTGGCTGATTGTAGTTCTCCCGTTTAGTGGTGTTGTCATAGCTGTAGTTATATGTTTATTTGTTTGATATTAGGAGTACTATTCTGCGCAGAAACTGAAATATAACAAAATTTTATTTCGCTGTCTGCATGAGGCTCGTTAAGTTATTCAATTGAAGCATTGCCAAAATTAGATCGCTTCACTGGTGGCAATCGCAGGCACAGGCACAAGACATTCGGCCTGCTTTTTGTGCCGATCAGAGTAAGCTACGTGCACTTTGCTGGAACCGAGAATACTTAACTTCGTTATCTGAAATGTACTTAGCGCGAATAGCCTTCTAGTGCACTTTGTGCAGTAGCCATTTCTCGCGGAAGTAAACTTCCATCCCGATGGCGAAGGAGCATTGCTTCTCTCATTTTTTTTTAATCAGTGTACTCATTTATTTCTGCGCCGACAATTGCTGTAACCTTACTACTCTTACAGGAAACCCAACCTGAATGATAGAGGTGCGTTGACGAAGAGGGTCGGCAAGCCTTTCGAAATGGAACCTCGATCCTTCTTCCTGGGACACCTCGGCTCCTTGTCATCGACACGGCTACACAGTCGGCGTGCGAGTTTCGCGTTTAGTCTTGAAACAACAATAAAAAGAATAAAGGTATTTGACGCCAAAGGAGCCGAAGACCCAAGCTAGTGAAAAAACGGCTCCTCGAGGTCCAGTCGCCCTTCCAGCCACTTCCGGGGGAAGACGCGCCGGCCGCCCGGCGCCATTTAAGCCGGACGGAAATTCCCTCTGCGTTTACGCACCAGAATCTAGCACTTGCGGGCACAAAAGTTTCGGACATATATCGACGTCGCGAAAAACGAACCGTGGACCAGCGCACTCTCGAGGAAATGTCTCCGCGTCGCCAGTCTATACTGTCCGGCGACAGCCGAGGAGCTGCCGGCAGTAAAAAAGAAAGAGGAGAGAAGTGGTGAAGGAGAGAAAGGGAAAGGAGGGGAAGCATGGATCCGGAGACATCAAACGGAAGCAGCCGGCCGGATGAACAGCAACAGCCGACGGAGGAGGCTGCGATGCCGAGTCGCACCCGAATAACGGCACCCATTCACAGCCACTCAATCGTCGCCAGGTCGTCGGAGTGCCACTGCGAGCCCGCTATAGGGCTCGGACGTTTTCCTCGGCGGAGCGGGAAGGGAAGCGCGCACGGTCGCGCAGGGACCGCTTAAAACCCAAAGGGATTGTCGCAGCTGGATTCGCTGCAGTCGTAAAAAAATATATAGGGGAGCGACGCCAAAATACGTGCGCCCCGCTAAAACCCGGCTCGAGCCTTCCCGTGCCGATGAAGAACGGGAATCGTCCCGGTCGTTGCGCCTCTCGCGTTCCGTCCCCGGGTTACGTGCAGCGCGCAATCAAGCCGTGATTGGAGCTTCGCGGGAGCGGGCGAGTACACGCGAGCCCTTTAGGAGCGTAAGAAGCAAGTGCCTTACCGTCTGTGTGGACGACTGAGCAAAAAGCTTTCCAACGAGGGCCTCTCAAAAGAGGAGAGGCAGCAACCGTCGAAGAACCATCGAGTTGCTTAACTACATCAAGCATTGAGAAGTGCTTTGCCTCGCATTCGCAAAAAAAGATATATATATATATATATATATATATATATATATATATATATATATATATATATATATATATATATATATATATATATATGCCTCACACTAAGAGCACGTTTATCACTAGCAGGCGTTCAGGCGCCTTTCAGTGGTTATTGCCATTGGGTATTTAACTGGAGGCCGTGTCTTGAGGCGATTTGTCCGTTCCTCGTTATTTGCGTCTTTGGTAATTGGCTCGAATGTCTCCGCGCGCCATCGTTACTGCCTGGATCGGCCATTCGGCGTGGCGCGCATGCAAAGGCGAATGAGACTGAGACGCTAGATGAATCTCTACAAAATTTGGGTCCAACAGGATCTCCGCACTAACAAAGCAATTGTGGACAGCATACAGCGATACGTAAGAGACATTTTGTGAAGAGGGCCATGTTGCTCGTGTTAGCGACGACCAATCAGGCTTTATTCTACGGTAACTAACGTTGATAACTCGAAAGGAATGCGTTTTACACTTACTAATTTTTCTCAATCATAGCGGTAGTCAGTAAGCAGTGCTTGCTAGATAGAGCCTTTCATTTAGTCTGATCTGATACAGATCAGTTTGTTGAACATTTTAATATAAGCTGCCGTAGGCTGTACTGAGAGAGAAAAAAAGTTGGCAGACACTTTGCATACGCTAATGTGGGTGAAGGCGAAAGCTTGCGCGCTCACGAGACGTTAATTAAATCACTTGACACTCTCATTCGAATGCGTTGTTGCTTCCTTTTGTTTTCTCCCACCAAAGGTCGCGGGTTAGAGTGCCTTAATTACCTCTATCTTACTTAGCTTCGACTTAACACCAAATGTCGTGGGTTCCACTCCCACCAAAGGTCGTGGGTTCAGGTGCCTTAATTAACTCTATCTTACTTAGCTTCGACTTAATACCAAATGTCGTGGGTTCCACTCCCACCAAAGGTCGTGGGTTCAGGTGCCTTAATTAACTCTATCTTAATTAAATGTGCCTTCATTAACTTCACCTTGAGTAACATCAAAGGTCGTGGGTTTGACTACCACCGAAGGCCGTGGGTTCGAGTTTAACGAATGGTCCTAGGTGACACCATCAATTTTGGTGCCATCGAATTTTGGAGCCATAACGCCGGACAACGAATTTTTTTTCGTCCATGAGGCGCTTAAGGCTTTCGCCCTAAAAAGGCAAACAGTCAGGTAAACTTAGGTCACGCAATGTTGCCAGCAAAACATTTGGGAAAGGGTGAAAGGAGGACAGAGATGATAAGGACGCCACGGCCAGTGGGCACGCACTAGCGGTCGTTCGACGCCACCGTGCCCGCACAGATAGGCAACGCCAACGCGCTTCCACGTAGCTGCTCTTGCCACAGGGCCACGCAGAACACGCCGATTCTCTGGTGATGGGTGTGAGGCGCTACACAGGCAGTGCAGCGACAACGCTAGTCAACAGCGCCCCCCAAGGCCCTACATATCGGATTCGGGTAGTACAAAACAAGAGGTTCAGCTCGTGATAGAAAGGTGCTACGCTTTACCCGCTCGTCCTAGCAGCGCGCGGCGCTAGGAATTTCGGAGAATTTCAAGCTTGGTGGCACGCGTTCCGTCGCCAAGGAATCGGCGTTTTGCCAGATACTTACGCTGCTCACGAGAAGTCGTAGACGCAGCTTCGCTGCTCTACCGCCTTCGAGCGTGTACCCTTCGAGTAACACGACGTCAAGCTTCAGCGGTAGGCCGTGCCAATGTTGCCTATTCTCTCAAATTGCTGCCCCTAACCACGGCCCCTAAACCATGGTGTAATCAACTAGTCAAATTAATAAAAGAATAATCTCCTATAGCGTTAGCACCACCTCCGTGCTTAACCTGCTATGCTACGCGTTCATGGTGAGACTGCTGACCACAAACGTGCTTACGCAGCCAAAAAAGAAAAAACTCTTCGGCAGAGACACTTCAGACTGCTTACCTCAGGGAATGCGAAAGCACTATACCATTTGTAGACCTGGGAACGTCATGAATGAACTCGTTTTGTACACTCATATCGTGGCGCCACCAATGGCTGCGCCATCACGTGCTCAATCACACACGCACTAGGCGACTAGGCCTTTAGTCCGCCAGATAGCTGTGACGTGACGTGGGCAATGACGCACGCACTTAGGCACACCTTTAGTCAGCCAGAACCGTAGAGCCGCTGTGGTGTCGGGGAAGCATGCTCGTCTTGCTCTCCGGAGGCCGGAGTTTGATCCCCACCCAGACCTAAATCTACCAAATATTCTTTTAAAAATCATTAATTTACTTCATTTACAGGAACCTCCCTGAGACATTCGACGTCAATCCGAGCACATTTTTTATGTTTTTACTCTTTGTACCGCCGGCAATTTTTGGTACAATCTTTCGGGCATGGCCACAACGACAGATTTTCTCGTAATGGGGATATAATGCTTTCGCATTAAAACGTATTTCCAGACAAGGTCGTCGGTTAACAGTGCATTCGAGTGTCTGTAGCCTTTGCGTTCACGCACAGCAATTTCCCTTATAGAGAGAACTATGCGCCCGAAATAGTTTTGTTTGTTGTCTTTGATTGTAGCAACTTATTACAACTTTTTATCTACAGTCACCTATCTTCATGGAACTATCATGTCAGTCGAGTGACTTTGTTTCGCTTGTCCTCTCGGCAACGAATTCTGCAGTAGTTTCGGCTGTTCAATGAGCTTCCGCCTACTTACGTGGGTCGCTTCAGCACCTCAATTTTTGTGTAAGTTCTCTCCATTCCAGTGCATGCTTTATTAAAGCTTCTGAATAAAAAATTAAGAAGCAGCAGTTTTAGAAACTCAATTGCAATTTTGCTCCAGCTTATTGCTTGGTTAAGCGAAGAACGGGGCGCAGCGAATGCAGTTGCTTTTTCCGGTAGCTGCACAGCCAAATAAACTTGGAAGTGAAGCATGAAAACGCCAAAAGCAAACGGGACGGGCTGTACGGGTCGGCCACAGGGTAAATCGATAAGAAGAGCTGCGGCTTGTACAACCCAGCCATTTTCGTCGTTGGCCACCAGGTCGCAGTACGGTGTCTTAAAAACTACAGCGCGTCAGGCCAATTACTGAAGCTAAGCAGCACTCTGCTTGGCCAGCGTGTGGGAAAGAGGCTGCCTCGTAGCGTCGAACACCAAGTTGGGGAGCTCCTGACCGCAGCGACCACATTTCAGGTGCCTGCACTGAATGACAGAGCGTAGCGCTGTGCCATGCACCATGCACACTTCACGTGTTCGCGGTATTCAGAGCTAGTTCACGAGTTCTGAAACGCAGAAAACGTTTCGAGGCTATAGGACGCAACGCAATTGAACCACAAAAAGCATTAAATGAGAGCACAGTGTGCCTTCTCCAGAAAGTCATGCCAAAGCGTGAGTAATTCTATCTAATACTCGTGATTCTTACTGCGGATGAACGAAAGCAGGGCTACATTTCCATCTAGTATAGCCTCAGCAACAACAATGTGGTCGGAAGCGGATCTTGAAAACAATTGCGTCCTTTCTTGCTATCGGGTAGGTTGGTGCCCGGGCTCACGTCATTGTTTCGTATTTTGTGCCATCGTATCTTGCAGCGTTAAAGCTGCAGCTGTCGCAAGAGAGAAGTGTTGTTCTAATTTCTACTCAACAATATGGATTGTTACGTACTCCTCTTAAAGCGAAGCCTTCTTCGAGTTTTGTGCTGCTTTGCTTTGCTAGCTAGCTAGCTAGCTATACCATAGCGCGGGATTCCATGGCGCGGGATACTATGGCGCGGCATACCACTACGGGGGATTGGCCGAAAACCGGCGGTTAATCTTCTTCTTCTTCTTCTTCTTCTTCTTCTTCTTCTTCTTCTTCCTTGCAAACCGCATCAGGGATGGCTCAGAGCGAGTATATACAGGGCAGGAGCGTGACAGAGAGGAAAGACGACCAGAGAAACTCGTTTGGACCTTTCCATCGCGTAGCATGTGCACAATGCCCTCTGAAGTTCCCCCGGTGTTTCCACATTAGTCTCTTGACAGCTTTAATTATCCGTGACCCCGGTCAAAAGCATTGCAGAAACTGCAATTATTTACTTTTCAACTAACGTCTAAGCCCAGAAGGCACGTAGGTAGAAGCGAGAGACAAGGTTGGCGACGTCAACGACGTTTCGGTAGAGCGGGGCCACAATCCCCTCTGGACACCTTAATTAAGCCTGACGCCCCGCAAAAGCATTGCAGAAGTTGCCGCGATTGCCTCCGTGTTCACGCGCAACAGCAACGGTAGTCCAGGGAAGAGGTAGGGATAATGTTAGAGAGGGAGTAGAGAGAAAATAGGCAGGGAATAGGTGCTCCCGGATCCCGTACCGACGCAGTAAGGATTAGCCTTACCCCTCTGCGCACGTGGCAGCTCATCTAACATGGCACAGGAGGAAAATGTGTCATCAGAGTGCATTGCTGACTTGGGCTCTCTTCGGTCAAGGAATAACTGAATAAATGACACGTCTCTCTCTGTTCGGTGTGCTACGTGGGCAAGCACAAGTGGTGCAGGCAAGGTAACATTTAACATCACATCAGGACTGTCGTATGCATGTTACGACCGACCAGCAGGAGCCTCTCCCGCACCAATACGATGAATCGCTTCGTGAAGCTAACAATGCGTCTCCCAGGACAGACGACAGCAAGGCGAGACACGTTTGGCGGATCGGGTGTTGTTTGTTGGTTTACTGTCGCCGCCACGGACGATGGGAGCAAGAAACTCCCAAAAAAGGGGTGTTCTATGGCGTTTCCTCATGCACTCCGGTAACCGCGATGGTCGTTTGACAGACGTTCCATCTAACTGCTGAGCCAACCCAGGAACCAAGACGCGTCAGCTTGAGTGAAGCTTGACAATCCCTGTCTATGAAGCTCCCCTCCTTTCTGTGTGTTCTGTGGACAAAGGTGCGGGAGTGATTGCGTGAACCCTCCCCCTCCCCCCCCAACTCGGCTCCTTCGACTACTTTGTACGTTCTGATTGGACGAAGGTGGGGCGGCAGATTTCCCTTGCCCAAAGGCCTAGGGAGGACATAGTATACTTAAGCGGACCTGTTCGGCTCCTCGGGGTTCGGCCTTCATCTGAAAATGGCTCTCACCTTAATATGTAAAAGCCGCTCCAGCCAAAGTAGCAAACGAGGCAGCTTCGGCAACAGAAATCGAGCTAGCCTCGAGGGATGAAAAAGTGGTTGAGGAAATCCTGCCAGCTGAACAACTCAACGAAAGCGTATCGCAAGGCATGCGTCAAAGTTCACGCCTGCGGGGAGAGCCAGCAGGCGTGAACTCGCAAGCCAGACAGGGTCCTTCCTATGTGGCTTCAAAGAACTTACGGCTCTTACGTGTGAACAGAGAGCCATTGGCAGCTGAGCAAAATCATCACATAGCCTAGCTAAATTACATGTAAGAGCTAAAGAAGGCACTGCATAGCAACGTGACGGAGGCTTTCATGTCCAGAGAACGGAGGCTTTTTATATCGGCACTACAGAGGCCTAAAGGGCAGGATTCTGGATCAATTAGTCGCACCTTCTAAGTACAGGGAGGACCTTTTGAATCTCTGCCATGGAAATGGGTGGTCCGGCCACCTAGGCATAAACAAATCAAAGGAAAGGTTGCTTATGGAATAATACTGGCCTGGCTGTTTCAAAGACGTAGAAAACTTTGTAAGATCATGCGACGCCTGCCAGCGCTCGGGTAAACCAGGAGAAACATGGAAAGCTCCACTAAAGGTAGTGCCCTTAATATTAAAGCCCTTCACCCAACTTATGATAGACATGGTACAGGGCCTCTAACAAAGACAAAGTCACCATATAGGTACCTGTTTACCATGTTGTGTCCGACCCCAATGTTTCTGGAGGCAATGCCTCTGAAGAAACTCAGCCCCACCGAGGTAGTAGACGCGCTTTTGACAGTATTAGCCAGAGTCGGATTTCCAGCCGAAATTCTGGCGGATCAAAGGTCAGTATTCACTAGCTGACTGACTTAAACATACTTACAAAAGTGTGGGGTAAAGTTCATCCACAGTTCCGTTTATCACCCTAAGTCAAATAGTGTAGAAAGGTGGCATTCAGTGCTTGAGCGAGTTTTGCGGGCGCTCTGGTACGAGCACAAGGAAGACTGGGCTAATTGTTTTCCGGACACTTTGTTTGCTTTGCGAACGCTTCCTCATAATGCTACAGGGTTCTCGCCAGCAGAACTAGTGTATGCGAGGACACTCCGTTCTCCACTTAGAATGTTACGAGAGATGTGGGAGGAAAGAGGAGAGAGTCCAACGGTGGTAGAATACGTGCTAAATATGCTGGAACGGCTATAAGTGCAACCCAAGAACTAGTCGAAAAGAACATGGGAGTAGCTCAAAAGAACGCTAAATTCTATTACGACAAGAATGCGAGGCTTCGTACGTTTAACGCCAGAGACCAGGTAATGATCCCCAAACCTTCAATGAAAGAACAAGCTTGAAGTTCACTGGGACGGACCCGTTAAAGTGTTGCACAAACTTTCAGATACTAACTATGCTCTGAAAATGCCCGGTCGCAGGAAGGGGGCGAGGATCTACCACTGCAATTTGATGAAGCCGTACGTAAAGCGGAGCGGAGTCGTTAACTGTGGCATCAAGGAGGAGGATGACACTAGTACCGAGTTTAATGAGTGTAAGGCGACTTCCAACTCGGAAATCAGCCTGGAAGAAGTGGTAAAACGTTCGGTAAGCTCGCACTCTCTTAGACCCGAGCAGCTAGGTGGTCTAAAAAGGCTGCTAGGGGAATACCTCGATTAATTCAGGAATCGGTCAGGTAGAACCGAACTAATAACGCATGAAATAGAGCTGACATCAACGGAACCCGCAAGATCAAAGCCTTACAGAGTGTTTCCACGGCAGAGAGAAAATATGCAAGCAGAGACATGGTGCATGCTATAGTTGGGAGTTACTGAGTCCGCTGAGAGTGACTACACGTCACCGCTAATACTTGAAGAAGCCCCTGATAAGGACCCTCGCCCGTGTTTTGACTACAGGAAGTTACATGCCATGGCCAGGAATCAGTTGTACCCTATACCGAACATTGAGGAGCGAATGGAAAGAGTCAGCGCTGCTAAATACGTTTTGACTCTAGATCTCGCGCGGCGATACTAACTTTCAGGAAGTTGCAGCCGCTCTGCCGCATTTATCTCATCTGTAGGAGCTTTTCGCCCTCTCGTTCTCATCTTCGGGCTGAAGAACGCACCGTGTAGCTTCTATAAGTTGATGGATATTGTCCTAAAAGACTCGCAGGCGTTCACTTTGCCATGTCTTGATGATGTAGCAATTTTTTTCCGAGAGCTGCGAAGACCACGTATCGCAGCTCAAACAGGTGTTCTTATGGTTGAGGGAAGCCGGCTTAACGATGAAGGTGGAAAAGTGTAGATTTGGCTCTTCGCAGGTTATTTATCTGGGCCAGGTTGTCGGCCAGAGCATGCCTGGGCACGAGACGGCCGGCCGAGCTGAAAATAGGTCGGATCGGAGATTTTTCACAGCCGCGCACGAAAACAGACATTCGTTAATTTTTGGGACTTGTTTGGTACTGTCCACGGTACATTCAGAATTATTCGCAACTTATTATTGCGAATTATCGCAAAATGCCTGTACCTACGCCCTTTGGTATATAATAGTGGAAATGTGCTATTATTTTATTAGTTTCTGGAACACTTCCGCACTACAGTGAATGGCAGCAACTTGTAAAGGCCGCCACCACATGACATTCACATGCGTCACGATCACATAAGTGGCTACAATCAAAATTGAGGCATCAGCTGCTCTACACGAGAAAATCACTGTCACTCGTTAGAGTACAGATCCGGCGCTCCAACCAAGGCTCCTTACGCGGCGCAAAAAACTCGGGCATTTGAAGACACTCTAACACTGGTTTTGATTAAACATTGCATAGAATGCTCTACCCTAAACCCGTCTTGCGACAACTTCGGCACCGTGTATAGTCGCCTGGGTGGCACCTAGCTTGTGCAGTATAAGGCTTACAGAGACGAGTGAACCCGCATGAACATCAAAATCCTTCGCAGATGTATGTCAATCTGAGCAACTTACACACCTAAGATAGCGAGGCTGTATGATCGCGTTCACACACCCTTTTGAAGTGCTACGGGTTTGCTTGATAGTAGCATTAGTGACGATTCATCACAGAAGTCCTAAGCACATGGCTGCTTCGAGTTTTCGGTAGCAGCTGCTTTCCTGGCTGGTCTTCGATTGACATGTGGCACTCACATATGCTCGCGATAAAACAGCAAGAATTGCACCTCTTTTCCCCATCTGCCCACCCTGTAAGAGCGTTTCTCCCCGTTCGTCCCCTGCTTTGCATATAGATGGTCGGGAAAGATGCGCCGTCCAAACACACCGCCTTTGAATAAAAAACTTTTTGTCTCTCTATCTCTAACAAACATACTATAACTCTTTCGTCAACAAGCAGATGACACTTCGATGGCTTGCTCGTCGGTGACAACTTCGGAAAGATCGAAACTGATGAAGCTTGTCGCACAACGTGCTGCTATCCCAGTAGCACGCGACCTGAAGCCTCGTGGCTTGTTCCAGCAACATTGCTGCCGATAACTAAAGAAAGAAGGAAAGAAGGAAAGAAAGAACATGAGTGAGAAGGAAGAAAAGGGTCGCCGGGCTTTCAACACTCGGCATACATTAAAGGTTATGACGAGCGCACAAACTGTGGCGAGCAAACAAAAACACAAATAACTGCGCTCTGTAAACAGCGCTCTCGTTTGCTCGATGTAAAGACTCATTGAAATGTTATCCTCGACGTAAATCACCAGATTTTCTCAAAACTCTTCAGATCGTTTGCCGGACGACGTGGACGCAAGCAATAATGCCGGCCCCGGTTTCGTGCAGCGATGCCCCGAAGTGAAGCGGGGCTTTGTTTGATCTTCGCCGAGCAATATATTTTGCGCTCGCGGTCGATGACGCATGTGTGCCGTTCGTCTCTCTGCTTATGAACGCCGGGATGTTTGGGGCCTAGCGCCATCCGCCACTCTGAGAGCCAATAACGAGAGACAGAGATACTCGTATTATTTGTGACGATGAGAACAGTCTGATTTATTCGCGAACTGCATTCTTTTTTCTGTGTTCCTCTATTTATTGCCCACACCAACTTCAATGCAAACGGATCAAAGGCGTTTCGCAGCACGTTTCTTTCTTTTGGTTTTTATTTCGCGTGAATATTGCTCACGCTAGCTAGGCCTTCACGTATGTGTCTACTGGCCCTTATGTGTACACTTTCACGATAATCGCTTCTCTGCAGTCGAAGCCATGGAACGTGATCTCGCGTTCACGCCCGTGCTTGGAACTTTCCTACAGACTGCGAATTGTTCGGCTCTCTCCTCTGTTTCATTTCATCTGATAAGAGTACGAAGAAAAATTCTTGGAGATATGTACGCCTATATCTGAGCGCCTGATTAAAATGGAATATTTAAATTCTGAGATATTACGTTCCGAAACCACGATGTGATTCTGAGTCACGGCGTACTAGTGGCAGACTCCGGATTAATTTGCGCCCCGTGGGATTCCTTAATGCGTACCTAAATCCAAGCACACGATTTTATGTGTTTGGATGTTCGCCCCCACCGGAAAGCGGCGGCCCCATCCGGGGTCATGCTAGCGATCTCGGACTAAACAGTGCGACCCCGCAGCCACTTGGCAACTGCGGTGTGTCCTGAGAGCCTAATACATCGAAGATAGCGAATACGTACAGAATCCAGTACTCGCACCTTTCTAGAGAGCTGTAGTAAGGAGTACAGTTGGGAAACAACCCCCCCCCCCCCCCTTGCACAGAAATACTGCTAAAATCTGGGCAATATCTGTGCGTAAGAGGCCAAGAAATCGGGATGCGTCGATAGGCACTGCATAGAGCACTGGAATACGTTGTATGTTTTTATTGCCATCAAAAAATGTATTGTGCTCTGCGCACCCAAAATACACTTCAACAAAATTTTAAAGAATATCTCAGCCGGCTGCGAGCTCGCTCCATAGCTGTAGAGCATTTATTAACCACTCTACATAAGCTCCGCTTCACATAGATTCCAACATATGCGTAGAATTTGCATTCTTTTTTTCTTCTTAGCAGGACTGTGCAACGTTTCTGCTAGACAATCTGAGGACTATAGGAGCTCCTTGACGTAAAGCCTTCGCAGACGCGAATGCGTCTCCGCACACGTTAAGCGCATTTATTGTAGCGAAGTGACGCAGCTATTTATGTTGGGACGCATCAACACTTCAGGGAAACGATGATGAAGGGATATAAGCTCCCGCAGAGGCAAGGGCAGATCCACTGGTACGACGACGAGAGCTATCATTCGAAAATGAGGTTTATTAACTTTGCATTACTTTAAATGTACACTGTTCACATACTGAGCGCAAAATTATGTCATACCAGTCGTCAACGGCCTGCGCCGTTGTCAGACGGGAAGAGGACTTGGTACCCGAAGGTACCCGTCCCGGAGCTTACGTGTACTGATGAACCCAGCATGGTACAGTGAACCTGGCGCACCCCCTCCACCCGGGTAGACTTGGGAGGGAGGGGGAGGGGGGTTTGGTTCGGGCCAACGCTCCTTCCGGGACAAGGGAGTTGCTGTGGAGCAGCACGAACTGAGCTACTACATTCACCACGCAAACATTTATGTGGGTCTTACAGGCACCCTCTGATTGCCTTCAGGTTACCCTTGGATTGCCTTAATACCACTCCCGGTTGAGATGGAACCAGACCTCTTTTTGTGTTTGTGCAAACAGTTTGTGAAGGTCTGGTGCCCACCCCCAGTAAACTGCTCATAGCGTGCTCACTGAACTTGCTATGAACTTGGCGAAAAGGAAGACGAAGTTACTCAGTGCTAGAACGCATCTGTCCCAGCTAGCCAGTTTTCGTCAAATTTTCATCAGTCTCTGGGGCATTTTCCGCGTCCTGGCCTGAGGCGATGGACGCGGAACGTTCCGCAGGCCCGTGCTGCCAGAAGTCTGCAACGGCAATCTCCTCTATGAGTCAAGGCACCTGGTCAACCACCAGTGACCGCTCAAGTGAGACTCATACTCCTGTGGCCATGGATGCAGAGCCTATTGCCGGCCCGTCTGGCAAGACCACTACATTAACAAGTTCCTCAAGGAAACGAGGCACCTGGTCCAGCACCAGCGAAGACACAGAGGTCTACTCAATCACAGGTGACGACTCATCTGATGACAGCTTCGTGTCGGTGAGGGGCCGAAGGGCTAAAAGGAGGCTTATCAAGGCGTCGTCACCAGCGAGTACGTCAACCATGCAGGCAGGTAGTGAACGCTGGCCGCACACCATCCTCTTCATGCCAGTGGATTCTTCTGTCAACCTTCGAGTATTGAACAGGCAAGCTCTCTCTGTTTTTCTTGAGGGAAAGGCGCCAAACGAAATCAAGGAAGTCCGGCTGAACACACGAAAGAATGTTCTAGCTGTCGACACAACCCGTGGAACCACGCTGGAGACGCTACGACAGATAACTGATTTGGGCAACATAAAAGTACGATCGGTCATACCTATGGATGGGGCCTGCACTGCAGGTGTGATCTACGATGTTGACTTGGCTATTTCGAACTCGGACCTGCCAATTCTGATCAAACCGGCATACGAAGGAATGGTCATCACGCACGTATGCCGACTTGGCAACAGCCGTTGTGTGAAGATTGTGTTCAAGGGGGATTCCATCCCTTCGCACGTAAAGGTCGGTCACTTCCGACATGTCGTACGACGGTTTATCCCAAAGCCGCTTCAATGCCACAAGTGATTTAAGATCGGACATGTTAAGGGCGCCTGCGCAAACTCCCCGATATGCCCCCGGTGCGCGGAGTCACGCACGGTAGATGTCTGCCGTGCCACAAACTTTAGGTGTGGCAACTGTGAAGGCACCCATGAAGCGACGTCTAAAGAATGCCCAAGAATCAAAAAAGAGTTCGAAGTTCTGAAGCAAATGGTGAGGGATAACTCAACCCATAGAGAAGCCGCAGAAAAGATCCGGCGTCGACGTCGTCATCGACGGAAACGCTCAAGACAGGGTGGAGCTCGTGCGCCGCTTGCGCCAACGCCATCATCTTCATATAGAACGCCCGAGAGCACAAGGAGGCCTCAGACGGGAAATGCTGCCCCCGTGGAAGAGTGGCCAGCGCTTGCAAGCTCTCAGTCTTCTAAGGAGCCTCCACGCTTGATGCTCCCATCGAAGCCCGCTTCTGTCGGTGAGGCTTCAACAGTCGACTGCCAAATGATCCCGGTGCTGCGATCCATTGTGAATGTCATCAGGGCCATGCTGACAAGCATTGACACTCCATCTGCTCGTAGTGGACTACAAGTGCTCGACGCGCTGAGCCCCGTCCTAGCAAGCCTTGAGTGAAGCCATGACTGACAATCACAAGTCATTTCGTAAGGAGGTCAGAGAAGCGTCGATCCTTCAGTGGAACGCGAGAGGTCTAAGATCTCGCATCGCCGATTTTCGTCAATTTGTTCTCACTAACCGCTTTCCAATCATTGTCATCTGTGAACCAAGATTATCCCATCCAATGAGACTATCCGGCTACGAGACAATATTCTCATCAAGCGACATCAAAAGTAGCAAGGTGGTCGTGTTTATTCGCCGTGAACTCACTTACGTCGTCCAACCGGTGCAACATCATGACGACAATCAGTATGTGTGCATGACTGTTAAAAATAGGAAAGTCACCTTTGCACTCTTGGGCGTGTATCTGTCTCCATCAAGTCGATTTGACACCAAAAGACTAGAAGACATCTTGAAAACACAACCTGGTCCATGGATTATCACCGGGGATTTCAACGCTCACCATACCATTTGGGGAAGCTCAAAGGTTAACGCGACGGGAAGACGACTAGCTTCATTAGCTTCCAACAATGGTCTCTACCTGCTGAATGACGCGAGTCCAACATTTCTGCGGGGAATAACGTACAGCAGCTGCCTCGATTTGACTTTCGTCTCCTACCGCCTCGCCACACATGTTAAGTGGTTTTTAGACATTGAAACGCACGGAAGTGACCACATCCCCACTTACCTCAAGATCAAGGGAATGTCGAACACGTATACGTTCACCACGATACGAAGAATAGATTGGTCTGTCTTTAAATCCCAGATTGAGGACGCTTGTCACAAAGGCCTCTCTTGTGGACTTCAACAAGCTATTAAGAAAACGGCACAGACGGCCACGCGCACACTTACGTGTTCTCCAAGGTATTCTGAATTCGACCTGGAATTGGAGCGGCTTCGTGCGATTCGCCGTCGTGCCGAAAGGAGATATCGACGCACTAAGTCAATTCAGGATTTCAGAACAGCCAGGCGAATGCAAAAGAAGATACAACGCCGCATGGATAAACTTGAGGCTCAGCGTTGGTCGAAATTTTGTGCGTCGCTAGATCCACGCAAACCGCTATCTCAAATATGGAGAACTGTGCGAGGTCTACGTTCTGTTCCGGAACAGCGTTTCCCGTTTAAGGCCCTAGCACTATTCCAGCGCCGACAAGACATTGATGTGGCGGAAGACTTCTGTGCTATGATTGCGGGCCAGCCAACTCGCACAGGTTCGCTTACATTGAACCGTATTCCAGACTCACGCGATTCACGCATGGATCTGCCTTTCACGACGCAAGAGCTTGACGCGGCGCTCGCCCTATGTAATCGGTCGTCGTCGCCTGGTCCGGATGACTTATCTTACCGCATGCTATGTCACCTTGGTGAAGGGGCACGAAGTGCACTCCTTCATATCTATAACGAGTCCTGGCAAGAGGGCAAAGTTCCTCAAGATTGGAAGCTCAGCCGCCTGGTACCGCTTCTTAAGCCTGGCAAGTCTCCCTTAGAGATTACTTCATACCGACCAATTGCGCTGGCAAGTTGCGTTGGGAAGGTAATGGAGCGAATGATCCTCGCCAGACTTGAGTGGTATCTTGAACATTACGAAATCTACCCGGACGCCATGGCTGGTTTTCGACGTCACCGATGTTCTATCGACAACGTTATCGATCTGGTAACCTATGTTCAACACCAAAAGACGTGTAAGAGGTTATCTGTCGCAATGTTCTTAGATATAAAGGGAGCCTACGACAACGTTCTTCATGACGCCATACTTGAGGCATTGGAATCGGTGGGCCTAGGCGGTCCATTATATCGTTGGGCTCGCAGTTATTTACATAGGCGGTCTCTATTTCTTAACACTGAAGCTGGCCCAACCTCGCAATATTATACGCACCATGGAGTTCCGCAAGGTGGTGTCTTGAGTCCCACGCTTTTCAACCTTGTACTCATTGGTCTCGTAGAACAACTTCCGACCACAGTTAAAATTTCAATGTATGCCGATGACATCTGCGTGTGGGCATCTGGTGTGACACGGCCGCAAGTACGCGCCAGGCTTCAAAAAGCTGCCACGTCAACATCGGCCTACTTAAACGAACAAGGCCTCAAGATCTCGCCAGAAAAATGCGCATTGGTCGCGTTTAGCCGGAAGTCAATGAGATCATACGATGTCTCTATCGACGGTCAAAACATTCCTTATGTCAGGACGCACCGATTCTTAGGAGTAATCATTGATCGCGACCTCTGCTGGAGTCCTCATGTGGCCTACCTAAAGAAGCGCCTGACGGATATCTCTAATGTGTTTAAGTTTCTTGGAGGAAATGTCTGGGGTACTTCAGTACATGCAATGATGCAACTGTACAGGACGCTCTTTCTTGGGTATTTGCGATACAGCTTGCCTGTGCTGACCAACACCTGCAGAAGTAATATCCGTACACTCGAAAGCGTCCAGGCCCAGGCGCTTAGAGTGTGTCTTGGGTTGCCGCGGTGTTCGTCAACGGCTGAAACCATTGCGATTGCACACGATTTCCCAGCCAAGACCCATATAGTCATGGAAGCGCTCAGAGCACACGTAAGACACCTTGCTCGAGCCCCTGCCCATCATCTAGCCACACTGCCAGAGGATCGACCACGTGCTTCCTTTTGTGAAACTGTCCTGCCCTATCGTGCATACCTTCCATCAGGTTATACAGCTCCAGCGAAAGTTCCGTTTCCACCATGGCGCTTGGCTCAAGCAAAGGTTCGACTTATCGTACCAGGCATACGAACAAAAGCCCAACTCTCGTCTCCAGCACTCAAGCAGCTTTCACTGCTCTTGCTGTACGAGACGTACAACGATTATCATCATCTGTATACTGACGCTTCAACCACGGTGAATGGGTCTGCAGGATCGGTGATCTTTCCTGCAAAACCTTCCACCATAAAGATTCGACTCTCTCACCAGACTACATCGACTGCCGCGGAGCTTGCTGCTATTCGTTGTGCACTTCGTGTAATTTCTGAAGAAATACCCAAAAAATGGAGCGTGTTCACTGACTCCAAGGCTGCACTTCATTGTTTGGTTTCTGCCTTACGCCGAGGACCCCACGAACAACTAGTTCTAGAAATCAGACTGCTGCTTCACCACCTCGTCGAGAAAGGACACGACATCACGTTGCAGTGGATTCCAAGCGACTGTGGCATAATGGGCAATGAACTTGCCGACGCAGCAGCACGATCTGCACATGAGGAGGGCTTGCAAGACTCCATTCCATTCTCAAGAACAGACGCTGCAACGAAAATTCGTGTGCTTGCAAATGAAGCCATCAAAACATTATGGAACACACCAAGCTTAAAGCATACACGTCTACACCGACTGGACCCATCCCTTCGACTTCGACCCCCATCTGGACTCTCTCGACTAGAAACAGCAGTACTTTACCGACTGTGGCTTGGTGTCGCCTACACAAGATCCTTCGCCTTCCGAGTCGGTATGGACGACAGCGCGGCTTGCAGACACTGCGGCGGCGAGGAGACCATCGAACACGTGCTCTGCCACTGTCCTCAATACAGCGCGCACCGGCTGTCACTAGCGACCACGTTGGCACGCCTTGACGACAGGCCACTTTCAGAACAGTCAGTTTTGGAATGCCGACGTGAACTGTCGTCGCAGCAAAAGTCGGTCAAGGCGTTGTTGACTTTTCTACGTGACAGTGGCCTATTAGAAAGACTATAATGACCCCATTTCATCCCTTTTCATATTTTTTTTTCTCACGCTTTCATTTTTGTCACGCTTTTCTTTCCGTCTTTACCTCCCCTTTCCCTTCCCCTAGTGCAGGGTAGCAAACCGGAGGTTTTAAGTCTGGTTAACCTCCCTGCCTTTCTCTCATTTGCATCTCTCTCTCTCTCTTGGTATGAGCACACGACAAGAACAAGCACGAAGTGGTTGATCGCCTGCTTAGACAAAGGGTGCATGAAACGAGCTGTCTGAAATGGAGCACCTGGGAGGCTGAAAAATCTAGCTAACCATTAAAGGAGAGCTGCGGAAAGCAAACAGTGCGAAAATATAAGAACCGTATCCTCACTAACACCACAAAAAGGGCACACCCCACGAGTCGGGATAGCTTTGAAGCGTCTCTAGCTCACCGGCAGACATACTCTCGCCAAGCGGTATGTGAACATAGCTCGCCTGGCGTCAAGGAAGCTCGCCGTAATGAGTTTCCAGCTTGGCCCGGACGGTCGGTGCATTGTGTGTTATGTGCGCGAGTGTCGCTGTGTGGTGCAATTTCGCCACGAGTCACAACACACTCACTACGTGGTCTTGGGAGGCGAGACTCGCCGAACTGGACCTGGGACGCCAACTGGCGACCTCCGACCAGGCCCGGCGAGCCGCGATCGCCAGTGGAATGAACCGCGCAACGGTTTCTGCAATAATAAGGTTCCTCCTCTTCCTCCTCCTTCCAGCTCGGCCAATGGCAGGACATATCGTACGTTTCGTAATGTGTGTTTGGACGAGGGGGGGAACTGGGGTGAGGATATGGGCTAGCTCTTGAATTGGAGTTGAAACTACATCGATGCCGGGGTGAACCTTGCGGATGCGTACCAGAGAATTGGCAGCAGCCGCATAAATGGTGGACGGGGAACCACAGCGAGGTACACAGTGAGAAAATGTGCTTTGCGGGAACGAATGGAGTCGATTGCTGAGAAAAAAGGAAGGGAAGCTTCGAATCAGTATCATATCCGAGTTAAAAGCGACCTGGGTCCACTTGATGTTTAGAGCAGTAGCAACGATATCCAGATCCGGAATTCCGAGACCTCCCTTATCCCTGGGAAGCACGAGCACCTGCCGACCTACACAAGAAGTTGTCCCTTTCCAAAGAAAACGAAACGGAACCCTCTCCAAGAAAAGTATGGTTAGAGTTGGGGCAGGAGACACACTTGCTACGTACGTGAGGAAGGAAAACAGAAGTGACCGAAGAATTATCGCTCGATCTGTCAATGGACACGATAATGCGCTGGATTCCTGAATCCTAGGCTTCAAGCTTCTCCTTAGCTTGCCGTCAGTTTTCAGGAGAAAGAGTGTTGGGATCGAAGTGGATACCTAGAATTACCAACCGCGCTTTCACTGGTAGACCACAAACAGGCTGCCAACTATCCATGACGTCCAAGACAGTGCGCGCTGATGTCTCGTCCTGGGCTACAATAGACAAATCGTCTGCATAGGCGAACAGTGCCATGGAAGGGGAACCTGGTGGGAGTAGGTACGTGCCAGTTCTACTGCCACGGGACATCCTCTGCAGACGCGGTTGAGAAGCGAGTATGTAGAGGGCAGGTAAGAGAGGACCACTTGCCGTACACCGTGACCCACAATGAAAGCCACCGAGATGCGATCCTGTATGAGAACAGCAGAAGTCGGTCGAGAATGCAAAGCTTGGACCTTTCGCCGGAAACCCACACTAAAGCCAGCCTCTTCCAAAACCCGAAAAAGGTACCTGTGGCTATTGATATTGAAAGCCTTCTTCTGATCGAAAGAGCAAAGAATGCCTGGAACTTTCCTGGCATTGGCCTACGCGAGAAGGCCTTACTGCTAAACCGTAAAGCTGAGTGGAATGCCCCTGGACAAAACATGGCTTGTATGAGCCCAAAACAGTGTTAGCAATTGAGTTAGCCGCATACAAAGGCGCTTTGCTGTAAGTTTGGAATTTCAGTTCAGAAGTGTGCGATTGGACGCCGTGCTCTTAGATCGGTGGTTGTCGACTCATTCTTACAAAGGAGAGTGATTAGCACCTCCCTTTCAGACGCTCAGAAAGTCCCTCCCCTGAGTAGCCTATTCACCAATGTTGTAAAAGTCTTCCCTAACAGTTTTGAAAACATAAACTCAACTGCATGAATGAAATAATGAAAAGAGCATGAATGTTGTCCGGGCGCCGAGGCCATAGGCCACTCTTTTGTATACTGTAGAGATGTTCTATTTCTTCTTTTTTTCTAAACATAGTCCAACGAACACTTCAGAGGGACACAGGCATCACGACGTACTCAATTAGATCAGACATTTCTTTTTTTTAATGCGTAAGCATTTCTATGTGTAGCCAACGAGAAAATTGTCCGCGCCTCCGCCCGTCCGTCCGGTAAGACGACCGCTTACAAGATGATGCCCTCAGCGGCGAGCAAATTCACCTTACTGCAGCCTTTTGCTTCAACGCCAGCGAAGGGGCGAGAACACAGCGCACACGGCGCTCTCAGCACACACCGCACTCTGTCATTTTCTCAGATCACTTTAAAGATACGAGCCCGCACGTCTCTCTTCAATGCTAATTAAGCGACAAGACCACAGCACGCCAAGCTTTCAGTAGTCGGCACGCTCTGTCGCCATCGCAGATCGCTATCAAGGTGCGGTATGCGTGGCGGCGTCATACGAAGCCGCCTTCTGAGTGCGTTTGGTCACGGTTCATAATGGTTCGGCGCGGATGGATCAGGCGTTAAACAACGATAACGGCGTACAATGATCGGAACGTTATCAGCGCACCAGGCACCGCCACCTGCAGCTCTTTGCTTGCGTCATCAATGCTCCTTGCGCCGCCGTCCTCGCCAGTTTGTGTCGCCGCAGCGCTGTCGTTTGTACTGGCCGGATCCAGCTTCATAACATTGATAATGACACCGGGCTGTGTGGAGATGAGCGTACGGCACAATGCTGACGCATGCTTAGACCACTCCCAGAGGAGTTTCTGCGTGAATTTTTTACACCTGTGTTAGACCGCACAGTCATCGCGATCGACCCTCGAAAACGGTTTTACAGTCACAAGAAATCGAGGTTAGATTGCAGAGAACTCTAAACACGTTATAATTATATAAATGATACGTAAGCATTTGCTACGAATCACCTCCTGTTTAGTCGTCGTATGCTGCTGTGTTTGGTATAATTTCAACAAACACCGCGAAAGTGCAACGGTAAAGGGAGGTTGCAACAACGAAATGTTTACTGAGACCAGCATGAGACGACGAAGAGGAGCCGAATAGTAGCAACGTACACTCATGTTATAACATGGTGCGTTTGTATGACGCTGCTGCTTCTTGAAAGATAAGCACTGGCCAATGCATGCTGTAGAACGTGACGCAACTGAACAGTATAACGCATAGAGCGCCCTAGAATAATTACTAGAGGGAACTGTGGCGCCGCAATGGTTCCGCTAGCTCGGTAATGATGGGAAGTACACGGATTTGTCTGATCTTCGTGCTTGTGGATCCAGACGTTCTTTTCGCTTTGTTTATTACGCTTTATGTCTTCATTATACTAAATTTCAGAGCAATCTATACTTTTTGATGGAAATAAGAAGCTGCGACTAGGCACAACGGCTACTAATTGCAGCGGTACAGCTTACCAATGTGGCCAAATGGAAACGCGCTAAGAGTCTCAGGGCACTAGCTAGCCTGCGATAAATTCATAAGGGTGCTTTATGTGGTTTGTCGAGGCATGCGTCCGTGCCGTAATGGTTTCAATATTGGGATTCTGTGCTAGAGGTCTTATGCTCGAATCCTCCCATCCGACAATTTTAATGATGTTTATTTAATTAATTATCAGGCTGTACTTCAGTAAATGGGAAACACAGCCTTTTTAGCATTCTATTAATCTAGCGGTCTGGGAAACGGAATGTGAAAGTAAAATTACTTAGACGTCAAAGAAGCGCTAACGTTAAAGTAACCTTAATGTGCGCTAAGGTAAAGAAATGTCAAAGTAACGATTACTTTAAAGGTAAAACATTGTTAGCGATCTGCGTTAAAGTAATTGGATTGTAATCTCAAGTAAATCGAACACAAAGCGCATTACATTGATACTCGCTGCGCATGACATGACAGGCACAACTTCCTTTTATGTTTCAGCTAGGACACCGCCTATCAGTGTTTGCTCCCTAATGCACCCGTGGTCTTCCTGTTTCTTAGCGTCACATGACTATACTTACATATTGCGACGGCCAACGCGAGGTTAGCGTCTTTTCAAGCTTTCTTGTCATTATCCAAGTTTGTTTCAGCCCAACGGGCTAGCACCGACACGTCGCATGCCCATCCGCATATACTTCCAAACTATCATTGTTACCTCGTGGTCCATTGTTACTAACACGAGAACCTTTCGATAACGGCTTCCGTTTAGGAAACACGACTACCTCTCGAGACGGGTTTTCTCGGTCGAACAGGACGCTGCACGGAAGTAATAAGGCAGAGACAAGGGGAAATAAAAAATGGGGCGTAAGAAGAGCCGGAACGTTCACGAAATACATGAGATGAAGTTGGAAGGAAAGAGCACGGCCGCCGTATACGGTGCCTTTCCCGTGGGCTGCAATGAAAAGCACTCCCCCGGGAAGAGCGATCGTAATAATAATAATAATAAAAGAAAAGATATCGCTCGCCCACCCCTAGCCGGAAAACGAAGGAGGCCAATAAAGGAGCGTAGTACGCACACCGGCTCTCGAAGGATGCCCGGCTGGCCCGGCCGGGACCGTAATTCCGGACGGGAGGGTCACGGGCGAAATAAGATGAGGGAAATAGGCCCAGAGCTCGGCCCCCGGCACCACTTATACGCCCTGCACCGGGTGAGTCGTCGTGCGACCTGGACGCGCACTCTTCCCGAGCCTTCTGCTGCGTCGCCACTCCCTGGCACTGCGCAGCTTATTTCGTCGCACCGGTCCATCCGAAGGCACGAGAATCGTCGCGGGACCACGCGAAGAGCTGGGCGAGTTGACTTGGGTGCTTGTTTTTGTGAACGCAGCAAAAAAATGATAGAAATAATTCGCTGGCTAGTTAGCGGTAAAGGCCAGAGAAATGCGTTGCCATTACGCCGCACCTCTCTTGGGGTCCCGGATCCTTGATTTAAAGGAACTGACAATTGGCCACAACGTGTTATGAGACGTTGACGGAAATGAAATGGCCATGATTTATAGGTATGGGGCTCTTGCATTGCCCAGGGGTCGCTGCATCCGCCGTGGTTGCTCAGTGGCTATGGTGTTGGGCTGCTAAGCACGAGGTCGCGGGATCGAATCCCGGCCACGGCGGCCGCATATGGATGGGGGCGAAATGCGAAAACAACCGTGTACTTAGATTTAGGTGAACATTAAGGAACCCCAGGTGGTCGAAATTTCCGGAGTCCTCCACTATGGCTTGCCATAGTGGAGGAAAGGAATCAGAAAGTGGTTTTGGCACGTAAAACCCCATAATTTATTTATGTTTAGTGGTCGCTTCGAAAATGGTGCTAAAAAGCGTCCTCGGTCCAGAACTGGGTAGTACCAACGTCTGCTTCGGAAACCACGTTTACAATATGGACCCGCCAATTTCGGTTTTGTTGTACCACGGCTTGCAGCCAATATCGGGCGCCGAAGATTTTTTCAGGGGTGGAACGCTTCGTAAAGGCAATAAATTATGCAACGCCGAATACGTGTACGCCGTTCAAGAAATAAGCGGCGAAGTTTTAGCGCGGTGTCAGTCGCAAATGAAGCGAGTCGCGTACAAATTTGAACTTCAGGTAAGGTTTGCACGCTGCTAGATTCAGGCGCACAAACGCGAGGAAATGCTTGCTATAAATAAATTCACAGCAGCGATAAGCAGACATCATGTGTACGGAACTGCTCGAGCGCACGATCGTACGCGCAGCGACGGCAGCGGTCTTTCGACATGCCGCGAAACGGCGGGCCTCCTGCAATCTTTGTTGACTGCCTGCCGGTAGACAAGTAGTTATGCCTGCGCTGTAGTAGCGGCCATCTGTCCCTTTAGCAACTGATAAATAACTGATGCAATGCATATGAGCTCGCCGTAACGTACGTGCGAATCGCACCATGCTTGATAATTTAATTAGTAAGCGAATGTTTACGAGTTTATAAGGCTGATAAACGTACTACCCTTAATTCGTATAGATTTCTAATAATTTGCTATCACAATCGATGCTTCGCTTTTTGGTCGAAAGTGCTACTTTGGTGTGAACACATTGCAAAGGTTATTGAAGGCCTTGCAGGCAGCCCTATCGTCGCTCACTAATTTTCCATCTAAAATAAGTAAGTTAATAGTGCACTTGCATGGACTGACCGCCCTAAAAAAATCGATTGGGTACGTTTTAATAAGTTCTACAAATGTTTCATTAAGGTATCTCTGCCTATCACGAGAAATTTTTCATTTTATTTCTTCACATATTTCACAAATCTGTTTTCAAAATAGTACTTCTCACCTTGTTCGACCTTTTCTTTTAAAGGGGTCCTGAACCACTTTTTCTCGACACGGCCTATAAGCACGGCCTCCGCAGTGCTTCTTCAATGCCTGGCACTACGAAGGCTACGGCGGAGTGGGGCGTGCCCACAGCGCTTCACCTTCTAAATAGCACCGCGGCTCTCAGTTCAAATATAATTTTGGATGTTAACCTAGAAGCCAGGACTTCCAATTTGTGCTGCCTACGACGCGCTAAACGTAAGCCAAACGCGATTGTCCTCAGCTGGCCGCAGTGCGCTTAGCCAGTGGACTCGTGGCGGCACCCCGCGGCGGCCGTGGTATCTACGCCACGGAGCAGACCGCAGCTACCAATAGCAGCCGCGTATGGGAATCCGCTTAATAACGAAATAAAGCGTCCAAAAGAGAATGAGAAGCATGCTTCTGTTGAAAAGAGAGCGCTTGAGAGAAAGGCGACTTCGCTCTCCGCTTGCGAGCTCCACGCGCCGCGTGCGACTGCAAAACTTGGCTGAGACGTTCACAGTAGCGTATGCTACCCGCGGACTATGCTATTTCACCAAGCCGGAGGAGTCGTTCAGGGCCCCTTTAACCGTTTCAACTTACACCTCAACTGTAATGTTTCTCTTGTTATCCAAGGGTGGTGATTTTCAACTCCTTGAAGTATCAAAGGGGTGAATCGCTATACGCACTCTCGAACTATACCTCTAAAACAAAGCCACAGGTGACCTGTAGTACAATTACCTTTCTTTAATTACTATACTGAAAGGTCACAGCATCAATTATCGATTCGTGATCTGCTTTAGAAAATTCAGGAAACTGTTTCATTAACGTCTGCTGTTTAAGTGTAACTCCCTTTAGCCACCGCCTTATGATCTGGCATGCCATTTACGACGCTGCACAACATCATTTATTTTATATTGCTACTCACAAGATATACATCTAAGATAGATTCCAAGACATTCTGTACTCTAGTGCGACCACTAAATATTGTCATAATATCGTATTTAAGCATTATATCCGAGATTTCAGTATCATTAGCTTGACACGAAATATATTAAAATGTTTCCGAGGCAATAATTTGCAGGTTGAAATTTCCTGCTATGATAAACTTATCTTCCATATTCACGTGGCAATTCAGATATTTATTAAGCCCTCTAGTAACACTGAAAGAAGAATTCAGTGGTCTATAAGAAACAGCAAGAATATGTCTAATACTGCCAATATAAACTTTACAAAAGAGGCTTTTTACGACTTAAACATCTGGCATTTTTACCAGCTTTATTTTGTTCCTGAATAGAATGGCAACGCCTCCTAGCCTTCTAACGCGACCTTCACGGAACAGACTGTAATTTTTGTACCAATTCACTATTGAAAACATCATCTCGTATCCATGTCTCGGGTAGTAACACAATTTCTGGGTCGTCTGCTAGGATGATACCATTCTAATTCCACAGCCTTAATCACAGCACTGCGACAATTTATATTTGACACTACTAAACATCGCTTGTTTAGTTTTGCTCATCTTAGATATCTGATATCATTTATTATTTTGAGCGAGCCCTGGAAGAGGCCTTGCACGTCAAGGAAGAATTCCTCGAGGGCACGGGACTGGTTCTCTCGCCGCCTAAGTCGGAACTCTTGCTGTATCGGCCCGACAGAAAAGGCCGCAAGTTCGACACGACGTTGGACCAAGTACCGATCAACTCAGAACGAAGACGGGTCAGCGCATCCAGAGGGTGGGTTATTTCAGGGTGCTCGGACTGGTCCTGAATGCAAAGGGCAGCAACGCGCAAACGATCGCGCGCCTGAGCGCGAAGACGGAGGACATGCTCAGACTCGTTTCGCGAGTGACGACCAGGAGGGGGGCATCAGCGAAGCCAACCTCATAAGGATCTACCACGCCTTCCTCATGAGCCATATCAACTACGTGGCTTCTGCGCTAAACTGGTCGCGGTCGGAGGAGAACAAGATCGACGCACTCATGAGGAAGAGCATTTAACGAGTCCTCGGCATCCCCGTGACGACCAGCACGGAGAAGTTGATGCAACTCGGGGTCCACAACACCCTGAGCGAAGTCGTCGAAGCACAGAAAACGGCACAGATTGTTCGCCTCTCTACCACCAAGGCCGGCCGCCGAATACTCGAGATGGCGGGTCTGGCAACCATGGCCGAGGAGTCATGCGTCGTCCCGCTATGCCAGGGTGAAAGGGACGCCTTTCGAGTCTCCCCCTTCCCGAGGAACGTTCATCCACATCACAACGAGGCCCGGCTTGCAGCCAGAGCCCGAGCACTCATCAAGACTGCCCTGCAGAACCCAGAGCTCGCGTCCTTTGTCGACGCGGCGCGGTATCCCGAATGAAATTCCTACGTGGCCATGGTGGTTGACTCCATGGGAAAGATCCTGAATGCGGCGTCTATCCAACGCTCGACGGCATCCGTCGCAGAGCAAGTCGCAGTGGCGCTGGCTCTGTGCGAACCCGGGCGCACGCAGATCTTCACGGACTCCAGGTCGGCGGCGATGGCCTTTCTCGCCGGCTCGGTCTCGGCCGAGGCTGCGGCGTTGCTGAGGACCCGCAAGACAGGCACGGCCCGTCACGTCATCACTTGGTTCCCGGCTCACATGGGCCGGAACGTCTCCCTCGGCTCGATCAACCCCAATGAGCTGGCCCACAACCAGGCGCGAGGTCTCATCAACCGCGCCGGTCCGAGGGGCTCGGCTTCGCAGGGGATCGACCGAACCACGGACCCGCTACTTACTTTCCACGAGATCATTGCTCACTACCAGCTGGGACGCGGGCAGTTTCCGGCTCCTCACCCGAAGCTAGGCAGACCCCAGGCCTCGGTGCTGAGAATGCTGCAGACGGGCTCTTTTCCGTCTCGCTCAAGGCTGAGCCACTACACTCCGGGTGTGGATCCCCGCTGCTCAGACTGCGGCGAGGAACGGTCTACCTTGATCCACATGCTGTGCCAATGTTCTTTGTTGCGTCACTCGCCTTTCAACAGGCAAGAAGACTGGGATGAAGCCGTCAAGAGCGGCGACCTTCAAGTCCAGCTTCGGGCTGTCCAAAGGGCCTGCGACAGGGCTGAAGATCATGGTCTTCCGCCCCCGGCACGGGTGCGGCCCGCGATTACGACAGCGTAGTCCCTTAGGACCAATTAAAGTTTCTTGTCGGTCGGTCGGTCGGTCGGTCGGTCGGTCGGTCGGTCGGTCGGTCGGTCGGTCGGTCGGTCACACAACTTTTTTTTCTAATATCACTGAAGCGAGTAGCAAACCTTTCAGTTATTGACAGTCTTGTGCCCCTTAGCTTGGAACAAGCATGTACAACTGCTAACTTCTCCAAGTGATTCAAATTTTTTATAATTGCTTGGCGTTCCTTTTCCTTCTTTTTACCTAATCTATGGCACCTTTCTAGGCCGCAAACTCTTATTCCCAGCTTTTGTTCGAAAAAGTCCGTCCTTACCATTTCGGCAAGGCCAGCAGTGGTTTCCTTGGACTGTTCATGTCAAAAAAGAAAAAAGAGACTAGCATATTTAGTCGGCTTCTATCTTCTCCTTCGTCAATTTTGTTAAGCGCAAACACCAAAGTTTTCTCAAGTCCGGCTGCTCTCAATTCTAGATCCTTAACATCTGTTTTCAGCTCAATCAAAATTTTCATCTGCACTTCGACACAAACCCCTATTTTCTGAGAAGCTAGCTACTTCGTGTTCAATTTTTTTCTTGATTTGCAAAACAGTGCCCATAGGAACAGTCATGCTGTTTTGTCCCAACAGCAGCTGCAACATTTCTTGCTCTGAGGAGGCGGGGTTTCATTCAATATCTCCGCAAATTCACAAGTTCAACACAAAAGTCAAGACACGCGAGAAAACGCTACCAAGTAAGCAGGGCAGCGGCACTGAAATGCGGTTATCGCTGCGATACGATTACATGCGCAACTAAGCATTAACCTGCACCTCAAAGATGAACGTATGCACGTGACAATAGGCGGGGGAGGGGGGCTGGTGCGAGGATTAAACCACGGGAAATGGCACACAAGGGTGCCCTGGTCCGTTGTAATGAGCCCGCTATTAACTTCGTGAATTTCTTTAGCGTCCTCATTTTATGCCTGGCACAAGCAGAAGGCATTAGCATCAGCTCGGTTCGCACCGAAGCCTAAATCCACGCTGGCATGTTCCCGTTAGCCGGCTTCGTGTGGCCCAAGTTCTCTTGTCTAGCTACCGATGGAACGCGCAGCCTTTCTTTTTTCGTCCAAATTCCTCGTGTTGTACGACGGCGCACTCATCTCTTCGCAACAGAGGGGCCCAGACAAGGGGAACAACGCTCTGTGCGACGAACACGATCGCGGGGTACGTCGATGCGGCGCGGCCAGAGCAGTCGGCACAGCGCGGTCGCTTGCTGTGCAGAACAGCGGGAACAGCGCGTTGAGAAGCCAAGTAAGGTACACGCAAAAGGAACATTCGCAGCCGGTGGCAATGGCGGGAATGCGCGCGAGGCATTCCTGCAACGTGCTCCCGCGTCGATTGGATCCAGCCCTTTCTTCTCGGAGGAACCGCAGAATTATCGCCTCCAATAACCCGAAGGGCGGAGCGATCTCAAATACCTCCACGAAACGAAGGGAAATAGCGTTTTTTTTTTTCTCGTTTTTTTTTTCAGTTCGGACGACGGCAGCGCCTGCTGAGGAAGTCCTTGCTACAAGGAACGCAAGACACGCGCAAAAGTAGATTTGTTTATTACTGTTTTGCCCTCTGTATCAGCTCGACTGCTGTGTAAATGTATATAGGGTACTATTGAGCCCACGAGCATAGCAAAGAAGGAAATAAAGAATAGGGAGTGGGCGCAGGGGAAAGAGCTGAACACGCCTTGCAGACCCCCCAGGAAAGTGGTCGAACTGTATGCGAAATGATTCGGCTTTCCCATCTTTGACTTCCTTTGGCCGCAATATTGAAATTCCTATTTCTGGCTAGACTGAATACCCATGCGCTCCAGAGAGTTTACTAGAAAACTTAACAGATGGAACTCTGATGCCAGCGTCTGTAGTGGAGCTGCATGTGTGGCGATTCGGCCAGCGTGAAGAATGATGGATGTACAGAACATGGATTTTCCTACACTTTGCATCCTTCTGGCTTCAAACGGCTTCGTGAATACGCGGATTCGTAACTTTCACCAAAATGGTGTGTTATGAATGCGGCAATCTGCAAGGATTATTTATGGAACTTCTTGCCCTTGCGTGTTCAAAAAAAAAGTGTTTATTAGAAAATATAGAAAGATTAGTCATATCACAAATTACGCCGCTGTAACCTCTGAAGCCACATGAACGAAAATTAAATTCATGTACTTCACATTGTTCCCGTGATGCTGAACGATTGCACCGCCAGGCTTTTCCATTTTTTGTTGAAACATCAGCAATATGTATAACTCAGACACCACCGTGGTGAACGTAGGTAGTAGATACACTCGAAGATGTAGGCGTGTGCTCTTTGCTACAGTATCCTTAATTCAGTTAGAAAAGAAAGAAAACAAGAATTGCTATAACTTACAGAAACCGCATCTCGAGTGCTATCGATTCGCGCTTCGCATTAGCTAATACCGGCGCGTACATATGCCGGCACTCGACGCTGCCGCTGCTTCTTCAACATACAGCGAAGGCCGCTCTGACCATCGTACTATTCTTACTCCTCGTTCGTGTGGTGCTGTCGTGTAATACTCAATCGCTGCTGCACTGAACCCGAACGCTTGGCGATTTCAGAAACGCCGAAGCGTCCAGCGCCTCTCTCCATTCTTCTTGGCACTCTCCGCTGGTGCAGAATTAACGACGCCCGATTATCGCCAAACACTTTCACGCAATAGCACCTTCTCGAACTCAGGAATTCCAGATAACGTCTTTCGCTCCCATTAAATTCAGGGGGCCACTCATCACTTCTAATTACACTTTTCAAATTCTAATCCCAGACGCACAGGAGGGAATCCACCTTCTTGCCTGGTTCCCTCACTCGAGCCGATACCACGCCCACACCCCCCCCCCCCTTTTTTTTTTTTCATGACGACGACGACGGCTGACAAACGTGCCGCTATCCGCCGCCCACCGAAGGACAGCCGGACTGGCCCCCCTCTCGCCCCCACCTAGTCCGCTTATGCGTCTCACGCCGAGCAAACGCCATTCATCGCGCGTCGCTCCCCGGCCGCGTTATTTCACCGCGGCCAAGCGGGAGGCAGAGAGACGGTGCCAGTGCGCGGTCATGATTCACCGCTCCAGTGGTGCACTGGCTCTGCACCCCCTCGGCGCCGCCCCCCCTCGCCCCACAGCGTGCGCTGAGGACAGCGAAAGAACGGCCGTCGCTGCATCGAGACAATCGGGGCACAGCGACGCAGTGCCGCGGACGATCCCGCGGGGGGACGGGACCGCTTTGTCTTGGGACGCCTTGACGCATGGGCCCCGTTCATTGCGTACCCGCGACGCAAACTCCGGACCTTTCTTTGCGCGATGCTCGCAGTGGAAGCCGGAGCATCTGGCGGCAGCGCTCCCTTTTCTCCGGGAGGACGCGACCCGTCGCAATGCATCGGAGTTTTGTCATCCCGTTCACCCAGAAAAAAAAATGCAGCCGTAGCATTCAAGCCGTGTTTCTTTTCCTGTCATCCGCTCTCTCAGGGGCGCCCCGTATGGTTCGGCCTCGACCATACCCTAACTATACTCCAACGGGGCAAAACAGAGTGCCGCTTCGACTGATGCGTATTCGGTTTTGCACTCGACGTGTAGAAGAAGGGAAGGGCTGTTTGTATCGAGAAACGCGTGCGCGGCACGCGCGATTGTGTACGCAGAGTCTGTGTTAGGCATACTTGAAAAGCCTGACAAACGGGGGGATGGTAAAATGTTTAGGGGCACCCGTCGTGTGACTGCTTTCAATTTGATGAATGGAGACGATCGCTATCTGGCGCATTAGGACAATTGGACGACCTGCTTTTATCTTATGCGCACTCGAAGACGCGTGTAATGTTTTCAATTGCTTCCAATCGCACTCGACAGCTTCGCAGTAAAAAAAAATCAAAATATCGGGCCACCTAAGTAATGCTGATGCTGCGTAATGCGAAAGCATTACTTGTCGATGAGTTTGCTGCTGCTGCTTTACGTTTCCGAGTACCCGCCGTGGCTGCTCAGTGGCTATGGTGTCAGGCTGCTTAGCACACGGTCGCGGGATCGAATCCCGGGTACGGCGGTCGCATTTCGACGGGGGCGAAATGCGAAAACACCCGCTTACTTAGATTTAAGTGCACGTTAAAGAACCCCAGGTTGTCTAAATTTCAGGAGTCCTCCACTACGGCGTGCCGCATAATCAGAAGGTGGTTTTGGCACGTAAACCCCATAATTTTAATTTTTAATACGTTTCCGAGTGTAATGTTGCCGCTTATGAGGTCGCAACGACGCGAGACAACCAACCGGCCACGTCTCGACCTCAGCTGCGTTTTGTTAGCGGAGGTCTCATTAAAGTAGTGTTTCACGCACGTTGCACTCAGTGTAAATTCTCGGTGTGGCACCGCTTTTCATCCCGATGACACCACTTTGCCGAGCGATGGCAGCATGCTTCTACCGCGCGGCATCATGGTGCTGACACTACATTTCTTCATTGGGTTCGTAGGCGAACTCCCCCTCATACACTGGAGGGATGTCGTTGTCGTCGTAAGAGGGGCATCTGAAGCGCGTTGCATCTTATTCGTCGTCGTCGTCGTCGTCGTCTATGGGGCTGGCGGAAGCCCGAACCACTGAACCACGGCGGCGGTCTGCCGTAGCCGTCGACCGAATTTTAAGGCTGCCTCGAGCGGCACGCGGAAGACCGAGAAATGGCGTCGGCAACGACGAGGGCAAGGCAATAACCTGAACAGTGACAGCTCTGCTCAAGGGCGCCATTTTTGCAACGTCAAGCGCGTGGAACGTCTCATAAAGATCCAATGACGCCCACCGCGTACAGCTCCCGAAATAGTTGTGTAACATATACGAGTAGAACAGTCTTCCGAAGAGTAGACGGCAGTGCAATTGGGATGCCAATATAATTCAGCAGGTCCAAAATGTCAGCTCTTCGAAGAATCAGTGGGCGAATGCAGTGATAACGCACGCGTTACATGGCGTCCACAGTAAACGATAGTAGCACTTATGAGTAAAAATTCAAACAAGCAATAAAACACGAATCAATGTACACAACAGTGTGCCTATAAAAAGCAGTCACTTACGACCCTTTGGCTTATGAACGGCGAGAAGAGACAAAGCGGCCACACTGTTCGCATACCTTCCGGCCACCAACTTAACCGCAACTCCTGTTTAATTAACCAGTTAATTAAAAGTAATAAAGCAACATGTACTTGCTTGACTTCGGAGTTGTAGAGAGTCGTAAGATTTGTCAGAATGAGACGTTTGCATAATAATGAGGTGGTTCCATAAACCTGATATTATTATTATTATTAATATTATTATTATTATTATTATTATTATTATTATTATTATTATTATTATTATTATTATTATTATTATTATTATTATTATTATTATTATTATTATTATTATTATTTCTGGCGAAGAGAGGGCTCTCGAAATATGAAAAATATCGCGTGACTACGCGGGCCCACGCGTCCACGAGCTTCAGGCGGGAAAGCAAGCTGGGCAGAGCGGTGACGATAACATGCAGTCGTGGTCTTTCCGCGACGCGCCGACAGCTCGGGATTATTGCCCATACCACCCTGAAAGAATCGCGCGGCCCTGAGCGGCGAGCCTGAGACGAACAGCTCGCTTTCTCACCGAGTCAGTTTGATGGCGCTGCTGTCCCGCGCAGGCTCGATTTACCGTACGTGTTCCATTAGTTCCACTAGTGCGCACGGGTGAGTAGTCGCGTGGCATTTCTCATGTTTCGCGGGCTCTCGGTCTGTCTCTCTCTCTCTCTCTCTCTCTCTCTCTCTCTCTCTCTTGGCAAGAAAAAGAGTTAACACGTGCCCTTTATGTTCCTGAAAATATCCCCCTCGGGCGACCCTTAAGTGTTCTCTACGACTCCATAGTTGACATATTCATAATTAGAACAACAATGAAAAAGTTATCTAATTAGTTTTATTTGTGTAACTGAATGTCGGGAACCGAAAATTGCGGGTGATTTCTCTCACTGGACTCCGACTAATATGCGCTTGATTTTATTCATGTAGAATGACCTATTGTTGTCCTCCCGCATTTTTTTTTATGGTTTGTGCATGATAGCCCGCACACACGCTATATATGCTACCCAGATGCAGGCACTGGCAAGCCTGCTTATATAGCACTATGTGTTGGCCGACACAGTAGTGCCAATGACCACCTGTCTGTTCAGCCTATGAAAACAACAAATCACGATTAAAACATTTGCAGTGGACAATTGCAATACTGTGCTCGTTATATTCGAGCAGCACGCAACAGCTTTTCCTTGTCTTGTTGGTTAAGAATTGGCAAAAACATTAGCCGAAACATTCTGTACATTTCCCTAATATTTCTGTTGTTTAGGAGCTTACATATATAAGGCCCAATTAAATAATACAACTTAACCACTTCACTGAATCCTCAGTCTGCCGCTCGCTCGCGCAAAGATTCGCCCGCTTACGCCGCGCACTTAATCGCGAGTCGGGATTAAACGCGCAGACCTCCGCGCCTCGTTTAATCGCGACGCGAACAAGCGGCGAAACTATGCACTCGCAAACCGAGCCGCAGATGTCCTCAACTTCGTCGCACGTTGACGGGGAAAAAAACATCCTCGCTCCACGCGTCTCGCGTGCACGACGTTCCGCCGCGCTTCCAAACCGCACGAACTTATCAGAGAGAGGCGACAACGACCAGCCGAGCGGGCGGGCTTAGCCGCGTATCTCTCTGGGCGCGCGCGCGTAATTTCACGCGCGCAGCAATCTGCAGACTCGCAAGCGGCGCCAGCTTTCTGCATACGCAGCCGAGCGCCCTCGCCAGATCCGGCAGCATTGTGTGCGTAAACGCATACGAAACGCGTCCCGGTGTAAACACACGTCGCTCGGCAAATAGCTCACGGCAGCTCCGCGGCACCGAGCAGGGCACTACGCACGCGCACGCTGGCGCCGCCGTCACGGTCGTCGGGTGCGTGCTCCCGCATCTATTTCGAGAGTAAATCCTCCCGTGCATCGGGTGTGAGCGCAATCTCTGCTCGCAATTTCGTATAGCCGTATACGTTGCACCGCACTCGGCGCAAAGTGTCGCTGCTTTCATTTCTTATTTTTTTTGCGCCGATCCCACGACACGCGCATGTAGACGCATTGTCGACAGTTGTGTTATACGTGCAGGCTCGCGCGTTCTGCGTCCATCGACGCGTAGACATGCGGGTGCATTTTTCGCAGCTACGCCCCTTTCTCTCTCTCTCGCTCTCTCTCTTTCAATCTGCCTCAAAATTTCCATTCAAATGGAGTAACCAGTTTCACGTCCCGCGTAGTATCGCGAGAGCGGACTGCAATTTGCGGTGCTAGGAAAACGCGACTATGTAGGCGGGCTAGAGTGCGTCAGGGACCGCATTTGTGGCCTCCCGAACGTGTCGCAGGTCCAAACACGAACACCAAAGCTCCCGCGCGATGTAAGAATAGCGGCAAAATAGACGAAGCTTGGCTAACAATGTGTCACACAACGCAACTGGCTGGCATCTTTTAGTACGAACAATTGTAGCAGTAAGTACTGTTGTTGCGAATATGGACCCGAAATTTCCCGTGAAGGCGAAAGTCAACGGCTCGCGGTCGGTTAACACGCGGAATTCGCAACCTTCAAGAAAGTGACGAAAGTTACTGATGGCGAGATATACACTCCACGCTGTTCTCGTCCAAGCGTGCTACACCTGCTCTCAGCCGGCTTACATTTCTGGAAGTAGAATGCAAGAGGTGGCCAGCCGGAGACGTTCTGCTATACAACTACGCCCACGACGACGGTCGAAGCCACGGTATTTAAGACAAGGGCGAGCGTGAGTGCGGGATGATGGAACATGAAAACGTCTGGAGGGAACTCCTTTTATTTCCTTTTTTTATGTTTTGCTACTGCGAACGCAGGGGTGGCGGCATCATTTCGTTATACTGGTGCAATAGCAGCTTTCTTTGTATAGCGAGTATGAGCGCCAGAGGTTCAAGCTCCCCACTGTGTTCAGCGGCGGCGAAAGTTGAGGGCCGATCAAATTTGAGAAGGCCCAGAAATTCACGGAGCTTCTTCACTGATGTTGGTTGCGGAGTGTCACTCATGAGCGTTGACCTTTGTGTCAAGTGGCTTTATGCCCTATGGTGTGACAAGGTGGCCCAGAAGCTCAACATTTGAAACGCGAAATATGCGCTTTGAGATTGATGACCAGACCGCAGCCATCAAGGCTAGTTAAGAGAGCAGCAGGGTAGTTAAGAGCAAAGCGCGTTTGCTGTGAAATGGCCTCGCAACCATGATATCATCAAGATAAGCGAAAACAAAATTCAGACCACTGGTAACCGCAATTATGGTCCTGTTAAACGTTCGCGGGCAGCGTTCTTGCAACCGAATGGCACCTTGACGTACGCGAAGAGGTCAAACGGTGTAGTAAATTAAGTGCCGTCTTGGCAATGCCAGATGCCCCTACGGGAATCTGATAGTACGGTATCACGAGGTCAATCTTCTAAATAAAATGATACGACCAGCGAGAGTGGAGGTGAAGTATTGGACATGTGGCAGACGATATCGCACGGAGAGGGTCTCAGCGTTGAGTGTTTTCTGTTGTAGGTGCAGGACCGACAGTCACCGGGGTCCCCCTTCGGAACCGCATAAAGAAGGAAGACACAGTTGCTCGAGCGTGGCCATATAATGTGTACCTCGAGCATGTGTTCGAATCGAGGACGAGCGATGGCGAGGCGGTCGCCCGAGAGACATCGCGGACGGGAGAAGACAAGAGGACCGGTGGCGCCAATATGATCGGTAGTGGTGTGTTTTACCGGCGGTTCTCGTGATTGCAGTAAATAGGCCAGGGGTATCCTCTCTAAAGTGAAAGTCGGATTTATTGCTCTTGTTTCTGTAGATGCGGTAGAAGAGAGCAGCCAATTGACTGAAAGGTGTATGGTCACATGCCAACAATGCGGCGCCAATGAACGTAAGCGACGAATTTATGATACGAAGGAAAGTAACCACCGATGATTACTTGTTTTACGCTAGCAACTATGAAAAGTAACCTGAAACTGAAGTGCAATTCGAGGTTTACAGTTTTGGAACGTTGGCCGTACGTAGGAATCGTTGAGCTATTGACGGCTTCGATTGGGGAGGTCGTTTGCCTCAAGCGACAATCCTGTAAGGAGGCAAGGAGTACATCGAACGCCGCTCCCGTGTCTACAAGAAAACGGGGAGCAGCCGAAGATCCATGACGTAGAAGAGTCGGCTATCAGCGCGACCGGTGCCAATTGCCGTCTACAGGGACCGGTCTGCTAGAAAGGGAGAGACGCAGTAGGAAAGGCAAGGCGGTTAACCGGAAGAGATACCGGTTTGCAACCCTGCACTGGGTAAGTGTAAGGGGAAATGAAAGACGGGAAGAATAGCGGAGAGATAAAGCAATGGCACGAAATAAAACAAAACGGATAGAGGAGTTGGAGATCGCCCGTGAAAACTATAGTCTCTAATAGGCCACTCGACCACAAAAACTACAAGAGTGCAATGACCGACTTGTGGCGTGACGACTGTATAGGCCGGCGTTCCAGGTCTGTCCGCTCCAAAAGGGGCCGGTCGTCCAGACGGCCCCTTTCCATACTTTCCTCGCTGCCGTAGTGGTCATACGCAGCACTACCTTCCCTTTTTATTTGGAAAGCAAAGGATTTGTGTACTGCCCGTTACCATAGGTGGGTGCACCGGCTAATAGCTTCGCCAAATTTCCGGTGGTACCAGGAGGTGCCGCAGCAGACAGGGCAAAATGAAGCAGGCCGAGAACTGGACGGCAACCACCAGCGTACACAGGAAGGATGGAGGCAAGGTCTCCAAATAGGTACTTAGGCAGCAAGCTGGCGGCTAAGCATGTAGAGGCGGTTATTATTGAATGAATGATGCAGACCTTCGAAAGCACGGGCTTCTGAATGAAAGGCAACCGCCTCAATACTAGACGAACACAAGCAGTCGACTACTCGGTCGAAGGATTCGGCAAGATTGTCGAGCTGCGCTGTAGGTGCAGCGGCCAGCCCCATTCCCATGTTTTGCAGAAGATGTTAAAGGAATGACTAAGGTAGTAGGCACCTGTTGTCCTGGTTCTGATCGCCTAAAGAAGCTGTCACATATGGCGTAGCAGCCGAGAATACCATCTGCCACCCAGCATTACAGCAGTCAGCGGTCGCTTCAGCCTGCTGTTTGCGTACTCTGCCTTGCGTTTCAGGACGGTCTCCTTCGGGTGGTTGAAAGGGCGTTTCGGGGACTGGGGAAGCATATTTGCGATGTCTTTTGTGACATCAGGTGGTAGAGCCGAGAAAGTGTGCACGTACATCGTCTTCTGGTTAACAATCGCCGAAGATGGAACTGTGCTTGACTTTGTGAAAACCTAACGCTTGTTTGGTTCCTCCATGTACTGCGTCAGAAGGACGCTCTGGGTGGTCCCGAGCTGTTCGTGGTTGCAAAACGCAATTGCTGCCGCATCGCCATGAGAATTAAGGGACATCTGCAATCCTGTCCGGAGAGGGCCGAAGGTGCATTTTCAAATCCTGGATCATCAAATAAGTCGGGACCTGCACGCCGAGACATCGAGCCTCGGTAACATTAAATTCAACCTGTCCTCTTTTTATGGGGAGTACACCAGACTTCCTCTGTGTTCTTGCTCCTTGCTATAGAAGAGCCTAGACAGCTGCGAAATTGCGCGTCATTAGTCGAAATTGAGCGAAATGTCAATTAGGCGAAATTGAGCGAAATTAGTCGCCGCCGAAGCGCTGGCCGTGATAACGCGTTACGCCATGACGTCCTACTTTCTCTCCTCTCGCACACACCATATGGAGCGTCAGCGTATAGCATTGACCGCGTGACGCCGCATAGCGTAAGTCATTCTTCGCATGTTACAAAACACTTCGTGGTCGGTCGATTGGCAGTCCGTTTGCTGTATCTGCTCGAGCAGGGTCTCTTCAATAAAAAAAAAGACTACGCATCTAACGTTGGGACTAACTGCAGTCCTCTCGCGTAGTAACCCTCTGATCTACACATCAAGCCGAAGACATTTACACAGCGCGACAGAATAACAACGCTACCAATCGTTTCCTCATGTCAGCTAACGCTTTCAGACGATTGGCGTGTTCGTAACATCGCATAGCAACAACAAATAAGTTTTAAAAGTGAAAACTCGTCGGATCCATTCTTCGTAGGGTGCCTCCATAGCAGAGCCTCTCTCCGCTGGTTATGTGCCATTGCGTATGTGTCTCTGGCTATGTGGCACTGGTTGCGTGTGTCACTGCATATATAACCCTGAATATATGCCGGTCTTCAATGAACGTCTTTGACGCCAATTTGAGTCATTGACTATGTGCCCCTGGTTATGTTCCATTAGTTATGTGCAATTGGTTATGTTCCATTGGGTATGCGTCTCTGGCTATGTGCCACTGTTTGCATGTGTCACTGCATATATAACACTGAATATATGCCAGCCTTCAATGAACGTCTTTGACGCGAACTTGAGCCACACTGTATCACCCTGGTTACATGCCATTGGTTATGTGGAACTGGTAATGTGCCATTGGGTATGTGTCTCTAGATAATGTGTCACTGGGTATGTGTGATTGGTATATGACACTAAATATATGCCAGTCTTCAATGAACGTCGTTGACGCGAACTTGAGTCACACAGTATGTGCCCCGGTTACATGCCATTGGTTATGTGCAACTGGTCATGTGCCATAGATTATGTGTCTCTAGATAATGTGTCACTGGGTATGTGTGGCTGGGTATATAACACTGAATATATGGCGGTCTTCAATGAACCTCTTTGACGCGAACTTGAATCGCACAGTATGTGCCCCGGTTACATGCCATTGGTTATGTGCAACTGGTGATGTGCCATAGGATATGTGTCTCTAGATAATGTGTCACTGGGCATGTGTGGCTGGGTATATAACACTGAATATATGCCGGTCTTCAATTAACTTCTTTGACGCGTACTTGAGCCGCACAGTATGTGCCCCGGTTACATGCCATTGGTTATGTGCGACTGGTGATGTGCCAGTGGGTGTGTGTCTCTAGGCAATGTGTCACTGGGCATGTGTGGCTGGGTATATAACACTGAATATATGGCGGTCTTCAATGAACCTCTTTGACGCGAACTTGAGTCACACAGTATGTGCCCCGGCTACATGCCATTGGTTATGTGCAGCTGGTGATGTGCCATAGGATATGTGTCTCTAGATAATGTGTCACTGGGCATGTGTGGCTGGGTATATAACACTGAATATATGGCGGTCTTCAATGAACCTCTTTGACGCGAACTTGAGTCACACAGTATGTGCCCCGGCTACATGCCATTGGTTATGTGCAACTGGTCACGTGCCATAGATTATGTGTCTCTAGATAATGTGTCACTGGGAATGTGTGGGTGGGTATATAACACTGAATATATGGCGGTCTTCAATGAACCTCTTTGACGCGAACTTGAGTCACACAGTATGTGCCCCGGTTACATGCCATTGGTTATGTGCAACTGGTGATGTGCCATAGGATATGTGTCTCTAGATAATGTGTCACTGGGCATGTGTGGCTGGGTATATAACACTGAATATATGCCGGTCTTCAATGAACTTCTTTGACGCGAACTTGAGCCGCACAGTATGTGCCCCGGTTACATGCCATTGGTTATGTGCGACTGGTGATGTGCCAGTGGGTGTGTGTCTCTAGGCAATGTGTCACTGGGCTTGTGTGGCTGGGTATATAACACTGAATATATGGCAGTCTTCAATGAACCTCTTTGACGCGAACTTGAGTCGCACAGTATGTGCCCCGGTTACATGCCATTGGTTATGTGCAACTGGTGATGTGCCATAGGATATGTGTCTCTAGATAATGTGTCACTGGGCATGTGTGGCTGGGTATATAACACTGAATATATGGCGGTCTTCAATGAACCTCTTTGACGCGAACTTGAGTCACACAGTATGTGCCCCGGCTACATGCCATTGGTTATGTGCAACTGGTCATGTGCCATAGATTATGTGTCTCTAGATAATGTGTCACTGGGAATGTGTGGCTGGGTATATAACACTGAATATATGGCGGTCTTCAATGAACCTCTTTGACGCGAACTTGAGTCACACTGTATCACCCTGGTTACATGCCATTGGTTATGTGGAACTGGTAATGTGCCATTGGGTATGTGTCTCTAGATAATGTGTCACTGGGTATGTGTGATTGGTATATGACACTAAATATATGCCAGTCTTCAATGAACGTCGTTGACGCGAACTTGAGTCACACAGTATGTGCCCCGGTTACATGCCATTGGTTATGTGCAACTGGTCATGTGCCATAGATTATGTGTCTCTAGATAATGTGTCACCGTGTATGTGTGGCTGGGTATATAACACTGAATATATGGCGGTCTTCAATGAACCTCTTTGACGCGAACTTGAATCGCACAGTATGTGCCCCGGTTACATGCCATTGGTTATGTGCAACTGGTGATGTGCCATAGGATATGTGTCTCTAGATAATGTGTCACTGGGCATGTGTGGCTGGGTATATAACACTGAATATATGCCGGTCTTCAATTAACTTCTTTGACGCGTACTTGAGCCGCACAGTATGTGCCCCGGTTACATGCCATTGGTTATGTGCGACTGGTGATGTGCCAGTGGGTGTGTGTCGCTAGGCAATGTGTCACTGGGCATGTGTGGCTGGGTATATAACACTGAATATATGGCGGTCTTCAATGAACCTCTTTGACGCGAACTTGAGTCACACAGTATGTGCCCCGGTTACATGCCATTGGTTATGTGCAACTGGTGATGTGCCATAGGATATGTGTCTCTAGATAATGTGTCACTGGGCATGTGTGGCTGGGTATATAACACTGAATATATGCCGGTCTTCAATGAACTTCTTTGACGCGAACTTGAGCCGCACAGTATGTGCCGCAGTTACATGCCATTGGTTATGTGCGACTGGTGATGTGCCAGTGGGTGTGTGTCTCTAGGCAATGTGTCACTGGGCATGTGTGGCTGGGTATATAACACTGAATATATGGCGGTCTTCAATGAACCTCTTTGACGCGAACTTGAGTCGCACAGTATGTGCCCCGGTTACATGCCATTGGTTATGTGCAACTGGTGATGTGCCATAGGATATGTCTCTAGATAATGTGTCACTGGGCATGTGTGGCTGGGTATATAACACTGAATATATGCCGGTCTTCAATGAACTTCTTTGACGCGAACTTGAGCCGCACAGTATGTGCCCCGGTTACATGCCATTGGTTATGTGCAACTGGTGATGTGCCATAGGATATGTGTCTCTAGATAATGTGTCACTGGGCATGTGTGGCTGGGTATATAACACTGAATATATGCCGGTCTTCAATGAACTTCTTTGACGCGAACTTGAGCCGCACAGTATGTGCCCCGGTTACATGCCATTGGTTATGTGCGACTGGTGATGTGCCAGTGGGTGTGTGTCTCTAGGCAATGTGTCACTGGGCATGTGTGGCTGGGTATATAACACTGAATATATGGCGGTCTTCAATGAACCTCTTTGACGCGAACTTGAGTCACACAGTATGTGCCCCGGCTACATGCCATTGGTTATGTGCAACTGGTGATGTGCCACAGGATATGTGTCTCTAGATAATGTGTCACTGGGCATGTGTGGCTGGGTATATAACACTGAATATACGGCGGTCTTCAATGAACCTCTTTGACGCGAACTTGAGTCACACAGTATGTGCCCCGGCTACATGTCATTGGTTATGTGCAACTGGTGATGTGCCATAGGATATGTGTCTCTAGATAATGTGTCACTGGGCATGTATGGCTGGGTATATAACACTGAATATATGGCGGTCTTCAATGAACCTCTTTGACGCGAACTTGAGTCGCACAGTATGTGCCCCGGTTACATGCCATTGGTTATGTGCAACTGGTGATGTGCCATAGGATATGTGTCTCTAGATAATGTGTCACTGGGCATGTGTGGCTGGGTATATAACACTGAATATATGGCGGTCTTCAATGAACCTATTTGACGCGAACTTGAGTCACACAGTATGTGCCCCGGCTACATGCCATTGGTTATGTGCAACTGGTGATGTGCCATAGGATATGTGTCTCTAGATAATGTGTAACTGGGCATGTGTGGCTGGGTATATAACACTGAATATATGCCGGTCTTCAATGAACTTCTTTGACGCGAACTTGAGCCGCACAGTATGTGCCCCGGTTACATGCCATTGGTTATGTGCGACTGGTGATGTGCCAGTGGGTGTGTGTCTCTAGGCAATGTGTCACTGGGCATGTGTGGCTGGGTATATAACACTGAATATATGGCGGTCTTCAATGAACCTCTTTGACGCGAACTTGAGTCACACAGTATGTGCCCCGGTTACATGCCATTGGTTATGTGCAACTGGTGATGTGCCATAGGATATGTGTCTCTAGATAATGTGTCACTGGGCATGTGTGGCTGGGTATATAACACTGAATATATGCCGGTCTTCAATGAACTTCTTTGACGCGAACTTGAGCCGTACAGTATGTGCCCCGGTTACATGCCATTGCTTATGTGCGACTGGTGATGTGCCAGTGGGTGTGTGTCTCTAGGCAATGTGTCACTGGGCATGTGTGGCTGGGTATATAACACTGAATATATGGCGGTCTTCAATGAACCTCTTTGACGCGAACTTGAGTCACACAGTATGTGCCCCGGTTACATGCCATTGGTTATGTGCAACTGGTGATGTGCCATAGGATATGTGTCTCTAGATAATGTGTCACTGGGCATGTGTGGCTGGGTATATAACACTGAATATATGCCGGTCTTCAATGAACTTCTTTGACGCGAACTTGAGCCGCACAGTATGTGCCCCGGTTACATGCCATTGGTTATGTGCGACTGGTGATGTGCCAGTGGGTGTGTGTCTCTAGGCAATGTGTCACTGGGCATGTGTGGCTGGGTATATAACACTGAATATATGGCGGTCTTCAATGAACCTCTTTGACGCGAACTTGAGTCACACAGTATGTGCCCCGGCTACATGCCATTGGTTATGTGCAACTGGTGATGTGCCATAGGATATGTGTCTCTAGATAATGTGTCACTGGGCATGTGTGGCTGGGTATATAACACTGAATATATGGCGGTCTTCAATGAACCTCTTTGACGCGAACTTGAATCACACAGTATGTGCCCCGGTTACATGCCATTGGTTATGTGCAACTGGTGATGTGCCATAGGATATGTGTCTCTAGATAATGTGTCACTGGGCATGTGTGGCTGGGTATATAACACTGAATACATGCCGGTCTTCAATGAACTTCTTTGACGCGAACTTGAGCCGCACAGTATGTGCCCCGGTTACATGCCATTGGTTATGTGCGACTGGTGATGTGCCAGTGGGTGTGTGTCTCTAGGCAATGTGTCACTGGGCATGTGTGGCTGGGTGTATAACACTGAATATATGCGGGTCTTCAATGAACCTCTTTGGCGCGAACTTGGGTCACTGGTTAAACGCAGGGATCTGTAATGATTTATACGGTGTTGTAGGTGTTGAGCTATTCATGCCCGCTCACTCAGAATATAAAAGAAATTGTTGTTCTTTTGTTTTTTGTAAATCTAGTGACGAATAATGCAGCACAGCGGTTGTGACTCCAACGCGAACGTTCGCGCCAGTGCCAGGCAGAAGCAGAAGCAAAAGCATAAGCTCGCATCTCCGCCGCCAAGTAGCGGCAGTGGCGCCGAGATGGCTGCAAAACGATCATCCACGTCGTGGGCCCAATACGAACGAGAGCGGACGTGCGAACCTCGCATTCTGCACATCCTCCGGGCGCGCAACCCTCTTAGCCCCGAGAATGTCGATCACCCGCGTCTAGACGGAAAACGAAGACACCGCTATAAAAACAGACGGCTCGCCTGGAATTTCTACTCCGTCTCTCGCGTCTTTCCATTATTCTCCATGCTGCTTCATTCGCTTTTCTTCTTTTTTTCTGGTTAACCCGTGTTTCTTTGTTCGCGAAGGAATGCGGGAGATAACGTTTTCTTCTTTCTTTTTTCTCCCCCACACCACGTTTCTCCTGTCGTTCTCGGCTCCTTTTGTTATTTGTTGTTGTTGTTTTACAATTTGGCGGGACATGAGCGTGTGCGATGCGCGATACAAGGCAACACGCTTCTCGGCACACTGCAACCTTGCCCGCGGCCACGTATGCCCTGGTTCGCGATGACGCAGGGGCCTGCGCACCGCTGATGCCGCCGCTGCGCAGGACGTGCTGGTCATCGGTAGGGAGCTCGCGTATCGGACGCCGCTCGCTTTTGAAAACGGCCGCGCTGCGTTGAACGACCGTGGTTGGCTCGAAGAGTGGCACAGTGCCTCGCGAGCCTGATCGCTTTGTCCCTGTTAACTGTTCGGTTCGTCTTAGATGGAATGGCACAACCCACTACGGCTGGCAGGCGAATAATGGGGCAGTCGTATAAGCAAAGTACATTTAGAAATGAATTGAAGTGTTAGACGGAATATAATAAAAAGTTTAACAATTGTATACTTTAATTATAAAACATGACGACGGAACATTGTGCTCTGAAGAAACGCGCTCAGTGCGGCAGACGGAAATGCACACACAAACAAAGACTGCGTTTCCGTCTTCCATGCTGTGCTCGTCTTGCCGTTAACCGCAATCTTGCCCGAGCCTCTATCCTTATGTTGCTTTGAAATGTACCGTTCTTTTTACATGGAACTGTTTTATGCCGGTACCCACTGAATATCTGTTACGTGTAGTCACGTCACGCGATCATCACACAAATCTGCGGTATAGCGATGCGTTACCGTTTCGTGCCTATGTAATTAAAATAGGCGCATAAACTTTAGAAAGGTTTGCTTCATTAAAGAAATCGTGATCTTGATGACGCGTATTAGTTCAAACGAAGAAATTTAGGTATCATTACCTGTGAGTAATTTCGTAGACAACGCGACCGGTAGCCTCGGCACCTATAGGGGAGTAAGGGTGGTAGTACTTGGAAGTGTCCTGCAGTGTAACTCAGTCGGCGTCTACGAGCGACGAAGTTCCTGGCGTTTTCCGACAGTCAGAATGACCTCCAAGCTTCTGTTTCCTGAAACAATTACTTTGTACGTGCGTGTGCCCCAGGTGTCATCCATGACTTCCATACTGATAAATAGTGGTTTCGAGCGTACCCTGCGTTCTTGAAGAGGAAATGGAAGAGCCAGCGCCAAAACAAAAACTTTGTTCTTTTTGTTTTATTTATAACGAATATGACGCAATGTATGCGGGGCAGGTTATATTGAGTCGTTGTACACAGCTCTATTGGTACGTACCACTGTAGTAGTGCCTGTACCTACGAGTGAATAAATTGTCTTTCGTTCTGGCTCTTTTTCCAAGGCGCCGCGGCAGCTCACCTTTGCACAGAGTACCTGGGCTCTGGTTCGCAATGCCACCCGGGGATCTAAAGACGCAGTTTCTCCGCATACGCACTCACCGTCACGTCGCATATTCCTATGGCGCCTGGTAGCCTCCGAGGTGCTGCTTACACTGCGCCTCATCACAAGCCTCGCATGCTTGCTATCGCTGTCATTGCTTCGTCTTTCGAGCGAAACTTTAGTTAGTAAAAGACTGTGCGCATTTATAGACTCCTATTTGTGAATGCGGTGCGAAGTTACCACTGCTTCTCAGAATGTGTGTTTCAATTTTGTGGTTTGACCAACTCTTTCGTAAGAGGTATGAACGATCCTTTATTGGCATGATTCAATAGAAGATTGCCGGAGACACCGTTTGCCCAAAGTGCGATGGACCTTCTGGGCCCATTTCCTATATGTATCCGCGGAAATAATTTGGTCACAGTCGCGACATAGCACCCCGCCAGATACGCGGAAACCTAGGCACTGCAGAGCGGCAAGACAACTGAGGCGGCACAATCTTTTATTGAGAACATCGTCCTAAGACATGGCGATCTAGCCGTCGTCATAACACACGGAAGAACCGCTTTTACAGCGGAGCTTTTCAGAAGTGGGGGGTGCTCACGTTCAGTGGCACGGCCCGGAGGAGTACAATAGCATGCCGTCTTCAAACGAATGGCCTTACAGAGCGCCTCAAGGAGACCGCCGCTGACTTGCTCTGTGTGTACGTGGACGGCGAGCACAAGAATTGGGACTAAATTCTACCATATGTCGCATTTGCGTATAATGCGGCACGACAGGAAACTCCAAGAATGATGCCGTTCGGTCTTCTCCACGGCCGAGGGGTAACGACGATGCTTGACGCTTTGCTGCCTCATGAATGCAGCGACACAGAGGCTGACGCCGCCGATCTTACAGAGCACACCGAGGAAGCCAACTGCAGACAGCTCGCGCGTGTCCGAGTAACGAGCCAGCAAGACCGTGACGTCCGTCGGTATAACCTCAATCAAATATCTGTCGTTTATGGACCCGGCAACAGAGTTTAGATATGGACAACTATTATTCGCCGAGGTCTCCCTGAGAAAATTGTAAGGCAGTACTTCGGAACGTGTAAAGTCTGCGCAGCCTTAGCGACGTCACCTACGAAGTTGTTCCTGACACCCAACCTTGCCCGAAGCGCCACCAGCATGTGCCCGAGACTGTCCACGTGGTGCACATGAAACCTTATCTATACGAGTGACATGGGCAACCTGCATTTATGCAATGACTATACTATTCCTCGCACATCGGGACGATAGTCGCTCTGAAGAAAGACCAGTGCCGCTGCCCTACCTGCATGGAACCACCATGGTGACAACAGCGATCTGCTCGAGAGTGCGCGCGCAGGCTTAATAAAAGACTGCGTTCCCTATTCTTGGGTGTGCCAATAAAGTGTGACAGGACGACTTTTCTCAATTGAGGCTCCTGTTCTTAGTGAACCGCGACAAGATCGCCTAACATAACCTAGCCTAATTTTCTGAACTCTTCTATAGTAATTCTAATAGTGTCAATAAATTCTTGATTTTGCTATCAGCTATTAAGCACCCGTTCAAAATTCCCGTCCATAGCTTTCCCTAGCCGCGTCGTTTCCTTACTTCTCGTATGCCGCTGATCCATGAATGTTCCTCACGTGTGTCTTTTGCACCCTGTGATTGCATTTGTTACCTTCTTTTCACCTTTCTTTCTTTCTCACCTATCGCATCCCCTTTCCCCTCCCCCAGTACAGGGTAGCCAACCGGAGATAATCTCTGGTTAACCTCCCTGTCTTTCCTTTGCCTTTCTCTCTTCTCTCTCTTCTTTTCCGAAAAAAAATTTCTCTTCCCCAAAAGTGCTTTATCTACCGTATACCGCTACGTACGCCTTTAACGGATCTGATTACGACATACCCAGTTACGTCTGTCGTGCTTTAAGAAGCTAAATACGGATATGCTGCACCCATAGGACAAGCCTAAAAATTGTAAAGATGCCTGATCAGTGTGTCTTGTCATAAAGAGAAATGACAGTTCCGTCAGTGAGTCGGGATGTACCTTTTTACAGTAAGCTGATACGTGTGATAAGATCGTCTGCGTCCGACGACTGGCGATCGTTCATGCTCACAGCACACAGTGTTGGGAGCTAGGTCCCGGGATTGACAGCGGCCACCCGTAGGAATTCCCAAACCCCGGTGAAACGTACGAAGTGAACGACAACGAATCGGACCAAGTTGAGTTTCTTCAAACAAGTTTCCAAATTTAAACGAGGGTTTCCCTCTTGGCAAAGTCCCTCTTATTAGTGTAAATGCACGACTTGTAAAGGAATAGAACTACTTGTAATGGAAGAGCTGTGCGCACAGTTTCAGAAAGCAAACTACCGGCGCTGTGCGCAGGTCGAACGCTCCAAAGCTGGAATGAGCGCCGTTTGCTGCTGCTTCTAAATTTCTTACGAGCAAGTAAGCTGATAACTCAACCCGTTTAATGAGAACAGCATCTTCTGCTTGCACCGCTAAGCTAAAGCATGCTATGAAAACGATATGTCGTCTCGCGGCATAGCATCTGTCGTGATCAACTTCAGATCTTCCGAGGTAGTTATCATTCATGCTACAGTACCTGCAGACAAAAGCACATTATCGAGAATATTCCTGCTACTTAAAGCGCTAGCAACGCTGATGCTGGGCAGAAAGCTATAAGTGAACAAAACCGAATAAAGCTTACGCGTTCATCACTATGATTTTTAAAGCACTTGCCTAAACAAAGTACACTCCACGATTTGAAATACCAGCAAGATATATAAAATAAATAAAGATAAAGCTATAGTCTACTCGCACGGAAGAGAGTCTTCCCGAGGGGGGAAGAGTTTCAAACAAACCGGCGTAGTATCAATCACCTTTTTCCAGTGCGGAAGTTCCTTATCCATGTCGCCCTCCGATGCGTGTCGTCTGCTGCTTTCGGGAAAAGATGAAATCACACATTATTGTCTTTCCACTGCTATTACGTGCATAATGGTACACAACAAAAGTCTCTTGACATGGTCCTTTTCCGTTTTCATTTTTGGGCTTGTGTGCGGCGGCATCACGACGATTTGAGAACTACGAGGCATTCAGCAAATGCCGTGATAGGAAACACTCTTTCGCTCGAATGTTGAATCTGGTTCGGCTGTTTCTCGGCGGGGCCGCTAGGTGGCGAGCGTTTACGGGGAGCCGCGAATAGTTTACACACAAACCTCATCTCAAAACTCGTCTTTTCGGTTTTATGCCTTAATTTTAAGATCATTGCACTTTACGCTGTGACGTTGCCTTTCTAGTTAGTTTGAGGCACTGATATAATAGACTTGTCATTTGCAAATTTCCCGCTGAGCTTGAAGTAATTCTCTGCTGCTGATGTTACCAGAATCTCGAACAAGGTCAAGTTTCCTTCAATTCAACGTCTCTGCTGGCTCTCTGCGTTTAAGGGTTGAATATTGGCCCAATTGGTAACGTTGCACCTTGAAATGTGTTCACAGTGAACACAAACTTAGGGAAAGGGGACATGAAGCTGGAGCTCTCACGCCGCCAACTACCCAATAGGTGGGTGTCTTTCCAAGCATCTGGAACTCCCGTAGTTGCCGTGCACCAAGTCGGGATCTCGTTTGCACCTATTTCACCAGTAGGTACCCGGCGGTAGTACTCGTCTGTCTCCCACGGTAGCGGCGGATGCTCGACTGTTCCGCCAAAGGTGTGGTAAGGACAAGGGCGAACAGAGACAATCGCAGATCTTTATAGGACCGCCTTTCGAAATGAATGCTCGTATAAACAACTGGGAGTCAGGTCATGGTACATGTCTGCCCTTTAGAAAAAATAAACGATGGATTTTCGACGGCACCAGAATTCGAGCCTATATTTCACTCGACCTGTCCCCTGAGTATGTCTACGCTCTGAACACATCAAGTTTCTGCGTTTCTTTCGCTGTATTCCTTAATATGCAAAAAAAAAAATGATATCAGAATATAAAGTTTCCACGAAGTGCTGTGTAGTCTAAGCTCTCTCTTTTTTTAAGAACTGCTTATCACGTGTTCACCACCTTCGCTAATAACATGTTCACTGTAATAATTTGCTAGTGCCTTTTTTAACGAACCATTCAGGAATACGCTTTCCTTCAGAATGAAGGTTATAAATAGAGAGAAGGTGCTTCAGAAAGGCTGGAGAACATTTTAATACGAGGCCCTATTTCATCCTGACATGCCTCGTCAAAGACGGCATTGTCATCCTGGGCAGGTTAGTTTTAACAGGTTAGTAGGATGACGTCACGTGCGATAGTTGTCAGTGGCGACCGCCTGTAAAGGAAGAGACTGAAAAGGAAATGAACGCTGTCGCTTGACGTCTCTAGGCTTGGTTTCTAAGACGAGAGGACAAGAGCGGGATAGCAGGAATACGGCAGAAAAAAGAGGGGAAGAAGAAAAGAAAAGCAAGGGCATGGGAAGGTGTAGGGGGAGCGAGAGGTCAGGAAGCCTTAATAGAACTGAACAGAAGCCATAGGTAGGCGGCATGCATTTGTGGTTTTAGGAGAGCCGATCAGCCGGTCAGCGCGCGAGTAACAAAAGGACATGAGTTGAAAGAATGACTTGAGTAGCGTAGTAGCAGTGCGTCGGGTAATTTCCAAGGTGTCAAGATGGTGACGTGGAGTATCGGGGCAATCGATAGAGTAGTCGGAAGGCTGCGTCTTGGTCTTTCAAAGTAGGTCAGCCACAGTAGTATGGCGTAGGCGTCGTCACGGCAGTATACAGAAGAGATGCGACCTTGTTTGATGGAGGCGTGGAAGAAGTTATTCTGGCGTCTGGGACTTTAATATGTGTCGGTGAGGGTCCCTAAGAAAATTAATAAACAAAGAAAGAAAGAAGCAAGTAAACGGAAAAAAATTTGGCAGGGAAACTTAAGGCTGCTAACGTGTGGAATGAAGGAAAGAGAAAAGCAGAAGGCAGGGAGGTTAGCCAGAATAACGTCCGGTTGGCTACCCAACAACGGGGGAATGGGAAAAGGGAAAACAAAGATGACAGGGAGAGAGAGGAGGGAAGAAAAGAAGGGAATTAGCGGTGAGTTCGCTGACGCGTGTGGTCTAATAGTAATGGCCCTGATAGTCACAAACGTTCACACAAGCTCGTCGTCCTCAAGAATCACAAAAGTGCCTTTACCGCTTTATGGACCGACGGGCGATGGGGGCGGTGTTCCAGCAGCACCTGCACGGAAAGCGACCGATCGTTCAGTTTTTGGAGAGCTTTAGCAAGTTCTTATCTTTCTGGGGCATATCGCGGACAGTAGCACAGCAGGTGGTCGATGTTTTCTTCGGTGCCGCAGACCTCGCGTGCTGCACTGTCGGTCGCTCGAATTAATGTAGAGTATGCTTTGTGAAGGCAACTCCTGACCAAAGGCGACAGAGAAGCGTAGCTTCACGTCGAGGAAGTCCGAATGGAGGTCGCAGTTGCAGTGCGGGGTTTAAACGATGCAGTCGTGTAAGTCTTAAGTTTGGCGAGACGTGTGGGAATGCGAAAACGCTATAGCGTTTGTAGACTTCGGAACGTCATGAACGCGCTCATTTTATAAGCTCATGACGTGGCGCCATCTCCTCTCCATTGGTTGCACCGTAACGTGCCCAATGACGCACGCACTTCACCACTCCTTTAGCCAGCCAGATGGCTGTGACGTGACGTGTGCAGTGACGTACGCACTAGGCGCAACTTTAGTAAACCATAACCGTGGAGCCACCATGGCGTCAGAGAAGCGTGCCCGTCTCCCACCCAAGCCGAAATGTACCAAATTTTCTTTCCGAAGCCATTAATTTACTGCGTCTATAGCAACCTCCTGAGAAATTTGGCTCCAGTCCGAACATTTTTTGAACTGCACTCTAAGAAAAGTTTGCACCCTTTGGAGTCCCCCTTCTGCCACACAACAATAATCGTCATCTGTCTTGATGCGTTTCCTTTATTGAAAACGCCGCGCCCGCTGCTTTCCTGTCGGGAATGCTATCATGCTGATAACGCGCATACCGTTCGTTACTGGAAAGTACCGGGCTCGCAGCGTTAAAGAAAGGAAACGCATCAAGGCAGGTGACGATTATCGTTGTGTGGCAGAAGGGGCACTCCAAAGGGTGTAAACTTTTCTTAGAGTGTGTTTTTACTGTTTGCACCGTCGGCCATTTTTCGTACCGCCTTTCGGTCACGCCGACGCCGACAGATTTTTTGCGTAACGGGGCATAGAATACCTTCGCATTAAAATATAGAGGAAATAGGAAGTGACAGAAGCAAAGCGGGACGGGGCAGGTGTACGTTGCAAAAGGGCTTGTATGGTTGATATATGCGCAAAAGCGCGGAAGGAATATTAAATTGACTGGTAGGGAAGAGCTATAAATGGAGGAATAGGTGCGCTTACCGATCGAGGTTAGCTAGTGGCGGAACTTGCCAGTTAACGGTATGAGAACTTCAGGTGTAAGTTACAGATTCCAGCGACTCCAAGTTGCCAAATTGATTCGCATCGGGTGTAGACATTTAAACGTGTTTATGAGCGATGATTCGGTATATTTCCTCTCGCGAGTTGAACGGAAATTAGCTTGTAGTATATAGAGCCTTGCTTTATCGAATATATGGCGATGTTATTATTTATTTATTTATTTATTTATTTATTTATTATTTTTTATTTATTTATTTATTTATTTATTTATTTATTTATTTATTTATTTATTTATTTATTTATTTAATACTGCGGACACGTGGTCCAAGCAGGAAGGGCGACATATGGTACATACAAAGAAAATCAGATTGACAAAACAAACAGAGCAATGAAAAACAAGATTAGGAAGTAGATTCAATTGATACAATTCCATTCGGTTACAGTTCGAGGAAAAAAAGAAAACTTATGTGTGTTTGTTCTTGCAAAGTAAGAGGTTAATGCATCATGTCTGCGGTGGCGTGTAGTTCTGGTCGATAACTGCGATAAATGTTCAAATGGGTCAAGGGATAAATTGTTAGTGTGAAGTAGTTTAAGGAATTCAAGTCTCTGTTTTTTCTTCCAAGTTCGAGTGGTTCAAGGTCGTTAATTTCCATAAGTTCGGTGGGGGAATCACATCTGGAAAATTTGTTAAATATAAATCTCACCGCTTTTCTCTGAATTCTCTCAAGACTATTGATATTAGTTTTTGTGTATGGATCCTAAACTATGCAAGCATATTCGAGCTTAGGTCTAATTAGGCAGCTGTAGCATAGTATATTAACGTTAGGTGGGGCTTTTTTAAGTTTGTGTCTCAGCAGGCATAGTTTTCTGAAGGCTGAAGCGCAAGTGTTAGTTATGTGATCATTCCATGATAGTGAGTTGTTAAGGGTCACTCCTAGGTATTTATAGCTAGTGACTTCATTCATTCATGTTCATTGAAGTGGTAAATTGTGTTCTGTATCTGCGCAATGGCCGTTGAGTCTCGTATGAATTTGTTGTCCAGTCTCACCTATGTATTGTTTGTTAACAGGTAGCACATTCTAGACAGTAGACTAGGCTACTTGACGTGCAGGTCAAACTCGAAGTTGCCTTGTGAAACTAATCCAACGCTGTACTTTTTCTGTAGTAGTAGATTGTATATATTCGCATTTAGAGCACCTGGGGCGACTACAGGGATTCGATATTGGATTCGTGTGTTTTTAGTTTGGCATGTGCAAAAATATCCTTGAAATTAGTGTTCGGTCTGTAGGCTACTCCATTTGTGAGCCCCCTTCTTGATTTTAGATTTCCTCCAAAAAGGCACAGAAATGGACCAGTTTGTAGATGTTCTCGGGATAAAGCGCCAAACAGAACACGCGAGAAAAACAGAGAAAGAAAAACCTCTTAATGGAATTTGCCTTTAAATTCCGTAAACACTAGACAAATTGCAGAAGCGTTTTACATTAAGAAGAGCCTTGACATGTGCGTGAACTCTCCATTGATGGCGATTAGGCTGTCAACGGTCACATCCTGACGGTAATTTAAGAACGAGTTGTATTGTCTACCTTTTATTATTTCCCGTAGTGCAATTTGTCCTTTGCGCCTGCGTCACCTATAAGCCGTTCATAATAATTCAACGGTTCCGTATCACCAAGCTTCTATAAGCCTTTCTCCTGGCAAGCTTGTCTTCGTGTGTTCTATTGGTGTTTCAAGCCGTGAACGAAATGCTTCCTGAATACAGTTCACGTATGCGCAACCACAATCGTTTCCGTTGTTACGCTACCACTAGGGAGAACATGCAAACGAAGTGTCTGAAGCTGCCTCCAATTTTCGAGCACACTTGTTGGAATGCGTACACAGCTGCTTAAAAGCATACCTATCCGACATTATATGCGCTAGGTGGGATCTTGCGCAAGCAATGAGGCAGACTCCATGTGCCGTAGCTTACGTCGACGGCGATCAATTCTAACGCAACTGAGGATCCGCTAAACTAACGAAATGTGCTTAGAAGTGACTGCAGACGTTAGCTACGTTAAAGATAAAAAGTTAGAGCAGAATGTACGTGAAGTGTGCAGGAATAAGGGGTGGAACTTTGAAATAAACCAAAATAAGGTGGCAGAAGCCTGAACGTGTTTTCAGGTAGTTGATAATATTGCAACTAGACAATCATCTGGACAAGCTGTACTACTTATTCATGAAACTGTGCGAACCTTGACAAATACCATGAAAGAGAGGAGGGGGGGGGGGAAGTACAGCGGGAGTGTTGCGGTAACGTCCCTGATGGCCGCGTAGCGAAACAAGGTTTGATCCCACGTCCCGACTTCCTTTTTCGCTATTTCGGTCGTATTCTTTTTCTGTTCTCCTTTTTCATTATTTTTGGCACCAGTTTCCCTAACGTGGCGAAAGACTGTCGCCACTTAGATATTACACGGGCAAACTGCAGCAAGCAACGCGTCCTCAGGGCCGCTCGACCGCATACCCACCTATTGCACCACAGGCTCGCGCGTAGAAGTAAATTTATTTCGCTTGTTTTACACTATGTTTATTCCCATGTTTTTACAAGTGCTATGTAAAGAACAGTATGTTTCTTCAGCTGCTTTCACGTGTGCTCACTCGGTAATGAAAATACAGCGCGATAACTTCTACTTGAGCGCGTGACCAGACGGTGTGACGGGTGTGTCTGCCCGACAGAGGACGCACTGCTGTCTGCAGTCTGGGCTCGTCAGATGCAACGGGCAAAAAAATCGCCGTCAGGCAATAGTGCCTGCACTGTTATCTAGTGAACTGCTGTCCAACCCCGGTACCCAGCGCAGCAATCTGAAATTGTACCACAACGCTAACAAAACAGTCGACTTGCGATCGTTTCTGCATTTGTAATATCAACCACTTACTGCAAAGTGTTCAGGTTTCTGCCGCATGATTTCTGTTAATTACGTAGTTTCTGCAGGCCGTACCTTGTGCGCTGTACTTTACTGTTCTAACCTTGCATCCATAACGTGTTACACTAAAACAGCCACCTCTAAACTTATTTCGTCAGGAACGCGAACCCTCAGCTGTGCTGGCACTGATTGCCATTAAAGTGCACTACTGCTCGCAGATTCTCTGTGAAATTTGCGCGGAAGTCTACCTATACAGTATTCACTACTTTAAATGCATTAAACAGCATCAAAGAGTAGATAGAGATAGAGAAAGGTGAGACAGGGTGGTTAACCAGAGGCGAGTTTCCAGTTTGCTACCCTGCACTGAGGTGGGGGATATAGGGGTCGGGAAGAAGGCAAAGAGCCACAGAGAAAAGAACTCAGTGCCCTTCCACTCCGTGAAGAACGATGACCAGCGAATCTGTGTATGTGCGCCCCTTAATGGCGAACTGCACCTCCGCCGCGGGTCGGCCCGGCATTGCACTAGCTTCGGAATCGGCCCACGTATGGGGAGCGCTTAACGCCTGCTTCATCTCCGCCACGGGTCGACCCGGCATTGCACTGTCTCCGGGATCGGCCTACGTATGGGAAGTTTTTTGCTTACAACACAAACTTTCCTTGGATGGTAGAGGTATACAGCTTCGCTGTAAAAACAGGAACAAATAACAGGAAAGGCGTTCCAATCACAGGCGTTCACACAGACCGGTCGATCTCAAGAACCGCAGTAGCGCTTGCACGGCCTTCTGATGCGATGTTAAGTCGAGTCGATGTTTAAGAATTCTTTCTTCCGAGGGAGGCTGGTCATCCAACTGGTTCGGCACGACGGAAACCGATTGTCTCTGCACACTGTATTGCAGGTGTCAGCATAGAACATGACTAATCGTTTCTGCGTCACTGCATTCCCCACATGCTGCGGTGTCGGCCATCCATATGCGGAACGCGTAGGGATTGGTGAACGCGACGCCCAAACATAGCCTACACAAAAGGGTCGCGTCTCTTCGGGGAAGTCCTGCTGGAAGTTGGAGGTTTAAGGCTGGATCCAGGATGCATAAAGAGGCTTGCATAAAATTTGGTTCATTCCACTCGGATGTAGTGCACACTCTAAAAACTAGGAAGGGTATCGCAGGAGTGAAGCTGCCGGTTCACTCTTCAAAGCGTCGTTTTACTCTCGCAAAATGTCGAGGAGAGTGAAATGCATTGTTCACTCTGTCACCAAGGAGAGAGTGAAATGTGCTTTTCACTCTCCCCTTCAGAGAGAGAGAGTGAAAAGACTCTTGCGACAATAGAAAAGAGAGACTCTTGCGGCAATAGAAAACAAAACGTAGCGTAATCTTCTGCTTCAACTGTAGGTGGCTGGCCCCGAACATGGCAATGTATCATTCATGCACGCTGAGCAAAGAACACATCGTTTTGCTTCTAAGAGAACAGGCCGCCGCAGTTCAAAGGAACGCGTAGCGAGCGCTCTACTTTTTCACTCGGAGTGGCTCCACCGCGCGCGCGCGCGCTCACGATCGCGGAACAACACAGCACCGGAGAAAGTAGATCCATCCAGCGAGCAAAGGCAAGCCGAGGGAGATCGTGTGGCAGCCATCTCGCGTCGCCACGAAAACACGACAGTCCTTCGTCATGCCTTGGATATAACAACAAATCCTCCACGGTAAGAGAATTCTAACTTAGGTGCACATTCTCCGTATATGTCATGCTATCGCCAGGAAGTTGTCGCTGCGCTTAGCCGACGCGATTGACAAAGGACTAGGCGTACGCGCTGTCTCTTGATGTCAATCGAAAAAGCCAGTCGTCGCGATAACTGCATGTGATTTTATCACTTTGCCGTTGTCCGTAAGAGCTTTAAAAATCGCAAACGCTGCCAGAACTATGGTATGTTCAATAAGACGCCAGGCGAGAGGACGCTTAAAATGGTTAGTTCACCAGCCCGTGATTCCGAGCCTATGCGGAGCGTGATTAGCGTGCGTTTTGTGTGTTTGAATTTATTCAGTTTGGCAGTCTACTATGTACGGAACGCTGTTGAACTAAGGAATCACATAACAGAAGCCGTCATTTTGCTGGCAGCATGCTTTTTTTTTTTTAATAAATAAACCGCGCGCTTGACGGTGTCTCGCGCAGGGGGAATCTGCGACCACTGAAGTTACGTGCAGCACCAGTGCTAGTTAGAAACTTTGCCGCAGGCATTCAGCTGCATGCTGCAAGAGGTCAGTTGGGCGCGTTATCTTGAACTTACTGAAAACGCATGAGGAATCCATGTTTTATGCTGAAAAAAGTATAAACCCCCATATAAGCGATCTTGCGCGCGGCAGCTACAAGCGACGCGACGGAGATGGCTGTCGCGTTCGCTCGTCGCCTACAAGTCGTACTCCGTGCGAGCGACGATTTTGAGCGACGCCTCCCCGGTGTTGCCGGCATGAGGGCTGCAGTCACGCGTGACGCGTGCTTTAGTAATTTACGTTGATGTATTTTACTATAAAAAGTAGCATAAAATATTTCCGGAGGTCTTGCAGTACGTTCTTATCCTTGCACGTATAAAAATTGAATCATTTGCTCGTTCCGCGCGACAATCGGTAGTATTTGAGCGATGTATGTACATCCAGTTCCGGCTTCGCGCTATTGGCTAGTCGCTCATAGCACTTCTGGGCGACGAGCGACGATTTCTAGATTTCCAGAACCGAGCCATCTGTTCAAGCGACGGCCCGTTTTGTCGCTCGTCGCCGTCGCGCACTAAATCGCTCTCACAGTGTTTATCCCTAAGACTGAACTGTTTTTGCTCATGTTGAAATGGTGTGATTATAGGTCTGGTTTTGTCTCCTGTTGCGGTTTTCGTGCACGGTGCGAAACTGAAAGGATGCTTATGTCTACGAACTCGGTGAATTGTCGAGCAGCTAGTTACGCATCGGCATCGAATATAACGGCTGCTGTGTGGAATTACAATTGCAGGGGCGCTTTGCATACGCTTATTGTTTTGGACATGCCTGTGCATTTGCTAATATGAGTTGGCGTGTCAGAGTTATGTCATATGAACAGCTAAATCAGCCTTCCTCTGAGTGTTACACGCGTAATGTGTGCATTTTGCTATAGCATGGCAGATTATGATGTGTTTATCGCTCGAATATTTTTAGTAGAGAAATAAAATATCAAAATAAAATGTTGCTTTAATTCCGTGTTACCATTCTGTCGTACACAGAACAATAGGTTGGTGTAATAAACTAATAACTGCGGTTTAACTGCAACTTTTACATGCCTACAAGAATCTAAAATGCTAGATTTCAAACTGCAGCAGTAGTCGGGTCTGTCAAAAATGAACTCCACTGCGCACCTCATGCATGAAAATAAGTTCATGCCTTTTAGTAAGCTTAGATGCAGGCCGCAGTGAACTTGTTAGTATTGAAATGTGGGTAAGCTTGCCATAACAAGCCTTGTTGCCCTTTTTTATGGGCACATCCATATATCCATTGAGCTGAAGGACAATATTTTCATCCCTACTGAGCATCATGTTTGCAGCTATAATCCTCAAATTATAGCTTCAGCAGTGGCACAACCAGGCATGGTGCGGGGGGGGTGGGGGGGCACACTGGGCACGTGCTTAGGATGTGTCACAAGTGGTGTTTGCGATACACCAGACTCATGACAGGCCTATGACGTCTGAAAATGACCAATATTCTATTCATTAGCAGGAGTATTCTAACATTCATGAAAAACAAGGATGAACTGTGGCTTGTTTTTTTGCTTAAATCTAAAAATTGAAGTTAGTTTAGCAGTTGACTGTTTCAGTCATTTGGATGTTTTGCATGCATTTCACTAGGAAGACTAAGAGCTAAGACTTTTTTATTGCCATTGCCTTGACTGTCTTGATGTTGTTTTGCACCATGTCCTGGTGTTGACTTTTGCATACGATATTTTTCAGGCACCCGCTTTATATAACGCAAGAAGGCAGCTGCAAGGACACGAGGATGTGAAAGAGCCAGTGCAGCGCGACTTCACGTAGTGTAGAGGAGCCAATGCCAAAAAATCAAAATACATTGGCATGTTATTTGGACAAGAAAACTAGTATGTGGGTATATTGGGTGTACCATTTGACCAAATGTCAACAAAATCAAGATACAGTATGTTACACGGAGATGAAAATTCTCACGTGCTCCAGGCAGTCATCTTAACATGGTATATTTATGTAATGTCTCTGATTGGAAAGTCAAATCAAGTATGCTCACTGGAGACAAACACATAGCAGCAAGTGTCATTGAAAAGTTAAAAATGTGTTTTAAGAAAGCTGATTAGTTCTGAGAAGTGACTGCTTTTTGTCTTGCCTCTCAACACATATATCCATGTGATAAAAAAATAGTGGTACAATGAAATTGCATATTTGCTTAGCGACATGATACATACTTGCAATGAGCACGGTGCCTGTGTTTACTATAGAAAGCAACAGCCCATGCTTGGTTAGGTTAGGCCCACTACAACATGCAGGCATGGGTGATTGGCGCTTTTTTTATTTCTGTATCGCGAGGTTTATTGTGCGTATAGGTGCAGTGGCACGCAGTATGGCTAGTACAAAAAAGGGGGGGGGGCAGATATATGTAGCTCACTGTACACGATACAGGGCAAAGGAAATCCGTGTTCAGCAACTATGTTAAATGCCATGTACGTAAATTTTACAACGCTACTCGTTCGAAGCGCGCACAGGTGCATATTGAAGAAAAGTTTCCAGGGTAGATAATTTAGTTCGTAATTTACACTAATTTTGCTCTAACCACGAGACATAATAATTTGAATATACTGCACGGAAAAACCTAGAGCGAATTAAATTGTGTGTCCTGCTTCGTGTGTATACATATAGTCTTCCCTATGCATTAGGTTTTTTGCATAATGCATTAACAGTTGACAGCCTATCTTATGATGTGTACTCTGTTTACATTACAGTTGTTTATTAGTTTACTCGTTTGTTTTGCGACTGATGAAATGCCGGCATATATATATTTTCAACATCTGACATAACCCTGTATGTTTTGCAGGGACAACCCAGGACGTGCATTTCTCAGCACCCAGTCAACTGCCAAAAGTGACTCAAACACAGGCCACTAGTAAGTGGACATCAGTTGCAATTTCACATTATGCAGTTGGCAGCTGCCTTGTACGGAGGCTTTTTTTTTTTAATGAGATGGTGATGTCGTTCTAATGTACATTTTGGCCACAAAGGTGCGATCATGTCTCACAGAGGCATATATGGTTGCTATTCTCTGCGAGGGACGTGTTCTCGTGTTCGTGAAGCATTTGTGTTTGGCAGTATTGTCGCCCAATGAGTCGGATATAAACACTAACTCGCCACTGCCGGCAAGTAGTTGCGAGAAACGCATTATGACGCTGTAAAGTTATTTCATTAATTCGAAGGAAAGTTTTGCAGCAGGAAAAAAGGTTGCTATTCCAGGTAAACATGTCTTTTTCTCACAGGTTATTTAGCCAAACTGTGGATGCATGAAATTCGTGACTTATGAATAGATTTTAATTTGTTCTTTAGTAATGCTTCTAAAAGAGACTAGAAATAGCATGTGACTACCTCTGCAATCAGCAGACCATACATTTACAGTCATAAGTGGCAGTTCCATGCAGTCTCGCACTTTATATAACCGTTCCTTTCAGCACCATTGGAACTGGTGGCTGCGTTTTCAGAAGGAGAAGTGAACTTGACACTGTATATGTATGTGTGAATTCGGTTTTCTTTGTATGTGTCGGCTCACTGACAAACAGTGCAAAAATCTGTTGTACCATGAGCCTGACGACGCCTTCTGCTGCTAGAAATGCGGCACTTCGTATTTTATAGTACTGCATGACATTTAAATCAAAGCTACCACATAAAATGATCAAGAAAACTAACCGCTGTTATAGCTGTTTTCCTCAAAGAACGCTTGTCCTTTATGGGCTGTGTTAATCTGAGCTCTCCACCGATGTTTCAGTAATATTATCCCTTAGTGAGTGAAAGATCGGGGGCAATTAATCGTGTTAGTGTTTAAGTGGTGTCCTAATTATGTGCATTTGTTCCAACAAAGCTGTCTAGATTACTTTATTGTGTAGTGTAAAGCTTATGAAACCATCAGCAATTACTGAGTTGCTAACACGCATATGGATTTGTCACTATACAGGTGGAACTCGGCTGTACCACTGCAGTGCTGCGGAAATTGCCTTCACCAGCGGCTTTGCAACAGCTGTTTCGCAGCATGTCGGTATGTGTTAATTTATAATTATGTTGGGATGGGCTAGTATTATGGACCACTGCTACTCTGTATTGTGACAGATCCATATGATAAGGGATGTAATGGGCACAGCGAAAACCTTTGAATTTTTTACTATGGTACATAAACAGGCTCTCCTTTTCGTCACAGGAGCAGGAGAGAAGGGCATGCAGGCACTCCTGAATGTACATATATTTCAAAACATGAGAGAGACATATACACACACACACACACACAATTAAACTAAAGGCAAGGACGTTCCATCTTTCATCTTGAATTGAATTGTGCAGCGCAAAAATACAACACAGACCACAGAGAAGCACACATGTTAACAGGTTTGATACACACGTTAGTTCAACAGATTTGATACTTCAAGTGTGCTATTTTACACAAGGGGGAAGGGAAAGGGGAGAAAATCTGAAAAAAAAGTGGAGTGGAAAAAAAGGAATCATGCCAAAATGCATGAGAAGCATCGCGCAGCCAGGATCACCAGCAGGACATCTAAAAAGCACTCTGATAAAATTACATACAGGACAACCTTACGTATAGTTTGTTTCAATCAACTCAGATCACATGCAGCCATTACTGCAATCAAGTTGTTTCCTTATGTCATATGAGGGAATGATGTGGGCCCAAAAAACTGTTTAGAGCTGAAGGATTATGTTCCATTCTAGCCTCATTGCCTGCTTTTTTATCATATTGTTATCAGCTGCTTATGTTAGGGACACAAAGTAAGAGTACGAACTGTTTCCCGATTCGCCATTCCACACAACATGTCTTTGTGACTATATGTACATGCAGATGATCCATAGCTGAAAAATATTCAGTACAGTAGAATCTCATTACAAGATGCACTTGGTTGTAAGAGACATCTGAAAATGGTTTGGTTGGTTTTCCGATGTTTGCCACGTTAACAATACTGTATACAAGAGACACCTTTGTTACTAAGGATGACTTTTTAAGTATTCACTACTTCGAAGGGACACAACCCACACACATTCACTTTGTGCACCTTGTGTGCTCCGAAGGGCGTAAAGATCATGCAATCCTTACACAAGTCAATCGCGCATGTCTCTTTTAGCATGAACCAGAAAAGGAGGTCAACGAGGACAGTGCAGGGCAGAAAGTGTCGGCAGTTGAAGCTGACGAGCGTCTAAGAGCACCTCAAAGGTACTGCAAGCAACAAGGCTTGCAAAGTGAAGTGTTTAAATTCCAGAAGTTGGGAAGGAAGCTAACACAATCTACAGTCACTAAAAAGCTGTGAATGTCTTCTTTAAAGGGCCCCTAAACCACCGAGGTTGAAATTTAGTTGCGGTGTTGCAGTTCTACACAATAAGGCAATGAACAGGTAGCCACAAGAATTTTTCGAAACGGTGCAGTAATAGTGGAGCTACGTGTGTTTGATTATCGAAAAGTAGTCCCCACTCATTTTACTCTTTCATCTGGTACACGCCATATGGACAGTATCGTCTTTTCCTTGCCTAGTACACCTCCAAATGTTACGGGACAGGCCAACACCAACGAGCTCTGTTGCTGCCGCGCTGGCCCGTCGTCCTGCGAGGGGTGGCGCTAATACAACGGAACTGTATGGTGACTCGCGTTGAAGAGCCTCATAGGGAGACCCTTCTGTTGGCGTTTCTCTTCTTTGCCCCCATTGGCTGCCCACAATGGCATCGCGCGCAACGCGACGAGGAAGAAGGAGTGTGTGTATTTGCTTGCAGGCCTTGCCGGCAGTCGTACACTTTCGTTCGACCAATCGACAGCACCGGAAACTGGTGACATCATCAGAGACAGCCTGGTGACGTCAGGACAAACTGGGGGGTGCAGGATAGGTCCAGAGAGGCGCACGGGGTCATTTTCTTCATATTGTGGTGCTCCGGCAGTGCTACGCACTCTGGCATTTGGCTTCGTCGATCGTGACGGCATTCTGATTTCGATACGCGTGTTTACTTGAAATGTTCAAAAAATGTCGAGAAGTGGTTTGGGAGCCCTTTAAGCCACCCTTGAGCATTTATTCCTTCAGATATATCGAAACATACTTTAGTGATGATGCATAATAAAGTGATCTAGTCTGGCTCCTCAGTGTCTCAAAATTTTTGGTTTCGAGAGACATGTTTCCCGTGCCTCTTGAATATCTTCTGATGAGGCTTTACTGTAATATACACAAACAATTGTGTAACTCCTCCTGCAAGTATTATTCATTAAGCCCGGTCACTTATGTGCAAAGTTTGTGGTTAAGTCTTGATGTCCGTACTTTTTAGAGCTATGTTTATTAATTCATGCTGTTCTTATTGGTTCTTCGATGCAGGAGACAATGCCTACGAAATTATTGGCCCTGATCATGAGAGCCCTCAAGGGGCAAACAACATCTCTGTTGCAGAAGTGAGCCCGGTACCACTTGGAAGTTACCATGACAGATGACACGGCAGCAATAGATACAGAGACTGCCACGTCTACTGCAGCTGCAACAGTTTACGAGGCAAGCAGCAGCGCGTCAGCAGCAGTGTCAGAAGGAACCACACCAGGCCTGGTAGAGCAACATGTGTGCTATCACTGACTTTTTTTGTAGTGGATACAACTCATTTGCTCAACATACAAAAGCTTTTCACCACGACTGTGAGCCAGTGTTATTGTGCAGCAAGTGCAAGACTAAGTTAAGTGTTATAACACAGTACAAGCATCACTTTAACATATGAAAACATATTACAGTTGTTGCCTCCCCAGCCAGCCCACATAGCCACAACAATGTTGAACACATGGTGGGACACACATCTTCTCCATTAGAAGATAGTAGAGACTGTCAGTGTTGTTGTTAGATTAACTGGTCTTTGTAGGCAACTAGGACAACACAGGTGTCATAAGATTGTTGTTGATGTTGTTGTTGAAGAGGTAAAAAAGAAGTTTGATGCAGCTGAAGTGCCAACTGATATTGAGCAAATCAAAAGCAACCACCTGAGAAAGCAACACTATCGAAATTTGGGTATCTATGTGCCGCCAACTCTGGTAAGAATGGCATAGGACAGAAGTGTGATGAAAATCACACAGACACTGCTGTTGCATCACTGGCCACAGTGAGCAGCGACTTGTAGGGCAAGAGAGTCAACTGAAACTAACACTATGATATAGTGTCATGCTCCCATGTGACCACTTTTCAAGTTATTTTGCAAGATACAGCTCAACCTCCAGAAACGAGACTGCAAGTTGTCTGTAAAAAAGCTTTCACAAAAAATTATTCATAACACTATTAACATAGCAGTATCTTTTTTTTTGTGTCAGTTCGAGGTTCCCGGCTGTCCATTAATGCAAAAATTGAGGAAAAAAAGAACATGTGTCGTACTTACACCTTTTTAACAAGTACGAGGGGGACAGAACTTTCCTAGTCATGCATCTTCATCATACTATCAAGTTTTTAAATGCCTTTTATAATTAATATTACCAGTTATATCTGAGTGCATTGTATGCATGTAGCAGGTGTAAAATCAGGTCAGTTGGATCAGATGCCTTATCTGCAAGCGAGCCCTATATTCAAGAAATTTGAAATAAAATAGTTACGTTAGAGACGCAGTCTTTCAGCACTTTATTGCCTGTGGTTTAAGCATTGCTCAATACTTTTGTGGGTGGCAATTTCAACCGGCACAGCACTGCGCTTTGCCACAGTCACATTTGTCTTCAAAGCGGTGTTTACCATTTGTGTTGATCTGTTTGTGTATGCATAGAGCAAGTTTTTAATTTATATTTTTCTGCATTCTTGTGCTTGCACTAAGCTTGTATAAGGCAGTTACAAAATGTGCGGCCCTATAACGAACTGTTCTGTTGAGCTTACACTTGCAAATAATCGTGTTCAGATGGCCGCACTTCTATGCGGGTGCACCGCTAGCTTTGTGTATGTTCTCATGTTTGTATAAAGCTTATATAAGCTAGTTAGAAAATGTATGTCACTAAGCATTGTGATATTCTTTAAAGAACTGCTTGGTTGTGTCGTAGCGCAAGCTTCGTGTGTGACGTCTTGTGATATCTAACTATGCTCTGATATAGTGACGCCACATGACCCTGTGACGTCATAGGGTTTTCTGTATAAGAACAAGCCGTTCTTGGCAATAAAGAGTTGCCTTTCTGCTCCTGGACCGTTGTCGCTCTTCTGCGTTAGTTCATCTGGCGACGAGGATGTGATCACCGTGACCTGGCCTACTGGACGCCATCAACGAAGATGCGGCGGCTCAACGAGGCCACGCTACTACTGGAGGCGTCGCTACCATAGGCTAGCAAGAGATCCGGAATCCAAACAAGTAACACATTTACTTCTCCTACCAAGCCATGTCTCGGCTCGGCAGACTAGACGAGTACGACCCTAAGGTTCAGAACTTCGAATCTTATGTCGAACGATTTGAGCATTATGTCAGGGCAAACGAGATAGCGGAAGCGAAGAAACTGTCTGTTTTCTTGACAGTAATTGGTGCAGAAGCATATGAAATTCTCAAAAACTTGGTCGTTCCATTGCTACCAGGAGATAAGACCTTCGCGGAAGTAAAGGAGCTCTTGCAAAGCCACTACAACCCGAAGACGTCTGTAATTGCAGAAAGGTGCAAATTCAACCGCCGAGTGCAACTTGACCACGAAAGTGTCGAAGACTTCGTAGTAGAGTTGAAGCACCTAGCCCGCAAATGTAACTTCGGGCCATTTCTCCTGGACGCGCTACGCGACAGATTGGTAGCTGGGATCCGAAGTGAAGAAACGCAGAAGGCGTTGTTCACGGCTGACGCACTCACGTTTGAAAGGGCATGTAAAATAGCTCTTGACAGCGAATTGGCCGCGAAACAAACAGCCGCAATACAAGCAGGAAGCCGCGCAGAGAGCATAAACGCAGTGAAAATGAAAACTAACGAGCATCAGCGCAGCGACCGTGACCAAGCGAAGGGTAAAAGCTCGGCGCGAGACAAGACCAAGAAACAAAAATGTTACCACTGTGGCAAGACACGCGCCAGAACAGTGCTGGTATAAAAACTACTCGTGCAGACTATGTTCAAAAGTTGGACACCTTCAAAACATGTGTCGAACGAGCAAAAGTGAGCTGAAGGCACATGCAGTAATGGAATCGTCAGACGAAGAAGAGCACACTCTGTACAACTGCACAGTCGACACATCTGTGAAGAACGGTTATGTGGTGACTGTAAATGTGGAGGGCCAGAAAGTGTCAATGCAGGTGGACACGGGGGCCGCAGTGACAGTTGTACCTGAAAGTGTGTACAAAGAGAAGTTTGCGCATGTGCATTGTGAACCTACTCGGGTTGTTCTAAAGACGTACACAGGCGAGAAAATGGATGTTATAGGGCAATGCAATGTAACCGCGACCTATGACGGGCAGAGTGCAGTTTTACCAATCGTTGTTGTTAAAAACCGCGAACGCGAGTTACCTGTATTGCTGGGAAGAACCTGGCTTAACAAGCTTCGGCTGAATTGGAAATCTCTTTGCAGTGTGCGCAGCGAAGACAGAGTAGATAAGATTCGCGCAAAGTTTCCAAACGTGTTTTCGCAATCGCTGGGTGCTATCAGGAACTTCGAGGCGCAAATTGTTTTACAACCGGGTTGTGCGCCGGTGTTTTGTAAAGCACGCCCGCTTCCTTTTTCTTTGCGCGAACAAGCAGACAAACGCCTCGCTGAGCTCGAAAGCCAAGGCGTAATCACGCCTGTGAGTAAAAGCGATTGGGCAACTCCACTGGTTCTGGTCCCAAAGAAACAAGGCGATCAAATACGCCTTTGTGGTGATTACAAGATCACTGTAAATCCCGTACTTAAAATAGACCACTACCACAACCAGAGGAATTGTTCACAGCACTGTGTGGAGGCAAAGTATTTTGTGTCTTAGATTTGTCATCGGCATACCAACAAGTGGTACTGAGCCCAGAATCAAGACATATTCTGACGGTTAACACGCACAAGGGGCTCTATCAATATAACAGACTTCCTTATGGAATAGCCAGTGCCCCTGCTTTGTTCCAGTGCATGATGGATAAGGTTTTGCATGGTATTCCGAACGTTGGTTGCTATATTGATGATGTCATAATTGCAGGCCAGGACGTGGACGATTGCCAAAAAGCGCTCGAGCGGGTGCTAGGCAAGCTTTCGAAGCATAACATAACGTTAAAGCTGGAAAAATGTAAGTTTTTCCAAGATTCTGTCTCTTACCTTGGGCACATGGTCAGCGCCGATGGCATCTACCCGACAGAAGAGAAAGTGAAGGCAATCCTGCACGCTCCTGAGCCAACAAATGTAACCGAATTAAGAGCATACTTAGGGCTGCTCAATTTTTACAGCAAATTTATGAAGAATGTGTCATCTATAGCAGAACCAATGTACAGATTGTTACGGAAGGGAGAACGATGGCTGTGGACGGAGCAGTGTAGTAATGATTTTAAAGCGACTAAGCATCTGCTTGTAAACAGCCATGCTCTTACCTACTACGACGCACGCAAGCCGCTTGGGTTGCAATGTGACGTGTCTGCGTACGGCGTTGGAGCTGTAATTTTTCACGTGCTACCGGACGGAGAAGAGCGTCCGATAGCCTTTGCTTCACGAACTCTGACGTCAGCTGAGAAAAATTATGCACAATGTGAAAGAGAGGCCCTAGCGCTTATCTTTGGGCTTCAAAAGTTCCACAAGTTTCTTTTCGGTAGACAGTTTATGTTGTACACAGACCATCAGCCACTCGTAAGCATCTTGGAACAAAACAAAGCGACACCGTCGCAAGCAGCTGCGAGATTGCAAAGATGGTCCTTGATAATGTCCGCGTACCGGTATACGCTTAAGTACCGCAAAGGGGCTGAAATCGAAGTGGCTGATGCTCTGTCGCGTCTACCTCTACCATGTTGTCCCAAATCTGAGAGTTCGGAATGTTTTTCCGTGTTCGAAAGCACTCCGTTGAACTCTTCTGACGTAGCTAAGGCCAGTACACGGGATGGCAAACTGTGCAGAGTGGTCGAGTACACGCGGTATGGTTGGCCTTCAGAAGTGCCTAATGATCTCCGGCCATACTACGTTAGACGTCTAGAGCTATCACTCGAGCAAGGTTGTGTCACGTGGGGCACAAGGGTGATCATGCCCGAGGCATTACAACCGGCTGTGTTGTCCTTGCTACATGAGGACCACCCAGGCACCTCAAGGATGAAAATGCTGGCTAGAGGCTTCATTTGGTGGCCAGGTCTCGATAAAGCAGTAGAAGATTACGTACGAACCTGTCGGGTTTGCCAAGTCGTGCAAACTGCCGCGCAGCCTGTACCACTACACCCTTGGCCTTATCCGTCCAAGGTTTGGCAAAGGCTACATGTTGACTTTGCCATGAAAGGACAGCTTAACTTTCTAGTCTTAGTGGACGCCTATTCTAAGTGGATTGAAGTATGGCTAATGACCTCAACCGTCACAAGACAAATGATTTCCAAACTTCGAAGCGTCTTCGCGGCGTACGGATTTCCCGACGAAATTGTGAGTGATAATGGGCCGCAATTCGTATCACAAGAGTTCGAAGACTTCTTGGCTAAGAATAACATAAAACATACAAGAACGCCGCCCTATCACCCAATTTCGAACTGGGCAGCCGAACGTCTAGTCCAAACAACGAAGCGCGCATTGCTGAAGCAGCTGTTATCAGATGTCTCGCAAAACCGAGAATCGGTGCAAGCCGGGTTAGACAGCTTTTTGATGAGCTATCGGAACACGCCACATAGTGTGACAGGCAGCACTCCTGCGCAGCTCTTCTTAAAGAGGCAACCTAAGACCAAGTTGTCATTCCTCAAACCCGATTTTAAGCAAGATATGCTCAACAAACAGCTGAACAGCAAGCGGCAGAAAGATAAGCACCGGGGTACTGAACGCGGATTCTTAGTGAGTGACAGTGTTTGTTAAATGCGTTCGTGGTGAAAATGTGGCTTGGGAAGACGGCGTAGTTACTCAGATTGTAAGCCCAGTGACATATCTTGTGAATGTGGCGGGTGAAGTGCGCTTTGTGCATGCTGACCATTTGCGTCACTCCTTTGCGAGACCTGTCTCAGCTGAACCATTGCAGCTGCTTCCCGACACAAGGCGCCTGGCTGAGCCGCAACAACCGCCAGATACCGATCCCGTCGTCATCCCTACAAGACTCCCGATGGCTGCCGCAGAACCCGCGGAATCTGCATTACGCGACTCTATGCAGAGTCCAACTCCTCAGGCTTCAACCGACCCTCCGATTACGGCAACGACTTCACACAAGGACGCATCCCCAGCAGAGCAGAGCACAGAAGTTCCAAGCAAGCCCGACGTTATGCCTCGACGAAGCGGCCGTGCGCGACGTCCGCCGGATAGGTTTAGGCATGAGGACTTTAGGAAGTGAAGTGCGAACTCAATCTAAGTGGGAAGGAATGTCGTAGCGCAAGCTTCGTGTGTGACGTCTTGTGATATCTAACTATGCTCTGATATAGTGACGCCACATGACCCTGTGACGTCATAGGGTTTTCTGTATAAGAACAAGCCGTTCTTGGCAATAAAGAGTTGCCTTTCTGCTCCTGGACCGTTGTCGCTCTTCTGCGTTAGTTCAGGTTGGTTTTACACTTGTGAATTAGTATTGAGGCGGTGGTATTCCCATGTATGCCCACTGCTAGCTTTCTGTGTCCTCACGTGTTTGTATTAAGTTTCTACAAGGGAGTTACAGCATGTACGTCACTAAGCGCTGTGATATTTTTTAAAGAACTGCTTTGTTCGTTTTACACCTGTGAGTAATAGTACTTGTGTGGCACTAGTCATGTGTAGGTACACAGGGACCATTTGTATGCATTATGCTCATGTAAAGCAGTTACAAAGTGTATGTCACTAATTACTGTGATATTTGTTGAATTGCTGTGATGGTTTTACACATGTGAATAATAGTGGTCAGGACACAGTACTTGCGGTGTATAGTTGAATTTATACACTGCCAAGACATGGGCTGTATACGTACCAAAAGAAATGTATGTCATTATATTGTTGTGATTATTACTGTTTGGATTTTATTAAACTGTAATAAAATTGTTTCTTGTATCTATTGAGGTATGGCAATTTGTCATGCAACCAAACTGAGGACCTGCACTTGTGCACACAAATAAACAGCTAATTTAAGAGTATACTGCTCATATTCTGCTAAACCAGTTTAACAAATCTTCTACTACAATGCTGGAAAAATGACAGAGCTGACTCGGATGCACAGAAAAAGTTCTGCACTGGCTGAAGGACTGCCCCACACTGGAGTTCGTAATGTTGCGTTTATTGGAGTAGAACAGAAAGTGCACTTCCATTAAAAATGCGACAGTCAGTGCAGAAACATAAGGCAGACGAGCGGATGTGGCACATTTTTTTCAGGGCCCTCCATGCCTACTACTGCATTTCTAGTCTTCCTGTGCTCTGCGTATAAGCCCCTGTTCAGCCAAGGTTTTTACTCCATGACAGTTGTTCTACTGGGTTCGTAGCAATATTGAAAAATATTCAATGGTTTTCAAGGACTTTCGAGGCCCCGACACAGTAACTTCAAGGACCTCGTGCAATGTGTGTAGTAGTTTGGACAGGCAATAACTTGTTCAAGAACACCGTTAACTTTAATGCAAACAAAAGAAAACAAAACAAATCGCATTTCAGTGATTTCAAGCATTTCAAAGACTGCTAATTTGCCTTTCACCGCCCACCACTAAACGCGCACAAGGAAGCATTTCAAGAAAGCGCTCAAAGTTTTTCTGCAATAGCACAATTAACTACTTGGACCTGCAACATTTGCAGTTTTTGAATACTGTTTGGTTTTACAGTGTATGTGATGTCATCTGTTGCCTCAGCTTTTTTCACCATCAAATAAGCAATAGTCATTTCTAATTTCTTTTTATTGTGTCTGTCGCTCTCAATTTACTCTTCACGGCTTCTCTTCGAATGCCTCAACTGTTGAGCTTCCTGCTTCTGCTCCTCCAAGCACATTTGTCGCCGGTTCCATGTGCATAAAACTGGTATCTGCAGCTCCTTTGTAATTTCAACTTTAAGGATGTCGCTTTCCTTCTATTACCTCCAGAGACAATTTTCTGTGACATGCGAAAGAGTGTCACAGAAGGGAAAAAAACCCTTGGCAATGTCTGCTAAGTCTAGCCAAGTGTACAAGTTTAAGGACTTTCCAGTACTTCTAAAAATTCAAGGGTTTTCAATGCCTTGAAAATGGCATTTTAGAAATAAAAGATTTTCAAGGATCGCTACAAACCCTGGATTCTAGCACCTAAATAATTTTACAAGCTTATTTTGGCATGGAGTTAGGAAATTCATGCTTTCTAGCTAACGCTGCACTATCTCTGTACAGTGAAGCCACGAGAGCGCAACTATTTTGGAGTAAAGAAAAATACTGAAAGCTTTTAATACCACTCTTCTTTTTTTCTATGGAGCTTCGTATTGCCTAGTTAAGTTTACGAATGCGCCTGGTTTTGGCGGGCGTTTTTTCGACATTTTCTGGAAGAAGCAGATGTCTAGCCCCCGTATTCAGAAATGTATCTTAATACAAAGCTCATGCTTGACTTGATATAAACGACGCCTGGTGCGAACGTCCCCCAAGACGCTCACTGCCTTTCTTTTGGTGCGTTCACGACTTGCGTCGTTTAGATCAAGTCAAGCATGGGCTTCAAGTTATGATGCATTTCTGCATATGGGGGTAAGCGTGCACAATTCCGGGCAACGCACTGTGCCATTGACACTGAGAGAAAACGGGGAAAACAGAGTTAACCACTTATGCTCCTAAACTTTCGCGTACCTGTGGTGTGCGTGTATCGTGGAAGAAGAAACAGCGCAAACACAAGGACGAAAAAAAGCATCAACCACACCAGCGCTTCGTGGTGTGGCATGTTTTTGCGTCGTCCTTGTGTTGCGCTGTTTCTTCTAAAATGCTCAACCAATTAGCCGGCAAGTCCATCCTGTGCATATATAAATTGAACACACGCATGAGTGTAGATGGTCTTCGAAGCTTTTAGATCGAGCACTGCCACAGGATACGAGCAGTGCACGCGTAACAAGTGGACACATCAGTCATTTAAACATGCGTGCCAATGCATTTGACGCGGCTATCGGCATAAGCAGTCTCCAAGTGCTGGAATGCATGCGCTTCAAAACGCTAACGATCCGCTGCTAATGCAGGACAACAGCTCACAGCGGACTGAACCAAACTCTAAACTAATGCACTTGAAAAGAACGTCTACACGGCAGCGTGAGGCACGTCGAAATGCCTGGTACTGGCGTCGCAGTTGCTCACCAGTATACGCGCGAATTAAATTCCCATACGTGGATGGTTGGCGCAATACTTTGTATCCGCGTATTTTGGAGAACATGGACTGGAGAAGCACTCGATCATGAGCTGAACGGCACATTTGTTATTTTCCTGCGGTGACGACAAGCCGTGAATAGTTCTCACGTTGTCGTCTACGTTGTCTTCCTTCGTTAGTCGTAGCAAGGAATGGAAATGATGCAAACGCACACGTATTCCAGTACACAACAGCACAGCACACTGCAGAGAAACCCCACCCACCACAGCCGATTCATCAAATACGTTTGGTATATATATAAGCTCTAAAAGAACACGACTGGGCGTGGCGGCGCTGTGGTGTAATGGTTATGATGTGTGTTTTGAATTGTACAAATGCGAGTGTACGCGGGTTCGAATTCACATGATGTATAGAGCATTGTGATTCTTGATAAGTATGTGATTCCCTTGACAATTGTATTCTAATTAGATTGTGTGACTCCTGATTGTGAAATTTGCGAAGATATTTGCAGATTAAGTGTTAAATCGCTTTTTTTTTTTCTCCTTAGTGGCGTTCGTGACGCATACGCATCGGCCGCTTCAGAGCAGTCACGCCTCACGGTAGGCAGCAAATAGCCAGGAAAAAATGACTTTAAAATCCTGCATAACTTTGCTCACGCCTATTCTGAAGGCCGCTTGGAATCGGGCCAGTGTCTCTGAGGAGCCGCCTAGGGAACAGTATATCAGCGGCCCTAATTTGATCTTATTTCCTGCCTGCATGCGTGATCAGGACTTGGCTAAGAGGGTATTGGGAAGAGTACTAGCACTCTGTTCTAAAGGAGTACAAGCACTCTGTTTGGGGGAGTAGAAGTACTCGGTCTGGCGGTGTACTATTAACCCTGCGGGGAGAGTATTAGCACTCTGCGGAAGAGTACTAGCACTCCCTGTGGGAAGAGTATTATCACTCTGCGGAAGAGTACTAGCAATCCCTTGCGGTGGAGTAACAAAACTCTGTCAGGAGGAGTTGACCTACTCTCTCTCAAAGAGGGTCGATCTACTCTCGAAAAGAGAGTGAAATATGGGACAAGCAGCTACTCCCTCAAAGAGAGTGCCCGGCACTCCCTTAGTTTTTAGAGTGCTGCAGCGGCGTGCAAGAATCCTTGCAGCATCTGTCCGAAACAGTGGGATTTATGGGCGGTTGTCTTCTACATGAGCAGACCGAGCAGCGTGATCGGCACGTTCATTGCCGATGATACTGCAGTGACTTCGTAACCAGTCAAAAACTACTTCATTTCTTTCTCTGTCAGGTGGTGTATGGCCTCTGTGCGGACCGAGCCGTAAGGTTGACAGTAAACACTGCAGTGCCGGCTTCGATAGTCGACCATCTGTGTGTTGGTTGGCCATTATTAAAGTGTTAATAAAGTGTTACTATAATAAATTAATAATAATTTACCAAGATAGCTGGATACGGTAAAAGATGCCCTGTATCCACGTGGCCTGGCTGTGCATTCCTCGTTTGGCCATGTGATCGCCTGTGTCGCTTATATTCCTTCGTGCGTGTGTTTCAGTAAACTTAGTTGTGAGTCAGCGCTCGTCCTGTGTCCTTTCCCTCCGTCGTCGTTTTGTTCGCGCTGTTGCCATTATGAATGCATACCAACTCGCCCAACTTTCCACTTTTATACTGAGCTTACAGATGTTTACATGAAACTTCTTGTCCTGTGGTTCTTTTGCTCCGGCCTATGTCGCATTGCTTAAACCTGTTGTTTAACTGAAACTTCCCTGTCCGGTCGTTCTGCTATTCTGTCCTTTTTTGCGATGCTTAGAGGTATTTAACTGAAACTTATTCGTGTTGTGGCTCCTTCGCTTTGCCCTGTATCGCGCTGCCCAACGCTGTTGTTTAAGTGAAACCTTCCCTGTCCTGTGGTTTCTTCGTTCGTCCTGTACACGTTCCTTAGAGCTGTCGTTTAAGTGAAATTTCCCTGGCCTGTGATTTCTTGCACCGTCTTATGTCGCACTGCTTAAAGCTATTCTTTTAATGAAAATTCCCTATCCTGTGATTTCTTTTTGCTCTTTCCTGTGTCGCCCTGCTGAAAGATGTTGTTTAGCATTACGTATCATTGTACCAACGAGCACAAATGAACAATATGTTGAAATTTCAATTAGGGTTAGTTCAGCAAACTAATTATTTATTATTATATTAGCAACTTACATATACGCCAACATTTCTACGTTTTCTTCTGGTCAAGTGAACTCTCCCTACTCTCCACGACCCAGAAAATGAGCTGCAGGTGAGCAGCGATAGCGAGGCAAAGATATGCTTGGATTTATTCATTTGCTTGCCCGCCTATAGAAAGAGTATTACTCTGCACAAACACCAATTCCTTTATGCGTGCTAACACGCAAGATGACGCTAGATGGCAGCAAACAGCAAACATGAAAGAAAATTAAATTCTTGGGTTTAACGTGCCAGTTACCAGTTCGCTCACATGAAAATGCGGCTGGCGCGGCCAGGATTTCATCGCGTGATCTCGTGCTTAGCGGCGCAACCCCATGGCCACTGAGCCACTACGGCAGGTACCATACTTTAGCTATGCACCTGGAACCATTTAAGCACTCGCAGTTGTCGCCACATGCCTGTGACAAATCTACACAAGCTACCACGGCACAATAATAAAGTACACGAGCAAGAAAATTATCTCGCGAGAAAAATAGTTTGCCTGTCATTGAAAACTCGTTGACAAGAATACCAGACGCCTTAAATAGGCGTATACAGATCGTAATCGTTTCCACAATAGAAATATTAGCAGAAATGTTCGTTAAGGAAAACGTTTACTATATTTACTTTTCTGCCCCCCCCCCCCCCCCCCCCCCCCCTGTTGAAGGCATGGGATTTGAGACCACCAAAGTGAGCTCACGGATACAAATTTCCAGCTACCGTTCTATTCAGCGTGACTTTCGCAAACGCAAGGTCCCATTTTTCAATATTGCGCTCGGCACACCTACTGACTCATAAATTGCGGGTTGAACGAACCGGAGCTTGTGTAGCGGCTCTGGAAAGTATGTGAAGCTGTGTAACGATGACTGGAGGGGGGGGGCGAGGGGGGGGGTTGAATGAGGGGGCAAGGGTTAATTACTGGGCTCACGGGGGGTCTGCTCACGGGAAAATGAACGGCCTGTCGTCGTACAAGGAAAAAAATTATCGCGTTCAAGTTCTCGCTTTGAGGCCGAGTGATAGGGGTGCGCGGGGTAATCCGCATAATCATAGACAAGGATTTAGCAAGAAATGAGCCGTGCGACTGTCACGTCGTAAATTATCCCAGCAGACGGGACCGGTTATGGTGGCAGTCTCCGGTCGATCCGTACTCCGTCAGTCGCAATATGCTGCGGTTCCGCGAGCCGTTCATTCCTATTTATCGCTCTTACACGTTTGGACGGTTCCGTTTGACGCTGTTTGTGAACGTGTACCCTCAAAAACTTACACTAGGCATGAATGCTAAATGAAGAATAGTAAATTAATTATTCTTAAATGAAGACATGCGGATTTGCGCTGATGCGCTGTTGCGCTAAACCTGCAAGCGTCCCCAAACTAACCGACCAACTTTTCAAAATAAAACAGCGCAAGTACTGGAAAACTTTGAATGGCAAATACATTGCTTCCAAGTGCGGTCCATGTGCGTTTGTGAGCGAGGCGGGAAAATGCTATGTTGCCCAGAAACGACTCCTAAACACTACGTGCAAGAATAAACATCGCCAGAACACCTTGCGGCTGGATTTTCTTTCTTCCTCGGGCTGCTAAGAGAGTGCTTATGACACCACTTTGACCGTAAATGCAAATATCATTCCAGCGGCTCCAGTCCAAACGAACAAACAGGATGCGATAAAGCGAAAGCAATCCACAGTCGAAGCTACTCGCAGCTTCACCTGCGATGTTTTATTGGCTGCCACATTTCGAGTTCCGAAGAACGATAGAATTTGTTTTCTATTTTGTCTTTAGCTGTCTATGCGGACTCGTACCGCCTATGTAAAAGAAACTACCCAAAGAAAAATTGCACGTTTCCAACTACATCGGTAACCGGCGCGCACGCATGCCGCCTATTAGCATAAATAGCTCGAGGCACTGCCCAGTTCTTGGGTCAGCGCTGCAAAGTGATGCATTCGCGACTATTTTCGCTGAAGTTTTGACATGCAAGTCGATTTCAATCCAATTCGATGCTACAGAGACGGTCCGCTCGGGTTACTGTTTTTGACGAGGCGCCGCGTTCACAAAGATATGCGAAAGAGAGTCGAGACAACGGGTGCGGTCGGCGCGTTCCCAGTCCTCACGAGAATGACGAAGGATTCCTCGTGGTGCCTGTAGAGCTATGCCTGTAGAAATAGAAGAAAAACAAATGAATGCGTCGTCTAAGAACGCACCAAGGGCCTTAGAAGAAACTGTAAAAGCTATCGGAAAGGCGATACACACGGCGTCGCCTAAGCACCCCTATCCATTAGTAATGCATTGCGTCCTGAGGAAACTAACTAGGGTTACGTCAAGTTCGGTGTATACACGTTGAGCTAAAAACAGGTGGCTTCTTAACAGTGGCATCACGTTCGTTCTCTGTGTCGACGCCGAACGGGTGCCGACGGTGCCACTCCCTCGCACGATTACGATTCCAGCTCTTTCGCCTCCTGTTTTTGAGGTAGCATCACTCTGTGGTACTCGGTGTTGCTAAATAATTACAGTATATTATTGCAGGCTGTCCTTGGTGAGTACGTGGTAGGCGCGACGACATCTTCGATGCGTTTTGTTCTTTTTGTGCGTTAGCATTCTTTGAGCACTTCATGCCCTTTCCGGTGGATATGTATGTACGTTTGTATGTATGTATCTGTATATTATAATATCGAGACCGATCAAGTTGTCCAGCGCTGTTTATTCCAGAAAAGGCAACGCCCCAGCTCATGCGTGAAGGAGTAGAACAGGGATGATTATGATGGCTATGTACAAATGAAAACGACGAGGTATGTTAATAGTGCTTACACTAACTTCCCCCCGTCATGGAAGTGGCCAGCCTGGCCGCAGGTTAGAGATTATCTAAACGGGGAGTGAAGGGCTTTACCCGCGAGACCTGAACAATTTCGGCATTCCAGCGTCACCGGTCAGTGACGGAGTGTACCTGGCGGACGAGATAATTCACTGCAGATGTTTGCTGCACAACGGTGTATGGGCCAATATAGCGTTGAAGGAACTTCTCACAGAGGCCTGAGGTGCGGAATGGAGTCCAAAGCAGGACTTGGTCTCCAGGGTGAAAATGTAGGTCACGGCGTTTGTTGTCGCAGTAACGCTTGCGCTCAGCTTGGGTAGCTTCTGTGCTTTGCCAGGCGATCTGACGGCAATGTGCAACTCGGGCAGCAAAATCTTCTGGAAGCGACGCGTTAGGCGAAGAAGGTGCGAAAAATAGTTCTCTGTCGAATATGGTGGAAGGAGATCGTCCATACACAAGGAAGAAAGGGCTGTAGCCGGTAGTCCGTTGAATAGCAGTATTGTATGCAAATATCACAAAAGGAAGAATTTTATCCTAGTCAGAGCGGTCAGGACGGATGTACATGAAAATCATGTCAGACAGCGTATGGTGGAAGCGCTCAAGGCCATTGGTATGCGGATGATAGGTAGAAGTAGATTTGTGGGCGGTATTAGCGGCCCGAAGAACTTCCTCGAGAACTTGTGAAATGAACGCCTTGCCACGGTCACTGAGAAGAACGCGAGGATCCCCGTGGCGCAAGACGACGGAGCGCAAGAAAAAGTCGGCGACCTCGGAAGCGGTACCGGATCGCAGAGGGGCAGTCTCGGCATATCTTGCTAAATGGTCGACCGAAGTGACAATCCAACGGTGACCGGAGGGTGTCAACGGCAAGGGACCATATAAATCAACACCAACAAATTCGAAATGTGCGTCCGCGCAAGGGAGAGGTTGTAGTAAAGCGGCAGGAGGGGATGTCGAGCGTTTGCGGTGCTGACATGACGCACAAGAGGCAATGTATTTGGTCACCGTTGTGGATAGGCCAGGCCAGAAGCAGCGGGTCTTTATGCGGTCGTAAGTCTTGTGGAAGCCTAAGTGATCAGCCGATACGTCGTCGTGAAGTGCCTCTAATACTCGCAGGCGAAAGCAGCGAGGTAGAACTGGTACCCACTGGTGACCTGTTGGGTGGTAAACGTAGCGGTGTAGCACGCCACCTTGAAGGCGGAATTGTCGAAGTTGGCGTCGCAAGCGTGTTGGATGGTTCGGCGAACCCACTAAGGCGATCCATGAGAGCTCGACAGTAGGAGTCGACCCGCTGAAGCGAGACGAAATCAGAGCGTGATGAAAGCGTAACTTGGTCCAGGGGCGTTATCGAGAGCGGGTGTGAGGCAGGCGTAGCATCGGAACGATTTGGTGGGGAAGACGACGGTGCGTTACCGGGAGAGAGCGAGAGTGGGCAGCGAGACAGTGCGTCTGCATCCTGATGACTTTTTCCAGATTTGTGCGTTATAGTAAAGTCATATTCCTGCAAGCGAAGTATCCAACGTCCTAAGCGACTTAACATGTTTTTCATTGATGACAGCCGACACAGAGCATGATGGTGGGTGACGATGGTGAAGTAGCGGCCGTAAAGGTATGGGCGAAATTTCTGAATCGACCAAACGACAGCCAGGCACTCTTGCTTTGTAATGGTGTAGTTCCGCTCAGCTTAAGAAAGTGTTCGCCTGGCATATGCTATGACTTGCTCTTTAGAGGCTGCATTACGTTGCAGAAGTACTACGCCAATACCTTGTGCGCTTGCGTAAGTATGGAGTACGGTGGGGGCTCAATTATCGAAGTGGCGAAGCACTGGTCCGGAAGTAAGATGTCGCTTAAAAGCTTGAAAAGCCGACTTGTAGTCGCTAGTCCCTGTGAAAGAGACACCGGTAACCAGTAGCTTGCGTAGAGGAGCTCCTATTGCTGCGAAGTTGCATATAAAGCGACGAAAATATGACGCCAAGCCGAGGAAACTACGTAGATCCTTCTGTTGCTGGGGGCGAGGAAACTGGAATCTGGCCAGGAATCTGGCTGGATACCATCTTTTGAGACGACGTGACCCAATACTTTTATAGTCTTGCTTGCAAATTTGCATTTTTTGTACTGATCTGGAGACCAGCATTTGCAAGGCACTTGAGAACTTCGTCTAATCGATGAAGATGTTGGCTGAAGTCAGACGAAAAGATGACAATATCGTCCAGATAACAAAGGCAGGTCTTCCATTTTAGACCGCGAGGTACGGTGTCTATCATGCGCTCAAATGTGGGAGGAGCGTTACAAAGACCAAAAGGCACCACGTTAAATTCATAAAGTCTGTCTGGTGCAGCGAGTGCAGTGTTTTCTTTGTCAGTCTCATTCATCGGAATTTGCCAATATCCTGATCGAAGATCAAGGCTGGAGGACTACTCCACCCCTTGTAGTGTGTCCAAAGCGTCAGCAATTCGAGGTATTGAATATACGTCCTTGCGTGGGATCTTATTGAGCGCTCGATAATCGACGCAAAAGCGAACGGAGCCGCCTTTTTTTCTTTACCAGGACCACGGGAGAAGCCCATGGGCTAGATGAAGGTCGTATTATTTTCCGCGCAAGCATGTCAGCAACCTGTTGTTCAATGACCTTTTGTTCGGACGGCGATACACGATAGGGGCGTCGTCGTATTATAGCGGAACCATCGGTTTCCATGCGGTCTGTAGCCGCAGGAGTTTGGCACAACACAGGAAAACAGCTATCGAAACAGGCTTTGTGCTTTGCCAAGAACACCATTAAGGCTTCGGACTGCGCGGCTGTTAGGTCATAACCAAGAACGGCTGGAGGAGGGAAAGAATCATCCAAACCTGAGATTGGTGCTGGCGACGAAGAAGGGCAAAGCGTGACTACAGAGATAGGTTGAGTGTCGGCGAGGGTTGCCACAGGCATCCCTTTGGGCAGCGTCACAGGATCTGGGGTCGCGTTGCAAGCAGACAGAATGGCGCGGCCACGTGAAAACCGGACGAGACAGGTGACAATGAGAATTCCGCGAGAAGTACAGCGGGAAGAAGGGGTGACTAGGGCGTCTCCGTCGGCGATGTGACTGGATGTTACGGCTACAACGTCTTCGTGACCAGGACGCAGAACGTAGTCTGCAGCGATGGCCAAGTTCACGCATGAAAGTGAAGAGTCCGTAACAGGTGGAAGCGCTGTATCCGTGATATGGACAACTTCCTCTCTACATGAAATGACGGCTGAAGCAGAATGTACGAAGTGCCAACCCAGTATAAGTTCATGGATACACGTTGGAAGGATGATAAACTCAATGTGGTGGCGCATGCCGTCGATGAGAACACGAGCAGTACACTGTCCGTCGGGGTGAATGAATGCATTATTAGCATTACGCAAAATGTGTCCAAGATAAGGCGTTTTTACTTTCCGGAGCCAGGAACACAGATCACTACGAAGAACAGAAACGGCGGCACCGGTATCGATGAGAGCTGACGCGGGAACACCTTCGACAGTTACAGAAAGCCTGTTGGCCGGGCGAACAGGAGAAATTTTTGAAGGCCGATAAGAAGCAGTTTCCCCTCCAAAAAACTGCAACAGTTAGTTTTCCAAATGCTGGTCGACAAGATGGAAAGTGGGGCGAAGCGATGATGTAGAGCGCCGGTAAGGCGATAGAGAACGACGTCTGGCCGAACGGGAACTATGAGGCAGATTGGGAGCAGCTGGAGGAGACGGAGAACGCTGTTGAGGGAACGAGTACGATCCGGGATAGTAGACGACTGATCGGCGAGTGCGGTCTCAGCATAGCCTCGTCTTTCATCCTGCTGGCGATGGCGGCAGAAGCGAGATATATGGCCGCGTATACCACAGTAAAAACAAACCGGACGAGGGGGACTCCAATGAGAGTACGATGGCGCAGCAAGTGCTCTGGTTTCCATCGAAGCCAAATGGTCATAGGAAACGTCAGTAGGCACGGAGGTCACGGTAAGGGTGGGTAGAGAAGCAACATCCACGTGGGTAGGTGTGGGGCGTGCTACCAGAGCAAGATGCGTCGTGGGTGTAGTCATCGCTGTCAACTCTTGCTTTACGACCTCGCGCAAGCCGAAGGGGGGGGGGGGGGCGCAGGCAGCAGGTGGACGCCTTAGGTCTTGTAGTTGAAGCTCTTAGCGGATGATGGTGCGGATAAGAGCACGTAGATCTGGAGAACGGGGAACCTGAGGATCGCTGCTGTCATGTGGAAGACGAATAGACTGCAGCTCGTCTAGGCGTTGACACGTTGAAGTGATGTCTTGGACAGTAGCCGGATTTTGCACGATTGAGGAGTTGAACGCGACAGACCCAATGCCTTTTAAGATGTGGCGAACGCGTTCGGCTTCCGTCATGCTAGGATTCGCACGGCGGCATAGAGCCAAGCCATCCTCTATGTATGAGGTGTAAGACTCTTGTGGAAGTTGGAGGCGCGTTCCCAGCTTCTGTTTGGCCACTTCTGCAGGGCCAGACGAGGAAGCGAAGATTTGCCGCAGCTTGGAGGTAAACGTGGACCAATCCGCGATGTCGGATTCGTCGTTAAATACCAGGTCTTTGCGACAACGGTCAAGTAGAAGACGACGTGCCTCAATTTCTGGGTGTCGTTCCACTTATTGCAAGAACTCACGCGGTCGTAGTGGTCGATCCAATGGTTGACGTCATCACCGTGGAGTCCCGCAAGACAAGGGTATCGCGCTGAGGGCTCGTCACAGTCCAAGAGGGCGCCGCAGGCGGGGTCGTCTGTGTGGTAAGGTTAGAGGCGCCGGAAGGGCCGGGGTTGGAAGTGTCCATCGTTGTAGGGGTAGCTGGGAGCTACCCTAACGGAGCTCCAGGGAGCTAACGGAGCTCCAGGGAGGACGGGAACGCGAGAGGACGTCGGAGTCTTGATGTGCCTCCACCACTTTATAATACCGAGAACGATCAAGTTGTCCAAGGCTGTTTATTCCAAAAAAGGCAACTCCCCAGCTCATGCGCGAAGAAGTAGAAGAACAGGGAAGATGATGATGGCTATGTACAAATGAAAACGACGAAGTACGTTAATAGTGCTTACTATATGCATGTTCGTACCTAACTCTTTTCCCGCTTACTTAGGTCACTGGCATGTCCGTAGGCGAACGGGTAAGGCATCGCGCTGCTGTGCCAAGGGAACACGGTTCTAAACCAGCCATCGGACCAACTCGCGTCACTGAGTATGTGGCAGTGCGTACAAACATGCTGCTTATACGAACCTCTTTCACGCCGACAAGGGTCACTGTACATGCAGGACTTGGTAGGTGTCGCTGTTCGTGGGAACTCTTTGACGCCGACTTGTAGAACGCGGTCTGTGGGGGTCATTAATGAACCGATTTGATGCAAACCAGTGTTACTGGGTAAGTGCCAGTAGATGCGTGCTGCGTGTCAAACGTCTTTGACGCCAAATTTAGATATATAAGAAAGTATGTGCCGCTCGGAATGTGCCGCTATGTCATGACGAACACGTCCACTTATATTTATCTGATGCTGAGCAGAATCGAGTGCACAACGCAAGGGTTCCTCAAGGATAGCAAGCGGACACATTAGCAGGCTGCACCGCAAATGCTTTGGGTATGTGTCGCTTTCAATGAACACCTTTCACGCAAACCAATGCTTCAGTGAGCTGCGCCTTGAATGAACTGGGTATGTGCCGCTCTTCAATGAGTCTCTCGTGAACTGGGGTCACTGCGCATGTGCCACTGAGTGTGCGGCAAGCGAGGGAACCATTATCAGCGTTCTCGGGCACCGGTGTGCTTCTTGTCTTGGAGGCCGCGCGCGAACAACGCGGCAGCGTCACTAGATGGCGCCACTTGTACAGAAAGAGGTGCCATACAGGAGCCCGGTTGTTACGTGATGCATTTATCAGCGTTCGTACGCAAATGTACCCTATGCATTCCAGAGACCATGCGCAGGTGGCGCTAGATGGCACCGACTGTTCTTAGTCACATTGAGATAAGTTCTGGCGCATTTTTCTTTTTTCATCTCCCAAATCCCGCTTCTAGAGTTCGAACGTCAACAAGACTTCAGGTGCTAATTTTTTTTAACGCTCATATCCTGTAGTCTCGACAGATCAGCGGAAATGTAATGCTAATGACTGTGTTATGCAAGAAAGGAAAAAAAACTAAGACCAGCGTCGAGGAAGGAAACAACTAGGAGGAAGCTATGTGACGCACCATTCAGCCAAACGAGTCTGCCCAACAGGTCACGTCAGAGCGCGTGGTAGGTTTCAATGCACCCGCCCAGCAGACAGAGCCCCGGCAAAATACACTCTAAAAACAGTCGCACCCTTTGGGGTGTATATTTGCCAAACAACAATAATCGTCATCTGTCTCGCTTGCGTTTCCTTTCTTGAAAACGCTGCGCTCGTTACTTTCCTGTCGAGAATGCTCTATCATGCTGATAACGCGCATGTCGTTCGTGAATTGGAAGTGCCAGGCTCGCAGCGTTTAAGAAAGGAAATGCGGAGAAGACAGATGATGATTATAGCTGTATGTAAAACATACACCCCAAAGGATGCAAGTGTTTTTAGACTGTTTAGAGCTGCTAGAACCATAGAGTTTCATAGAATGGCTAAAACGGGTCCTAAGTGAATAAGTGTTAGGAGAGCGATGCCGTACCCTTGTCGAAAGGACGCGATAACGTTATATTGCCACACAAGATTCTTTATTATGCGCAAATAAAGCCATGCTCCTCGGCTGCTCCGAGCTAGTCATGACATTCGCGTCAAGCTGTTCGCACAACCCTTCAATACGAATTAGCACATGTAGAAGAACGTGGCATCAATAAAGTTTGCAATCAAGTGCAGGGTAATTGAAAGTAACTGAAGAACCAGAAGTCATACAGAAGTGTCAGAAACAGGGAGAGTAAATTTTATGCAAAGGACGTAAATAAAAAAGGCAGTGGAGACTTACAAGTGTGGCAAGAAAGAGATGAGAAATGAAAATGTGTACTACAACACAAAGAACAAGGCCTTGCTATTTAAGGCACGAGCTGGTGGCCTAAGGACCAAACATACTGGAGCAAATATTCGCAATAGCACGCGGCATGTACTTGCTGCAGCAAAAGTCCGGAGACGATTCGGCACGTGAATTCTAATAGAATGCCAAGATGCCCAACAACACGCGTAGGCAAAAGCCACCTTTCAGAAGCGCAGGAATTCAAAGCGGGTGAAAGAATTAACCTGTCAGAGAAACGTTTAGAGTACTGGTGGGAATAGAAGCAGTGACAAGATTGATAGGACTGCATTCTTTATAGACTTAGATAACTGCAAAAGGTAGATTTATAGCTTTCAAGGAATGACAGATGATTAAGAATGTTGTAGGCGAAAGGCCAGATTAATAAGCATGTGTGTACTGTAGATTACCTCATTAACTAAAGCAGGCTAGATGACGATTTGTCACCGCTCCGTTTCAAAGTGGATGAAAATAAATTATCATTGTCACGATCATCATCATTGGTAATACTCCCGTACCAGCCCCCCGAGGCCCAGTGTACCTCAAATGCACCAAGGAAGGTCCGCGTTCAAAACACCTGTTGCATTATTCCCACACCCAAAGTACATTGAGGAAATCACAGGGGGCAAGGGAAGTGACCTATGTAGGCTCTGCTCACAAACAGGGACACTCAAACACATAATGTGGGAATGCAGCTCGCTCTCGTTTCCTCATCCCCTGGTCAGCAGCAAGACTGACCGGACAGCCTGGCTCAGGTCCGGGGACGTCGACCGACAGCTTGAACTGGTCGACTGGGCGGAGAAGGCCAAGCAGGCCCAGGGCCTTACTTGAGCCCGATCCCTCAGCCACCTCCCACTTTGCCCTTCCCCCTTTCAATAAAGCTTACCACCACTACCACTGAGTGTCGAGCGCCCAGGAAGTAACCTTCCTATAATTCTTGACCTTGACATCTCGCACAGTCGCTGTATCCCCGTTCCTTCGTTCATTTTAGAGCGCAGCTCTTAGGCGCCCGCTGCTGCGTTGAGCGTCGGCGTGCCTCGTCCTCCCTCGGCGTAACCGAGCGAACGAGCACAGCCAATGACTACAGAGCGAACGCTGAGCGCAGCGGCGAATGAAAGTCGGCGAGAGCAAAGAAAGCGTGAGGAGGAAAGCGGAGGAGGGTGCAGCGGGAGAATGAGGAGGAAGGCGGAGGAAGCCACCTTGAAGCACCACCGCATGGCGCTCACGCCCGCGCATCGACCGCGGCAGCGGCGGCACCGGCCGTGCGGGGGAAAAAATGCACCAGCGATTACGATACTCCCTAATGCGAAACTTGAGCGCAGCAGTATAAGTGTTTTCATTTCGCGTGTCAGTATTCTGTATTATGATTATATAGGTGCACGGTTTGTATTAGGAAGAGAACGCTGTCAGTAGCGTGGCTGGCGCGGACAATCTGTCTCGTGCGGCACACTGCAAACGGAGCAAAGTGTGGCGCAACTGCCTGCCTAATCAGGAGGTCGCGATGGGCAGCGCGTGGGTGACGCAGGGCCCCGAGTCACAGCAGCCGCCGCAGACAGACCTCGGCTCATGCAGCGCTTTGTTTCCGTACAGACGACGCCCGCTATTCTGGCACCATATCTTAGCCATCGTCCTCGCACAGCCCGTCTTGTACGGCACTACGCTTTTGTTCTCACGCAACAAAGAAGAGCGCGGTTTTTCGTTGCGGGGAAATCCTGCCACCAGTGTCAGCGGCGAGAACACTCAAGGGAGCGTCACATCGAGCCTTACTCGCAGCCGCTCGCCATCGCCCCTCGCAGGAGCAGTGATCCCCGTCACAGACGCTAGTACCACAGACACAGCAGCTGACGCCGCGGACGAGCGTAGCCTACCACACCTGAAGCCACTCTGGCCCCCTTCGGAAGCGCAGCTGAGATTGCCTACGCGGCTGCGGATGCCATGGTTGCCGGCAACTCAGTGCATGCGCAAGCTGTTTGACCTGTGCTCCTCCTCCACTTCCTGCCTCATGCTTTCACTGTAGACTACGCCTACACTTTCCTCCTCGCGCTCGCTTCTTTCATCTCCCGCTGCGCTCCGCGTTCGCTTTCATCTTTCGCTGTACTCGTTCGCTCGGTTACTAGGCACGACGTTGAGGGACGCCAACGCTCAACACAGGAACGGGTTCCAAAGAGCTGCGCTCTAAAAAAAAAGAACCAGAAAGCTAACCTTCGCGCATAGCGGTCGCCGCAATCGTTCCCCGGTAAAGATCATGGTTGCATAAGCTGTAGTTGTCGGGACGCGGCAACTGCATGGCCGGTCTATATATAGCGCTGCGTGTGCCGGCTCTGCCAGTGCGATGCCTCAATACGTCGCGAAATGAAAACACGTGTAGAGTTGCACTCAAATTTCGCATTAGGGGGTATCGTAACAGTCGGTGAATTTTTTCTGGTTTATTTTGCTGTTGGTGCCCTTTCTTGAAGTCATTGGCAATGGTCTTCTTTTTCCTCTCATTCCCCAAAGACCGAAAACGTATAATCGAAAAGAGAGGCAATATTTCTCAAAAATGATTATTTCGACATTTCGACGGTTTCCTTTCTTTTTTTTTTTTTTTTTTGCGGCTTGCCGAGTTGTCTGAATTTTCGGCTGATTCATGATAAAGGACACACAACAAAAGCACACCGCCAGAAATCAGATATGCTTCCGGAGTGGCTCTTTCTTTTCGGTCACAAAGTGCGAAACAGAAGTCTTTGACTACATTGCTTGCTTACACAGGCCCTAATTGGATTTCCTCCTTTGTTCCTTCACCTCGTAACTTCGTACGTAATAGACTGCTGCAAAACATGCCGAATCTGACATCACTCGGACGGTACTTAAGTGAACTAAACGCTACGCTCCGTAGCACAGCGCACGTAAAAACACAATGAAGTGCTTCTTTGAGAACTTCCTTCACTTTACTGATCCGCATGCGTGATCACTCCATACTCTTTGACAAACTTCCATCAATTATTTCTTAGTATCGACGCGACTGGCTGCCAGGGTTGACAATCGTATGTACTTAATCGAGATGTCGAACCAAAATGTTTTCGGGTTCTATCGAGGTGCAAGTTTCTGCACACAGTCGAAACTGGATTTAACGAAGTGATGACCAAGCTCGAATCATTTCGTCAAATCGGGAAGTTTGTAAAATCGAGAAAGCAATTTTTCGCTCCTTCGAAATTAAAATTGTAACGTAGCGACACGGAAAAGCTACCACGGCATCGAATTTGCCGCTAATCCAGCTATCTGTTTCATAAACCATCGCCGCCCTTCCGGGGTGGTGTTTAGATTGCAGTTCCGTGCACGGAGGCGGTGTGCAGCCTTGTCACAATAAAGCTGGGGCCGTGACTAGGGCGTCTGGATGTTTTAACACGTTAGCTTTAGAGCACACGCTCGAAGAAAAACCCGTCTGGGTCAAAATTAGAATGAAATCACTGCTTTTTTTACTCATTTATTTCAGGAAAAACTTCGTAAAATCGAGTTGGACCAAATTAGCTTCGTAAATTCGGGTTGAAGACAACATTAAACCCTATGCGTACCTGCTGGGGAATGGAAATTTCTTGGTTATATTGGGAACTTCATAAAATCGGGTTTCGTTAGATCATGATTTAACTGCATTTTCCAGTTCGGTTCAGGTTCAGCTCCAGAGCAAAAATATAGATTCGAACCGGTTTGAACCAGTTCATATGAACTCATAACAATGCAGAAAACAACATTTTCCATTCTCGCTCACTAATACATTCGAGCGAAACATACTTTATTTCTAGCCTTACGTAAAGCGGACCGGCGTAACAGGGCTGTCTGAAAAGTTCACGCAATGAGTAAGCAACAAAACTGTGCAGTAATTACTGACGATGATTGTCAAATGTAAGCTAATAGCGAGAATTAACGAACGAATGCTCAAACCAGCCTTGTTAGTTTAGCGATTTTCCCCGCTACACTTAGTGGTTTTTTGCGCGGTCTAGCGGGAAAATTTATTCTCTTGCGGGAAGCAGGTGTTTTAGCGATCTTCATGTAATGTTAGCGTCTTTCTTGCGGGTACCAAACTTTTTTTGTAATAATTACTGCTTCGTATTTCATAAAGATTTAAAGTATTCATTGCCTTTTGCAATTAACAGGGAACTGGGCGTGTTTCCAGCCAGCTGAACGTGATTAAATCCACGATAATAAAGAGATGGTCCACTTAGATGACAAATGCCACTCTTGCTGTGGGTGTGGTCTAAGATGAAATTATAAATGCTGCGTCATTTACATGCTGCCCATGCACGTTGTTCGAAAGATCGGCACGATGGACGCCAATGGGGTCAGCGATGGAAGCGGCCCTAGAATCAACCCCGGCAGCAGGTAAATACACACAGACCATACAAAGATGAAACAGAGGACATTTCTTTCTGTAATTTTAATGACCATTCGGTAGTTCAACTTATTGTCCGGCCGGTGATTGCAGTTCACAGCGGCATCTTCCTTTTTTAGTATCGTTTGGCAATAGGTTTCCGCACTTTACAGTCACACAAAAAAAGCGGTTCATCATATTGATAATTTATTCGTTTGTTTCATTATAGGCAAAAAGAAAGAGACATTTCTGACCAGTGTAGACGCAATTAAACACATTTTGAACGTAATTCTGATTGTTGTCTGCATTTAGATGGTTTTTAAAGGATTTTCGGTGCTGTATCGCGGGTTTTAGGATTTTGGGGGGAACCGACTAGCAAGCTAGTTTTTTTTTTCTTTTTTTTCTTTATTTGACAAAACTGGCCCGATCGAGCGAACACAACAACAAGAGAGAAGGAGCGAGAAAAAAAAGAGAGTGAGTGAGCGAACAAGTATGGAAGAGAAAGCGAACTAACAAAGTTTTTCTTGACGAGTCCGACTGTTGAACACTCACCAAGCGCGAAAACGGCCGAAACAGCCAAAAAGGCTATTCTCTTTAAAAGTAATAAACTGAAACAAGAAAAGAAATACGGCTGATTGCAGCAGCAGCAGCAAAAGCACAAAATGAACATAACAAACACTAGCAAGCAAGCAATTTGGAGTCTCCCTGTCGTAAGTGCGAAAGGTCATTGATTTTGACTCCATATTCAAGCTTTTCTGAAACATTTGGTAACAGTTTAGGGTATTGAGATATACGACTCATCCTTTACATGAAACGCTTTCAGAAATTATTATTGCCATTGTCATCATCATCATCATCATCACTATCATCAGCATTACTATTACTATTATTATTATTATTATTATTATTATTATTATTATTATTATTATTATTATTATTATTATTATTATTATTACCGGCAATCCTACGACGCTTTGTGGGAGGTAAAGCGAAAAAAAAATGTAATTGGGGAAGGCAGTACGAGGCCAGAGTTTGCTCGAGATAACATTTAGACATGAGGTGCGAGACGTTGGCTGCAATTATAAGCCTGCAGAGAAAACCAGTACCTTTGGCGTAAAACTAATCCAGTCTATTTTATTACAATATCCTGACGCCAAACTCCCGTAACCGCCGACGCAACCATCGGGCGGTGACGCCCTGACCAATCATCTGACGCCCTCCTTGTTTATAGAAGGACACTTTAGTTTGATATCGAAGCGGATAACATTGCCTATTTTGGCAGGTTTTTTCTCATCTTGGCTGAGGAGAGGTGAGAAGCCCGCAGAAATGGAGACGGTTTCAGTGGAGCTGAACTGGCGCAGTGAAATTAGATAGCCGAATGAGGAAGGCGATGCCGGCGTCTGAGATTGGCCCACTTCCCGTTGCTCATCTCAGCTTGGGGTGGATTGTCGAAAATAGCGGCGGCGTGCAACGGAAGGCTAAACATGCAGCTATAACGGATCCTCGGCGAAGAAGAGTTGACCACGGCGGTAGGCAGCAAAGAACACCGGCACGAGCCATATGTCCGGCAGCGCGTTCCTAGGCGCATGAGTGCCGCAGAATCGGCGCCGCACTCGGAAGTGTTACAACGCGCGCCTAATGTCATCAAGCCGGCGACGCTAGTTTTCAACGCTGCACAACCTCCCAGCGCACATTCAGTGAATATGGCTCAGACAAGCGAAAGTGAAGTTAAGAAACCACGGGTTCACGACGACAAAATATCTACCTATGATCTAAGTGAAGATGAAGACATAGACTGCGATGAATCGCCGTTCTCCTTGGTAACGTATAAAAAGAAGCGGCCTGGGGGAATCCCAGTTGTTTTTCGACCCTCACAGAAAGGACGCAACTTCTGGCAAGTGAATCCAAACCGCGCTGCGTCGGAAGTTGTCTCCGCGGCAAAGGAAAAAGTGCAGTCGTTCCGCCTGAATAGAGATGGAAGTTTCTCTGTCAACGTTGCTTCAGTCTCATCTGCAAGACATCTACTGCCGATAAGCGAAGTGGCTGGTTTGGAAGTCAAGCCATTCATTCCGGCGTCCTGTACCAAGAATGTTGGCAAGATACGCCATGTGCAAGTTGAGTGTACGGAAGAACAATTGGTTGACTTCCTGAAGGATTTTGGAGTGACATCTGCCCGTCGTCAGGCGCGCTACAATCGCCAAGAAGACGGAGCGGTAGAATCACGCCCTCTGAGAACTGTCATTCTCCATTTCAGAGAAGACAAACCAATGCCGCAACGAGTGCATTTAGGTTTCACGAGTCACCTCGTAGAAGAATATCATGGCCCTGCTCTAAGATGCTACAACTGCCAGAGATTTGGACATTTATCGAAGAACTGCCGCAGTCGACGTCGCTGCAACATATGCTCAGAACACCACAACTATTCAGAGTGCAAGACTGTGTGTCAGCCAAAGTGTACCACCTGTGGCGGAAACCATACAGCTTCCTACTCCGGGTGCCCTCAGAGCAGAGCGGCCTCAAGGTTACGCAGACATGAGTTGAAATACGGAAGGCTGCCTCCTCGTAATGCGCCCCCACCCAACCTTGATGCTGTAAGATGCGCGCCTCCAGCTCCTAACAAAGAAAAAGAGCAAGGGGTCCATATGAAAAATTCTGCAGCTCTAAAACAGTCAGGTCGACAACGTTCTGACAACGAGCGATGAATCCACCTTCAGAGAATGCTACTCATCTTGCCAAGGCTTCAAGTGAAATTCGCCGACCTTCTCAGCAACACCCTCAGCCATTGACACGGCAACTTCATCTAACATCTGAGCGACTACCTCAGCATTCGCCTCAACCACATCAGTCATCCCACCGACCGTCTCAGTCAATTCTTAAGCGACCTGCTTCGAGCACGCATGGAGCTTCAGCGTCGTTTGGTGATTACGCGTCTTTACCCGTAGCACAGATGATCCTGCCCATGCTATTCAAAGCTCTGCGTGCAATTCTCAGTGCCATTCCACAAGCAAACAACCTGCCAGAGGTAAAAGCACTGCTTTCTATGGAATCGTTGGAGCTTTCACAACCCCCAACAGCTCCACGGCAGGCTTACAATGAATAATCGTTACAACAATGTTTTCGTATTTCAGTGGAATGCTAATAGCCTTCGAAGTAAGTCAGCTGATTTTCGCAAACTACTAGCTCAACATATCTTTCCTGTTTTATGTATACAGGAGGCAGGCGTAAGAGATGACTTTCCTCTTTCAAGCTATGTTATATATAAATCATCACGCATTGCTGGAAGTAGCAGTGCAATGTTATGCGTGAGAAAGGACCTGCCGTCCTATTTAATACAGTCGAGCGATTTACATATACCGGAGCTCTCAGCATGCAAGATATCTTTTAGAAATACAAGCGTCACAGTGATCAGTCTTTATCTACAATGTTCTAGCAAAATATCAGTAGACAGCTTGGTGAATGTGTTTGGTATCGCAAACTCGCATGTGCTGGTTTCTGGGGACTTCAACGCACATAACGTCATCTGGCGCAATGAATACAACAATACCTGTGGAAGCATTATAGAGTCTGCCGCAAAAAAAAGTAATCTGATCGCGTTAAATGACAGCCCTCCAACGTTCTTGCGCGGGTTTCGTTACTCAAGCTGTATAGATGTTACGCTCTGCTCGCAAGACCGTCTTGAGGGCGTTGAATGGTCAACGGAGCTAGAAACACACGGTAGTGATCATTTCCCGATCCTGGTAAAACATCGTCTCATACGGAGTGAAGGGACCCGGCTCTACTCAAAATATATCAATTGGCAAAGTTTTCGTCACCATTTAAGTAACTCATTGGGCGAAAATCCGAACTTTCAAAGTTTTGCAAAGCTCCTGTGCGAGTCTCACAAGATCTTCACCAAACAAGTAATTGTTCCAAATGAATACGCTGCAGTCGACGGGGAATATGAATGTCTAAGAGCAATTGGAAGACGCGCAGAACGGGCTTACCGCCGCAGTGGAAAGCTGGATAACTGCAAGATGGCACAGTAAGTTCCGTCAACTTCGCGCAGACGCTTACGAAAATTAGGTACGAGAAGATGGCGAGAATACTGCGCGTCGTTGTCTCCGTTTACTCCAGTTCCCAGAATATGGTCAGTTGCCCGATCTTTTAGTGGTCCAGTTACCCAGAGCCATCCCTTCCAAGACCTTGCCGTAGCTCGAAGCACTCGAGAAACATCTGTTGCTGAAGAAATATGTCAAATTATATCTTGACCAGGAATTCCCTTTACTTGTCTACAATTTGCAAGTTCGACAACACTAGCAGAACAGAAGGTTCGTGCGTGCTTTATGTCACAACATCTTCAGCTTGACTGCGAGTTTAGTTTAAATGAATTGAAATGTGCTCTTTTCATGCCGTACAAAGACAACCGCAGGCCCAGATGGTGTCACGTATATGATGGTAAATGACCTAGGTCCGGTAGGAAGAACGGCTCTTTTGGAGATATTTAATGACATCTGGATAAGAGAGACTCTTCCAGATTCATGGAAATTAGCCCGGGTAATTCCAGTAGTAAAACCAGGAAAGACTCCCCTTTGTCTTGACTCCTACCGACCCGTCAGTCTCACAAGCTGCTTTTCCAAACTAATGGAGAAGATGATAGACCGTCGACTGCAGTGGTGCTGTGAACACACAAATGCGTTTTCCAATTATATGACCGGTTTTCGACAGAATCGGTGTACAATGGATTCAATATTAGACATTGCCACATGCGTCGAACATGAACGAAGTTGCGGAAATGTGACAGTAGCAGTATTTTAGACATTCAAAGAGCATTTGACACTGTAAGTCACATACACATCCTTGCTGGTATGTTAGAGCTTGGCCGACACGTTCTAACACTGCGATGGGTGTCAAATTTCTTGAAAGATAGAAAAAATATTTACGGAAACAATCGAAGGAGAGAGTAATTAACAGAGCATCACGCAGGGCGTTCCGCAGGGCAGTGTTCTCAGTCCGTTTTTATTCAACTGTGTCATAGCAGCCTTGCCACTAAAACTCTCGTCTGGTCTACAGTATTCGCTGTACGCAGATGACATCTGCATATGGGCCTCTGGATCTCATATACAAGACATTCAAACAACGCCGCAAGAGGGTCTTGATAGTATCGACACCTTTTTAAAAGAAAGAGGCATGAGTCTTTCATACGCAACGACAGCCGTACTTCCTTTCACTAGACGACAGCTGAATAATTTCCAACTTTGCGCTTAATGGGCAAACTTTGGTGTTTGTGAACGAGCATAAATTTCTTGGAGTTATTCTTGAGCGCCAGCTCACATGGGCTTCACACATCTGCGCAATTGAAAAGCACACCAATGCAATAATAAACGTGCTTCGGCGACTCGCTGGTCCAACGTGGGGGGGGGGGGGGAAATCAGTCCCTTTACTATTACAAGTTCATGACGCACTCGTAAAACAAAAAACTGCTTACTCGGCACCTACTGTCCATGGTTTATCGCAAACTTCTGAGGAACGTCTTCAACGTTTACTGGCAAGAGGGCTGCGAGTGTGTCTTGGGGTTCCGCAGGCTACCTCGAGTTCTTCAGTAATTGCTGAAACTCGTCACCCACAATTTCCAGTCATACGAACGGTTGAAACATGCCGACATATTTATCGCATCTTAACCCAACACGAGAAGCATCCATTAAACCTCGCGCTTACCGAAAGAAACAAAAGCAAAATTCACGATGTTGTTCAAGAACATAAGGCATTATCACCAAGATTTGAATTATGCAAAGTGGATGTTTGTTACCCTCCCTGGATGTTAACATGTCCTAAAATGGAGTTATCGGTTGACGAGATTATATCTAAGAGAGACATGTTCATAGGAGCCGCACAACAACTGGCATTCTTCCAAATTTACTCCTTATATCCCCAGTCAAACCACGTTTATCCAGATGGTTCGTGTCATAAAGATTCCTCGACTTCAGCATTCGTCATTCCCCATTTAGCGCTAGAGCAAACATTTAAATTATCCAGAGAGACATCTTCCACCGTGGCAGAACTGTTTGCAATCCTGAGTGCTTTGCGTGTCATACCATCAGAAAAACATTCGCAAAAATGGCTTATCTTTAGCGATTCGCAAGCCGCTCTCACATTACTACAGAGCAATAAGAAAAATTATTTGAACACTTTGCTATTGTGTCAGACACTCAAAGAACTTACAAAAGCAAGCGCAATGAACCACGTAGTTGCATTCCAGTGGATACCTGGGCACTTCGATATTCCTGGTAATACTGCAGCGGATGCAGCTGAGAATCGGGCACACAATAACGCGGACACAACCAATCTTCCCCTATTGCGTACGAAGTCCGTCTGCTTCTGAGACAGATTTCTTGTCGCCTCAGCAAAACTACCTGGTTTGATCAGCAAACTAAAAACTCGGAGTTGTACTTTATAGACCCATCTATAAACTTATCAATTCTGGAGATTTTAAGAGACAACAGAACATTTGAAACATTGGTACACCGCATGCGTCTTCGTACTGCATTTATAAAACACTTCTTGTACAGGATAAAACGCGTCTCTAGTCCGCAGTGTTCTTGTGGCCATCGAGTCGAAGATGTGCATCATCTTCTCCTCGAGTGCACGAAATACGATCCACAAAGAAGGGTGCTGCAAGCAAATTTGTTGATATTAGACAGAAGACCATTCACTTTAAAAAAAATACTTGGCCTATGGCCAACTACGGGCCTTCAAAAAAGAGCGCTTCTTGCTCTGAAAAAGTTTTTAGAGGACACCAACATTTTGGGAAAATGTTAAGTATCATATGATCCGAATACGCTAAATGAGTAACACAAACGTTGTTCGTGGTTCATAATTGGTTTATGTGGTGATCGCAACTTTTACGCAGTGTGTATAATTCTGTTCTTTACTTGCAGTGCATTACATGTGTAGTATGTTTCGGCTGTTCAAAATATCTGACTTCATATATGCGTACGTGGACTGAACTAATGCACAGAACTTTGCGACTCATGTACTGACTCATGTACATCCAGTTTTCTACTGAGTGCCATATTTTGTGTCGCTATTCTCCCTCTTTCGCAAATTTGTTTCCTTTACCAAGTGACAAGGAGTAGCCGGTACCACCATAAAGGCGCCATCCTCTCCTAATATTCATTTCAATAAAAAAAAAGAGTTGACGGAGCGATGTCGTATACTTGCCACAAGGGCTCGACAGCGTTATAGGGCCACGTAAAACATGTCGTCATACGCAAATAAACCCGTTTTCCCTGTCAGCTGCGAGCAGGCCGTGCCAGAGGGATTGTTGAGCAGACGTCTTCTATTCCTTTCGGAACGGAGCAGCCTCCGGCTATTCCGAAAAAAAATTTTCAATCTTGTTCGGCATATTATTGCATTTTTATTGCTTACACATCGCTTTGAGGTGGCGAGATTTCGCCGTTTTGTCACGTCGCGTGACAGAAAGGAGAAGTGGGCGCAGCCCGAAATATTTTTGATCGATAGCGGTGGGCTAACGGCGAAAAGAAGTGCGGAATCGGAAAAAAAAATATTTTTTCTTTTGCTCAACCTAATCACGCATAATGAGTGTGCACACGACTTGTCAGACGGGAAGTTTGTGGGGTTTTCGTGACGTCGCGCGAGAGACAGGCGAAGCGAGGGTAGCCCGAAAAATATTTGAACAATCGTGGAAGGCTGATTGCATCAAAGGAGTGAGAACTGTTTGGAATAGCTTTACGTTATAGCGCCCCAGGTTCGTCATGGGTCGCGTTGGCCGGATTGGGCATATTATTTTCTGCAGATACGTCATCTCAAACCATTACAACCCTTAAACATGTCTAAGAGATCTGGCTGAGAATTTCGTGCAGTGTTCAGCAAAGAAGTGGGAGAGGATGTAGAGGCGCTGCTCTCTCCGCTCGAAAGAACGCGTTTGAGCTCTACTATGGACCGGAGTGCTTTATGACAAAACAGAATGATATAGCTGAAGATGGCTACCAAGGGTGCTTCAAGAAATTGAAGAAGAGATGGAACCAGTGCATTTTGTCTAATGGATACTATTTTGAAGGTAACCGCAGGGGCGTACCTGAAAGTTGTTTGAACAATTTTTAAACGTACATGCACCAATATTTGCGACAGCTATCGTATTGTTGGCGTCGTTAGTATTACGCAAGAAATTGGATGCACTGTGAACTAAGGCGCGGAGGTCTGCTGTCACTTGTTTTCGAAATCCACAGTGTCAAGTGCGTTCAAAATTAATCAAATTCTATTTATTTTCACGCGTAAGCTGCCCTAAACATGCGTGCACATTGGCCCTTGAGGTTGACGAAACAGTTAGAGACTAACATAATAAGATGTGGCAGCGATACAGACTTGTGTAACAGCAGTAGCCCTCACAACGGATGTTCCGCACTGTACAACCTGTAATTAATTTAAGTTCTGGAGTATTACTTGCCAAAAACACAATTTGATTACAAGGCATGCCATAGTGAGGGACTGCGTGTTAATCTGGATCACCTGCGACTCTTCAACGTGCATTCAATGCACGGTACATGGACGTTTTTTGCATTTCACCCCGATGCAAATGCGGCCGCCCCGTCCGCGATTCGATCTCGCCCCCTCAGGCTTAGTAGCGCAACGCCATAGACATTACGCCACCACGGCAGGTCTGTACAGCGTGCAACCGAGTTCTAACGATGCACCCATCCACGTTCCTATATTTGCAATGGCTGACACTTCGAAGCTGTCACAGGTTTCTTGCGTAAGTTATTGAATCAACGCGCTTATTACATTACGGTCCTTGGCTCAATTTCGCAGCTTGCTGTAGAAATGATGTCGATCAATTACTTTATGACACTGGTGAACTGCGCCCGCTCCCCCCCCCCAAAAAAAAAACCAGCTACTGAAGTTATGTTTCTCCAAGTTTACTTGTCTTATTGCACACTTTTACCAACCCACACCGATGGCGCGGTATCAGTTCAAGTACTTGTATCAAGAAGAGCAAACTTGCACCACACTGAAAATTCGATGCAGTTCCAAATAAAAGGATCGCTGCAGAATCCATCTCACGATGACTGTCGACGGCGATGCGATAGAATCGAATCAATATGGCGACACAACGTATTGCCACCATCGAAGCGAGCTATGTACGAGGCGTGGGCTGCAGCGGGACTCCTCTTTCGCAGCGCTTTTCTAAGAACGCTCGGCGCCATCTAGCGCCGCCACCACGAAGCCTGCGCGTGGCTTCCGAAACGCACGGCGCGCCGGTAAGTGCGAACGCTGACAAACGCGCCAAGCGGCACTTCGCGCTTCCTTCTGGACTCGCTGCGCCATCTAGTGGCACTGCCGAGAAGTACGCTCGTAGCCTCCGAGACGACAAGCGTCGCCCGCTGGTACCTGCGAAGACTGAGAACTGTTCCCCCGCTTTCCCCACACTCAATGGCACATACTGTGTGAACCAAGTTGTCGACAGGTTCAGTGAAGACCAGCACACGCCAGATGCGTTCGTGTCGCAGCTCGCTTAAGCGTCGGCGTGAAACGCGTTTGTTGAAAGCGACACATACCTCGTGCTTTTGTAGCGCATCCTGCTAATGCGTCGATTTGCTGTTCTTGAGGAACCCTTGCGCCGTGCATCCGATTCCGCTCAGCATCGGAGAAAGCTATCTTTCTTCTTCGTCATTGTAGAGCGGCATATTTCCGGTGACGCATACCTAGTCAGCCAAGTTGGCGCCAAAGGCGTTCATTGAAGAGTGGCACAACTTAGTGGCACACTCCCAGGGAAACAAATTGGGAACAAATAGGGTCATTGAGGATGGAGGGGCACATACCTAGCGCTCCAAGTCAGAGTTTTGTCGAACAGCAGTACTTACCAAGTCCCGCATGTACAGCGGCCCATATCGGCGTGAAAGAGGTTCGCAGAGGAGCGCACCCACCGTGGTTGCTTAGCTGCCTTGGTGTTGCGGTGCTGTGCACGAGACCGAATCCCGGCCACGGCGGCAACACTTCGATGGGGTCGAAATGCAAAAACATCCGTGTGCTTAGATTGAGGTGCACGTTAAAGAACCCCAGGTAGCCAAAAAAATCATAGCCCCTTTCTTAAAGAAAGTTGGTTGAACGCGAAGCTTTCCCCCAATGCAAACTTAATAAAGCTACCTACCTTCAGCGCCGCAAATGGTTACGCATACCCTCCGATGCTCGAAGGTCTGCCCAAGCTGGACGCCGTGGAGCAGCGACTGGTTGCGTCTCGACTGGCGTGCATGTGCACCCGGCGCCTGACTCTCAGTCGTGGTCAGTACGGCGGCGACGACGTCTGGCTTGCGTCTCGCTGATGAGCGCGCTCGGATCGGATTGTCGAATGGATACGCATGGCTTCTGCATGCCGTTGCCGATACACGGGATCCGCCTTACGGGCACAAACGCGCTTCTGTCCGCGTACGGCAGCATTTATCTTCTGCCGTGTGCTGCGCACGCGACCTGCCCATGGTGACGGCAGGGAACGCATTGCGTGACGCGCGTAGTGCAATGCAGATATATACAATTCGTCTGGGTAGCGTGGGCTTTCCCCATTGGTCGAGAGCATGACATTGTTCCCATTGTTCTTATAGGTACAACTGCGAACTTATACTATGGTGTTCTACGCAGGCGTTAAGTTGGCTTTCCTGCAGTGCGTTTTCGGCACTCACGCATAGAGAAATAAATTCAACAAGAGGGGACACTCGGCAAAAAGTGGCAACAGGAAACACGTCACGCCTAGTTTCAACTACATCCGTTATTTGACGCGAGCATCGGGGAAAAAAAGAATGTGAAATGAACTTACAGACAACGCTTTATTTTTTCTATTCTTTCCCGCTAAACCTAAAAAGTTTTGCGTATAAATGAACTTATACTTCGCGACTTGGGCGTGTGTCCAATTTCTCTAACCATTATCCCCTCTAAACTGCTGGAACATATCATAGCAACCAATGTAATGCACTACCTTGAATCAATTAACTTCTTCTATTCATACCAGCATGGCTTTAGAAAACTATTATCCTGCGAAACTCAGCTCTCTGATTTCACAATCTTGCAACATATGGACAATCACCTACAAATTGACGCCATCTTCTTAGACTTTTTGAAGGCCTTCGACCGCGCCTCCCACAGTCACCTACTAGCCAAATTATCTACTCTTGAAATCCCCCCATCAGTGATTACTTGGATCAAACATTTCTTAAATAGACGCATACAACGCACATCCGCTAACTCTCATGACTCGCACCTTTCTGATGTTCCATCAGGTGTCCCCCAGGTAGCAGGCTTACCCCCCCCCCTGTTAGTTTTATTCTATATCAATGATCTGCCATGTAACACAAAAACCAGACTTCGACTTTTTGCTGATGACTGCGTCATCTACCACTCCATCCATAGCCCTCGTAATTCCATTGACCTACAAAAAGACAGACACTATCGTTTCATGGTGTGAAAAATGGTTCATGCCTCTTAACCTTAATAAGTGCCAATGTATGTCTTTTTCCCGTAAGCGCAGCATCACAAATTACGTGTACCACATAAGCTCAACTAAGATACCACGAACAGACTGCTATTAGTATCCAGGTGTTCACTTGACATCGTCATTATCATGGGTTACTCACATCGAAACAGTATGCGCAAACGCCTCGCGCACACTTGGTTTTTTGCGTCGCAATCTGAGATCTGCATCGCCCGCTACTAAAAAACTTGCATATCAGACATACGTTCGGCCGAAACTGGAGTACGCATCATCTATCTGGCACCCCTCGCTAGCATATCTCACCTACGAATTAGAAGCCATTCAGAATTGTGCTGCACGCTTTACCATGTCAAACTACTGAAGTAAAACCAGTATAACTGAACTAAAACGCACACTCGATCTTCCCAGTCTCCAATCACGTCGTATCATCTCGAGTCTCTGCATGCTTCACTCTTTCTACTATCACCCAATAGCCAGACACCCTCGGCTGTCTGTCTGTCTGTATAAATGCCGTCTGCATTTCTACATGGCACCGCTGCTCTACTGGACTACAGAAAGGCGAGGAATCTTGTTTGACAGTCTGCGACGCACTTCAAGCACATTTAGGCTTACTGCACAAAACTGAACCTACATAGTTACGCAGTTATCGAAAAACAACTCCGCCGTCCAAGCCTAGTTAATTTGACCTAATTACTCGTACTGAGAGATGTTTGCGACGCTTTCTACGAGCCCAAGCATTATTATAAATTGTTTCAGTAGTTTTGGGGCACGCTTGCCGCACCTGGCTTTGTGACGTGAAACACCTAGGCCGTGCGACGCAGTTTCGCGTGTGCTGAATCTTACCGGGACAACTTTTGGCGCTTTCTCTGACCCCAGACATTATTGTAACTAATTTCGCTACTTTCTGGGGCACTTTTCAAGCACCGTGGCCGCGCTCGGCGTAGTGGCGCACGTAGCGAAAAGCAGCTCGGCTGTGTGCCGCAAGCTAGTTTCGCGCGTACTGAATCCTACTGGGAGAAGTTCCTGACGCATTTTCTGACCCCAAAAATTCTTGTAATTCATTTCGTAACTTTTGGGATACCTTTGAGGCATGCTCGCCACGCCTCGGGTCGTGAAGTTGTTAGCAAGAAAGCAAGCCGGCCGGGGTGAGCTCGTTTTGCGTGTACTGAATTTTAGTGGGACAAGTTTGTGACGCTTTTTATGGCCCGGCAACAACATATACTTTATTTCGGTACTCACGCTTGTCGAAAACGCGACGAGCGATTGCCAAGGGCGATAGCACGGCAGTGTGTTGCTTGCGCCGGCAGGACGCGTAGAAAACAACGCCGAGGAGTTCAAGAACTCGGAACAGGCTTTGCACCTACGAATTTGTCTTGAGTACGACTAGAAGGCATTCTGGGAGCGTGTAACATGGTCTGGCTGGGAGCCTGTGTTGTAGCCACCTCTGTGTACTTGGCGTACGATCGCGTCGATTGAGGCCAAGTTGTTTTGGAAACGCGCAGTCACCCGTACATTTGTGGTCCTAAAGTGCAGGGAATAATGCTCGCGAGGAGAGGGATGCTTGAAAATCGGATGTTTTCTAGAGATTTTATGACATTGTTTGGGAAGAGTCTAATTCCTACAAAATGTATGTAAAAGTGAGTTTATCTGTAATGCTGGTCATTTACCACTTACGCACGCTTCGCCTCTACGCGGAATATTCCTGTTAGGTGAATATACCAAAATGATACATGCTTGTAAATTACTTTTTTTTTTCAGCTGATGGCATCCGGTGGAGCTTAGTACGGCAATGACTGCTGCTTACCTTGTGCCACAACTTTGGATGAATGCACAAGAAGCACTGAACGAGCATTTATATGGAGCAAGATAAACATTTCATGATTTAAGAAGACTTCTTGCGTTTTCTTTATGAAATTTCACCTGACACAGATTCTGTGGAGGCTTGTAAAGATCGTTCGCAATGATTTTTACTAAATAATAAAACGATTCCGCGCCAAGGCGACGCGTGGTTCAGCAGTAGAAGCGAAAAAAAGAAAATGCCGCGCCGATCAGCAGAGCCGGCGTGGCGTGTACCAACTGGCGTTCAAAACGCGCGCGCCCAAAACCGAAAGGTGTTAATACCATCCGTGTCGTGCGCTACAGTCAATTCGGCCGCTGGGCTCTATGGGAGTGTCCGCTCTTGTTGAAATTTGTTTCTCCATCACTCACGGGCCAAAAAGTGAGACATACATCCTTTTACGTGAGACAAACGTGACATTTCACACTGCCTCCTGCACGTCACTGCAATGGAGCCAGAAGTGTAATGAAAAGCGCAATCTTGCTATGTGACAAGAACTCCGCACATGCCCTGGCATTTTCGATAAATGTGACATTGCACGCTGCCTACTACCGTTCACTGCAATGGAGCCAGAAGCCTAATGAAAAGCGCAATCTTGCTATGTTACAAGAACTCCGTGGATACCCTGGCATTTTTGCAGAAGTTTCTATTCAGTTCCCCAAGGCTACTGGCAAATGCAAACTTTGATCAAATAATATTAACGTAAAACATCCGCAACGTATGTCTTTATATACACCTTTTCTTTTCTGCTATTTAAAATTGCTAGTTCTCTTTTCGGTAGAATTGTGAACGTAAACTGTAGTGGTCTACGCAGATGGGCAAGTTTACTTTCCTGCAGTGCGTTTTTGGCGCTCATGGACGAATCAGTGCGACATAAAAGCTTCGCTTTAATAAATCCCGAGCCCCCGACTACGGCGTGCTGTAGTGGGGGACTCCGGACAGCGTACAGGAGAACGCACTCGCTTATTCCAGACACCGGCCCGGCTGCGGGGGCTGCGGGGGCCTTCTCCATCGGCGTCGCCGCCGCTGGAAGGCGGCTCTCAAAAGTTCGGAGTCGGAAGACTAGCTCTGGGCCGTCCGGCAAGCCGAAGATGCCGCCGAATTCCAGAGACTTCGAGCCGCCACCTGAGGCCACCACAACAAAAACTGCCGGACCATTCTTTTTAAGTTTCTTCCGCTTCTTCGTAGAAGAGCGGCAAATATGTACAGATGGCCACATGCTCAGTGACCCTAGTTGGTCCCATGGTTGATTTCGAACCCCGTTGCCTCAGCCCAGTAGCCTGATGCGCTACCCATTCGCCTACGGACTAACCAGTGACCCAGGTAGGCGGGAAAACGATTAGGGACAAACATGCGTAGATAGGTACATAGATACCAACATACACACATAGACAGGCCCCGGGAAGTGCTTGGAGTAGGCAAAGAATGCCAGCGCATTAAAATATTTATTATTTTACTACGTACGCACTTGTTCTGTAGATTCAACGGGGGCTTCCGGTTCCTCTTTCTTTCCCCGTCATTGCCACATGAAGCGCTGTCACGTCACCTGTGACTCCAAGCAGCACCGGATATAATCTCGCGAGTTTAAACGCTACAGCTTTCTCGTGAGTAGTTCGAGTGCAACTACAGCTCAGTCAACAGCGTAAAGCGTCAAAACTGAACAGAAAGTTGAACAGGGTTGTTCTGGTTCACTTGCTGGAGCAAGATGCCCGAGCACATGTAAATCGCCGGCAGTTTTCATCGCGTAAAGAGCACCGTTGGTTGCACAAAAAATTAACAGCTTGACGTAATAGTTCTGCGGAAACCTGCAAGGGGAGAGAGAGGTAATTATTAAAGGAAAAGCAACCTTTGTAGCAATTAGCTAAGTCTGGGTGGATGTCTCATTTTCCCGTTATTACAAAATTAACAGCACCCAAGTACAGCGAGTGTCACAACTGAGTTGATGTTACTTGAAGTTATTGAGGCGAAATGCTAAGTGCCTCATGGGTCGGAAAATCTGTTGCCAGCTTTATCGAAAAATTCACCGTCCGGCGTTATTGCACCAAAATTCAATGGCACCAAAATTGCTGGTGCCACCCACGACCATTGGTGGCAGTCTAAGCCGCGACCTTTGGTGTTAATTTATGCAAACATAATTAAGGCACTCGAACCAACGGCCTCTGGTGGGAGCCGAACCCAAGACCTTTGGTAGCACCAAATTTCAATGGCGCCAAAATTGGTGGTGTTGCCATTGATGGTAGAACCCGCGACCTTTCGTGGTAATTAAGGCGAAGTTAACTAATATAGAGTTAATTAAGGCATTCGAACCCACGACGTTTGGTGGAGTCGAACCCTCAACCTTCGGCGTGACCAAAATTTAATGGCACCAAAATTGATGGTGCCACCATTGATGGTCGAAACCACGACCATTGGTGGGAGTCGAAGCCACGACATTTGGTTTTAATTAAGGCAACGATAATTAAGGCACCAGGACCCCCGACTTTATGTGGGAGTCGAACCCTCGACCTTCGGTGTGACCAAAATTTAATGGCACCGAAATTGATGGTGGCACCATTCATGGTTCAACCCACGACCATTGCCGAGAGTCGAACCCACGACCTGTGGTGTTAATTAAGGTGAAGTTGATTAAGCGTCAGTTAATTAAGATATAGTTAGTTAAGGTACTCCGATCCACGACCTTTGGTGGGAGAAAACAAATAATAGGAAGTAACAACGCATTCGAATAAGAATGTGAAGTTATTTAACGAATGTCCCGTCTCTCGAAGAGGAAGCATTTCGCCTTCATAATCTTTCGCGCATGCTAAAGTGACATTTTTTTTTTTAGTCTTGCCTGTAAAGTGGTAATGATTTGCAGACTACGGGAGGGTTTAAGGCTATGCCCGCTTCCTTTCTGACATGGGCCCTAGTAGAGCATCCACATTGACTTCTGAGCCCTTTGTTCAACCGGGTCAGACCGGCTTTTCCGATAAGTTCAGGTTCGGCTGCAAGCGGCTGAAAAGATATCGGTTCGGTTCCGGTTTTCGGTTCAGTTACAGTTTGGCTCGGCACACGATGCAACCTAGCGGTTAATGCGGCTACATTCATTGTACCTCAGATTTCTTCAGTTATGGCAAAGTCTCGGTTCTCAGCCTACACAATAATGTACGTCGGAGGGAATCTGCAGTGCAAAAACTCTGCTCTTCTCCCCAAACGTACACCTATCTATCCCAATCATCTCACCATCCGCCATGTTCGATGCGCAGCCGCGCCACCTGTAGGCAGCAAAATTTGCCGATAGAGAGAGTTTGCTATTGCATAAGCTGGTGCAAATGCTTCTTAATAGCCAAGCGCCTTGAAACCAAATACTCTCTCCATCTCAATTTGTTCAGTTGTCGCCGTCTGCGTTTTCCGGATAATGATTCCACGCAGCGCCATTTGTGCTGCAGAAGTAACAGCGATTGCTGAAGCTACAGTAACTGCAACGTGCGTATGGGACAAGGACAGCGCTGTCAGTGAGCTACTGCACTCGAATGTAGCACACCTTCCGAACGCAAGCAGTATCCTCCACTACGCGGCAGCATCCGCGATGCTCTTGTCTAGACAGTGCTCGTCACCTATGTGCAAGATGTTCAGTTGAGCCCGCCATGCGTACAACTAAGTAAGCGAATCATATTTCTGCGGCGAGCCACGTGACTGTTCCAGAGGCAACGCACCGCTCGCTGCGCCCAACTCACGCAAGAGTCGCAGTCGTCCTTCACATAGTTTCAGCAACAATGACCCTGGACTGAACCTACGGTTGAACCGGTGCGGAACGGACCCTGAAAAATATTCCGGTTCGGGTTTCGTTCCAAGGCGGAAAGCATGTCGGTTCGGTTCCGCTCTGGTTTATGTGAAAATAACGGTTCAGCTGCAGTTTTCGGTTGAGTTCCCGTTGTGCTCGAAAACCTGACTCTTTTGCTACTTTTTGACCATGGATCGCGAGAGGTCCGGGCGTTCGCTAAGGGAGTTGACTGCACCAGAATTCTTTGCACTCAGGTTTGCATTTGCAGTTGCATCGAGGGACACCCGAGGGCGCCGCGCCGCTGCTACTAGCTCGTCCGACAGCTCACGGCGGATCAGGGCCAAATTAAATAGCGTCCGGTTCGATTCGCGCTTTCACTAGCGGGAGCAAGTAACGACGCCCGGCGTTCTGTAGACGAGCCACTTCATTCAACCCACGGCGACGTCGCCTCTCCGCATTACCATATATTATCCTCTTTGCGCGGCGTAAGGACTCCAGTGGAAGCTCAGAAAAACTGCAGCGGCGGTTCTTCGGACCTTTAAGCCTGTCTTCTGCTTTTATTACTTTCAACGGGAGAGGCGGAAAGGGAGGCACAGTTTACTGCTTCTCCACTTATTTCACTTCTTTTTATTCTTCTCCCGCAAGTTGCTCCAATTTGCCGAGCTACGCCAGGCATGCGGACCCCGAGACCTTGTCCACTTGTTCCTCGATGCAGAACACGTCGGTGTCACTTGGACGGCGGCTGCCGCACGAAGAACGGCGAGCTGGCAGGTCGCACAGGAGAGGTCCGTTCGCATAGCGGTGGCTGCGTCGCCGGTATACACTGGAAGTGCAACGGAACCCGGCACCGTGTGCCTGCACGCGGTTTGCTCGTCGTGTCTGTACGTGCGTGTGTGTACATAGCTAAGGCCCCACGCCGGCGGTGCGTTGCAAACGTTCCCTGCTTTCGTAAGAGGCTTCTCAACAGCGATCGTATCGCACGAGGCCCACGTGCACAAACGGTAACATCGGCTCTGTATAGCACGAGCTGCCAAATGGGGGCCACCGCTTGCGTAATCGCCGCGTAAGCTTCACTGTAATGCTGTGTTCGCAAATCGCCAGTATTGTACAGGAAGAGCGCTTTGTACACTCTCGGGATTTCGAATTAAAGGGTGAGCGCAGCGCGATCCCTGTGCCCTCACCGCACGAGATGAGATCTCCACCTGCCAGCTGCGACTACGGGCGCGCGTACGTGCGTCTTTGCTGGCTCGAGTGCATCGGAGCGAAGGAAGTTAAGAGACGCCGCTGCGATCCTGCCGAACTAGTTCGCTGGTTGCGGCTCTGTTGCTGGACACGTGGTCACGAATTCAACTCGCACATGCATATCAGTTGGGAGCGGAAATGGAAGACACCCGTGTATAGAGATTCAGGCGAAAGTGAAGCCACGGCGTCTAAGATGCCCAGGGCTATTAGGAAGCGCGTCACTACGTAAACTCTATCAGCCTATAGTTATTATTTTTGTAAGCAATCAAAAAATAGTATATTTACCTATCAATACAATCACTTTGTCAATCCTCCTCGGCACCCGCCTTGGTTGCTTAGTGGCTTTGGTGTTGTGCTGCTAAGCAAGTGGTCGCGGGTTCGAATCCCGGCCCTGGCGGCCGCATTTCGATGGGGAACAAATGCGAAAACACCCGTGTACTTAGATTTAGGTGCACGTTAAACAACCCCAGGTGGTCACAATTTCCGGAGTCCCCCACTACGGCGTGCCTCATATTCAGAAAGTGGTTTTGGCACGTAAAAGCCCATAATTTAATTTAATTTTAGACCTCCCTGGCACAATCATTACGAAGTTTCATGTGCTGGCCAGCTAACCCACCAGACGTCAGTGGACAAAGTTTCTTTAAACCCGTCCTCACCACCTGATCTTGAACATGCTGTACCAGCCCTTCGACACGACCAAGTAATTCAGTGCACGGAGACCTACAACCTCCATCGACAAGGAACACAGACACGTGGTGTATGTCGTCTAGCACAGGAAAAATGTGGAATGATGAAACCTGCCTCGGACCCCTATTCTTGTCACGGAGGTTGTTGGCATGTCCGTCGACACATCGACAAACTGACGAATTGGGCAAAAAGGGGTCGTGATGACTTTGTGCATCTCTCGGTCCTCGCAAGCCACTCTGCAAAATGCGTCAGGTAGTACGGGCGGCTTGTGGTTCGCAGCGTAAGAAAACGGCCCATTTTCGACCCTGGCTGTGGATAAATAAAGAAGTGACGAGAAGGTTGCAGAATATAACATCAACATTCATTGTAACTCTAACTTCTGGTCCAGTTCCATCTCGCGATCGACAAGCACGAAACTCAAGTAACAATGCATCGGAAACGTCCGCTGCGTAGCGGCGGGTAGTTCGGATCCCAGAATGTGTCGTACTCAAGGACCCTTGTTTATTCGGTTCGTTTTTGTGTGCCGTTTCGTTGCGCTACTTCCATCATGCTTAGTGCAAACCAACTAGCTCAATTTTTCGTTCCAATAAAAATTATATTTCTCCTAACGTATCAACGCAGTAAGTTTCTCCACACATTCCTGGTCATTTTGACTCGTTGCGTAAATAACGCCATATTTTGGTGAAGATTGCCGATTCGCACAGTCAGAAAGCCGTCCTAAACCAAAACAACAAAGCCAGGAGAAAGAAATTTCAAGACTCAACGAAAGTCTTCCAAACTGAAGCCTTAGGTGTGGACATAATCGCAGGCAAAAAAAAAAAGCTTTAGTCCAACCAACAAAAACCTCCATGGCACTGTAAGTGAAGACGTTGGTAAGGCAGAGCACTCAGTGATCGGGGGTCCACAGTGCCTATCCTTCGCTTGAGGACACAGAAAACAGCTGGATTTTTGCGATGCGAAATTATACGTCCAGCGTACTTTCTATGGCACCTCTTGCAAGCCTTGTCAAGCCAGTTAGACCAACTCAACATTCTTTTTTAATTAGCAAAGTAATAACTTCACGAAAATGGTGTTTCTTTTTGCAGTACATGTGTTCATTGAGTTTCTAGTGCGTTACGACTCCGCATCTCGTAAAGCTTTCCAAACACGGGCATATCTAAACTGTCTACTGCTTGTTGTGAAAGGTCATTAATATTTGGCTATTCTTTATACTTTCTACGATGAAACGTTTTGAAGATCGTAATGATGTTGACTTCAAAAATATTTGCCGGCAGGAATAAGCTTTGAAAAAGTCATTCGTGCGCTAATTTTACCGCAGGGGTTGAAGGGCCGTTATACATTCATTTTTCTTGTATGCTAGTGCGAGACGATTACCCCTGGATTTAGAAACCGCGCATCCTTGACTACACCAGTTAACGCCGCGCATAAAAGCAGCAGCCGTCACCACTGGAACTGGAAGTCATTGTCGCGACAACTGCAGCTCTGTAGAATCGGTTGAAGAACGTTCCGCCCGATCCGTACGGAGCACAAACTCCATACAGTTTTTTTATATAGAAACACTCTCACCTCTGGACTCAATGGACCGTAGGTCTCAGAGATTGTTGACTCAAGCAGCGTCAAGCTATGCTCTTAGACTTCTTACTAAGCTTAAACAAAAATTGCTCTTTTTCAAAAGTCTCAGTCAGAATCGATGTTTGAGAGCGACATCCATGAAGCGTTACCATTCATCGTTCTTTTAAACGCAGCCAATGATGCGCCTAGGGGAGCGCCCCGCCGTAAGGACGGAGAGGAGGATATTTCCTCGTTTCCGTTGCGCTGATATACCCTGCATTGTACTCCAGGTTGCGTCTCGAGTTGCACTGCACCAGAGCCATGCATACTCATAACGCTGGTGATTGTTCAGTTCCCAAGCGTGCTGTATAAAAGCCTGTACCTAGAGAGTACGCGTCAGTTTACTTCTGTGGGCCATTTAGCGCATCTTAACCGCGAAAGTGGAGCACGCGAGAACCAGAACGCTAAAACGCCACCACATGCGTTTTGCGGCAAATGCTCCCCATTACTCACAATACGTGGTATCTGCGCTACTCTTCCCATTACACTCCACTCTCCGCACCGCTACGTAAGTTCGCAGCGCCACTATGAAGGGAAGCCCGACAGATGAGGGAGAGAGGCCCCCCGCTAATGTTTACTCGGCGAGACACCGACGCCAAGCCAGGAGGAAGTGAGAAGAAGCTTGCACATGCTACATGTGTGCACGCTACGCCTGAACGACTGTAAGGCGATAAAATTATCACATTCGGCCTACCCACACCTTCGGTGCACTGTCTGCACGGTTGGTACGCCTTGAAAAATCACATTAATACCATTGCAAGGAGAGAGAGAGAGCAAAAACATCATGAGCCATTCCACTCTGTGAAGGTCGACGGCCAGAAAAGCTGCTTAGCACACGACAGAGAGGTGGCAAAGTTACGAACTCATTTAGTGCTTTGATGGGTGGTCATCGTGACGAAAGGTAGGCACACATTGTCTTAATTGGTGGTCCGTTATTTTTTGGTCGTGATGGTGATGATGATAGCCTTGTGGTCGCTATTGCACACACTGAACGCCTCGCGTAGAACGTTCGGCACGTTCTTAGCCAGAGACAAATCTCCGCGCGACCAATGCCTGTCTATGCGGACAACCTTAAACCGACTGGACTCGAGACCGTTCTTCGAGCCAAAGACACTCGGACCGTGGCCACACCAGTCACTGGCACGAAAAGCGGTTTGTGCACTCGCACACTAATTGAAGTGCACCGGCTTGAGAAACCGCTTATAGTGTGCCTGTGCATCCTCCCGCACTCACTCAGTGCTCACTCTCTCCCTCTTTTCCTCTTTCTATTCCCCTTTCTCTCACCCTCAGTATAGGGTAGCAAACCGGATGGTCGTTTGGTTGACCTCCCTGCCTTTCCTGTCATTGCTCTCTCTCTCTCTCTCTCTATCTCTATCTCTCTCTCTCTCTCTCTCTCTTTCTCTCTCTCCAGCGTGGACGACTACCACCGCCTCGGGGAGCCGGAGGAAACTAGCCACGCACGTAATTGGAGAGCTGCTGCCCTTAGAAGCCAGAGGAAAGGACGCACGCGCGACATTTCGACCGGACCGCTCACCGGCGTAAAGCAGACACGCGCGAAGTACCCGCCACCTCAGGAGAGCTAAAGGAAACCAAGCACGCACGGGCTTGATACGACGACAAAGGCAGGGCGCTGCGTTTTTGCTCACGCAAATGAAAATTTCACGGCAGGCTAGCCATAAACAGCTTCCCTGTGAAAAAAATGAACGAGGTCATTGAATACTTTAACTGCGACTCCAGGGTGGACCTCCTAGTCCGGGGCCCCATACGTGTCAGCTACCGTTTCTGCCTGCGCCACCAGCCATTCCTGGCCGCCATTGGTACGGTCGATCAGTCGTCCCGCCCATATGGCTTCAAAAGGCTTGGGAACTGGGAGAATAGAGGGATAGCCTGGCATTCAGAGATCACGTGAAAGAGGGAAAACGGCTTTACCAGTGCGGACACTCACTCAGGAGGACCGAGCTACGGATTAAGGTGTGAGTAGATTGGGAAACAGTGTCGCTCGGCAACTGCCGAAGGACAGCTGCTTGTGAACGAGAGTGGGACTTAAAGGGGATAGTGCTATTTTGCGAAGTCGTAGTTGTCCAATGCATGGCAATTACGGATAAGGTGATAAGACAGATGTTAATTGAGGTATCCCAGTGACTCGGCGATAAAGTTATCGGGAAAGCTCACGGGCCAGGGCAAGTTCACGGTTGCACGGCCAGGCCCCCAGACAAGTCTGTAATTGTTTGTAGTGCCGAGAAGGACGCTTTCAAGGACTTCTTATTCTGAACATGTAGTGTCAAGCGTATTGTTGCGGCACGCTGTCTCGAAGTCTGTAATGTGAACTTGGTGTGTGTGCGTGCGTGCGTGCGTGTGTGTGTGTGTGTGTGTGTGTGTGTGTGTGTGTGTGCGTGCGTGCGTGCGTGCGTGTGTGTGTGCGTGTGTGCGTGCGTGCGTGCGTGCGCGTGCGTATGCGTGTGCGTGCGCGCGCGTGTGAGCGTGTGTGTGTGTGTGTGTGTGTGTGTGTGTGTGTGTGTGTGTGTGTGTGTGTGTGTGTGTGTGTGTGTGTGTGTGTGTGTGTGTGTGTGTGTGTGTGTGTGTGTGTGTGTGTGTGTGTGTGCGTGTGTGTGTGCGCGCGCGCGCGCGTGTGTTTGTGTGTGTGTGTGTGGCTCGAAAATATGAAAACGATGGAGTAGAGATATGATGTCCCAAGAGTAAATCCAGACCACCGCCATCTTATTAAGGGCGTGAAAAGATATGAAACTGTTTATTCTCACTCTCTTCAGGTTTAAGGTGGCTAATATCGCCGTACGGATCCTTTTCAATGGGTCTCTTTTGTCGCTGGATTCAGGATGGGACTTGAAAGCCCTGGCAAATTTTATAGCCGATTAGAATGCGAGTACTCAGGGAAAATCATTATTTCAGCCAGAAACAAGTTTCTCCATGTTTCAAGAGGACTCCAGCTGGTGCGGCTTTTTTTCAGAAGTGAAATCGCGGCGAGCTCTGGCTTCCCCTCTGTTGTTAAAGCCGGAGGGGCTAATACTATAGAGTTTTACAGTGAATCTGCTAAGGGGAGCAACGCAGCTGTTTTGGTTCAGCGTCGACCGACGGTCAGGTGATCTGCTCGGTATCGCATGTAATCCAGACGACAGTGAGCGACGTAGCCTGCATCGGAGCTCTGAGCGGTCGTGTGCCCAGGCGATAAGCCTTTATGCGTATGCCTACACGCTTAAGCATGAGTGTGCGTGAAGAACTGTCCGTCCGAACTCGCAGCCGGATGCTGGCAGTCGGCACAGCCGGCAAGGCACATAGGAACATGCGTCGCAAAAAGACAATATTATAGAAGTACCAAGCTCGGACATAGCAAAGCATATTAAAGGACTCCAGTATAGGGAAGGAAATACACTCGATATAATGAAGGGTTTGCAATTCTTTACGAAGGTTTCGGGCACTGGCACGCCAGAGGCCTAGGTGTTGCAAAGCATACGAGAACTCTCTTATACTACAGCTTCGTGGTCTTTGGTGTATCAGTTGCTCAGATAAGCATGCACATGCATACATATAGCCCATGCCTCGAGTTGTCTATTCCCAAGTTCTGTGATCAGGCACACACCCAGAGGTCGAAGTTGGCGTGAACGAGGTTAGATATGAACACCATACCCGAAAAGTGCATGAAGTCCCCGAAGAATGGTAATCGTATTGAAAAGCCCCACGCAACACTTCATCAAACTAGGGCTCGCTCAGTGCTCTGCTCTAGTGTCTTTTGAGTGTTATCTCTGATGAAGAGCTGGTCACCACTCGCGACCGGCTCGTCCGAAGACTTCTAAGGACCCTTTGAAAACTGTCGTCACTTTAATTTCGCGCCATTTCAGCGTGCCGCGCTTATCGCTGTCTCCAATCTCGTAGGTCGCATTCCGGACTCATCCTCTGACTGCCTCGCAGTGACCACTTTGGCGGGCCAAAATCGAGCTGCTACATTCGACGCACGCGTCTGTCTCGCAGCAAAGCATTCCCCGGAAATCAGCAGTGCATCCGCGGTCTGCCGAAGCACGTGGCAGTCGGGTCAGAGCGCTCGATTAAGCATTCGAGCCACCGAACGATATCATCGCACCACGCACGCATTACCCGAACGTGCATGCCCGCAAGCGGGAGCACCACCGCGTGACCACGGCACGAAATGCTACACCATGCCAAAGGGTGGAGCGAGATTGAGATAAGCGCGGCTTCGATTATGTATCGCTCAGAATGCCGTCCGTGCGGTGAATTTCTCCCTGCCTGCATAAAGAGTGGGATGGCGAAACGGCCAGAAGAGTGATACGGGAATTACTACAACGAGCTCGTGATTCATACACGAGTCGAAACACTGAAACCAACGCGTGGACAAGCGAGAATCACTACGATGACAACCACTGTGAGCAAGCGCGCTCACCCGTGGTGAGTTCTACGCGTCCGGGCACGGCGCCGTATGGGAATAAACAGTCGGCCGCCGACACGTCGCTGAAGCTACTCATAGTGATCGAAGCGGTGTACGGTTTTCTAGCCAGTTATTTTCGTTTCATCGATTTTTTGCTTTTTGCTCTCCTCACGCTTTGCGATAGCATGGCGAAACATCGTTCCCTCGCTGTTCAGAATCAGGTACAAGAGAGAGTGAGAAAGAAATAAAAGAGAGAAAAGGTAGGGCGGTCAACCAGGTACAATGTTAATCGCTACGCATAGCATGCTGTAGCCAGAATTGAGGTGATGATGAAGAAAAAAAAGTGTGTACGCATATAACGTCACAGGCAAGAGACAAAAAACGTTTATCAAAAACACAAAGCAAGAAACAAAGGGCCACCCCTATAGGACTTCTCATGAAGCACGTGCGTTAAGCTGATTTCATAAGAGTGGCCCGCTGGGCGAGTCAGTAGACAGTACTTTGTAAGGGTACTGTTTGCTGGTCAGCACCCATCCTGTTCCTTTCTTTGTGTCTTGCCTTACTAATTTTTTCTGGTTACTCTATCAGTTTCCCGATTATCATTTCAGTTTGCCGCCGTACCCACACAAATTAGGCCGATTGTTTCTCTCCTAAACAGGTAATGACAGCCAGCTGCAGTTGATGACTTTCCGGTGGACCGCTGGGAGTCGCTCACGGAAAGATACATTCGTTTATGGTAACGACCGAGCTCCGCATCAAGTAGGAAAGTTGACTTAAAACCTGGCTCGCGTTGGGGCTAGTTGGAGTATCATACTTGTGTTTAAAAAGCAGTGCTGCAAAATTGAGCCCACAGACGAGAACAGCAGTGCACATACGCCAGGACACGCCCATTGTATACGGTGAGCTGTCGCCCGTGTCCCCCGTTGCCACATGCTGGGTCGGGCTACTTGTCCAGGTGTGTCTGAACACAGATTTGAGCACCCGGCCCGTGTCCAGAGAACCGAGTGCCACGCGCTCCTGGCGTGAAAGCCAATGAATCCGAAAGTCATCTACTGGGACAGAAATGCTGGCTGTCTCTAAAGTAGCTGTGCAGTGGGAATTCAGTCTTAAACTTTTAAGTGTTACTTGTGGCAGAGTGATGGTGATCACTACAGCACACGTTAAAAATTGGCAGTGGCTTAGCTCGGCTATGCAAGGATATACGTAGCGAAACCTAAGGCATAGCATGGTTAGCCTTGGTTAATCTTGATTGCAAGTCCAGGTTAGTCTGGTTGTCTAGCTATGTTGCGGCGTTCAGCCAGTCATTCGGCGCGCTGTTCGTCTGTTTCCTGGACGATTCTTTTCCTCTTCATCTCGTTCCGATGTAGATTCCAGGCCTCCTCCTGCTTGTCAGAATTGTCGCCGTCCATACTGCCGCTTCAACTGTGGTTGCGGCGCACGCGAGCTCTCCTTTTCAATCCTCCGACATGTTATCAGGCATGCGACGCAGCTGGCGAAGCGAGCGGAGGGGAACGCAACGATGAGGAACGTGGTGTGACGCCGAACGTGGTGTGACGTCATGTGCCTCCTCGGAGCACCGCCACGGCGAAATCGCAAGTTCGCGGCCAGTAAAGCTTTCGCTTTAAAATGTTCGCCACCGCCTTGAAGACATGTTTGCAGACGACGCTGCGTATTGTTAAGGGCTCGGTGGATGGTTGCCAGAGTAATACGTGCAGTGTACTTGGTAGGGACTGTCGGTAGTTCCTGCAGTGTGCGTGAGGTTTGCTCTCGTACACCCGTCCTTTCGGTGTCCCCCCCCCCCCCCCCACCGCGCACGTTATCAGACGAAGTACATGTCTTGCGCTATCACATCACACGTGAAAATGTGATGTAATTCACAAGTATCATGATACTTTTTGCTTATACTTCCACTGCGCTATTTTCAGACACCCATTGCAATTGGGAAAGGATCGAGAGCTGGGCGAGTTGGTACATTTTGGGAAACGGCGTCTTTTGAGAAATGCAGTGTGCACGATATGCCCTGTATTTCTATCTCATCATGTAGAATCATTTGTGAAAATCTTTATGTTCCCATAGAAACATCTGTGATCATATAGGATTATGGTGAGGTGCATAGGAGTCTCTTTCAATAGGAATATAGCAGCACATAAGGGATTAAAGAATCGACGCTTGCAGGCGGTGTACATCATCTACACAAGACCATGTGTTTCAACCATGACCGTCTTTAACTATTACTAGTAAGATAGCCTATAACAGAACACGGTTATTGAATGAGTGAGGGATTTACTTGAATGAAACTGGAAACGTAGTTGGCAACATTGTGCTGGTACTTTTTGCCACAAACAACAAATTGTAAATTGTCTCATGTTCAAAGGATGATAACCTGGGGGGATATGCAAAAAGGAAATGACGTTTCGGTCATACAGCGCATCCTGTAAACGCGCTGAAACGGTCATCTAGAAAAGGCTGCAGCCGAAAAGCACATTCTGCTATTTCTCCAATTAAACACATGTCCATCAGTCGACTAACGTGTTTATTTTGTAATAATCTATTGAACGCGTTGTTGAGCTGGTTGGTGCATGCTATTGACAAGAATCGTGGTGCGATGGAAAGGTAAGGATGCAAACAAAAAAAAAAAACACGACGGCATGCCTGTCCACGTCGTTTCTCATTTTCGAGCCACAATTTTGGTCAAGGAAAATAAAACTAACAGATTCGACACACAATCACACTTTTTCGCTGGCCAAGGTTCTACCACAAGAGACGACAAAACAAAACTTCCTGGGGGATAATTTCTTAGGCTTAGTAAGTACGATTCGTTGATTAACCTATGAGTTATCAATGTCAGGTCGTCAATGGCAACTGAACATTTGCACCGAATGGAAAGCTCATAACAAGTAAGCTTTTAAAACGGATCAAAAGTCCTCCTTCATTTTGCCCTCAAAACCAAGAGCAGCGTCAGGAGCGAACTAAACTATGGAGACTTTAAAGTTACGTCACATGGCAAAAAGCCACGCAACGAAGCAAACGCGAGAAAACCTTGATGCTACTAAATGCCTACGGGGGAAAAAAACAAGGACTCGCGACACACGTTGTGCGCAGCTATGTGACTGCGCCCCGTCGACCAGCAACAATTACTGCTCGTTTTCACATTTCGTGTGACGAGCCCAAAACTAAGCGTGCGCCGCCAGCTGAGATAGCCTAGCATAGAAAACTTTGGCGCTCCGGCCAGCGCGTTACAAAATTTAAAGTTGTCCCATTCAAGTCACTACGTGGTGTATCCACTTGAAGTATCGAATTCAGTTCTGGGGTTTTACATGCCAAAACCACGATTGCATTATGAGGTACGCCGTAACTGGGGACCCTGGGTTAATTTTGACCACCAGGGCATCTTTAACCTGCCCCTAATGCATGGGACGTGAAGCAATGGGTCAAATCAAGGAAGACCGCGTTATTTCTAGATTTTAATGCTGTATTTCCAACACACATGCTCACTGCAAATTGTAAGATCAGAATGAAAAAAGTGAATGCTGATTTGGTCATGAAGTTGCTTTCTCTATTTTGTATACTTTTGTCGCTGACTAATTTTCGTGCATTTCTGTGCGAGATAATATTTTATGCCTCGTGTATTCTTCACACGGATCTTCATTTGCTTTCCAATGAAAGCCCGTACGCTTATGGGACAGCAGCCTACTTGATAAACACCAACGAAAGCCAAAAACAGGCTGAGCTACTCATCGCAAACGGACGAATCACTCCAATGAAAAAAATGTCTCTGCCAAGACTCGAGTTCACAGCTGCTACGCTATCCGCACGCCCCTCTGGGTATATGAGAAGTGGATTTGTAAGAAAACTAAACAAAACAAGATCTTGGACAGACTCGACCGTTATTCTAAATTCATTGTCGGAACTAGAGTGAAGAAAAAAGAAAAAATGAAACTGTCAGAGTGGAAATACGTCACAAGTAAAGAAAACCCAGCTGATTTGATGACTAGAGGTGTGAGCACAGACCGTTTGATACACTCAGAACTGTGGCGGCATGGTCAAAAATAGTTTGTTGTGAAAAATAAAACTGCAAAGCAAACCGAAGCAGAACGAGACACCGAAATGCTGGAAATTACGCGACCGACACGTGCACGTCAATTGCGGCAGTGATTGATGCACAAACGCACATACATACAATTACTCAAAGTGACTGCATAGGTTTTCAGGTATATCCAGGATATGCGAAAAGAAGAGCCGGATCACAGGAGACCTAATTTTGAAGAACTGAGGAAGGCAAAGACAGCAATAATAAAGCTAGAACAACGACACATACGAGAAGCTATCGTACAGAGCAAAAGCATTCCTGCGAAGGCAACAAGGACGTTTGTTCATGGTATGAAAGTCCTTGAAAACGGGCAAGGTCTGATAAGACACAAAGGTCGCCTACTTCAAAGCGGATCAACATACAATGAAGTACGTCCTATTGCGGTAAGAAAGTGGACGACTGTTAGATAGCTGCTGGTGCGCCATATTCATCAAGTCACGCTGCATGGAGGAATATGCATTATCGCAACTTCGAACTACGTACTGTATAATACAAGGAAGGCAGTTGGTGAAGAAAGTGATTCATGGATGTCTAAAGTGCCAACAGTTTGACGCCAGAACGCTGCGCCAAGAATCAGCCCCACTTCCTGCCGGCAGTGTCAACGAGCGACAACCATTTGAAGCGACCGGTGTGGATTTCGCGGGTCCGGTGCTTATAAATATGCGATGAAAGCACTACAAACGAGTATTTGTATGTGCTGCTAAACGAGCTGTACATCTTAAAGTATTGAACAACAAGACAACTGAAGCATTCTTACATTCATTCCGAAGATTTACAGTGAAACAAGGCCCATGTTGCACGATATACAGCGACAACACAAGGACCTTCAAGAAAACCAACAGACTCATCAATCGTACGATTAAAAAACTACGAGGAAATCAAATAAAAATACATCGCAGAACAAGCACCTTGGTGGGGAGGCATTTATGAAAGGATGGTATGAATCATTAAATCAGTAATGGGGTAAGCTATCGGAAAAAGACTGATATCCAGAGAAGAGATGCAAACAATCACAACTGAAGTTGAAGCAGTCCTTAACATCAGGCCGTTGACATATCTGTGCAGCGAACTGGATGGGCATCTGCTTATTGTACTGGCTGATGTAATAGGTGGAAAGCATAGGTTCAAAAACATTACCGAAGGTGAAGAAAAAAAATCAACATTGAACAAATGGAGAGAAATAAACAAAGAATCACGAAATAGCGGTGGAAAAATCGAGCAGGGAATATCTGAAAGAATAGAGAGAGCGATGTAACACACGAAAGGAAGGAACGACAGTGAACCGAACAGATATCGTTTTGCTCGGTGCACACACTTTTAGATCCTATCTGGAATCTGGCTAAGGTCATGGAATTTTATTCTGGAGTAGACGGGAAGCCGCGCTCCTGTCTTTTAAAAACCAAAGGAAAACTCGTTCGGAGACCTGTACAACATATTTACACACCTGAACGTTCCTTCACTGATGAGACGAAAACTTTTCGAGGGCAGGAGGCTATTGAAACTCTGAAAGAAAAGAAAAGAAAAACTCTGATTGAAAGAAAGAAGGCTGCGGGTACCAAAAGCGCGCGCAGTAACAGCCACAAGAAAAAAAGGAGAGTTTTGATTTCGCTCGCATCGAACGCAGCTGCCTCGTATAGTTTTTGCGACAGCTACACTTACATGTTCATAGGGTTATATATCTTATTCTTTTATTATTGTTTTCGGCAGACAACTTTCCCATTCCTCACCGACAGAGTGCAAAATATCGCCTTCGCAAAAACCACGATGAAAGAGTTGGCCCGACACGCCAGAGGTATGCAAACTTTACGGTTCGCTGGCAGCGAACACAAAATCACAGCATACATCGTCGCCCCCGATGACATCTCCTATGGTGGGTTACAAGGCATCCCGGGCGACACCCCCACTCAAGAACGCTTCGACAACCTATACTCCTCGGGACATAAAATAGGGAGAATCTGGGCTTTTCCCACAAAACACCATACAAAACGCCACATCCCACGGTCGACCCTATGTAAGCCAGACGTTAGTCAACAGCTTACCGGTATCATAGCGAGCTAATAGAAATAAGGACAGAAAATTAGCAACTTTGGAGAATCGGCAACCACGAGCAATTCTGCGCCATAATAACAAAAAAAGGCAAAACTAGTCCTCAATCTATCTTTTCCTCACTGATGTTTTCTATCTTCATTAGAACCTCTATCTCTAAATTGGGTAGCTATAAATGGCTATAACGACTCCGGCTCTATCCTCTGATTTCTTTCCGCCAATTCTCCAAACTTCTCTAGCAAATATCGAGTGCTCACCAGTTAATGATTTAATCCACTTTGAATCCCAAAGCTTCTGGACGTTCCTTCCGATTCTTGCTGGGCGAATACCTTGGCATTCCATTACTATGCACGTGCCGAGTCGTCTCCAGAATTTGCTGCAGCAGGTACATGGCTCGTCGTGTTGCGAATATTTGCTCCGATACGTTTTCTTCCCCAAGCAGCTAGCTCAGGCCTCAATTAGAAAGGCTTTGTGTTATAGCACCTATATCTCCTCTTACATTTCTTTTTCTTCCGATTGCACATCTCCGTGATCTTACTTGTTGCCCTACTTTGCATCCGATTCACTGTCTCTGTTTCTGTCATTTTCTTCTTGGCGACTCCTGGTTGTCGATTTGCACTTTTAATTACCCCTACTTGGTTGCTAACCTTTTTTTACCCTTTTCGTCTATTTTGCGTCCATTCTCTTGAGGTACAGATAGTTGTGCACATTAGCCGACCATTTATTTTCGTTCATGTTCCCGAGACTTTCTTCAAAATTAAATTTGCTTTGCGCTTCTCTGACTTCAAGAGGAGCCCAGCCAATGTCACCCTCCACTACCTCATCTGTCATTTTACTGTAGGCCACAGTTGCCAATCGGCTCACAGGCCTTGGTTTAGGTTCCGACCCCGACAAGATCTTTGATTTTAGCATAAAATGGTATTTTCAAGCGTCACCACTTGCAGCCTTACTTCTTTCAGAATTCCTAGCACCACCTCGTTTTTATTGTAGCCCCAAAAGGCTTTACGTATAATTATTGCTGCTTCCACTTCATCCCCAGAATATCTTGCTGGATGTTTGAGTAGGTCTTTCCTTCGTCTATGTATACACATAGGTATTTATATCGTTTAACTATGGATCTGACTTGCTGTTGAATGTACACAACGTATCATTCATATTTAAAACAGCGCCAAAAAACACGGACAAGGGAGGACACAGGACGAGCGCTCGTCCTGTGTCCTCCCTTGTCAGTGTTTTTTGGCGCTGTTTTAAATACGAATGATCCGTACCAACTAGCTCGCACCCAAACCCTTCTGAGTGCACAACGTAATTAGTCGTCTCTTCATTAAAGATCGAACTTCCTGTTTGCTCTGTGCTAAACTTAAGGCCTAAGTTAGTTGCTTAATCGCAACAAGTATTGTCAGGTTTCTGTAAAAACCTTGCATTGTGCTCAAGTAGTGCCTTATCGTCCACATATATCGCCCCAGGGACCCTGTGTTGCCCCTTTTGCCCAATTACGTATGTAAAGCAAGCCAAAAAGTCTAAGTTACCCGTTTTCAGTCATCCTTATATGCCTTTAACATAAAGCGTGAACAGAAATGGAGATTGTGACAATTCTTGCCTCGGTCCTCAGCTAATTTCCACTAGTTCGCATTTAGGGCCTTACCATGGAACTTGTACTCGGTTTTCCTGGGGATCTCGCAACGACACCATGAAATCAACTTCTCTTCTGTGCCCTCGGGCTTTAGAATATTTCCCAGCACTTGATGGTCTATCTTGTCGTAAACTTCCTTATTATCTATAAATGCTATTCATAAAGGTATATCCCGTCCATTAATCACTATAGGAGCAGCCCCTCCCCCGGCATGAGTTTACTACGTTCTCTCCCCACAATCGATTCACTATCAAAAACTACCGCTATCACTATCAGACAAATAAGCAAAGCGTTCCACATCAAAAAGTTGGGCGCGCATGCATGTGTGAGTGAGCCTTCGGCCCGTATCAATGATAAAGAACTTCTATTTTTAAATTTATCATGTTAATCCAAGTGTTGTTGCCCTTTTACTTTTTTTTCTTTATTTTTTTGCCCTTCTCGGGACGAGGTGTGACTAGGCTTTTTGTTTGCGTGTATGTTTTTGTTGATTTTATATTATAACCTTGTTATTGTCCTTGGTTTTCGTGGCGGAGAATTGTGAAATGTACTCGCAATAAACTTCAGTTCTAAGTGCAGCGTTGTCCTGTCCGATCCGCTTACTTGTGCTCACGTCCGTACTTCCTGGAACTCCTTATATGCTCACTATGCACCAACTGGCCCAGCAAACACCATTACTAGGCCATAAAAGACAGAGAGGACGGAACAAAAGAAATAAAGGTCTGAAAAAACGAGGGCTTGGTAATTAACTTGTAAAATTGTGTTCGCTATGTTGCATTCAAATGAAGTATATGTGGAAATAAAGTTTGTTCATTCTAATGTCTACATATTACATTTCCTAAGGTTTATCAAGCCAGCCGATATCCCGAAGATAAGCAAACAACAAGCTTGAAGCCTGCCGCTTAAGACCTAATCTGCTTCTCAATATCAGTGGTGCCTGACAAACTTTGGCAAGTTCAAACAACAAACGCCACGGTTATTTATATTTTGTTGAAATTTGAAGATGACGCCATTTAAACGAACAGCGAGGTTGCGAATTCGGGTATTCGCATGGCTATTGGGGACATATAGGAAGCATGATTTCTGTGTGCTGATGGTGACTTTTCACACGAGACGCTCAACCGGAGGGAATACTGAGTGCCATTGCGGGCCCTTGCGCCTATAAAAAAAAAAGGCCTGTGGCAGAAAGCATATTTCTTGTCCTTGAGCTGGATTATTCGAAGAGGTGGACATTAGTATCACAAGAAATCAGCACACCTATTCAACTAATTAACAAAAATTCACTAACTTCCTTAATCAGTTACCTTATGGCACATATTTCCATCTACGAATTGTAGCCGACGAGCTTGCAAGGAGTGTGCCCCTTGGAGCGAACTCCAAAGGCGACACCAGTTTCGAGGCGTTATTTTCAAGTTTTGGGGCGAAATACTTTGGCGTCCCAGTTACGTTTGTGCTGCAATGCATAAAGAGGAGTTCTGTTAAAAATGCAAGTTGAGAAACAGTGCATTTTAGGGCATGTTTGATGGTGCATTTCTCCGAACTGATGTCATTGTGGACAATCACTCCTAGTGTGTACGCCTTGCAAGGTCATCGGCGTTAATTCCTGGATTCCTAAATTAATGAGCTAATTCGGAATTTAGTTAGCTAGTTGTTATTAATTAGCTGAATGTGTTTCGATTTCCCCTGCAAGTAATGTCTGCTCTCTCCGAATAATTCAGCTCAAGGACCAGAATTTTGCTATCTGCAACAGGCGCTTTTTTTTTAAATTCCGAAACACTTCGGAACGATCAGCCCGTCTTATATACCAGAACACGATAGTCTCGAACCGGATGGGCTGAGCGCATACTCCGGAACCCAGCGACCGGCCGCCATCTTCCTTGAGCTGCCAAGACGCGTTCGCGTGCATGTAGCGTGTGTGTTTGTTACGGGGTGTTCAATGAGTAAATATGTCTGCCCGCAACATCCAAGTACAGAACATCATCGGGGCGTCACTGCGTCATATATGGATGTGCAAATAACCAGCGAAAACGAAGCCGATTGCAGAGCACCGTTTGCGACGAACACGATGTATGTACGTCGAGAGCTGTGCCGCTGTGGCATATTCAGCCGCGCATGTCCTTTTGTCTCTGTATGTGTGTATTTGTGCGTGCCTCTCTATGTGTATGTGTCTGTGCACGGGTCTCGATTACACAAAGGCCTGAGACGGGCTTCGTACAGCGGCTCTCGCCATAGAACTCCGCACCTGATTCACCAGTAAATGCCGCAAAAGTGTTCGCACCGCTACAAAGTTCTGACGCTCGTGGCAATCGAACTCATGCGTAAGAGATTGAAATCCGTGCACTGGCGTTAGTGGCCACGAAATTCCGCAATACCTTTCAGCAACTATTCGAAACCTTTACGTGTGAAAGCCGGTTTGTGTTGCTTATCGTAACTACTGACCAGAGGGCAAGAGCGGCGATGTTTGTTTAAAAAGTATGCATACATTACACAGTAGATCCGACAAGGCTGAACTAATGTTAATTCATTCTTCCGCCGTCCGGAGACAAAAAACAGACACATTTCAGCATCCGCTCACGTGCGCTACGCTTACTCGTACCTACGGCACGCCGCCTGTTTTCAAGGTGCGGGCCGCGAGATTTTTCCAGGCACGATAGCGCGGAGGTAAGGTATATCGCGCACTGCAAGGCTTTTACTAGTTCATGACGCATTGTCAGACGTGCAAATCAAAGTGGAATAGCCGCAGAACCAATGTTTTCGCATGCAACGGTAACACGGATTTACCCGAACTATCCGCTTCGCCTGCGGACGTTGCGCTTGCCACAGCCATTTCGATTTGCAGCACGATCTTGCCGAGAAGCTGAATTTCACTAACTAAATTCGCTAGCTGAAATTCATCATCCGGTTCCTTCGTGAGAACTTCAAAAAAATTTCAAAGCGCAAGCATTGCGCCTACCTGCGGTCGCCTCGCTTGGCAGCTCGGAGCCATTGGAGCAGCAGGTGACGCCATCGCGCTTTGAAAATGGCGGCACTCAATTTTTTCGGTGTTCTGGTCTATAGATCCCTGCGGTTGGTCGTGTAAATGTCAACCACCGTGTATTTGACGCATGCCCTATGATACATCGATCGGGAAAGGGTGATATAAAAGTACATTAAAAATAACATTCCGTAGTAGGGAACTCAATGACGAGTCTTGAGTACTTCCAATTGAAAGAGTACGTGGCTTACGTCTCACCGGCGATGGAGCGGTAAATGACAGTTCGGTGATAAGGGAAACATTTCATTAATTGATACAGCTTCCTGGATGAAGTCGAAGATGTCCAGTATTTTGCTTCCCTTCGCTGGACCGTTTCGTCGGGTACAAAACGCTAACTGGGAAACCAACCTCCGGAAACGGAAGCGATGGAAGTTGTAGCGTGCCGTGCTGTTTTCCAAAAGACACTTGGAAAGGGAGGTCCAATACTTTTTTGTTTTGTTAACGATGAGCAAAGACGCTTAGAGGGAGATGCTTTACCAAGATCAATGCGCATTTTATATGTAGTGAAATCGTTATTGTATTGTGATTTCCAAAAGTCTCCCAGTTGAGGTTCTGTCGTTTTCTTGAGGACGCCTACGCATCGTCCTCATGCGCTCATGTTCAGTCATCAAATCTAACATCTACTAGGAATCACTCCTGCGTAAAGGAGCAGCTAGTCGTAAATGAGTTTCACGCAAGCGTTGGGAAGCAATCTACCTATGGTAAAAGCACATTCCAAAGTTGCGGAAAACATATCGGTACGGTTCGGCTCCGGTTCGGCTGAAGACGGTTCAGCTCAGGTTTTCTGTTCAATTCCAGTTCGGTTCAACACCTTGACAGTCAGCATGACAGGCAGCATTCGGCGCGCTTTATCATACAATATGCCACTTTGACGTGTCGTGGGCACGGCAGTGGGACGCACCCACATCTCACACCAGAGCCGCTTATACCAGAGTGAACCCCACTCTATTTTGGACTTATGCGAATGGTGGCCTACAATTCGTCGGCAGTGCAGAGTGTACGCCGAATTTGTGCATGCGCCAAGCGAAAGATTCTTCGCTCGCCGGACACTTGCGCGCTTTCGCTGCGCCAACAGCTCGTCGCCGTGCTGCTGTAAGCAACGCTTGGCACGTCGAGCTATACAGGCGCCACTTTAACTTGCTAAAGAGCTTTACTGACGGGACTCGGATGAAGAAACATGTTAGACAAACACGGTGCTTTTGACGCAATAGCGTTAAAGGCCCCGTCTCGCAGAAAACCCGCCGTGGGCGTTCCGCGTCGGCGTCCAGCGTCGGACGTTGTTTCGGCAAAAAATATTTTCGGACCAGCCATACCCAGGCCCTCCATGTGGCGCAAGGAAGCATCTGAAATAATTGAATTTCTCACGTTAAAATACGTAGGAAAATCGTAATGCACGACTTACACAAAACCTACAGACATGATAGCGTCGGATGCTAATTTGGCTATACGAAAAAAAAAAACAATTCTGTTACGCGAATACTCAAACAAACCCCTTTTCCAGCGTTTCTACAATACATAGACCGGCCACGGCACCCAGCATTTGAGCGCGCCGGCGCGTGAGTATCTCGGGGGCCACGGAGCGGCGAGCGCGGTTCCTTGCAATACCTCCAGATGGCGCTCCTCTCCGCCGCATCGTGATCAACGCAAGAGGCCGCATTGCTACCAGAAAACCCGTCTTCGTACATAGCGTTTGCGGCCAGCATTTCCCGGTAAACATTACGGGTACATGCGCTCCAATTGCCGGGAAGCGTGAGAAGTAGTCAGGGATCTTTGAATGCTATCGCGTTCCACCATTAAAGGCGAAGGCTAAGCGTCCTCTATCTTTTTTCTTCGTGTTTCTTCGACCACGTCCCATCAGTAACGCGATTTAGCAAGTTAAAATGGGTTATTAACTCGGTCAAGTTCTCGCTCTGTGATACAGGGGCCAAATTTTCGGTGCTCCGGGCATCGTCATATATTCCGACTGGGCCAGCTGCTGCCTGGCACGCCAGCACCTCCGGACTACACATTCGCGCCTTAAAGTACGCAACAAGCGCGTAACCACCCGGCGGCAATCGCGCGCCGCATGCTCACACAAACGCACGCACACACGCATACACATACCGTCGTCGCTAAATAGCCGGATCCGCCTCGCGCGCAACGAGATTTGTAGACGGAGAGAGGATGGGATAGATATAGCGGTGGTCGTCGATGTCGATCGCCGTGCCAGATAAGATCCGCCAGCGCCAGGATCACTCGCAGAGACGCGCTTCCTTGTAGCAGATCCCGCGTACCAACACCACCACGCATAGCGCACGGGGTGTGCTTGCGCAACACGTATGTAAATTAAGGAAGGGGCCTGGGAGGGTAATTTGAGCGGGAGTATCAAGGCGCAGCAGCTACCCATGCCACCCTCACGCGGCTCGCTCTTCTGCTTGAGCATGCCCAGCGTGCACAGCAACCTGCATCTCAGCTCGGAGTCTCTTCCCTCGCCACTTTCGTCGCGAGGAGGCGGACGACCGCGCTCGTTTGTTCGGCGGTTACGCGCGGCGAGATTGGGGTGCCGGAGAGAGCGTCCCGTTATTGTGGAAAAAAAGAGTGGCGTGGCAAGGCGACGGCGTTGACGATGCGCCGCGCTGCGGTTACACCGCGCCAGCTGCGGCGCGCGGCTTGCGGCATTCGCAGTGCTTGCGGCGGGCCGGCTCCTTCCTGTTTCAAGGTCGCGCGTGCCGGCCGGGCGCCCGCCTTGGACGCTCGCCGCCGCTGGCGATCGCCTCGGTGTGGCCACTGGGAACGCCAAGGCCGAGCGATGTGCGGTTCACTGACCGACCGCGACGCAGCAGCCCCGAGAAGCAGCGAGCTACGGCCGCTGCGCGCGTTCCGACGCAGCCACTCGGACGTTATGAAACGGGAAGGCTCCGAACGCTTGACAAGAGTCGAGGTAAACAGCGGCCGTATAGAAAGAGTAAGCATGAAACGCTGTGGGGCTCGCGGAGTTGGCATGCGGGCGTGTCCCTGCCCTTTTATCTTTTCCACTCGTTGCGCTGCCCGCTTTCATTACGGCGCGCGAGTTGTTAGCCCACCAATGCGCACGCTGGCAGCCCGCTGCCGTGTCATGTCGAGGTAATGTGGTTACGACCCTGAGATGTTTACGTTCGAGAAGACTCTTCGTTGGGGTCGAGCATCCGGTTCTGTGACTGGGCATGCTTGCAGCTCGCCAAGCAATAATGTAACGGGCATCAGAAATGGCTGAGAAAAAAGAAAGGGGGGGGGGGAGGGTTGACCTAGCGTTATGCTCCACACTAGGAGGTTTCCGTGGGTTACGAAGATATATGCATCTTTGGCTTACCGACCCTCGCAGTTCACTGGCTCTGTTGCTCAAAAAGACTTAAGGACTGCTTTGGAATCCGCACATTGCCTGCGCGCTTCCAAGCTTTTATCTCTCTCTCTCTCTCTCTCTCTTTTCTTAGGCACTGGAACACGTTACACGGGCGGTATTGACTAAAAAAACATGCGAGCGCGAATACGTGAAATCTCCGATAGAGTGCAACTCGTAAGAGGATTCGTCGAAAAGAACGTGCCAGTTATGTGTTGCTGCACACGGCAATTTAGCCCGAAACGGCAGAGCAACGGCATAGCGACTATCTGAAGTGCTCGTGACCTGCGAGCACAATGTGCGCGTACCTACGTGCTCGGTCCATCTTCGTATACGAAAATGGCTAGTCTGCGCCTACTAGTACTGCGCGAAACAGCCACGCGGTAACAGGTTCTTCTACCTCCGAATCAGTTCAGGCGCGCAGAATTTTGTCGGACCACTTCTGTAAAGGTCTCGGAGACTGCTAATGAGTTGTGGCGGAGGCGTCTTACACGGCGGAGCAGTAACCGCGAACATCGGACGCACCGTGAGAGAGAGAGAGGCAAGCTTTAATTGTATGCTGGAGTTAGCCTGGCTGTTCGCCTGACATGCTACTTCAGGTGCTGGGTGATGAATGTATTATGTATAGAGTGATACACTTTACAGCATGTACACACACACACACACACACATACACGTAGATACACTATAGATATATTTACAAAGTTTCGTTAAGGCTCGTGGCCCGCAAGAACGTGAGCTGCGCTTTCCTGGACCTTAACGCACAGGTGCTGCTTTGCCGAGAATGTGCTGTAGTGCCATGGTAGAGTCCCGTTGAAGGTGGAGTGACGCCTTCAGAGACTCTCTGTCCGACGCGTAGCGGTATCAGTCGTACAGAACATGTCACAGGTCTTCAGGGACGTTACATTCAAAGCACATTGGCGAGTCTGTGAGTTGAATCTTGCACCTGAAGTAGTTTGTGTAGGCCACGTTGAGCCTTATGCGGTGAAAGCTTGCTTGTTCTTCTCTGCTGAGGCCTCGCTGAATGTAAAAAGTAGCACGATGGATCTATTTTGCATAGGGGTCCATGCTGGTAGCTGGCATATGTCCAGAGGGATCGCTCATACGGCTAGAGAAAACTAACGTGTCCTGTCAGTGCACCGAACTTAACAAAACAGCGTGTACGCCGGGAATGCGCGGCTCCCGTAAAGTACGGTGCACAGAATGCTGCCCTTGTACGTCTCCAAGGTTAACGGCACAAATGTATTGCCACCTGCTCACCGATCGTTCTGCGCGTGCGTATTGGCGTGATCGTGCAGAAAACAACACGCAATACTTGCTGGTAGAGTCACGTGGAGCGTCTGAAACCCGGCTGAGGATCGGTAAGGCTGACCGCAGGACGACAGTCACCCTCCTCGCGATTCTAGTTGCGTGCAGGCAATGCCAACAATCTCGAAACAGCTCGGGTGTTTACGAAGGGTCCCTCTAATTACTGACACGCTCCTTGATGAATGGACGGACGGACGGGTCATGCAAAGACTGCTGCAGTGCTTGCGTTGTCGGCTTGCGTGTGGTTTGTTGGCTTGCGTGTTGTTTCCCGCCTTTCTATGAACTGCTTTCACGGAGGGATGCGAATCGATAAGCTCGAGGGAGGGGGGAGGGACGTATGTCTTCGTGTGTCTTCTGACCTTGAAGCGAGCTGCAGCCCCCAACGCATGCCCATGTACACCACGGTAAAGAGCAATCCATAAGTTGAGATTGTCTGGCAGCAGCATGGGCGTCGCGAACGCAGTGAGCAGGCAAACAGTATTTGCAGTCGTCGTGTATGTGAAGCTGGCATGAGACAGGCAAATGGCTGGGTGCTGTGACATGCATCGAAAGAGATTTCAGCACGTTACCATTGAGCGCTTGCTTGCTTTGCTCGCGAACGTAGGAGACACTGTAACACGGCTGACAACATGCAGGTCCCTTTGAGCAAGATATCGGCATAATGCATTGCTTAAAGAGCGATTTCCATCATTTCTATATAGGGTGCTATTTAGCTGCACCAAATTTTTAAAAATTGCCTGTGGCAGATACCTCAAGTATTAACCTTATTGACCTGAATTACTCGATGAGGCGGTCGTTACTTCTACGAAAAATCCAAATGTCTAATAGAATAATTAACATAAATAGACTCGTCACAATTTTAATTATTTATATTACAGCACACATTTTAATCTTTAAACTGTAGCTAGTGAGCTAGCAAGGCATATCGAATCGGAACGAATCCTGAGGATGGCACTGGTTTCGAGATTTATGCGTCGTCAAACTTGCGATGAAAAATGCACTGTTCTTTCACTTACTTTTTATAAAAACCCTGTTTTATGCATTGATGCCCAAAAGTGTTTGAAAGGCCAATGCTGTTCGTCGGACACTTTGAAAATTAATATCTCGAAACTGGTGCAGTCCTGAGATTTGGTTCCAATTGGATATGACTTGCGAACTCACCAGCTAAAATTCATAGATTAAGATATGTGCTCTGAGTTCAATAATGAAAAAGTTAATTGCTGTATTTATGTTACTTATTCAATTGGGCATTTGGACGACTTCTCATAGAAGTAATGGCCGCCTTATCGTGTAATTTCGCTCAAGGGCTAGAACTTAAGGGGGGGGGGGGGTTGCGTTCGCCAACTTGCACAACTTGTGAAGTTGCCCAGGGACTGAAAAGTCTACCTGAAAGCCCAATATATTTTGTGCGCACGAGACAGCGAGCCAGCCGTTTCTTGTAAGCGGGTTCGCGTACCGTACGGTCGTAACCTCGCAAAGCCAGCTTCAGCAGCTTTTCGGCCACATCGGAAAGCAGCGGTTATACGAGTAACCGGTGTTCACCAACCGGTCACCTGTGTGCCAAAACTGCGCTGCACGGCGTCGGGCCAGGATTTCTTCGAGGCTTTGATGCACCGCTTAACTAGCTCGAATACTCTAAACTGTAAGGCAAAAGTGGTTTTTCTCTCTTGTTGGCTCGAATATTCAGCATACATGAGTGGATGAACATAAACGTTTTAGGTCAAGGAACCTCAGAGTGTCCGTTACAGGCAACTCATGCGTCAACTGCCAACAATTCTCGAAAATGGCTGCAATGTGGGATGCTGCATTGCGAAAGTGGTCATCGTCGCAGTCAGCAAGTATTAAAATGTCACCCGCAAATCGGCAGACTCCAACAATTACGGATTCATTTAGCCTAGCTGCTAGAACATGGGCATGATGAGCAAAGTAAATATCGGCGATGGTGGGCGCGAAACCGTACCCACTGACAACTCCGCTTTTTTTTTGGGGGGGGGGGGGGGGAGGGGGGATATAGTTGGGGTCATTCCAAGTAACAAATCTCTATTATACGCAAAAGTTCCACACTTCTAAGAGGCTGCTGTCATTGACATCAGAGCGAACCTAGAAAGCAGATGAACCAAACGTGTCAATGCATTCTTCAATGTACTTATGCGGCGTGTCGCGAGGTAGGGAGTAATACAGGTCTTAAATAAGGCCTGAAGCCTTTTGTTACTTTCTTTTAAAACGCCAATGACTGACTCAGAATTATTCACATATATTTTGTAGATTAAGTTTTTCTTGTACGAACGCAGATACTGAGCTTTGCCCGGTCCCAATTTTCGTTACAATGACCCGGAGTGGGCAATCAGTTTTGTGAGAGTATTAGCTGCAAAAACAGCTAGAGTATCTCATTTTGCCAGTGACTTCAGAATGTCACTGTAGAATAACGTTTCCAGGACAGCATCAGCGGGCGATATACCTTGCGCCAAATGACTGCGTGGTGAGGCTGGTTGCTTCAAAATAATGTGCCACTTGGCAGCGCATGAAAATCCAACGCAGCGAAGAATGTTCTGAAACGTCTCTACAACATCGAAGAGGGCCCTTGCCATTAGGTGAGCTGCGCGATTGTGCAAATCAGCATCATCGGGACTTTCTTTAACATATTGTTCAACGCAGTTGGTGGCTTCTTGTAGTTTCGCTTCCTTTTCACCCTGGGAGCCCTTGGTGATCGAAATGGTAATTCCTTCCGAGTACATCGCGTGTCTTATATCCGTGATGTTCTCTAATTTTCTGGCAAGTCCGATCATGGCTATGTTATAGAGCAATGGTGATGTTACTGATTCCTAGTGTGTGCCTTTATTAGGGACTTGGAAAATATTTGTGCGGGCATCGCTTATGCGTATTGTAGCTGTTCTGTCTGAGAGGAATGCTTTTACATAGCCGTGGATGCGTTTTCCGCAGTTAAGGTTGTCCAGTCTAATCAGGATGGCTTCGCGGCTGACATTTTCAAAAGCCCCCTTGATGTCTAGGGCCATCACAATGAGTTCCCCTCGGGTTGTAACGTTCTTGAGGACTTCTTCCTTAAGTTGGAGGATTACGTCCGGTGCCGAGAGTTTTGCCCGGAAACCAAACATACTCTGTCGGTACAAATCTCTCTCTTCCATGTAGTTTTGGAGTTTCTGGGTTAGGATTCACTCATATAGCTTACCAAGGCAAGATGTAAGCGATATCGGTCAGAGATTCTCAACCTGGAGCTTCTTGCCTGGTTTGGGAATGAGTATTATTTCCGCGTGCTTCCATTCTGTTGGCACAGTCTCCGCCTCCCAGTGGTCAGTTATGAATTTTGTGAGTTCTTGAACGGCCTCTTCGCCGAGGTAGCGAATGACAGCCTTTCCTATGCAATCAGCTCCCGGAGCAGTATTTTTGGTGGAGTTTTGTATGGCTGCGTAGACTTTTTCCTTCGTTATGGGTCTGTCGAGTGTGAAGTTTTCGGTGCCTTCATACTGCTCCTTATAGAGGGGTGGTAGGTAGTTTCTGAATCATTTCTAACGTGCCTTTTCAAGCAGCTCAACTTCCGTACCTTCGAAGGTGTGAATGGGTCTCAGAATTAAGTGCCTTATCAGTTTCTCTTTCGGACTTCAAGGGATCAATTAGTGCTCTCAGGAGATTCCAAGAGCGCGCCGTATTTAATGTGCAAGCCATGGAGTTAATTAGTTGTTGCCGATTGATGCTAGTTAGTTTGGCGGCGTAGGCTTTAGCCTTGGCTGTTATTTCTGTGGTTTTGAGTTTCTGTTGTGCTTCTGGCGCTTCCAGTGTATGACGAGAGCGTACAAAAAGACTAGTGTTTGTCGTCGTCTTTTAAGTACTTTGCTAGAGTGTTTCGTGCCTTTTTTTTTTTCAGATCATGGCGCAGCAGTAAGGCTAGATATGATGGCGTTCCTCGCGGGAAAAAGAAGGATGTGTTTCGCGTTTTTCATCAGACTGATCTCGTGTATCTTGACGTCATGACGAATCCCCATGCTGCGCGCCGGAACCGGAATTAGTGCGTAGAAACCTCGTGTTATAGTAAATTATGTAGGGTGCTCTGACATTTTACAGCATATTTTCTAGAGCTCAGAGGACTCGAATCTTCATTTATCTTGAAAAAAAAAATGACAAATCGAAACTTTCACGTCTGTACTCCGTGACAGTCACAAATGCCTTTTCACGGACCGTGTTTTCTATAGGTCACATCAAACGTAAACGCTTCGCAGGGACATTTTTTTTGTGTGTGTGTGTGTTGCCTCCAGAGAAGGAATTCGTTTATCAGAGTGGATCACGGCGTCGTTCAAGCGTCATGTGCGCACAATAACACCAACAGACGTCATCAATTAAAATATGATCGATGTCTTCAGCTCTCAACGACAACGGTGACACACAAGGCTGACGACGAGATGCGGCTCGACTTAATATAGCGAGACCCTGTCTTATGGCCCGAGTAGTTTAACGTAACGAAAAAGGAAAGAAAACGTACCAACCTTCTGGATGAAAGCGGTGAGATTTATTTTCCCCCCAAAACGCACGTCAACAACACGTTGTGCCAAAAGAAATTCCTCCGGTGAAGCCCCCATTAAGGATACGCGTTTTAGAAACCATCATGCGTTAGTTCAGCATGAAGATCGTCACCATTGCGCGCTGAAAACGAATTCTTCCGGCGCACCACTTTAGATTGCTTTAGCATCACCGAAACTATCGTACCGACTTCGACTATGTGCGTTTCACGTAATTCAAATGCCTACATTCAACTGAATTTATTTGATATAATCTTTCATGCGGACGCCAACACCACGGATTTTGTTGCTGCTGATACCATATATTCTGTCTTTCTTTTATTTGATTTCTTTTTCTCAATTTTACTCCTGACCTCATTTATCTATTAACAGGTACTTGCGGACAATCTCAATTCGCACGCGGTTTAAAACGCAGTCATAATGAGACGTAAGCTTGCGGAGAAAAGTAATTGCAACACGGGAGTTGGGGCCAACTGAGTCCACGTGCCCTGTAGCAGCCTCAAGACTTCTACAGGCCATTGCTACACGTCATTGGGGTGGAACTTCTATATGTGCCGGCCTGCGCGCATGCGTAATCCAATTTCTTGCTTACCCTTAAGACTGCTGGAGGGCATTTTGATGCATTTCGGCCAATGATAGTGTGTTCCAGTTACTTTTGTCCGCGCCTGTACCAAGGGGTCCGGAAACGGGACACGAAGCATAAAACTAATGAAACATATTGTTGTGCAAGTTGGTTCATTCTTGTGACAGTAAATTTTAAAGCGGCGCTTCTTTTTTGCCTCTGCCTCCCATTTCACGGCCACTGGCTTTTGGCTGCTGTCTTGTCCAATGGACTGGTCACGGACACACTGGAAACCGGCACGGGGCAAAGTGCTAACCGAGATGGCCCGAGCCGGCACGCCACGCGTGTGAGCGGGTACGTGAGCTCCGATATCGACACACGCTCGCCGTCATTCCGTCATCGTCACTTCGTTTCATGACCATCATTCGTTCTTTCCATGCCATCTTCATTGCTCGCCGTCGCCGTTGCGTCGTCGCGCAGTCGTCTTAAGAGCAATGTCGTCATTTCATCGGTCGCCGTCGCAGTCAAGCTGTCGTAATGGCGCATTGGTCATTACACTGCCATCGTGCAGCCGTCGCCACGCCATCGTCTCATTATGTCGTCGTCATAATGTCGTCGCGCCATTCTGTCGTCATCGTACCGTTGTCGTAAGTCTATCGTCGGCATTACTTTGTCGTCAAATTTCGCCGTCATGCATGGCATCAGCTTGTTCGAGCGCCACAGATTTATGTTGAGTGAGGTGTTTCCCCGTGTCCTACTGGCTTTGTATTATTATTTTTTGTGATTATTGTTTATCAGTTCCCGTTTCTTTTTTCGACTTATTACTCACTTATTACATCTGTATGCGTTACTGCACCCCCCCCCCCCCCTATGTAATACCCTCCAGCGAGACGGCCTTCAGGGGTATTCTGAATTTGTCAAGTGGGCTCTACTTGCAAGTGGTCGCTAAGCAGGAACATTGTCTTTTACTAACACTATTATATAGTTCGCATAAACCGATTCGTACCGCGCGTTTGATTTTTTTATCTTCGTCAGAGAATGTCCCTTCGTAGCAACAGGTCGACTAAGGCTTCTTTTGGGTCAGTGCAATTGCGAAAGTAAAGGATCATTGTTGTAAAAACAAAATAATACGGTCGCCAAATTCAGCCTTTATTCGCTCTGAAATAAAGAATCGCGAAGGCGTCCAACTTTCTTCTTCCCGATTCTATCACTAAAATACTGGAGTGGACACGGGCGTTCTCGGCCTCTAGCTGACAGTTCAACAAGATGACTCGCCTTCAACAGGGCTCTGAAAAAGACAAGGCCTCGTCTTGCCCATCACGACGACAGCTCGCGCTGTCGAAACGTTGGCTCTAGCTTTGGTCGCTTCAAGTCTCCATCCTCCTCTTACCGTTTTAATCCGATATTGGATGTTTGAAAGTTCGACAACTTTTTCAGCTTGTATTCTTGTGCTGGTAAGGGCTCACGGTTTCGCAATGTTCGCTGTAATCAGGGCTCGAAGGCATTCGGCGTGATCACATATCGAGTGAAATTGACGCTGGAAAAAAATTAATGTAAAGAAAAACTAAGGAAATGAAAATGTCATTTTACTAGAAGAAATTTCTTTCAATAAAAAAAAAGCTGAAAGCCTTTGATCTAGAAAAATTGCATTTTTTTTCTATTTATGCTCAATGACAGTTTTCTTTTTCTTTCTTTAACATAATTCGTCTCCACATGGTAAAGTCGATAATGTCCCTTTAGTTGTTTTCTCTATCTCCTTCTTGTCATCAATAACGAGTCAAATTAGATTTCTCCATCTCTTTAGCGTCTTCAGCGGTGTAAGCATACAGACACACATAGAGCTGAGATGCTGGAGCCGATTCCTCTGATAAAAAAAAAATACCACTGCCCTCCGCCCGAGTCAAGCCACTCCGAGCAGGGCTATATAGAGTCGTAGAGTGGAAACTCGGATGTGTCGTGCAGGGTGTCATGTCAGACCTCATATGTTCCGTGTCGCGCGTTTATATGTACTAGTATTATGTGCTGTCATGGTCAACTTGTCGGGTGTGAGAGACATTCACGCGTCCCCATGTCCCCTTAATTGCCATCTTCCCCAAAACGGCGTCAACCATTTTATTCCCCGAGCTGACACAAAGGGACGGACGAAGGAAAGAAAACCCGGACGGCAGGGTCGACAGCAGAACCTACCTTCACAGGCTCCCCACGAAGACGTCGACAACCACAGGATCGTCAGGGGTTAAGGCCATCCCGGCCCCCGTGCTAATCAGAACCGCTCGAGACTCAGATGAGAGTCACATCCATGTACCAATGAAGTGAATACAATCTTTTCTACTTTTTCTTATCATCGCGATACTCGGCTTCGTCGTCGTTTCCTGATTCTTGCTGTAAGGACCTACCTCACCCGGGTGACATTGTATCAGTGCTAGTAAGGAGTATGTCTAAGATTTTCCTTCATACAAGGTAATGTCCACGGACGCACCACAGAAAGATGGAAAATGGGCGATAGGCATTTGCTCTATCAACTATCAAAACACTATCATGGAGCTTTGCAGTCTGACTGCCGGATTACACTCCAATCCTCGTGGCCGAATTCATGGCTATTTGCTTGGCCTTATAGAAAATTACCGACAATGTGCCGCACATAATATTGCTCGCAGACTGCCTGTCAGTTCTTATGTCGGTAGAAAGCAGAAGTGGTTCACTACTGCTTCACTCGCTGCACTTTTTACAGCGAAGCTGTATACCAAATTGTATCGTACTTCTACCGTCCAAGGAAATTTTCGTGTCCTCCCGTTGTAAGCAAAAAAAAAACTCCCCATTCGTGGGCGGATCCTAGATATAGTGCAATTCCGGGCCTACCCGCGGCGGAGTCGAAGCAGGCGTTAAGCACTCCCCCAACGTGGTCGAGCCCGAAGATAGTGCAATGCTGAGCCGACCCGCGGCGGAGGTGCACTTCGCTATTAAGGGGCCCACATACACAGCTTCGTCATCCTTCTTCACAGAGTGGAAGGCCACTAATTCTTTTCATTCCATCTCACGTTAAAGAGTTTCGGTTTTTGTGGATACCTGGACATTGTGGACTACAATTTAATGAAATTGTAGGCGGTTGGGGAAGACAGTGCTTGTTGGGCCAGTAGGTTTTTTTATAGCCAACCTTACCCTGCTGGCGTTGACAACATTCCGAAGACAAGTCCTAAGTCGAAAAAATTATCCCGTCCTTGCTGCACCGGATTACAGACATTTAGCGTTCCCCTTGAATGTCCGATCGTGTTCCCCTCGATAAAGCGAAGTTTCGATTACCTTATTACGTTGTCGAATACTGCAATTAAGTGTGGGTTCGCGCAGTCAAACCTTTGTGAGTCACGTGGGGATATAGAATCACTAAACCTTCTCCTCCTCTATTGCCGCAAATATAATTCCGATAGAAAGACCTACTTACAGTAGCCCATATCACGCACGGGCCTTCCTCTCTAATTGATTAGCATTTGATCTTTTGGCGCAAGCACCCTTGGTCAAGTCGGAAAGGAAACGTGTCATATTGCGCATGAGTACATCGTTGCTACAGGGAGGCTCTTATGCTAAACGCCTCCTCCTCATTAATAAAATTATATCGTTTTTTTTTTCATAACCTGGCAGCGTCGTCAAAACTGGCATGGCCTCTTTTCAAACAAGAAAAAAATAAATTTAAATTCATTTTTATAATAGATAGGTAGTACTGACCAATCATTTAACGAGAAACAATGACTTGGTATTATGTTTCTATTGCGAAGCATAGTGAATCCCCCCTCGTGGGTATGTGCCATAAGTTGAAAGTGACAACAACAACTCAGTGTCACCTACGCATTGCCACACCCATAACCTTAATAGGCCCGACGGCTCTACCCATTTTACCTCGGGCTACCCAGTGACCCAGCTTGCCGGGAAATAGGTAAGACACACACACGCACGCACACAAGCGCGCACACACAATACACCAACATGCACACACAACACACGCATCCACGCACACACATACACATATACACGCACGCGCGCTCCCGCTTACAGCACACGCACGCACATATGCACGCACACAAAGACAAAAACATGCACACACAAGCACAACGCACATACATACATACATAAACGCCCAAAACACAAACCCATGCGCGCATCCACACATACACGCGTGTAGACACACATACACATGCACGCACGTGCTCCCGCCCAGAGCACACGCACACACACGCGCACACATGCACGCACACAAAAACACAAACATGCACATACATGCACAACACACACACACATACAAGCATGCACAAAACACATGCGCACATACAGACTGTAATGTCAGGTTCTTGGGAGGATATCGTGCACGCAAGGGCAACCTTGGTGCGGATATTAGAGCCGTTTGCAGACGCAACGGGATCGTTTCTCACTGCACTCTCACAAGATTGAATAAGCTACATTTACAGCACATGCAGGAGCACTGAGAATAAAACGTCGCTATAGCTGGCAAGATTCAACAAGCAGGGCGCGACCACAGCTATAGAGTTGCTCTGCACGTTTCACTACTTCGCCCGTTAACGACGCGATAAGTCAGAGTCACAATGATCGTATAAGCGCGCGTTCACCAAGAAAAATTGCGTTGGCCCAGACGTCGGGGTTGTTGCCGAGGATGCGGTCGTAGATGAACCGCACGGTCCCTTGTCGACGCTGGCCTCGACGCGACGCTTGGCAGTCGCGACCAGCACGGTCGATGAACGGGCCCCAGCTGCGTTCTCCTGGAGACGTCAGTAGGGCCGTGTGCTGTATCAGCACTTGTTCAACCACAGAATGGTTGGCACATGGGTCGGAGCCACACTCCTCGGGAAAAGTCGGTCGGGCCGTGGCGCAGGAGCAGCGCTCAGCAACGGTCAGCGGGTCCCAGGTTGTGCGGCAGGCCCGAGTCCTCTCGCCTGACCGGCCAGTCGGCGCCATCGAGCAGGCTCAGTTCGACCGTGGACCGTCGTCCGTGGACAACCCCGGAACAGTCCAATCCCTTGGAATAGCAGCGCTGCCTCCTGGCTCTGCCCAGGCATGCTTTTCTTTTTTCCGCTCCACGAACCGGCACCACCTCCTTGTCGCCAGTCTTCCGAGCCCCCGCAGCGCACGCTCTCCTTCTCCCTCTTTTTCGGCTTTTCGCCACGTCTGCTGTTCTCTTCTTCCGGGGTGTTGCTTGTTTCTCCCAGGGATTATGTTGCAGTCGTTGACACAACGTCTCAACATAAGTCCGCCGTCGCGCGCATCATATCACACACACGTACACACGCACACGCACACATGCACGCGCACAAAAACACAAACATGCGCATACACGCACAACGCGCACACATACATACAGCCACAAAACACAAACACATGCGCACACACACACACACATGTACGCGCACGCACGCGCTGCCGCTCACAGCACACACATACGCGCACGCACACACACAACGCACACACATACATACAAGCGCAAACACATGCGCACACGCACGCATGTACACACACGCACGCACGTGCTCCCGGTCAAAGCACACGCACACACAAGTGCACACATGCACGCACACAAAAACACAAACACACGTACATACACGCACAAAACACAAACACATGCACACACACACGCATCCACACACACGCACATACACACGCACACGCACAACTCACTCACACACACGCATACAACGCACGCGCGCGCTCCCAGTCACATCACACGCACGCAAAAACACAAGCATGCGCACAACAGACACGCATACATACACGATACGCGTACAAAACGCAAACGCAGGCGCACATGCACACACATAGCGACACGCGCATGTACACACACATACACAAACACATCCATAAACACACACACACGAGCGCTCCCACACACAACACGCACAGACACATACCGCGAACTAATACGAGCTTCCCAAAGAATGCTAATCGCCTTAAATATAGCGTACAAGGAAAGAGATTGCGAGAACGAATCCAGGGTGAGGAGACCACGTTCCGAAAAAACTCCTGTGCGCAGAGATATTTGCACACTTTAATGCGCCGTGCCATTTTACAACGTACACCGTAAGTAAAATTATACGAACTACAGGCTCGCCGGTAAAACAGCATTTATTCGTAATTCACATGCAGAAACCGAAATTAGCGAGCGCACTGGAAATATTGCAATGCCAAATGGGCAGCGCAGTCCTCAATGTCAAGTTACACGGATAAGCGGAGAAAATCGACTTCTTCACGGATTCCCCGGTCCGCATTCTTTTTTCTCAAATGAGTACATTGGGGACGTCAAACCCTAGCAGCTATTACATACAATCGCAGTAGCAACCACTTAGACCTAATTTTACCTTTGATGACGTCACGCGACGTGACAAAGGCGCGTCGAGCGCAACGCCGAAAACGCGTCAGAAGTGCCGTTTCTGATCTCTCAGATGTCAAAATGCCAAGGAACGTGTACTGACGCAATAAGAAAAAAAAAACAAGCAGCCAATCTATTGCGCGGCCATTCTTTTCGAACGGCAATCGTCTCGAGGTCAGTTTTGCGCGCCTCCATTACGGAGAAAGTTTCGTTTCTTTTTTAGTCCCTGTACGGGCAAGGCACTAGTAATGAATTCTGCTGACCTAAATCGACGGTCAATGGCAGCGAATGAAGTCAAAATGCTATGCGACACTTTGGAGAATTCAAAAAGGTTTGCAACAGCGGATGTCATTAAAAAAAAGAAGGAAATTAATTGATAAGAAACATGGTACCTGTATTTCTTTTTTTTCTTTCCTCTGCTGTTCCCTCAGCTACTGCTTCAAGTTTGCTGAGGCAACGGTTGCCGTCTCGGACCCTACGTGGGTTATACAATATCCCGTAGTCTGAGTAACGACGAGCCGCCGCACTTGTACCCCGGTCCGTTAGTCACGTCTGGATCGGCGTCTTCGTTTTCTCCTTAACCGTCCGGAGACGTCGCCACGCGCTAGAGAAAAATGGGATGTTTACATCGGTAGCGAGTTTGGTAAGTGCGCGGCGTGTACAGACGTGGCGAGTTGCAACACGCGCCACTCAGCAACGCATTAAATTTTTTTTTTTGGCGCGCTCGCGCCCATCGCACACGTGGCACACCGCGCGCCAACCATGGCGACGCACCAGGTGGGAGCGGGGCGGAGGGAGGGGGGGGGGTATTAATTGACGTCGGCGGGCCACCTTCAGTACCGGCATTGTTGCGAAGGCGGCGACAGTGGTCGCCAGCGCTCGTCGCTCAAGGTCGCGGAATCTACCGCTTCATCTCTCCGGCGACTCTGTTGCGGGGAGCTCAACGACGCGTTGCATGGCAATGAAGTGGCACCGCTTGCTCGCCAATGCAGGTCACAGCCGAGAGCCGTCGTCTTAAAAATTTTCTTTGCTCCCTGTCTTTCTTTTTCTTTCTTTTCGCTCGCTTCCTTGCAACCGTCGGCCGCAAGGCCTGAGGTCTGCGCAGCCATCAGCCGATCTCCGCGGTATGGCATCTGGTCGCGACAGACCATCACTCAGTCTCGGTTACGAATCTTCAGTACAGGAAGGGCGCGAAACGAACCCTTATGCATACATGTATATATACGGCGTCGTAGAAGTGATGAATGGCTTTACAGAGAAGTCTCGATAGTGGTCCTGCATAGCGTTTACGCCGGCAGCGTTGGCGAATGCCGGAGACACGTGGCGTTGGAATGTCTCGACGCTACTCCGCCCTTGTATGCAGATGATCCTACGTCACCGCAGTGGATTGCCTGTCGCGGTAACTTGGCTACCAGCTCCACGTGGCACTGGATGTGTCTAAACCTATAGACGTCTTGATACCACTTCAGCTCGCTATTCCTCTCGGGCTTCTTGCAAGCTTGCGGCAAATGGGGCCCTTTTTTCGCCCTGTGGCATTCAAATAATTTAACTGTAAGAAGTGTGTCATAAAACACAGAGTCACTTTGCGCCACTTAGGACATCCTGTTCTGCCTGGAGGGCATTCGTCGCCGAAAGCTGCCATATGTGAACACATTCGAACGGTCGTCTTACAGCAGTCTGCCTGTTCTACAAAAGTCGTCATTCCCCGATCACTTCAGGCCCAGACTCTGAAGACCTTTGACGACGATCCCACTTCCGGTCACTTTGGTGTCCATAAAACATATAAGCGCATCCTCGGCAGCTTCTGTTGGCCTGGACTTGCCACCAGCGTAGCGAAATACGTGGCTCCTTGCCCGCGCGGCCCGCGCGGCGTACGACTGACTTCACCTCTCGCTGGGTTAGTTCTATCTGTACCACGTCCTGAACTCCGTTTCACAGTCGTTGGTATCGACCTGTACGGACTGCCACTCATATCGTCTGGCGGTAACCGATGGACAGTCACAGCCTTAGATCACCTGACACGGTACGCTTAAATAGCCGCGCTTCCTTCAGCATCCGCAGTGGAGGTTGCTTCCTTTTTCTTGGAGGCCACATTTTTACGCTGCGAAGGCCCATGTTTCCTCTTGAGTGACCATGGCAAGGCCTCTTTGGCCATGCTTGGCCCTTGCACCACTAAACAACACACATTCATTCATTCATTCATTCATTCATTCATTCATTCATTCATTCATTCATGCAAGGCATTCCTGTCAAAACTTCGAAACTCCTCGACGAAATTCTTCGTGCGTCGAACACCATTCATAAGACGACTTCCGGCTACCATCCACAAAATAATGGTCTCACAGAGTGCTTTCATCGCACGCTGTTCGACACGTTATCAATGTATGTCAAACCTCCAGACCCCACCAATTGGAATGTCCTTCTTCCATTCGGGACTTTCGCATGAAACACCGCCACGCAGTGCACCACGGGGTAGTCACCATCTTTGCTCGGGTACGGCCGTCAACCGACCGCTCTCCTCGACGTCTCTTTCTTTGGCGTCCCGGTGCCCTCGTCGACATCACAGTGCGAGCAGCTCGTTTGGCGCGTTGCCCGGTGTGGCCACCAAGCCCGCCTCAACACCGACGGCCGTCAGCAAAACCACAAAACTCGCTACGACGCAACCCCCCCGTGTCGTTTATTACCAGGTTGGAGACGAACTGTTACCGTGGATTCCATTTCGAGCTCCTGGGTTATGCGAAAAAGTTTGAATCCCGTTTCATCGCGCTCTACACCGTTCGGGAACAAACTTCGCCAGGAACTTATCGCGCCACTCCCGCTGTCACGCATCTCGACGGCCGCTGCCGTGCCACAGAGATTGTGCATGTTTTCGCGTTGAAAGCCTTTCGTACGGTGTTCTTCGCCGCCATAACCAGCAGCCAGGTTGGCTGCTTCCGGGCACGGAGAAACTTGCGTGAACGTTATCTTCACCCCTCATCTTCTTCATCGTTGTACAATCACCACGGCTAGCGTCACCCTCTTCAGCGCGCTGCACTGCTTAACAAAGCTTTAACGCTGTAATACGATAGTAGGCGGGTGTGTATACTAGCGATTATGTAGCTTTACTGCTGTAACTGCAGCCCGCGTACGCTCAAACTAAAGCTTCGTTCATGCCTTATCCATTTCACTGCCACTGCCGAGATAACTCGGGCACCCACACTCGCACAACTCTTGCCACTTCCGAGTGTATTTGTTTAATGTTTTCGACGCACTCCTTGCCTCTCCAGAAACAACGCTTGCAAATAAAGAACTTTGCTTACCAGTTCGGCTATCTATAGAGAGGCCACGTAGACACATTAAAGAATACACAACTTCTGACTTCAGTGGAGCAATCGTTTGAGTGTTTTGTCGCTCTGTCACGACAGTACCAATGGCGAACGAGCGTGCCAGGACCTTCCGTACTTTGACAGCCGAAGAAATTCATGAACTGCTAAATGAATTATGAACAGGAAGAAACATGTGCGACAGGGAAACAGTCTCTATGTGACATGAGATGTCCGCTGAACCAACATGACCAAAAGAACGCGGCCGGATTTAAGGATCGAAAGGACAGCCATGGACCCCGGTAAGTGTGGCAAGTCCACACGTGCAAACTATATGACAACGAAGGAAATTATAATCTGTTCACACGTACTGAAACGAGAGAAAGCGACGACGAAAAACAAGCTACTACGCAGCATAATATATGACCAAACCACCACGCAATAAAAAGAGAAAGTGGGCAGCGGCTGAGGAGCTGTCGGAAAAAAAAAACTCGGCAGTCAAAGGGTTGCACAACATTGTTAACGCTACCGGAGCGCTATAAGACGACCAGTAGAATGTGCCGTTAGCAACCTTCCAGACTGTCCTCGAGCTAGCAGGTCGCGTTTTGTGTCTAGACGGGTGTAGTGCCGGTCTAAACCTCAGTGGGGCATGGCCGATGAATCGCATTCTTCACATTTAACTATTTTAGTGAATTTTTACTCTCCTCTCTATTCTTCAACTTTTGTCAAATTAGAACCAAGAAGTACACTCGAGGGTAAGGGGGATAGCTTGACTGAGATAAGGCAGGTGTCTTTGCTGGTGTAGCAATGATCCGGTGCCCTTTCTACAAAGACGTAGAATGCCTACGATCCCCAATCAATCTTGATTATGAATCCAGTTGTGGAAGGGCGGAAATAACCCCTCTGATCTTAATGTCTAGAATTATAAAAAGGCATATGATTCCGTACATATGCCAGCTGTCATAAAAGCATTGCGTAATCAAGGAGTACAAGAGGCATACGTCAATACCTTCGGAATTATCTACTTAGATTCCACAGCTACCATGCATCTCCACAAGGAAAGTAGCAAATTAGTTACTCAAGAAAGGGGTAGGGCAAGGATACACAGTATATTCACTGCTATTCACTGTATGCTTAGATGTATTCAAGGCCAAGCTATTAGACTGGAAAGGATTAGGAGTGAGGATCAGTGGCGAATATCTTAACAACCTTCAGTTTGCAGATTAGATTGTCCTTTTCAGCAACACTGGTGATGAATTGCACCAACGTGTTGAGGGCCTTAACTGAGAAAGTGTATGAGTAGGGTTGAACATTAACATGCAGAAAACAAAGATAATGATCAGTAGCCTGGCAAGGAGACAAGAATTCATGATCGCCAGTCAGCCTCTACAGTCTGTGCAGGAGTACATTTATCTAGGTGAATTACTTACAGGGGACCCTGATCACGACAAGAAGACTTACAGACGAATAAAAATCGGTTGGAGTGCAAAGGCAGGCATTATTAAATGCTGACAGAAAGCTTACCACGGTCGTTGAAAAAAACGGCATAATAATTGAATTCTACCAGTGCTAAAGTATGGAGCAGAAACAAGGAGGTGAAAAAGAAACTCGAAAACAAGTTAAGGACTGTGCAAAAAGCAGCGTAACTTCAAGAGACTGGAAGAGAGCAGTGTGGATCAGAAAGCAAACAGGGACGGCCGATATTCTAGTTGACATTAAGAGAAAAAGAAGCTACAGAAATTCTACGAATTGTCTACTATAATGCGTAAGGATTGTTTGACTCGGCTGTGCCTTCGCTCTTGCTTACTTTTGCTTACTTGCTTTCCCTAGCTTATGCGCGTCTACCCATGGCCTTTCCGGTGGCAAAGAATGCTTAGGCTTTAGCAGGCAGTAGTCAGATTTTCTCGCCGCATGCGGCCTTTTCACTGCCATCGTACCAACTGAGCCGGAACGCCGGACACGAGCGCGCTTCGACGGAGCAGAGCCATTTCTTTCTCTATGGTAGAGCGGTCGGAAGGGAACACCAGCTGCCGGAGTAGCGCGTGATTGGGTGAGGGGAGAGCACAGTACATCGATGCGATGCCGTGTCACCTTCGCTGTCGCTCTCGCAAGCCTGTGTTATTCGCGCGTTCCTTGCCCATGCAAGCTGTCGCCTGCGTTCTGACTGCGCCTCGGTAAAGCCCGATGAAAGCGCGCCAAACGCCTCGACGACCTCGCTTGCCCGCGGGGTGTTGTAATTCGAAGGACGTCCAGCAGCGTTCAATTAGACATTGGGCCACCCCGAAATCACAAGTTGGCCCACCCCCGAATTTAAGATGGCCCATCCCCAGATTTCAATCTGGCCCGTCCTCAAATTTAGGTTGGTCCACCCCCAAATTTAACTTGGTCCGCCTCCAGATTTCAAGTTTGCCCACCCACAAATTTAAGTTGGCTCAACCCGAAATTTCAACTGGTACCACCCTCAAATTTCAAGTTGGCCAACCCCCTGATTTAAATTGGCCCACCCCCAAATTTAATTTGGCCCATGTCCAAATTTCAGGTTCGCTCACTCCCAGATTGGCCCTAACCATAATCTAACTTGGCCCACCCCACATTTCAGGTTGGCCCGCTTGGAAATTTCAAGTTGACCCACCCTCAAATTTAAGCTGGCCCACTCCTGCTGTAAGCTTCCTCATGTATATTCTAAGGAGCGCTGTGTATCTCTATGGGTATTTTTATTTTATTGTTTTGCTTTAAGTTGTTTCTGATCGCTTAAAAGCTAGCGATAATCTACATTTACGCTACCATAACGATTAAACATCTTAACTTTGCAAATTACACATTTTTTGTGCAGATACAAAGCAATACACTTTTCGCGTGACAGGGCTGGGGAGCTCGCCAAAGGTTGCTTACGCATTAAACTTGTGCTGGGCAGGCCACGTAATGCGTAGGTTAGAAAACCGGCGGACCATTATACTCACCGAATGGGTGCCAAGGGAAGGGAAGCGCAGTCGAGGAAGGCAGGAAATTAGCTGGGGTGATGAAATTGAGAGATATGCAGCCGCAAGTTGGAATCAGCTAGCGCAAGGAAGGGGTAACTGGAGATCGCGGGGAAGAGGCTTCCATCCTGCTGTGGGCATAAAAGTAGACTGGTGATTACGGCGATTAAAATGGTGCGTGAGCGCAAACGTCGGTATCTTTCAACCGGCTCTGAACTTTACAATGATCCAAACTGTGCGGTGAATACCTGACCATGCGCAACCTTTAGGGTCAATTTATTCACTAAATCATTTATTAGCAACGCCTATAGGTACTCACAAAACGCCACTAAATTCCAGCCAATTCGCCGCAACCAAATCTGAAGCTAAAACGATTCATCTGCGACGACGGAAGTGAACATAGGCTGACTGGGCTACCACAGTCGCCACAGGCGTCCACTTAGGAAATTCCCCTGTTAACTAACTACTACTGTCCTTCAGCGCACCATACTTCTGCACTTAACACATCTTAAGGCAAGCTAGTAGCTACATAAAAATAACAGCTTAATGCTTGTCTAATATAAATCAGATATCACTGTTCTTGTAGCTTTTGCTTTAGAGAAAATTTGAAGACTCGCGCAAACGAGTCTAGCATCAGAGTGTCGAACCGTAACATTTTCGTTTCGGTTTTCGTTTCGGTTCAACGATAACTGTTCAGCTCCGGTTCAACTACGAGACGAAAAAAAATAGCGGCTGAACCGGTTTGGAACAGTTCATGTTCGTTGGCAATTCAGGAAGTGATTACCGGAAAGCAGCCTAAACTCGTTGTGCAAAAAACCCGACAATGCTCTTCAGCTGCGCGAAAGGACTAAAAAAAAAGTGAACCTCCTCTTCTTCAGGCCACCAGTAGATACAGAAGAAGGTATGTATACCCTACGCAAATGTTGGAATATATGTGACTGGAAGCGTTAGGGAAACGGTGCAATGAGTGCTGTAGATGCGACGGAGTACAATGTTGTTTAACGCTGAATCAGTGACGTCACGAGGTGTAAATGGATGGAAGACGTTTGTCGAAGAAATGGCGGTGATGAGAGATGCATGGCACAGAGACGCACCACATGTATGGTGGGCACGAAAATATATTTAAGCACTCTATACTCCTTTCGTCACAGTTACGGTGGCCCTTACCCAGCAGCACATACTCAGTGGGCCAAGAATAGTCAATACGAATACAATAAGTTTAGGAAAATCAAAAGGCAGTTGAAGATCATTTCGAGGCATGTGCGCTTGAGCAATACCTATCAAGTTAAATTATACGTATATGCTTCATGCCGTGATTTGTCGTATTACGTAAAACACATGTGTGTTCACTGACACTACGTTATCGGTAAAAATTACGTATGATTGAAACTGGAACATGTTGTGGCCCGTACAGCTAGCTTCCCAGGAATTGTGTAGCCGAAATATCGCCTAGACTATGACTTATTCCATTAGATTACATGTGTGCGTTGGAGAATCATTCAAACGAGCCGACATATATATATACAAGATTTTCGCCGTGGCCTGTTGTTTCATTACTCAGAGTAGAAGTGCTCTCACTGGGTCTAAATATTGGCCAACATTCAGTGCTATCAAAGCCGGTTTATTATTCTGCGAGACAGCACCGAAACGCACGAAAAACCACGATACCGCCCTCTCACCTATGGCCCTGATTGCGTTTACAGATCCACGACACTGACACAGTCAGCACCAGAGTTCATATCAGATGAAGATAAATGTGACAACGGACAGCTTTGTACAAAAGCAAACGCAGAATGCAGGGTGTCACTGGAAGACTTGCTGCCAGAAGATCCGCATCCTTTTCCGCAGGAGTACGGACAAGCGGACAAAGTGTGTGGCGCGGCTCCGACGCCTGCGAGGCTAACATTCTTTTCCGAACATTCTTTTCCGGCGATGGGCCAGACCATTACCCCCTGAACATCTTTCAGGCCTGCGCCCAAAATTTTGACGTCAGATCCAGCAGGCGGACACTTCTAGAAGCCGCAGCGTCAGCGACATGAATTTAGCCTCCTTCTTACACGCTCCTGGCAGCGCACGGACCGGTTGTTGGAGCGGCGTGGTCGCGTTTATCGTTTCCCTTTGTTGTTTCGCAGCAATTTTGTCTCCGTACGCGATGTGCAGTGGGTACTAAAATGCCAAATAAGTGTTGTTTGCCAAAGTGCACTGGCAACTACGATACGGGGAAGAGGATACAAGTGTTTTCTTTCCCTAGAGACGACGACACTTTCAAGAAGTGGCTACGCGCCATTCCTAGGAGGTCTTGTTGTGTGCCCCTAGTCGCTCGTACTTGTTAAGTACATTTACCGTGATACTTCCGAAGCCCAGATAGACTTATTGTGCCCACACGGACTGCAAACACGCTTACACAAAGGGGAGAGCAATAGGTTATTTTAATAAGTGGCTTCTCAGGCGGTTACGAGACGTTTGTACGTTGCTGCAGGTTTGCGCGGATAATTTCCACGCTTCATGTATCGAGAGCACGACTTCATAAACAAATGCAAGAATAGGAAACGTTCTTACAGTTGCACTGCCAGTACCGCGGTTCCGCCGTGGATCTGTGCCTACAGTTTTTTCCGGCTGTCCTTCGTACCTTTAAGCACCAGACAACAGCACGAGAGAAGCACCTGATGCCAAGAGCAGCCGACTAGAAGCTTCCCAACTGGCCCATGCTGTAGAAGAGTCACTGGCTTCACATGAAGCGGAGCAGGAGAGAGACCATTTTTCGTCCCTCGAAGAACTCAAGACATGCTTGCAAGTGGCATCAGTGTCGGTGAAGTGGACTGTGATCCATAAAGAAAAGTGCACGATATCTATGAACATCACTAACGATCGTGAGCCTTGGTTGAAGGCGTCATTGACGGTGTTCGAAAACCTTCGAGTGTCTGCCTGCTACCAAGGCTCCGCGATCAAGAATTTTGGTAACGCTGTTGTACCGGACTCAGTTCCCAAAGCTCCTTCTTGGAAACTTTGGGCAAACTGTGCATACTGTCTGAGGAGCGCCGTAGTCCTCACCACCTGTCGCTTGCAATGTGCTTGCCTGTGCTTGCGATACATTCCCTTCGGGGCGTATTAGAAGGAAGCCCTAATGAAGACAAGAAAGGGGGTGTAAAGTTTATAAAGGAACAACTACTACCCCTTTCTGCAGAGCGTATTCAGTACAGCACACAGGTAATGGTGTTTGCATGCATTCTCCACACTATATCGCCGAATGCTGATAAGTTTTTTAGAGAAACAAGTACACTAACCTTGCCCCATCCGAGCACTATCAGGAAAGCGTGCTCATATGTTCAAATGTGCCCAGAAATTGATTCTTGCGATGAAACTTCCCTTCAGTATGCTTCTCAGAGATTTAAACATCGGCAGCCACATGAACACACCGTGATGTTGATGCTTGACGAAATTCATATCGAGCCTTGTTTTGATTACAAGGGTGGGAACATATGTGGTGCTGCAGTGAATTTCCAACGAGGCAGCCACATCAGTACATGTACTTATGGTTCAAAGTCTGCTGGGCTCATTCAAGGAGGTATCACACATTCCTCCGGTAAAAACCATACAGCGTAACCAACTTCATGCCATATTGGAGAAGGTAATCTTGCGCATAGAAGAGATTGGGTACAGGGTCATAGCTGTTGTCCGTGACGATAACTCGCTAAACTGGAAGGCAACGAAGATGTTTCTGCCAAAGCCGATGCTTCATCATGTTTACCCACATGCGGCAGAAGCAGATAGGCCGCTATATTACGTGGTAGATGCTGTTCATCTCTTTAAGTGCATAAGAAATAATTGGCTGAACCAGAAAAATGCAGGCAATTGCTTTTGCTACCCACGCTTCGAGCTTTGAAACAATAATGTTCGTCGTGAATTCAAATGGCTGCCTCATTTAGGCATTTGAGAGATATACATAAAGAGGAGTCATCTCTGCTGCTAAAGTTTGGGTATGACTTGACGTCAAAGGCACCAAATCCAAGCAACATTGAACGGTAGAATGTTATGCTGGTACTGCAGGTTTTTAATCCGCACGTAGCCGCAGCCCTGGCAGCTCGCAGTGGTGAAGCCGATTCTCAGCATGCGCGAGCAACAGCAGATTTCATCAAAATCATTCTTCGCTGGTGGAGTATTGTCAACGTAAAGACACCGAATAAAGGCTTCCATCACCGTAATGTTTACGAGCAACCCATGTCGTACCATACAGGTGACCCAAAAGTAGCTTTTCTAAATGCTTTCACTACATGGCTCGACGCCTGGGAATTTTATGGGCACGACACTAAAGTTCTTACCAAGGAGCTATTGAGTGCCCTAAGGCTCTCTGCTCAATCCTTGTTGGAATTGGTAAAGTGCTGCATAAGTGAGCTTCACTTCAAGTACGTCCTACTAGGGAAAGTCCAAACGGATCCTCTCGAGAGTCGCTTTGGACAGTACCGGCAGATGGCTGGTGAGTAGTATCACATATCTGTTCGACAACTCTATGAAACAGAGGGCAGGATTCGCCTTCAAAATACCCTCCCAAGGATGAGCACTGATGACTTCAGAGGCATCGAAGAAATAAAGTGTCAGAGATGTAGGCACCTCCTTTAGTGTTCATGTTAGTAACGATGACCTTGACGCGCTCAGAGCATGAATGTCAGCTAATGGTTATGTTGGTGGGTATTGTGCGCATGCTACAAGAAAGCTCTAAAGTGTGAAAGTTGCCGAGGGCTCTTGGTTGTTACTGGAAATGAGACCGAAATGGATGAACGCACCCATTCCTTAAACGCACAACTGGACCGAGGTGGCCTCAAATTTCCCTCTGCCTTTGTGATTACAGTAGTCATGTATACGGAGGTTGTAGTTACAAAGCTTCTGACACAAAGTGCCTGCACACAGTTTCTCCATGGGCCCTACCACAGGAGTGTCGTTCGGCAACAGACTCTAGACTCTCTGCCGAGGCTTGAGGACATAGATGCATATGAAAATGGGCACGCCTAGGAGCTCCTTATCACACTGGTTGCAAACTGTGCAGCAGACATAATGTTGAACAACTTGCGCAAACAAAGGAATGGTCATCTAAATATTAGAAAGGAACAGAAGGCAAAAAACCGAAAAGGTCAAATCTTTCTTGAAAAGTGATTTTCCATACCCTGTACTCTGCACGTTTAATTGTGTTAAATTGCACTGTGAGTACTTTATTGCAGTTTTCTGGTGTGATTTCTTCGGCCGATTTCTGCCTGTTGCAGTACAATGAGCCTTCTTTGACTCTGAAATGCAAGGTCTTGTGTTTGATGCCTTTGAAGTGCAGCATATTTAAATGAGTTAAATAATATATTGTCTAACCTACAATTAAAATGGCAGTATGGTTTTCATGTTCTAACTTTTGGCATGGCTTTGGCAGTGCAGTGTGCTAAGTTCTGCTTTCTGTCATTACACTGAGAGAAACAAAGGGCTATTTTCGGGTATTGTTACTGTGTGTTCCTCTTATGAGTGCAATGACTTCTTGTGGCTGTCAATCGTGATGTTATAGTACACAGTATAAAAGGCAACACGTATCTATATCACAGCGCGATATCGTTTGCTGTCATCCATTTCAGCCGCGAACATTGTGTAGTGGTAAATATGTTTACAGACGGCGTCTGCGGTGATCAATAAATATTGTTACGAACGGCCTGCAACGGTACCGACCTACAAAATTTTCCCAGCCAGCCGCAGCTGCGAGGGTGGCGAGCTCCCCAGAAGCGACCATGGAAGCCTTCCCCACCTGCCGCGGCGACTCCTTTCGTAGGGATGACGGTGTGCCGCATCAACACTCCCTCGGCGCCGCTATGACTAAACGCGGTCGGCGGACCAAGTATTGTTCGTGGATTCGCCATGGCCGCCACGGCTGGTTAGAAGCGGTGGAACTCCTGGGAGAAGATGTCTGGCGGCCGTCTCACGGGGCTTAGAAGTCATGGACAGACGCGGAGGCCATTGTCTGCGGAGTCAACACTGGGATGAAGAGGCGCCTGCTCGGGGCAAAACCCGTGTCTGCAAGAACCCACTCACCTCGGCGTGGTCAGCGAAACCTGTGCTGAAGTGTGTGTAAACCCTCCCCCTCAAAGGCGGGTCTGCTACGATGTCTTTGAACGCTCCGAATCGGTAGCATGCTGAACGGCCGTTTTCCCTCACCTAGGGATCTAGGGAGGACATAGTGTATTTAAGAAGCCGTTGGCGGCTCCTCAGTGTGCATTCCTCTTTCAGTCATGTTCGAGTGATGAACTGTACCGTTCTCATGTAAATACTGTAAATAAATCCCATATTCTCGTTCTCGATGAGAAGCAGTCCTTCCCTTCAACAACGCCCTCAGCGTGGATATGTGGGACGACGGCATGGGCCAGCTACGATCTATTTCATGCCGGACCTCAACCATGACAATATGTATAATTCCCTTCGTAGTATTCATTATTACACTTACCCTGATAAATCGTGCGAACCTGGCGGTCGAGGAACCTGTATGTGACATCAGTTCTCGCGAGGTGTAGACGCAGCAAGCGCTCGCGGCCCTCCCAGCCGTCACGTAGTGACGTCGTCGACGTCACATAACGTGACGCGCAGGACTGAAAGCTGTTCAGGGTGTAATGACCAGACAGATCTAGGGATTGGTGTTTGAGGTGCAGCACCAGAAAGCGAGCCGAGGTATTCCACCTCGTGCGGGAGCAGACAGCCTTTACCCAGCACCGATGCAAGTTTATGAGTCGGCTACCAGCAACGATCCCTCTCGTAAATTTCCATCAGCAGGCAAGGTCACGAGGGGATCCGCAACAGATGATAAAATCCTCGACTCCGCATTTCGATGGGGGCGAAATGCGAAAACACCCGTGTACTTAGATTTAGGTGCACGTTAAAGGACCCCAGGTGGTCGAAATTTCCGGAGTCCTCCACTACGGCGTACCTCATAATCAGAAAGTGGTTTTGGCATGTAAAACCCCGATTCAAATCCTCGACTCCCTCCTAGAGTACCTCCGGGAGATGTTCTTGCGCAGTTTTACCTTGCACGGGTCTTGTTCTCCTTTCGTCTGCCCTTCCTTCCCGAATAATCACCACATACGAAGAAGGGAGATCGTACCCGTTCATTACGAATCAACATTTTCTACAAAACAATAACGTGGTGGAAGCACACCTCAGAAGCAATATGTCACTTAGTTAGCACTAAGCATGTCATTGTGGTCAAAAGCGACCTGCCAGCTAGGAAGCACTTGCTAACAAAGAACTATTCAATGGTCACCAAATTTAAGCGTTCACGAACGCATTACCAACATGCCTGCCTCCCAACGTGGCACGTTGAAAACGATGCAGGCGGTGCTGCCACTTGTAAAATGACGAGAAGCTCGTGTGCGTCTAGAAATGAGGTAGCATAGTCTAACCGCGAGTGAAGGCAGGGCAGAAATGCAAATCTCCAAGGGAAGGTGGCCCCTTTGAACCGAAAAACCTTTATTTTATTTTTGTTTTCAGTTTCGCTCCGGAGTGAAAAAAAAAAACCGTAACGTTCCGGCCCAGTTCCAGTTTACGCAAAAATTAATTTCTTTATCGTTCTTTTCGTTTTCGGTTCGATATCTTGAGCAGTATCGTACACTGGATATTTAGAAAAATGCAAAAGAAAGGCTTTTAAGATCTTTGCTCCGTTCTGATGCTGTAAGGTGTTTCGATGAAGGATTCGGGCCGGAGTCCGGTGCCTGAAACCCTACGACCTGTCCACAGCGTTCTCCACCGCTTCGGCAGCGTACGTTGGCCATCCGCTGAAGGCCTGCCCATGAAGAAGGGCTACCCAAACGACGATACTCAAAACATGCTCTGGTTCACTGACGATAAGTTGCGTAAGCTACCCATTCGCTCCACGTATAGAGGCCACCTGTGTGCACTTGATCACGTAAACGTTCTCGCATGAGGCGCAACAACGTGTCCCGTTTTTTAGCAATTCTAAAAGCAGAAAGCCATAAAATGTAGAGGAAAAACGCAACTCAAATTCATCGCCCAACCGCTATCATCAGATTTTTTTTTCGTCCACATGCCTTTTTTTTTTTCTTGATATGATATAAGGAGATGTTGGCGCACAGTTTAAGGCGCCGGCTACTCCTCATCTCTTGAGCGGTTCCGTCATACATCGTACAGGGTTCAAGGTTTCACATCAAATAGTCTTTTCACACAAGGTCCACATGCCTTCGTCGCCTTTAGTAGGTTTTACTCTGATTCCAAAGTAAAGGCCACATTTTTTCCTCACTATAAAGTGAGCGATGCGCCCAGCATAAGAAAAGATTAATGGCGCTTCAATCTTCCGTTTGAGTCGATGAAAGACGATGTGTTCTTGCGCAAGTTGCCAGTCAGAACGGGATGTATGAGCCATATAATTTATTCTGAGATGCCCACGGCCTCTCAAACGACAGCGTCTGAAAACGCTAGCTATCCCGTGGCGAGAATGCGAGAATGGTCCCCTTGCCACAGACACCAATGCCAGTGTTACCACCGGTGCAGCAGCGCGGTATGCCACTGGTACCGATGCCACGTGCAGCACCTGTACCACAGGTTCCATATCTATCTCCGGTATCGGCCCATATTTTTAGACCGCACTGTCTCGGTATCGGCCCACGAAAGAAGCTAGAAACATAACCGATAGGAAATAGTGGGGGCTATCACCACAACAATATTCGTCTTTAACAATGCGAAACAAGATAAATGTGCCTGGCAGCGCAAGCCCACATGTTAAAAAACATGGTGTTTTATCGACGGCTCATATTATTACAGTAAATGAAGTCGCATCAGTGGAAGGCGAAGAAGTGTGAGTGGGGCAACGAAGATTAGAAGGACGTATATTAAAAGCATATCCTATCCTATCCTATGCTTTGTGCGCCGGGTGCATAGGGATTTGCCAGTATGCCAATCGCAAATCAACAGTAGGACGCCGAATGAAGGCAGTCCAACACGGCATCTATACTTGGAAGAGGGTGAACGTCTTCCTTGGTAATAAAATTGAGACGGCGGTACGCCACACAAAATCTCATTCCTTATGCAGGTCATTGCTAATGCGAGTCGCACTTTTAAGTAGGCCTGAACGCAATTACGCAGTTACGGAACAAGAGTGCCTAGCGGTCATCTTTGCTGTGCGACGTTTCCGCTCGCAGTGCGCGGGCGTCCATTCAAGATCGTCACAAATCCTCATTCGTTGCGCTGCTTTGTCAACGTCCGTGATATACCTCCGGTCGCCTCGCGCGCTGGGCTCTACGTCTCCATGAGTACAACTTCCCAGTTTCATACTAGAATGGTCGCCGACACGTTCGTGCTGACTGCCTTTCTGGAGCGCCACGACCCTTTGTGATGCGAATAACTTTTGCCACCTGATTGCTTCTTTAACACCAGCGTCTCCCGATAAAGAGACATTTAAGGATGAGCAGCGAGAATACTTCAGCTTAGAGCCACTTTTCGACACTGCGCATGACCCCACAAGAACCCCAGGCTTTTGTGTCCGTGATGGTCTCCTCTGCAAAAAGAATTTCGCAACCACTTGTGCCCACTACCTTGTAGTTCCGGAAAAGCTACGCTGCACTGTTCTGCTGGCCATGCACGACGATCCTACCTCCTGACATCCAGGAGCAGCACTTACACCCGTGAGCAAAAAGTATACGGACCAGGCACTGCGCAATGAAAGTCATTTTCTGCTCTGTCAGTTAATGGAACTTGAAATCAAAGAATGCAGCCCAAACTTGGCATTACTAATTTTCTAGCGCACGCATCAGTTTCCGTTTATGCACGGTAATTACGGAGAAATTCTGCTTTTTTTCCACGACTCTGTGGTCCGTACACTTCTGCTCATTTGTGTACATTTCATCGTGCCCATGAACGGTTTTACTGGCCCCGAATGCGTCGGTCGACTGAAATGTATGTGTCCAGTTGCGCTCAGTGTCAGGCCCACAAGCACCTAACTACGACTCCAGCCGTGCTCCTACAAACACTGACGCCACCTAGTTTTCCTTTCGCGCAAGTTGGAATTGATTTCATGGGCCCTTTTTCCCGCTCATCGAAAGGGAACCATTGGATCAACGTATGTGCCGACCATCTGACCCGGTACTGCGAGACGGCTGCTTCACCATCTGCCACCGCCGGCCAAGTTTCCCTTTTCCTGCTGCGCTCGATCGCTCTCCGTCATCGCCCTCCTCGAATCATCGTCAGCGACAGCGGCCGCTAGTTTACTGAAGATGTCGTAGAAGAGCTTCTTCGATAGTGCGCTTATAGTTTTCGCCACTAGGCACCATATCAAGCGCAAACAAATTGGCTGAGCGGGCGTACCAACCACAAACTGGTGAACGTGGTGTCCATGTACGTCGCGTCGGACCATAAAGACGGGGACGACATTTTGCCCTTCATTATATACGCCTTTAACACTGTAAATAGCGAAACTATTGGGCACAACCAGTTAGGGTACAGTCCGTTTTACAGCGGAGCTGTCATAGGCTAGCTTCCAGCGTTTCGTGATGCGAGTAGGCAAAAAACGATGGCGGCGTTTATTGAGCTAAAATGGCTTAAGCGTAAGGCAAAATCGTATGTGTCCCAGCTGCTTTTGAGGCCAGATGTCTAAAAGCCGCTGATAGACGATGGTTTGATGCGTTGCGATCTACGCAACCAACGAGAACGCAGTCGTTGCGCCCTATGCCTCACCGACGACGGGCGAAAGCATTGCCGTGAAATGTGCCGACGCGTGAGCCGTACAAACTGGGGACGGAATCGTTGTCACCACCGTAGTAAAACCGCACAAAGAAATACTCGAATTGACGTCAAATTTCTCACGGAGGTTCCTGTAAACAATGCTAACTAATGCCTTTGAAAAGAATATTAGATTAACTTCGGTCTGGGGGGAATGCGAACCCGCGCCTCCGGGGTACGAGACCAGCACGCTTCCTCAATGCCACGGTAGCTCCACGGTTGTGGTTGACTAAATCTGGGCCTAGTTCCTGCGTCGTTGGGCGCGCGATAGCGCAGTCAATGGGTAGGAGGTGGCGCCATGTCATGCGTGCATAAAATGGGTGTATAAAATAAAAGTCGTTAGTCCAGTTGAATGCCACTGATCGGTCCTTACAGTTATGAACTGCTAGCGGGCAAGCGAGCGCGTTGAGACGCTTGGCGCGTTTTCAATTGGCCGAGGCACGGTTGAAACGCAGGCGAGAGCTTGTGCGGACAAGGAACGCGCCGAAAAAAAAAACATTTCATCAAAGCGACCATAATGCTGGTACATTCCCGCACGTAAGCAATCTTAAGTGTCTCTGCCGAATTCTTTTTAACGGGCGCTGAGAATGTGGTATTTATTGTCAATGATAAAATGATACAGAGTGGTATTTTCCCCCTCATGTCCTGTATATGAAATTGATGAAAAATTTTATTTTCGTTGAATAAAATAAAATTGTGTCTTGCTTTTAATTAAGACGTAAAGCCAGTTCCACACAGTGAAAGCTGTCAGAACAGCGAAGCTGGTGGTAGCTTTTTCATGTTCGAACTCGTTCGTCTTTGCGCGATTCTCACGAAAGTCTTTTGTCTGGTTGCAGTCGTTGCAATCGTTGCAACTCTTCACTTGCGTGAGGTTGTGATCAAACCACAGTCTATCACACACCTTGCAGCTGTGGCCGGGCTGACGGTCGAGGAATTCTCTCTTGAACCGACCATCGGCACCCTCCGTGGGAGTAATCTCTCTCCGTCGACGTCTCTGCTCGGCCTCCTACTCTCGAAGTTGGCGGTTAGGTTGTCTCTGCTGGCGCTTGGCTTGGGTTGTCTTCTCTTGAAAGTGGGGGTTGGCTTGGCTCCACCGGCGCTTTGCTTGCGCTTCTCGCTCTCGGAGCTCGGGATTTGCGCGACGTCGGCGCTGCCGCTCTCGTGCGAGCACCCGCTCGCGCCGAGCGGAATCCATGGAGCGAAACGGCGCGCGCCGGCGAAACACCTGCTCCTATACGCGGCGTGCACGCCGATGGCCGCGCCACTGGTGGCGGCCTTGCGCAGAACGCATGGGAGAGGAGCGAGCCGCGCGCCGTAGCACGCCGTAGTTTGTTGCGTCGCTGATAGTGCTTCTCCGTCTTATTTGTGTTTTCAGAGCAAAATAAGCAACACCCTTCGCATGTGTGGGATGGCCAAAGCTTCCGAAGAATGTCGAAGAAGAATTGTTGCAGGGTGGGGGGGCTCAAATACCGGCGAAAACGTGCCGGTGATACGGTTCTAATTATTCCCCGCAAAGCCTCATCAGCAGGAGCAACGGTGGCAATGGATCGTAGCTTCGGCGCGAAATTTCTTGTTCTCATCCTTTCCTTTGTCGCTTCGGTGTTTTTTCTTTTTTATTATTATTTTTTTACTCAATTGTAGTTAGACGGGTAAGCGACGAAGTTCGTCTGCAGTGCAACCTGCGGTTGAAAGGCATTTCGCTAAAGTTCGGAATGCCGTTTGCCGCTTATATTGTTTTCCGCTTCTTTACCGCGTTGGGCTAGCTAGGCAGCACGACTGCATGAGCGCATTGTTTTGCATGTTAAAGCTACAGAAGTTTGCAAGAACTGAAATTGTTAGTTTTATGTGGCCCGGTAAATCCTCGCACCAGCTGTCGCGCACTTCATGTTTTTACATTTATTTTATGCGTGGCTTCGCCCATGTTTAACTGTTGCTAGTTGCTTCATGCATAACTCTTGATTCTTTTGAGCTGCGAGGTTTTCACCCTGCCTCGTTTGTAAAGGGTATAAATCACGCTGTGTCTTATCGGAATGACACCAAGCAAGTGCTTCTTTAACAGCTTTATTCATTTCGCCCGAGGGCACCTTAGATATTGTGGTTTTTTGGGAAATGTGTTTAGAAAATAGGTAGCTCAGGGCGAGAATTGCTAATAGTTACTGCATATGGTATTTTTGTTCTATTTTTCGCTGATCCATTTTTCGCTGAGTAGTTCGCGTCACATCATCATACCTTGATGCTGTCTGAGCAGACTTAACACGCCGAGTGATTTGTTTGTTTCACAACGTAGTCGCTTCTTGCAAGTGAATTTTGCACTCAGCTGAATTATTTCTTATTATGATTACGCCGCATAGGACTAAATCCGGCCTTGCCGCCAGCGCTGTATCTAATTTGACTGGCGCTGCTCTGCCTTTAAATATATCATGTGGCCATTCTCTCTAGTAACATTTAAAAAAAGTACTGCAATGTTAGTCACACTATAGCTGTGTACGTTTCCAAGCAGTTCCCTTAGGGAATTTAAAATTGCAAAAACTGCAGCGCGAACGGCAGTTCATCGGCGGTACAGCGCTAACCCGCGCTTTTACTAACCCGTGCGTTTGGTGGCTTCGTTGACTATAGTGTACGCGTTTCTATCAATAAATTCGCAATTATTCTACTTCAGGCGACTTTCACTACACTTATTCGGCGGCGTCACATGTATTCATCGGCAGAAAAATCACAACGGTATATGCAGACATCGCACCGTGCGGATTTGTTATCTAAGTCTGCACTAACGACGGGTGCTTATTATTGAGGTACAGAAGCAGCATTACGGCAAGGGTAGAATTAAAAAAAAAAACGGTCGAGACATCGCATTAGTCAACAAAATTTGTCGGCTAGTTTACATGAGCTCCACTTCATGTAAATGGTCTTCATGGCGTTTGTCTGCGGGACGCACCTGGCGCGTATGTGGACCATGTTGCCCCAAACACCGGTAACACCTTGTTCATACCCGCTCCCACAGAGGTCTGCGTCTTCCCTACAGCTGTAACCGCAGAAGAAGCAGTCTGGCGCCCGAACCAAGGACAAATCGCAGCCGCGAACTTCAGTCACCCTTGCTGCAAAGCGTTGTCGTCTGCTACTGCTCCCACGCGTATTGTTGGAAGCGCCCGCTAGGTGGCTATCAGTGGCGCCTCTATAGGCGGTGCACGCGGCCTATACGTCTCTCCTCCCCCTCCCCCGACGCGCGCTCTGGCCCCCTGCGTGACACCGGACAACGGACGGCGAAGGCTCGACTTAGAACAACTCCGCTGGTAAAACGTTTTAAAGCGAAGCTTTCTTTGCCTGCCTCTTCCTTCGACTTTCCCACTGCTACTGCTGCTGCTGTGGCTGCTGTGGCTGATGTTGTCAGGCACACCGCGTGTAGGGGGGGGAAGGTTTAGGGCGTGTTTATAATTACAGGAGCGAATCAGAGAGGAAAGGCGACGTTAGAAACCCGTTTTCACCCCACCGCGTCGAATGTGCACAATGCCCTCTAGAGCTCTCTGGCCATCGCCACATTAGCTTCTTGACAGCTGTAATTATCCGTAACTCCCCACAGACGCAATGGAGAAATTGCAGATTCCCTTTCTACTAACGTGCGAGTCCAGAGGGGAAGAGGCAGTTCCAATACAAGGAGAAGGAGAAGAAGAGGAGGAGTTCCCATACAAGAGAGGGGGCGGGCGGGGGGGGGGGGGGGTGACATGAGAAGGCAAGCAAACCCTACTACTATACCACGGCGGTTGCGGGGAAACTGAATAAGCCTAAGTTCAAGCTACAGTACAGTACGTTGCTGCTGTTTCTAAAAAATAAACATCATGCATTTATGTCAAGCGGACAAACTACGCAGGACGTGCATATGCAGAGCCGCATTAATTAAAGCGCCCCGCAGGGTCCAGGCGACACTACGGAAGCGGTCCACCGTCAAATCAACACTTCTGTGCCCGCCACAGTAGCTTTGCGGCTATGGCATTGCTGGAGGCCATGGATTTCATCCCAGCCGCGGCAGCCGCATTACGACGGAGGCGAAATAGAAAAGGCACGTGGACTTACGTTTTGGGACACGTTAAAGAACATCACGGTGTCAAAACTATTCCGGAGTCCGTCACTACGGCGTACCTCATAATCCGATTGTGGTTTTCGCACGTACAGCCCTATAATCAAATCAAGTTTAACACTTCCGTCACAATGCGATGTGCCACGCGAGGCAATGAGCATGCTCAGCCCTTTCAGATGTTATGAAATATGGCGCACAACAATGCCTCAAGCAAACAGCTCTCCATGAGTGTTCCGTGTACTACGCAGATAAACAGCAGTGGTGCCCGCAAGGCAACGTTCAACATCAACTCACCACTCTCGTGTTAGATTAAACGTTGATGAAATTAAGGTTTAGCTATCAACATCACCACTAATTATCGTCAATCAAAGCATCCAGCACGGAAAGCTTCGCTTGCATCGATTCCCACAGTGCACCGGATCTGCATAATTATTTCTTCAAGGATGTTTGTTCCCTGCTCACTTGGTCGCACTTCAGTCACTGCTCCCATAACTGCCCTTGCTGATGTCAGTGACAATTGGTTTATGCACCGCTTATGACCCGAAGCTTCGCGACCCATTTGACTCGACCATGTGCAAAAGTCCAGGAGTGTGCGCGCGAAAAAGCATCATTAAGCGCGCTTAAAATGCCCTCTAGTGAGCACAAGATGGGAAGAGCCCGGTTACTATATCTCACTGCAGCATATGATCACTGTGCATTACCTGTTTGTCACACAGTAGCTGCAGTAGCTTGGCAGGCAATCAGCCAGGCTAACAGCGACAGCTTATTGGTAAAGTTCGTATCTCTCTCAATCTTTCAGTGCAGCATAGCTATGTCCCTGCTTCCACAGCTTGTCAAACAATAACTGGTCGCTTTTTAAATTTTTTTGTCTTCTTTTCTTGCATTTCACAGTTTGCATTTTGCCTTCAGTAGGATTATTGTGCGACGACCGAAATGAGCGGAAGATCTGACTGCTGCCACTCGGGCACAGGCCGCCACTTACTCATTGCGCGATGGCAGTTAATGACTGCTAGAAATCGTAACACAACTTGGTGCACAGACTCAAAGCTAACGAGCGAGCGAAATAGCTTTATTTAGAATCCGGCGATTGGGAGGCCCGGGCCTGGGGCCGCCTAGATGGCCACTAGGAGCTGCTGCTCCCGTACGGCCTCCATGGCTCGTTGGACGGCCCAAAGTTGGTCTTGGGAGTTCTGAGCTGAGCAGCGCGGCCGACCACCACGCCCACAGATTGTCCGGGGAGACTGCCATTTTATCTTCATAAATTTTACATCCCCACAACATGTACCGTGGAACACACCCTAGTGGAAGTGCTACCTGAGAAGAAGACAAACCAAAGACTATACGTACTATGCTTATATAGTCCACCCAGGGATCCATTATCCGACTTTGTAAACTTCATCACCCAAGCCAGAAGACTATCTAAAGGCCATAAACTCGTAATAATGGGGGATTTTAATGCCCCGCACACAGCATGGGGTTACCAGCACACGACGAAGAAAGGAGTGCGAGTGTACGATTCGGCGCAACAGAATCACCTCACCCTCTGGAATGATCCTAAACTAACGACTCGAATAGGCAACAGTGTGTCCAGGGACACAAATCCCGACCTCACCTTTACAATAGGAATATCCAAGGCAGAATGGACCCGACTTGAAGAAAATCTCGGCAGCGACCACCACATCCTTCAGCTTGAAATCCTGCACCATAAAAAGCCGAGCAGAACCGGAACGGCAAGGCTGACGGACTGGAAGGCCTTCCGAGAGCATGACATAGAAGAAAACATCGAAAATATTGAAGAGTGGCTCACCGAAGTGGTCAAGGCGGCGGAGAAGCATACTAAAGTCATCCAACTCACAATGGACACGCCGGCCGTAGACTCTCACCTCCTACATCTTTGGGATGCCAGAAGAGGACTACTGAGGCGGTGGAAAAAGATGAAACTTAACCGCAAACTGCAGAAACGGATTGCTCACATAACAAAGAAAGCATAAGAATACGGAGATCAACTGAGCAGTCAGAACTGGCATAAGCTGTGCGACCAACTTCAAGGCACACTCAGCACGAAGAAGACCTGGCATATACTGCGAGCACTTCTAGCTACCACCAAAAACAAGTCCCAGCAAAGACATGACCTCAAGAAAATCATTAACTCCCATCCAGGAACTGAGAAACAAATTCTGGAAGAAATCAAGCGTAAACTTGTCGGAGACAATGCCCCCAAGGTTACCGATCCCAGACCGTACAAAGGCGAACCAAATCCCACCCTCGACAGCCCTTTCACGCTTCCTGAACTCCATGCCGCCCTTGCCAAATTGATCCGTAACACATCGCCAGGAAATGACAAGGTGACCAACAAGATCCTACGAAACCTCCCAGACAAGGCCCTAAATGGGCTCCTCGACTACATGAATAACTGCTGGGAAAATGGCAAGCTCCCGGCAGAATGGAAGCACGCAGAAGTCATTATGATCCCGAAACACAACAAGCCACTACAAATCAGCAACCTACGGCCCATATCCCTTACTTCCTGCGCTGGAAAGCTTCTCGAACACATGGTTCACGACCGCCTCACCACATACCTCGAAGACTCAGGTCGCATGCCTGACACAATGTTTGGCTTCCGACAGCACCTCTCAGCACAAGATGTACTACTACAGCTCAAGGAAGACCTCTTGGACTACCTAGAACGCCACAAAACGTTCTCTATTTTAACAATAGATGTTAAAGGAGCCTTCGATAATGTGAAGCATGAAGCAATCCTCCAAAATCTCCAAGACACAAACTGCGAAATCCGGACCTACCAATACGTACACGACTTTCTCAAAGATCGCACGGCTACGGTAGGTATCGGCAACATCCGAAGCGACAAGTTCGAAATGCCCAACAAAGGAACTCCACAAGGGTCAGTCATTTCACCTTTGCTGTTCAATCTCGCCATGCTTAAGCTCCCACAACAACTCGAAGGAATCGAAGATTTAAGCCATGCAATATACGCCGACGATATAACGTTATGGACAAAAGCGTCCACAACCGGCCAACAGCAAACTACCCTCCAAGAGGCAATCGATCAGATAGAACAGTACCTCTCAAGATGCGGGCTCCAGTGCGCCCCCGAAAAATCAGAGCTACTTATACTCAAGGCAAGGACCCGGGGAAGACCACCAGCCTACGTAGCTCCAGATCCCAACGTCAGGCTCAATGGAATCGATGTCCCTCCGCGTCCTTGGCCTCGCAATACATAAAGGCGGTTCTGGTGCAGCTACACTTCCGAAGCTTCAGAGGACCCTAACACAAGTAACCCATCTCATTCGGCGTATAACCACCCAAAGAAGAGGACTTAAAGAGCAAGAAACCGTCCAATTAATCCAAGCACTCCTTATAAGCCGGATCACATATGGCACCCCGTATCTACTCCTCAAGAAAGCTGAAATTGAAAAACTCAACATCATCATCAGAAAAGCAATCAAGAGCGCACTAGGACTACCCAGTACGACCTCAACCACGACACTCCTAAAACTTGGCCTTCATAATACCTGGGAAGAAATGAGTGAAGCGCACAGAGCCAGCCAGTTGGAACGCCTTAAGCTGATTCAAACAGGCAGAGCAGTACTTCGCAAACTCGCATACAGCGAAAACTTCATAGCAGACTCAGATGCGAAAGCCCGATTGCCGCCACTTCTTCGTGACTCTATCTCAGTCGCTCCAATACCTCGCAACATGCATGCATGCAACATACCACAAAGACAGAAGACAAGCAAGAGTCAGAGCGCTGAGCAAGAAATACTCAAAGGACCCCAACACGAGATATACAGATGCGGCAAAATACCCAGCTAGAAGAGCATACGCAATTACCGTGACCAACAACCAAGGGAAGGAGCTAATCGCTGCCACCATACCGGCCAGAAATCCAGAAACGGCGGAGGAAGTGGCCATCGTCCTCGGCATCGCCACATGCAAAGACACAGCAATCATCTTGAGCGATTCGCAAACGGCATGTAGAAACCTACGAAAAGGCCGAATTTCTGCCGCAGCAGTGAAGATTCTGAAAGAAATAACAAGACGTCAAAAACTACCCGAAACCTACGTCGTATGGACCCCAGGCCACGAACACCTGGCAGGAAACGAAGCAGCACATGCTGTCGCCCGAGAGCATACCAGCCGGGATTTCCTGCCACATGGTCTCCGGAAAGCGACGAGGGTGGAGGACATTCCCATCAATTACGCCGTAATTTTGCAACATTACCGACTGGAAAGAAGACAATATCCTCTACCACATCCAAAATTAAGCAAGGAAGAAGCCACCGCCCTCCGCAGACTACAAACGAATACTTATGTCCATGGAATTATCATGCACCGAATGCACCCCACCGAATTCTCATACCTATGCCGATATTGTGAGGTACCAGACACCCTACAACACATGGTGCTGGTGTGCCCACACCGCGAGAACAACACTCAAGATGATGCCCCTGAACCGCTACAAGACACCGAAGAAACGTGGGCGGCAATGTTAAAGGCACAGAGCCTGGAAGATCAGCGAAATCTGGTGGACCGGGCCCGGGCTGCGGCATTAGCCAACGGCTTTCTGGACTAAGAGAGCCGCCCACCTAGGGCGAAGAAAGAACACTTTCTCGCTGTTTCACACAATAAACGTTCATTCCTCCTCCTCCCACAACATGTGTTGAAGTGTAACTCTTGCATACTTGCACAGCTTGCATGTATCGCTCTAGTATATATCTGGGTAGGAAGTTTTTAGTTGCACGGCACTCGGTATAAGTTTCTTTTTGCAATCGCCTCCAAGTAACGGACTCAGCTCTCTATAGTTTAGTGTGAAGTGGTGGTAATACTCGCCTTCGATTTTCATATATAATTTCGTAATATCACTAAATCTTGTTAATCTGTCTTTTTCCCTCCAGATCTCCTCCTCCACGTTCTCCTGACCCACGGAAGTCATTCTTTGCTCAGCTCGGCTAGCGCGGTGAGCAACCTAGTTGGGATTGATTGCGGAAATGCCTGGAGTCGTATGCGCTGAGAACCAGAGCAATTGCCTGCCGTGCTTCTCTGCATTGGAGAATTTTGCTTCATTGACTCTAATGATGTGCCACGCCTCAGGAGAGATCCTACCTTATACAAAATTTCTAATGGCCACCTGAGAATCGCTAATTATGTATTGAGCACTTGTGGAGATAAATGCTAGTGCAATGGCTACCTCCCCTGCTGTTTCGGAATGTTTGGTATTTACTGACGCGCTTGTAAGGGTTTTTTGGGTATGATCTACGACTACTGCCGCGTAACTATTTCTGTGTGGGTATTCAGCCGCGTCTACGAAGGTTGCTCTGTCGTCTGACCCATAGCATCGGGTCATTTTCTCGGCTCTACTCGTGCGTGTGCCCTCGTTGTAACCTGGATGCATGTTCTTGGTTATATTTGGCACAAGGTGTTTGTCACGAATTTTTCTGGTTATCGTCCTCTTTTCCCCGTATATATTGTTGCAATTCATTCCTAGTTTGCGTAGTATATGCCGTCCCGTTTTGGTTTTGGTTAGCCGTTCCGCCTGAGATCTTTGTTGTGCTTAACTTTAGCAACAGATCCGTGCTTGTACTGATGGGAATCCCTAGTGCTAGTTTGTATGCCTTTTTTATCAGGTTGTTAATTTTAGTCTTTTCAGCTGCAAACCAATTGTGGAAGGCTGCTATGTATGTGATCTGACTGATTACGAATGACTGTATCCGCCGTATGATATTTCTTCCTTCATATCCTGGTGCTTGTTAGTAATTTCTTTGATTAATCTCATGGTGTTTGTTACCTTTGTGTCTAACTTCTTTATGGTTTCCTTATTTGTACCTTTGTTCTCGATTACTAGACCCAGCACCTTGAGCTGGTTGAATACTGGGATTTTCCGCCCGTTCTTGGTGTGTAGCTTGATTTCCTCGTGAGCCTCGTTTCTGTCGTAGCCTTTAGGAAGGAGGCCTGCCCCTAAGTGTGGGGCGTAATAAGAGAAGTTCGGATTTCTCTGCAGAGCACGTGAGGCCTGTTCCTATGAGGTGTTCCTCTACTGTGTTAATTACAGCCTGGAACCGTTGCTCTATTGATGCGTCGCTGCCATCACAGACCCAGATAGTAATATCGTCGGCGTAGATGGTGTCATTCAGGGACTCTATGTGATTTACCTTTTTCGGGGAGTCCCATCGAGCAGAGATTAAACAGCATCGGGGAGAAGACAGCGCCTTGCGGCGTGCCGCCCCCTCCCCCCATGTCGATATTCGGCGACGTGAGCCCTCCGACGGAGATGACTACTTTCCTATCTGATAGGAAACTCTTGATGTATTTATACGTGCGATGCCCTAGTCCTATTCGTTCGATGTTTTCCAATATGGTTGCGTGGTTGGCATTATGAAAAGCCTTTTTAAGATCAAGGCCCAAGATGGGCCTTGTAGAGGGCGTTTTATAACAGATTATCTGATGCTTAGGCTGAAGCATCCCATCTTATGTCGAAAGGTTTTTGCGACATCATATCATTGTATCTGGATACATGCTGTTATCCTCTAAGAAGTTATCAACTCGGTTTAAAATAACATGTTCCACTAATTTTCCGACGCAGAATGTTTGGGAGATCGGGCTGCGGTTGTAGATCTCAAGCTTCTTACTTGGTTTTGGAATGAGGGTTATCGTCGCTTTCTTTCATTGAGCTGGCACTTCTCCCTTTACCCAACACTCGTTTATGTATTCTGTTAGTTTGGCTATCGATTCATCATCGAGGTTCCTGAGAGTCTTGTTGGTTATACCGTCCGGTCCTGGGGCAGAGTTGGTGTTTAACTTTTGTAGGGCCGCGCGGATTTCTGTCTCCGTGAGTTCCTCGTCTAATTTTGCGTTTATATTCCCGTTGTAGCTAGGATGGCTGCAAGGTGACGCCTGTGTTAAGTATTTCTGCTCTAATTCATTGAAAAATTATTCTTCTGTGCCCTCATATGCGTGTATTAACTTATTAGCGGCTTACCTGCGATTTTGTATTTTGTTATTCTCATGGTCAAGCACGAACCTGAGCATGTGCCAGGTTTTGCCGGTACTTAATTGCCCCTCCATGGAATTACATATCTCGTCCCATTGTTGTTTGGTCAATTGCTCAGCATGTTCTTCTATTTTTTTCGTTGAGGAGCGCTATGCGCTTTCTTAACTTTCTGTTAAGCTTCTGACCTCTAACTCTATTCTGAAGCGACTGCTTAGCTTCCCAAGTGTGGAGAAGTCTGCTGTCGCATTTCTCCAAGTTAGATTCAGGGGGTGCTATTTCTGTGGCAGATGTGACGCCATCGCCGAGCTCCTTAGTCCATTGTTCTATGTCTGTGATGGATCGTTGCTGTGCCGTCTCTCGCGTGCTACGAAATATTTCCTTGGGTCTATTCGGCCCTTCTCTGTCGTGTAACTCCGATGTGCGGTAGTCGCTACCCAAATCTTCCAGTGTGTTGCGCCACGTAGCCATTTCTATATTCTTCGTGATGGTTAGGTCTGAGGTTGTGCCCCTGTTTAACGCGACCCATTTGAATCGACCTTGTGCAAAATTCCAAGAGCGTCCGAGCGGCAAAGCAACATAAAACGCGATTAAAATGCCCTCTAGTGCGCAGAAGATGGGGAAGAGCCCAGTTACTATACCTCACTGCAGCATATGGTCACTGTGCATGACCTGTTTGTCACCCCGCACCTGTGGTAGATTGGCAGGCGATCAGCCAGGCTAACATCCACAGTTTATTGCTAAAGTTCGTATCTATCTCTCAATCTTTCAGTGCAGCAAAGCTATGTCGCTGCTTCCACAGCTTGTCAAAGAATAACTGGTTGCTTTTTTTTATCTTTCTTCTCTTCTTTTCTTCTCGCATTTCACAGTTTGCATTTTGCCTTCAGTAGGATTGACGTGCGATGACGCAAATGAGCGTAAGCTCTGACTGCTGCCACTCTGGCATAGGCCGCCACTTACTCATTGCGCGACGGTAGTTAATGACTGCTAGAAATCGTAACACAACTTTGGTGCACAGACCCAAAGCTAGCGACACAAAACTTTATAATTTACTTTGGCACTGTCCTCCAAGAAGACCCCAACGAATGCTGGATCACTGCAAACATCCTGGCGGTCTAGAATCTCTGAAGACGTGAGGCGGAATCCACGGAGTTTTTTCCTTGAACAAAGACGCATTCCGGGCCCTTCGGACTAACGCTGCCTGTGTATTTCGCTCAACGACGCCACTTTAATCTTCATCAGAGATACCGGCCTGACTTTAGTTTGTTGAGTGTTGTGGTCTGTTTTGTGCATGTTGTGCATCTGTGACGGGCACTGTGCATATTATTTCATTTTTTATAGTCATCTGGAGCCGCATTGCTTGGCGTGCCGCCAGGCAAAGCTTTCTAACTATTCCTGAATAGGTCCCTCCCTCCCCCCCCCCTCTCTCTCTCTCTCTCTCTCAGGTAAAGCTTCCTCTTAGTGACAGTACATGTCATGACTAATGCCAATTTTTCGTACATCTGGCGGCAAAGCTTCCGTTTATTTTTTAATTTTTTTTTTAATTTCTGGTTCCCCGTCCCTGGGCTTTTGCAACAAAGTATCCGCAAAGAACGTCATTCTGGCGGCGGCGAAATGCACGGTCACGGGTTGAATGTGTGATGGCTTCCACAATGCTCAACGCCAAACTCGCTGAGCTCTGGTATAGCATTCCGAAAGTGGAAAAAAAATGGTGCTCTAGGAAGGGCTTTCGAGCTAACTTTCCTTGCAAACCGTCTGCAACGGCGCAGCAATCTGAAATTCGTATCCCTCGGCATAAAAAGAAAATCTACGTGAGCAACGTGCTAATTATCGTGCAAAGTGTGTACGTCGAAACCAACATTCCAGTGCACACGTCATCGCCAATCTGCAATCTTCGTTGAGCGTATAGGACGCTACAGAAACGGAGGCAGTTTAAAGTCATTTTTATTGCTGCCCCAGCTTCTTCGCAGAAGGCGGTGTCGCTGCTGCAAAAAAAAAAGAAAATGTTCACTTAGCTTGCCAACGTTTGCGTAAGCTCGCATTGTGTCCAGATTTCCCTTCGCCTTGTTTCACCGTCAAGGCACGTCGCGTTATCACCAGCATCGTGTACGCCAACTGTTCTTAACCGCGGAGGACAAGGCGGCAAGCCTGTGGCAAGCCTTCTTGTTATGTTCTCCAGTTTTACAACCGTCTGAAAAACTGCAAACGAAGGTTACATTTTTGGGCGCTGACTGTAAACGTTTCATTCGCCCAGACGCGCAGGGAAAACTTGTGTGAATTTCCACACTTGTTGAATGTCTGCGGTCCGAAAAACACTGCTCTCGTAAGTACCGCGCCGCATCGCCTGCTGAACTTCTCGTCGTCCGCGAGGGCTACCCATGACGTCTTGGGGACCCTCGCTAGTTTTCGATATTTAGGTAGATTGGGTCAACGCAAATGCAAGACGCCAGGACTGGCTTAGGCTCTGCCCATGCGCACTTGCGACCCGCAGTTTCCTTGGGTCCCCAAACCACTTGAGTCTCCAATGGTAAAACTCTCTAATAGAGAGTTTAAGAATAGCGTCACTCGTCTTACGTACGTTAAAAGCGAGCATATTTGTTGAACGTTACGGCGCGCTTCCCTTCAAGACATTTAGTTTGACGCATGGGAAACGCAAATGTAAGGAAGCCGTTAGAAGACAGGGTGTCATCTGGCACCTCGTGCCAAACATATCCAAGCCAAGACAATCCATGAGCAACCAGCCTGTCGTTTGTATGCCGACGCGCCTCGTTAGGCCGACGGACGCAGGAATCGCAGAGCTATCTCAGTAATTGTGCGCGCTTTCCGCTCATGATCAACATTTAAGGTGAGTTTAGAGGAAGCAAAAGCTCATTTAAACAGTTACTGGCGATCAACGATGCCGAGAGCGTAACCGTCACAAGAATGCACATTGAGGGGAGCCATGGATGCCGCCACGTTTCACAACGCCATTTCTTAACGTTCGTAAACATCGCATAAGTACGTTAACCTAGCGAAATAACGTGCTATATATAGAGTACGTAAACCATGGGAACCGAATACCTTACGATGGGTGCCATGTAAGGAGAACGCTATTTCTTTGCGTATGGAATGCGTTTACCTTTCTTTTTTTTTTTGGCAATCGCTATTCTAAAACTCTCTGGTGTTATCTAATGAAATATGTTTTTCAGGTTGTCGGCATGCCAATCGGTAATGAGAGCCGACTCGAAGAGGATATTGTGTAGCTGGGCGTTCTACGGGTCTCTGGAAAATATGTGAATACGGAAACGTAAATTTAAATTAAAATAGTGACTTTCTCCTCTCTCTCTCTCTCTGTATTTCCCGATCTACATTCGAGCTCTCAAGAACTCATAGGAGTTGAAGCATTCACATCACAGCAATTTATTCCTTTAAAGACCTCGTGTAGTATTATAACATATGGTGTTGGCATATAAGATATACAAATAGTTTTTAGCGCAGTTTAATACCTATGAGCGAAATTCCGGCAGAACCCATGTCACGATGAATGTCGAAGTTAGTCTTATTATCATTGAAGCAATGTGGTGACACACGGCATTGCCACCGCCTATATGCGTTATATGTCAAGTGTGTCCGCAACCTGGATCCTCTGTTGTGCTTTCCCTATTGACATGCAAGGCCATCTAGCGGCAACAGCGCGAAGTCCGGGCAAGACGCGTTTTTTTTTATAATGTATTAAGATGACATTATCTGCACATACGTGGCGCGGGCTTCATTGCACGCAATGCCGGAGACATTTTAAAGAACCTTCTTCCTGCGTTTCGCGTCGCCGTCGTCTCGCCGTCGTCCCTCGCCGTAACCAGCTCCGTAGCCGGGGCCAGCGCGATGCTCTAGTCGCGCGCGCTCCTGGCGCCATCTCTCGCGCACGGTGCGAGCCTTGCTCTCTTCGCTCCTTCTCCAATGCCACCCTTGTGCGTCGGCAATCAGAGCGCCGGCTCGGTGGCGGCTGATATCGAGGACGTGCTGCTGCCCAAGCCGAAACGCATATCCGCCGCCGTTCGCCACTGCGTGTACCCCTCCCCCTCCTCCGTGGCGGCGACCGCGCGAGAGCGCGCGGTGTTCTCCGGTTGCCAAAGCGCGGGCTCGGTATCAGCGGATCATGAGTGAGTGAGTGAGTGAGTGAGTGAATAAACTTTATTGTAGGTCCGGCGAGGACGCGAACTCGTCGCGCACCCGGCTAGTCCCACGTCGGGACCGGCAGGTCTAGCCCACCGGCCCGGTCGCGGGCACGCCGGACGGCCAGGATTTGCTTTTCTAGAGCGGGGCTACGCAAAAGCGAGTCCCACTCCTCCTTGATGAACTTGGGGTATGTCGACCCGCACTCCCAGAGCATGTGAGGTAGAGTGGAGGTCTGGCCGCAGGACGGGCAGGCGTCGTCGCGATACACGTCGGGGTAAGCCTCGTGGAGAGCGGACAGACACGGATATGTGCTGGTCTGTAGGAGCCTAAGTGAAACGGCTTGCGCCCTATTCAACTTGGATCATGGTGCGCGCTTCCCAAGCCGAAACGCAGAGCCACCTTCAGTTGACTCGCTAGCAGCGTCAGCGGCGTCAGTCAGTCGCTGCCACATCTTCGCCGCGCAGCGCTCCTACGCGCCTACGCGCGGCCTCCCGCGACCTCGCGATAAGCGCAGCAGTTGCGCCAAGCTACGCTCCGTTTGCGACGGCTGGTGCGAAATGTTCCGCACGAGAGGGATCGTCCGAGGCTCACAGATGCTTTATAATACAATCCGTTTGCCTATCTAAATAGTTTATTCTCAGCCAGTTCTTACTGAGCCATGAGCGAGGCAATAGGTGGAGCTCCGCAAGTAGCTGGCAAGTAGTGATCACATCCTGGCTGGTAGCAGGATTTTGCGTAGCAATGGGCGTTGAAGGCGGCGGTGTTTATGCATCTATTAATATGGCGTATTTGGTCGCTCTGGGACATGCTGACGTTCACACGCTTGCACAATGCAAGCACATCCTCAGCGTATGAGGTGAATGACTCCCCAGAGAATTCGATGCCCTTACCGAGCTGCTTGTTCGCGACCTCAGCGCGAACAGCGGGAGCTCCCAAAATCTGCCGAAGCTGCCGCGTGAACGTCGCGCCATCAGCAAGATCTGGTTCATGGCTCCAAAACCAGGTTTTCGCGACATCGGACAGGTAGAACTGGACGCTCCGCAACTTCTGTGAACTATCCCATTTGTAGAAGTCGCTTACGAGATCGTAGTTTCAGAGCCAGTCCTCGACGTCATTCCCTCGTAGACCAGCGAAGGCTTGCGGGTCGTCCTGGTGGCTGCTGATGGCCACGGCGGATGGCGAAGGCTCCAGTGGAGCGGCCGTGCCTGGATTCGCTGGAGCGAGCATGGCCGGTGGTGTCATGCGGGAACCCGAGCGGAGCTCACGTGAGAACGTGCGAGAGGTCTTGGGGAACGAGAAGCACCTTCCACCACTTATAAGGAACCGCTTTACTCCAGCCGAGCTCGTGCTGCCACCACGAGGATCAAGCTTGCTTGCCTTCGAAAGTGACTCACACCACTATGGGGGATTGGCCAAGAATCGGGTGATTTGTGAAAGATGATTATATGAGTCAACAAATTAATTAAATCAACATTAAATGAGAATAAATTAAGCTCTCTTTGGAAACTTTGAGTGGCTGAAAATAATAAATTCAGATACAATTTAAACTGTGCGGCTGGTGATTGCACAATGGATGATGATATTGTTACGCATGAAGAAAACGAAGACCAGTGAACGTGCTTGCGGTCCCGAGTGGAGGAAGGAAGAAGAGAACGACGCTCAGTTGATTAACCAGCTGGTGCCCTCCCCTCTGTGCCCAGTCTGTGGAGAAGATGAAACAATAGATCATTTTTTCTTATTCTGCCGCCGTTTCACTTCTTTAAGAAAAAATCTATAATCAATATTTACACAGCTTGGTTTGAGCTTTTCAATTATAATTATCCTTTCTCTAGGAGCCTCCTCTCTTGGACAGTGCCACAGGGATATTTGCTCAACCGTGGAGGACTTTATAATTGCTACAGAGATTGTCTTGAATTCTTAAACATTTTATTTTTGTTCATTTCCTCCAGTTAGCTTTGCCATTTCCAGTTTTTTAATAAAGATAGCCTAATTTCATCCAAATCTTGGCCAATCCCCCACAGTGGGCGTGCGCCATCGCATAAGGAATACCATACCATACCATAACCAGCTGGCCGCTCTTGCGCTCACCTTCGCGACCTAAAGTAAACGGTCCCCTTCATCCGTAAGGGTTATAAACGGTCTCCTTCGCGCTTAACAAAGTGGTGGAGGTGCTGGGTAGCGCCCACAACAACGGAACCGTCACTGCCGCAGCTTCGTCGAAGCCGTCGATTTGCCGGCCTCCCGCCATCAGCCGTGACCATCTTCGAGATGCCAGAAGAAGTAGCCGCTCCGAGGGCAGCGCCTAGCAGTGCACTGCCATACTACCGAGTTCCGTCCACCTTCGGAGGCAAAGCGGGGGAAGATGCCGACGAGTGGCTCGTCCACTACAAACGGGTGAGCAAGTCCAACGGGTGGGATGCAACCGCTCAGCTCACCAATGTGGTATTCTCCCTGACCGATACCGCCCTCGTGTGGTACGAGAACCACGAGGACGCGCTTACGATGTGGGAACATTTTGTTGACGAGTTAAAGGCGTGTTTTGGGGACTCAGTCGCCAAAAAGAAGCGGGCGGAGCAGACACTGTCACAACCAGGTGAGACATGCACAACATATATCGAAGAAATGCTAAAGCTGTGCAAGGTGGTCAGTGCTCGCATGTCGGAAGAAGATAAAGCTGGACATTTGCTGAAAGGAGTGGCTGAGGATGTGTACAGTTTTCTCATTGGAAAGGAGAGCCTCAGTTCTGTGTCCGACGTCATTCGGCACTGCAGAACTTTTGAAGCGCTCAAGATGCGTCGGATTGCGCCAAAGTTTGGTCGGTTGGCAAACGTTACGGCGGTTGCCAGTGTGGACACGAGTCCTTGCCTCGACCTTCCTTCGACCATCCGACAGATTGTTCGAGAGGAACTTTCCCGCCGCGAAGAGTTGTTGCATTCAACTGCTGACCACCATGGTGTGTACACGTCACGTGAGGCTATGACGGCGCCACATTCGGCCCCTTGGCAACCGATGGTAACCGCAGCGGCCGTAGAGTACAGCGCAGCCCCGCAGTCGAGGATGACAACACGCCCTCCGACTCCGCGCTATGACCAACGCGCTCAGCGCACGCCTTCTCGACGCCCGACGTATCGTCGTGACAGACACCACGAACCAACCCACTACACGCGGGAAAATGATATCCGCTTCATCGACGAACAGCCAAGGTTTCGACCTCTCCCGGTGTGTTATTCCTGCGGTGTCCCGGGTCATATATCGCGGTTTTGTAACCAGCGTATGACCACGTGGTATGGCCAACTGGTTAATCAACTGAGCGTCGTCCTCTTCTTCCTTCCTCCACTCGGGACCGCAAGCACGCTCACTGGTCTTCGTTTTCTTCATGCGTAACAATATGTAGAGATGAAGATGAAAGTCAGTCATGCGTTGCGCTCGCAATGCCTATAATGAATGTTTTCCATCTACCGATGACTGATTTTTTTAAACCACTGCTTTGCATGCTACGTGATGACTTGCATTGATGAAATGTATTTTAGCTTCGTACTTGATATCTTTCTATTTGTTGTTACTATTACGTACGTGTGACATTGAAAATGCTTGAATTCCACTTAGTGACTTTGCAAACGTTGTGTAACATTTTTGTAAATCTTACGCTGCAACCGCATGTGCTTGAACTACCGAAGGCAGGCTGGGCCTTTGTCAGCTGTTGCAAAACACCTTTAGCCCAATCTTCCTCAATCTGCAGTGTATACTGTAAACCGAAATAAAAAAGTTTGTTGTTAAAAAAGATCAAAGACTCGCATCAAAAATTCTTTAAATTCTTTCATCGTGAATGAGTCCGGTCGGAACTATATTTACTTTTTTAGTTCTTTACTTATTGTTCTTGTTTATGTTTCCGTTATCGATATCTGTTATTTATTTATTGCTCATTTATAGCTTCAAGTCGTCATGGTACGCACCTCGAAGCGACAACAACAGACGCAGTAAAGAACGTCAGTAGAGAGAACGCGCAGCTGAGGTCAACACTTCCAAGGACTGCATCTTGATGAACCCGAGCGGGCTGGGCCAGCAACTGCTCCCCCGAAAGCAGCAGTGTCTCCTGTGAGTCTCAAACACAGCGCCGTTGTCGGGAAAGGTGCGGCGGCTCACCGGGTCGTCAAATACGGAGGTCGCAGTACAGGCCATCCCATCGCCATATTTATTTATAGTGACTACGCCGGATCGGCCGTGGCGTGTGCCCGGTCTTTCAAGGACCTGTCTCGTTGTTATTGTGGTCATCGCTGACCTTGGTGGTCACACCCCGCAAGCGGGAATGGCCAAGAACTGACGGAAGACAGCGCGAAAAGTAACGAGGTGTTGGAAAGAATTTCCATTTCTTTCTCTTTTTTCTTTTTTTCTTTTCTCGCCTCGAGCGACATTGGTCGCCTCAGGCGGAGCCGCCTCGCTTTGTCACAGCTGCGGCGGCAGTATGCAAATTACGAGCGAAAGCTTCTCTGTTCACGACGGGCGATAGGTATACACGCAAAACCACAGTGAAGTATGGCAGAGTTTTGTTCGAATTCAAGGCAACGAATCCAGTAATGTCCGTAAATAATTCATCGAAAACCTTCTTTTGCTGCCGCACACTTGGATATACTAGGCGAAACAAAAAAGTACAATAGCATGAATTCTACTTCACCTCTTCGTCTGCACAACTACTTTCTTTCATTTCTTTTCGCTCATCCGCGTGAAGAAATGTACACGTAAGCAGTCATGATTGCTTACTAACGTAATTTTGGAAATGTAAGACAGCATAAGCCCAGTGCCCCGAGCGATGCACCCATGTTCTCATTTCTTCACGTGCTTGCATTAAGAACTCATCTAGAACGTCCTCTGAAATTTCGAGCCCCTTTAATTTAACTGGCTCTCAATCATTAATTAGCAGCACAGGCAGTTCAACGACGACGGCACTGTGACGAATGCTCCGACCCTATGACACTAAGGCTGACACTTTGGCAAAGAGTCTTCAGCGAAGACAAACGCTTTTTTAGACGTTTCTTTTTTCCTGCCAACGTATAGTGATGATAATAACTGCGACAGACGTCACGAAACAGTCGCAAAATAGCCGGATTAAATTTAGTTAACGTGGAATTATCGCGGTAAAATATCTCTATCGCGGGGAAATTGCGCAGAGTGGCTAAGGTTGTCATTGCACCAAGCTCTATGCCTTTGCTAAACGATAAAACATCGTCCCCAAAGAAAGGAAGACTAAAGCACAATCTTTTTTATCAATCCAGTGTGGTACAATTAAGTGTACTTGTTCTAGATTGTTCATTGTGCGAAATGTTGCAGTTAGCGCAGCGTAAGTACTGATGTTTTCTTTTTGCACGCGGTCAAGCAATTGTGCAAGTGCCTTTGCGATGACAGCGCCCAATTGTGTCATCTAGCACAGCTGAAACCCTGATAACATTGTTTTACAGTGTAAGCTATTATGGGCTCATTGCAAGAGCCGTTTGAGTCGTCGATGTTGGCCGTCGCAGCTATCGCCGGGATTGAGAAAAAACACAGTTCCCACCGGGATCGAAGCCGTGCCCGCCGCGCGGGAGTCAGTCACTCTACCACTGAGCCACGTCAGTTTCTTTTTAAACACGGTATTTGTTACACTGAATGAAATTATGTATGTACAAAAAATTATGTATGTACATCCTCCATCACAACTAAACTTGAAAGGAGAAGTTAAACGCGTAATGAAAATTCCATATCAATCCGGCTGACACTCTTCTTCATCGCAAATGTCCTTTAAACGCGCAATAATTTCCCCGAAATGCGATCTTGAGGAAGTTGTTCTATATGCGTTTCGGTCTTGCATACGAGCTTTCTATAGGCTATGCAGGCCTATTAGTCAAAACATATCGAATGGTACATCATCACACGGAATAATATATATCGGGTACTGTGAGAATTTAGATCAGAAGATTTTTGCAAATTACTATAGAGGGCATTCCAGAATGAAATAGCGTCTTTACAATCAATAAAACAGTGTTCAATAGTCTCAGGCACGTCACAAAGGCGGCGTTTAATTAACGAAACGAAAATATCCTTTTTCCGAAGCCATGTTCTAACTGGTAAGGTTTAAGCGTGTAATTTGCAAAAGAAAATTTTCGGAGAAGAGGGAACTGGCATTTCGCGCACTTTTGCAAGTACATCATTCCCTGACAATCTGATGTATACTAATCGATAAAAGAGCAGAAGCCTGCAACATGTTTATGGCAACCAAAGCGTTCTATGTCTTTCCGGTTCTTCACTGCGCAAGGCTTTACAACATGTTCACAAGGATTTTTCAACATCTCTGTGGTCTTCCAGTTTTGAACTTACGAGGCGCGTGAACATTTTTCGAACTGTGAGTGCTGGAGGGCTATACGTTTGATGCATCTGTATGTGCGACAGTGAGGATAGCTCTCATACGGTATTACGAGCCTTCTTGCAGGCTAACCTGGTTCATGTTCTGCCAGAATTGGTGGTGTCGTCGAATTTCTTTTCCAGACCTTCTTTAAGGGGGTTCATTTCATGTGTGAGGTTTATTTTTCTATTGCTTTCCTGGTTGTTCGATTTCCTAATGATTATTTGTGCTCGCGCTTGCTCGCTTGCAGCAGAAACATGCACTGTAAACGCGTCCTAGCGCGCGAGGAGGCACGTGATGTGACGTGCGCACCGCCTGCCGTCGATTCGTTTGCATTGCAGCTGCATATGATTGGACCAGGTGGCGCGAAATGTAGCAGTTGCATAGGTAGCGGTACAATGTAGATAGAGAAGGTTTGAGGAAGAAAAAGACGCTTGGGGAGATGTATACAAGAAAGTTCGGCAGAGACACTTAAGACTGCTTACGTGTGAGAATGCGAACGCATTCCCATACGTGCTTCCATGGGCGACCACGTTTCACAGATGCCGCTCAGGTAGACGCTGCGGAGTGCATCGCAGCAGACACGGCACCGATGGAATCCGAAGGGGAAGTGACATGCGGGAAGCAGAGACGGAGGCAGTGACGTGACGTGTGCAATGGCGCACGCACTAGGCGCAACTTTAGTCCACCATAGCCGTCGGGGAAGCATGCTCGTCTAGCACACTGGAGGACCGGGCTCGACTCCCACCGAGACTGAAATGTACCGAATTTTCTTTTCAATTCCATCAACTTACTTTTTTTACAGAAACCTGCCTGACAAATTTGACGTCCATCCAAGCATTTTTGACGTGCTTTCACTTGTCGCGCCGTCGGCCCTTTTTTGGTGCCATTTTTCGCTCACGCCGCCGACGACAACGCCGGATTTTCGCATAATGGGAGATATAATGCTTTCGCATTAAAAAACTGCTATAACAAAAACATTTACGGTACACCTGATTAAATCAAGCAGACTGGGTGACAGTTTGTCATCGTCCAGTTTCAAAGGGAATGCGAATAAATAATAAACATCATTCCACCAGGTGCGCTGACATGCAGCTGTTGCATGTAGCAGTCGCATGCTGCTTGTAGCTGGACCTGGTTAATTCAAGCAGGCCAGGCGAATATTTGTCACAGCCTCGTTTGAAAGGGGACACCAATAAATCCTCTTCATCAACGACAGCATCGTATCGCGCCAGGGGTCCAGGGATGCGACATGTGCGCCGCGTAGTCTGTACACCTGCTTTTCACTCTTCGGTACACGTTACGACGCCTCCTCGCAAGGTACGAACCACTGCCGAAGGAGCGAATCGTAGAGCTGCGCGCGCGGCTGCAGCCAGGCAACATCGGGCTCAGCAGAACGCTGTGCCGAGAACAGGACAAGCCGCAGCTTGCCGTCGACTCCGGGCAGACAGTTCAGATGGTTCGCGTGAAGACGACGCGAAAAGAGGTTTCGCCGCGAATGTCCTCCAGTTCCTCCAGCTTACGCGGTGACTGTGCCGCGTGTGCCGCAAATGACGGCGACGCCTTGCTTTTTATTTTTTCGTCTTCCCTGTCTGAGAATATACATTTTGCCAATCACTATCAGCCTCTTGCTTTTTACTTAATCTTATACCAATGAGCACCAGCCAAGTGCACTCCAAGGAGGCCAATGGCAACCAAGTCGCGCTGCTCGTCGAGAACCTTGCGAACATGCGCAAAGCACTTGGAAGAGAACAACCCAACTGAGAAAAAGTTTATCCGCCCTTCCCTGTCGTTTTGCAAAGGTATAGGAGGACCGTTTCGCGGGCAATGAAAATTATTAGGACCCACACGTCCCCTTCTCATCACGTCCTGTTCCCATTCAGACCGGAGCTGAAACGATCCAAAGGAATATATCACTAAGGGAATGTCACAGTAATGACGCCTGTGCGTTTCCCGTCGGGAATGTGCTAGCACTAGGCGTGAATTGGCGCATTTAAATGTGCATCCGGCTACGCAGAAAGTTTACTGGAGGACAGGCTAAGAAGAGCGCGCAGCGCATGATGTTTTCTCACTCAATTGTAGAAGGCAACGCCGACGCGCAAACACTAAGGCCAGCATTGAAAATATTTGCCCAAATGACGCCAACATGCGTGATTCGCACGAAAATAAAAAAAGAACAATGCGTGCGGGTAAGCCTGCGCAAGACACCCGCTGGCCTCCAAGGTGCCTGTTGTACGGTTAGTCGAACAGCGCTTCAATGTGAAAAAGAGTACATACACGTGATTGAAAACTGCGCCGGTACGTCCTTCCCTTGGCGAAAGTGCGACTCTACTTCCGCCTACGATGTATGTCGTACGACGGTTGACTGGACCACGACAGCTTCTACGATGTCTCATATGGCAATCCTGAAGGCAACACCCTCCGAGTGTATGACCGGCAGACGACGTTCGTCTATGAGCAGTACATAGAGAAATTCTTGATGAGAAACTGAAACTTTGGTTACTTGGTGCAGGTTCATCATGGTATCCTAGCTGCCAAACAAGGAAAAGAGATGCGCTACTCTGAAACTGAAACTGAAAGACTAAGAAACTGAAAGCGAAAGTGCTTCCGAACGACTACTGAAGTTCAGTTGTGAGCAGTGCCGTTATGAGCAGTGCCGCTTGTTCTTACTTGGCGACCAAGACTCCACGAAGAAACTCTTGATCTTAATCTGTAAACTCTTGACATAGACTCCCGCAGCCCCGGTGAAGAGAGAACCGAAAGACAAGGATGTCATAATTTATGCGTAACGTATGCGCATTCCGGGCACGTGACTTCCGCAAACCGTGCGAAGCGGAGAACCACGTTGTCAAAAAAGGACACTGGGTGTCGTCGGTCCGCACGCCTTCACTTCCTGGCGCGTGCTTGCAGCCTCGCGTATGCAAGCGGCTGTACGGGCACCGTTACGCGTGCAAGCTGGCGCGCATACGTCTCGACCAGACGGAGCGACTCCTCTCCCCGGATCGCGTAATAGTGGTCACCCTCGCGCTGTGCGAGCGAGGGAGACCGCGTTTCCGACAAGGGCGGCACGGAGAGGGGGCGACGAAGGATTAAGGAGACCACGTCGTCGGCCACGACGAGGAGGACGTCCTCAGCGCGCGTCCACGCCAGCGGTCGATGACGTCCGCGGCGATGGCCACCACCACCACCGCGAGGGTGTTATAGTTACGCGGTGGCGGAGGGGTCTCCCTCTCGCATCCAGCGGCGCGCGCGCTCTTGAAAGCCAGCGTCGAAGGCCAGGGTCAAGGCTGGCAGCACAAGTACCGCTGTGCATCCTCCGGCTCGCCAGCCGTGCCAGTCTGCTCCGCCGACCGTCGCTGATCCGCCGCTCCTCCGCCAAGCTCCCCCGTCGTGCGCGCTCTCTCGCTGCCATGAACAAGTGAGTGTGGAACACTGCTTGCCTCCGTGTGCCTGTGAATCGTGTGTGCGCGCCCGTGCTCCTGGACGCCGCTGGACACGATAGCCACTTGGGATTCTTCTTTTCACGACCAGTGGCTTCCATTTCTTTCAGTCTTCCTTTCTCGTCTTTCTCGGTTTGGAACATCGCTTTTTTTTTTTTTTTTCTCTAAAATATGAGTCCGTTCGCGGATAGCAACCTTCCGCGCCTTTTATGTTCGGGACCGCGGCGAACGGTTGGCCCGGCGCTAAAGAAACTTTAGCACGGTGTTCCCGGTGTGATTAGTCGTGTGACTTATAGAGAACGCTATGGAATCGATATCGAACGCGTGCAGCCATGACCGACAGACCTCGAGGTTGAATTGACACCGAATTGAGGGACGGGAAATATACGTCCCTAGAACTTGAAAGCAGCCACTTTAATTTCTTTCTTTTTTTTTCCTGACCCTAAAAGAATACTTCCGGCTATATGTCCGTTCACTTCGGCAGCGTGTGTGAAAACGATTGCCGTATCATGTCGAATGTCGTTAAAAAGAGATTAACGAAGTTATGAAGAGCCTCTAATGTGGTGCTTTTCCCGCCTTCAACTTCGAACGTTTTACCGGCTTCTTTATCGGCGCGTTTATCGCACTCGTTCGCTCTCAATAACCCAGTCGAAGACTACGGCCAAGCACTGTGACCGCTTAGACCTAGAAGCATCGATAGCACCCCGTCAGGTCAGGATGGGTCAGGTGAGACTGTGCATCTTGATGGCCGTGGTTACCCGCCACGTTATATACGCACTTTTCTCTTTTTGGGCACTGGTTCTCGAGCTATATATATAACCACTTCGCCATAAGGAAGCACTCTTAACGGTCTCTACGCGAACGGGTTAAACGTGGGCCGTCCTGCCGGGAAGGTATGCAGTAAAACAGCGTTACGTTTAAAAGCCGAACGGGTGGGTTTGTATATATAGAAGATCTCGCACAGCATTTCCTGTGTCCAGTACCAAATTTATTAGGAGATTTGGAGTTAAGAAACTGAGAACACGTCCGAAACTTCCGTTACGCCTAATTTTGCTCTGTGACCTTCATTCTTTCTTACCTTTTTTTTTTCCTGGGGCATTGCTCTCCGTGCCATCTTGTCTAAGCAGAGACCGGAGTGGCTTGCCTTAGACTTCACAAAATCCAAAGAGACGCCGAAGTCGTTAACGAGGAAAGAAAGGGAGACGGCCGGAAAGTTAGGCAAAAAATGTTGGAGGACTGTTAAGCTTCGCCTTTAAGAGTGGAACGCGATAGCATTCACAGATCTCTGACTGCTTCTCACGCTCCCCGGCAACTGCAGCTTGTGTAACCATAATGTTTTCCTGGAAACGATGGCGGCGAACGCTACGCACGAAGGCGAGCGGGCGAGCCTTCTGGTAGAAACGCGGCCTCTTACGTGGGCCGCGGATGCGCGGAGGCGAGCGCCATCTGGATGGTGTTGCGAGGAACCGAGTCCAGCGCGCCGCTTTGTGAATGGTAGGAACGCAGGACAAGGAGTTCAGTTTCCGCGTAAGATAATTACTTTTTCTGGTATATTCAAATTACAGTCCGACGCTATCACGTCTGTAGGTTGTGTTTAGGTTGTACTTCGCGATTTTTCTGGCGCATCTCACTTTGGGGAATTCGGTTAGTTCAGTAACGCCTCTGCGCCACGCAGAGGGCCTGCGTGGTGGTGGTTCGGGATGAGTTTTCGCTAAAAACGACGTCCGATGCAAGACGCCAACATTGTATATTATGCAACGGAAAGCTTCATTAAGCCATGCAACAAGGAAAAAAGGTACAATCGCGACAAGCCGCGACGATTGCGTGAGCGGGGTAGCGATCGGGAGACGCGGACAACCCGAAGGCAGCTGCGAAGACGTCGCCACGTTCCCCGCCCAAGAAATAGTAGTTGCTAGAATGGATGGAAGGACACGTTTAAGGGTGCTGAAGTACATAGGCACAGTTCTAAAGGACAATACAGAGGAGCCAGTGGAAACTGTGAAAGAAGTTCGCCTCCTGTCCAACTTTTTTTTTTGTCTTGTTTAATGTCCCATATGGCAGCACGCGGGTGACGAGAGACATCGTAGTTGGAGGCTCTAGGTTAATTTCGACCATCCACGGTTGTTTAATACACGACCAAAGCGCGGTACATTTGCATTCAAACCCCCTCCCTCCCCCCCCCCACCCCGCCCGAGTATTGGTCGCCGCGGTCGGGAGACGAACCCGGGACATCGAGCACGGCAGCAGACCTAGATAGCCACTTAGTTACCGCGGTGATTTCGAATATGTGACTGAGCCCCAGAGGCTGACTTTGAGAAAAAAAAGGTGGCCATGCTAGATTTGCCAGAGACCTACCTATCACACCGTTACATAGACAATGGAGCGTGGCAGCACAGATTTTGTCGTGCGTAGGCACCAAGGTTTGCAGGTTGCCGTATGAAGTCGCAGGATTTCATACCGCAGTGTTGCTATTAGCTGGTCATGAAGAAACCAGCGTCGGCGAGGAAGAGCAATGGCAGCTTGGAGACGCAACTGAAGATGCGTACGTCGCCCGGTAGGGACGTCAAGGAAATGACACGACGGTTTGAACAACAATAGGCGCGCGGCTGTATAAACATATACGTTAGCGCGATGCGTCTAGTCAAGCTCATGGCCAAGTACTTCTCGAGGTTCTATCGGCGTCAAACAAAGCGCGAATAGCGCATCACAATTGACAGGCGTGCACGTCCGGTTTGACCGCACCGCGAGGTGATGCTCCCCCTTTTCGTTTCTGCTCTGGCTCTCTTTTATTTGAAAGCGAGAAAAGAAAAATCAACCCACAAGCTAAAATATCGCAGCACAGGGCGAGTATTATAGCACATTGCGGCGAAACCGTACGTGCTATCGGCGTCAAATGAAAGGCGAACAGCGGTGCGCGTGGTAGGGTAAGCGTCGTCATCATTACTGCGCCAGAATCCTTCCTCGCTTTCAAATAAAAGAGGCCCAGAGCAGAAACAAAAATTCACGCAGAAACTCCTCTGGGAGTTGTCTAAGTATGCGTAAGCATTGTGCTGCTTGCTCATCTCCACAGCAGCCCGGTGTCATCGTCAATGTTACGAAACTCGATCCGAAGAGTATAAACGACTGTACTGCGGCTACATGAACTGCTGCGGACGGCGGCGCAAGGTGAACTGATGAGGCAAGCGAACTACTGCAGGTGGCGGTGCCAGGCGCGCTGATGACGTTCCGATCATTATAAGCCGTTATCGCCCTTTAGTGCCTTATCCATCCACGTCGAACTATTATCGACCGTGACCAACCGTACTACGGCGGCAGCGGCGTATTTCGCGGCCGCGCGGGCCTCTGTCTTCAAAGCGACCTGCGATGGGGACACAGTGCGGCGAGTGCTGATAGCTTCGTGCGCGCTGTGTTCTCGCCGCTTAGTTCGCGGTGAAGCGATAGGCAGCACAAAGGGCTATTCGCTCGCTGCTGCAGGTTTATCATGAAAGCGATCGCCTTGCGTACGGACAGAGGGACGAATGGAGGGACGGACGGACTGACGGACGGACGTTTTTCCTCGTTAGACAGGCACTGAAACGCTTATGCATTTAAAGATATCGCTGTACGGAGGGAGCATCATCGCACTGTGCACACAAACCGGATGTGCGTGCCTGTAGGTGGTAACGACTACACCGCGCGCACTGCACCTTGTTATCCTTGTTATGCTTCAGCCACGCGCTCAGCTGTTCGCGCTTCATTTGACGCCGGTAGTAAGCCCGCGCTGCCACGTTCTAGCACGCCGGTGCCCATTCAGGTGCAGGGGCTGGACACACGTGCACCAAGAGATTTGCTGACACAAAATCGCATCATGTGCTACAGGAAGACTGTTTCGTCAGCTCGCTACGTTATGTTGCGGCGCTGCTGTCGGAACGCGAAGTTTCGACGCTGGTTGCCCACAGCGAGGCTTCGGAAAATTTTCCGACTAAATTTAACGTACCTGGACACTGGCGCTACTGGGTCCGGGAGCCCATGGGAATGCGGCTGGTATTCGAAACCGAACAATACTGAATGTCCGCTGCGTCTCAACCATGCGCTCTAAACCTCCCCATACGGTACGCGCTGATACACGGCGACGGGCGCACGCATTTTTTCATGTCGGTCGCACTGTCGCGATCGTCCACTTTCCCCAGGCACGTAAAGGCCTTGTTGGGCGCCAGACGCCCTGTGTGGCTGCCGCCATGCACAGCGTGTGTGTACGGTGTCGCTAACGAACGCTCACATATAAGGCATCGAACTGCCTTGTCAGCCTGCGCTGTTCACGCGCAGTTTCGGTCCGGTGTCGACGCGACCATTTTTACGAGGCGAAAAAAAATTATGGGGTTTTACGTGCCAAAACCACTTTCTGATTATGAGGCACGCCGTAGTGGAGGACTCCGGAAATTTCGACCACCTGGGGTTCTTTAACGTGCACCTAAATCTAAGTACACGGGTGTTTTCGCATTTCGCCCCCACCGAAATGCGGCCGCCGAGGCCGGGATTCGATCCCGCGACCTCGTGCTCAGCAGCCCAACACCATAGCCACTGAGCAACCACGGCGGGTTTTTACGAGGCGAGGAAATCCGCGCATTTGTGATGGCCTGAGTGCACATCGTGATGTATACGTTCTAGTCGGATGTGTTTATTTCACGTAATGCAGAATAATGTAAAGAAATAAATGTATTCATTCATTCATCCATTCATTCATTCATTCATTCATTCATTCATTCATTTTGTTTTTGATGAAGAACCCAGTAATCGCGGACAACGAGATGGACGCGGATACGCCCGCGCCGATCGATTAACTTTGTTACAAAAACAAGTTAGGTGCGGTTAGCTTACCAACAGAGGGCTAGGACTACCCGCGCCGAAGATACGTCGAAAACGCGTGCAACGTGGTCACAGCCATTGCGTACTACAGGATTGCACACCGATCTTTCTCTCTGCACGGTATGTTTATTGCGCGCGCACAGTCAACCGACCGCAACGACAGAACGACGCGCCGCGCACAGTGCCGCGTATGCTCGGTGCACCGCTGGAGCTAAAATGGCGCGCGCGACATCATCACCCCGGGTCGGTGGTTGCAAGAGCGGAGATTTGCCGGCGAGGGAGTGAGTGATACTCCCGCGCGCAGCAGCGTTTTGCTTCGCGTAAACGCGGGCGCTTCGCGCGAGGACTGATGCGCCGCACAGCGTCGTGGCGACACTTTCCCTCGGCCTGGTGCTCCTCGAAGGCCCCGCGTTGCACTCTCCGCTCACCTCCCACCTCCTCTCCCGTTCCCGCCGCCATAAATCTCCCCCTGCCGCGTGACCGCTTTGCTAGAATCGTGGTCATAAAACCTCCATCCTGCATACCTTCATCGCACTGCTGCGTGTACGTTCGCTCTTGTCCGCTTTCTGGTCTCTTTTTATTTTTATTTTTTTACCTTTGTACGTCCGCTGTCGATTTTGCCCCCCGCAAGTCGGTGGTTGATAACATTCCAGATTCAAGCGCTTGGATATGTGGATTTTTTTTTCCTTTTTTTCTTCCTCCCCTTTGAATAATTCCCGAGGAATAGAGAATGAAACAAAACATATAATAATAAGCAGACGCAGCCAAATGGCGCGCGGGTTTCTGATTTTTGTTTTCACCTTAAACAGCAGCGCGATATCTAAGGCAGAAAAAAATTCCCATTAAGGAAATCCTTCTCGGTTTCTTGCGTATTCACGCGAGCATTTCTGCTATTCTTTTTTTTTTATATATATATGATAAAGAAAAAGGACGGGAAATACTAATCCACCCGCGAGACGGAGGCTCGTGCGGGGCTCATTCTCTCGTCCTCGACTTCTTGCTCTTCTAGCAAATCGCGCTTTTAGCTCTCCGACACGATGCTCGCGTCAACTGCTGCATCTTACAAAATGTTGAGCCCCAGTAATGGGAAAGAAGGGAGACGAAGGCTCTACTTGAGTACTTAAGGGTCGCTGCGAGGTTTCTTATTTTCCTTCTTTTCTTTTTCTCTTAGACATAGACATTGTTACGCGGTAACCTTCCCTGCAATATGGCGCGTAAGAAACCGGATCGCTGGGGCCGTTTCTTAATCGAACGTCGATGCTCCCGTTCACGCTATAAAAAAATATGCATACTAAACGTAGTGTTCACTGTGTAATGGTGGAGTAGATAGGGGGCTTTCAATCAGGGACTTTCAAATAATACTTGTGGTTAGTCTGCACCTCGTGTTGTCCATTCTTGTCTGCGGTATCTTCGGGCTGTTCCCAAGTAATGTGCCAACAAACTCAATTTTCAACCTTTGTCGTTTAAAGGTTTCTGTTTAGGGCACATTTAAGCAATATGCGAGCCTAACGAGGGCGGTGATTCGACCAGCTGTCGGCGCTTCCTGATAGTCACCTTGTCGTCAGTGAAAGCCCTTGACCCACATGAAGGTCCGATGGTCAACACCTTGAATCAGGAGCGCGGCCACGCCCTCGCGCGTACACTTCGTAGCGAACGAGATGTTTGCAAGGCGAGACTACTACTGGCGTGAAGTTAGAATGAAACGAGGTGCGATCAAATCAGCGCCCATGTTCGGCACTCTCGTACATATTCCACTCAAGGCCGCTTTCTCGAAAGACAAAAAAAAGACGCAGTGCGGTGTTCGAGATAAGGATTATAATAAGGAGACCTGATTATTACGAAGGCAGAAGGAGGTCCGTAATAAGACCGGCCGAGCCATCCACATCCGCGGACTTGGTTGACGGTCGAATAATGATGCAAGAAGGCCGAGAGTCGGCCAAGTCTTTTGACGAAGTATACCTCGAAATAAATTCAGACCTGTTTATTAACTTGCAGGGTAACGTGGAAACTACGTTTCGCCCACTGCAGCTGGGATTTGCCTTCCCCGAATGCAGCCCACTTAACAGCTGGCACGGTGAACCCTCAACGTGGGCTTACGGTGAAAGAAATGAAGGCATCTCGGTGTTGTACAAATGCCCGGCCGAGGCGAGAACTGTGCGTCAAGCTTTAGAGGTGCTGGCGAGATGTGCGCTTTCCTCGGCGGATATTCTCTGGCCTTGGTCTCCTCCGGACAGTGCGAAGAAAGCGTTGTATATGTACTGTGGGGAATGTTTTTTATTAATTTTTTTTTCGGAGACGTGCGACCTAGATTCGAAGCACTGGGAGCACGCCTGCGTTGGAACTTAGCTAAACTTTATTTCCTTAACTTTTTTGACATCGAGCTAAATTTGATTTCGCTTCCTGTGACGTTTTGATTCATTGATACATTTTTTGGCGTGCGGCGGTCATCTCGAAGAGCCAGTCGGTGCTGGCACGATAGAAGTACGCGCGCGGTTGGGACCTAACGGTTAGGGCAACGGGCTGCTGTGATGGGGGACCGATCCCCCCAATCTAGCACGTAACTTTTCAAAGTACGAGCTGTTCGCCAAGGCAGCAGCAGCAGCAGCACGGTCAGGAATGACCGGGAGGTTTCGCAAAGAAGTCTTTGCAATAAAACCACGGAAATTAAGTGAGCTGAAGCCCCATTGATCCCTCAGCGCACCCAACGCTACGCGAGTTCACTTCGGAGCACTGCTACGGCAGACCGCTTTACTAAACGCTCTGTACACTGCTGCTCCGCGGCACGTATGAGGTTCAGCTTTCCGTCAGAGGTGGTGAGGTTGCAGTTTCTGGTTTTTGGTTACGTCTGCGGTCAATGAATAAGCTGCGGTTGCTGTTGCCGCCGGTGATTCGTATCTCTTTATGAAAGAAAAACAAAAAAAAATATCTATGCGGAACCGAGAGACGTGTAAAGTGAAGCCTCGGCGAAGCGGCTAATTAAATGCTTTACAACTAAAGGCGATGCTAGACAATCTCGGTTAGTTTCTTTGGTGAACCCATGCACAATGTTTGTCCACCGGGAAGGTCACAACTTACTCTCGCACAGCTTGTTTTTTTTTTTTTTTCTGTTCATTCTCTACGCAGCTCGCATGCTATGCCGAAGTGCAAACACCAAACCAGGCGCAAATGCGAGCTCTCTACACAGCGATGTCACGAGAACCGAGGCCACGCACGACGCTTGTCGAGGCAAGAATGGTGGCGAGAGACGTTTGCACAAAGCACGGCGCACTTAACGATTAATCCGTGCCCTTCGTGTCAGAAGGGCGCTCACCCCAAACTGGGGAATTGGCCAAGGTGGGCCGCGCACCCGGTGTCACACGTCCATGGAGCAGCCCAGGAATGGGGTAGGCCAAATATAAGAAGTGTGATAAGATCTACGAAGTCGGCTGAACGCCATGCGCTAGAGCGTTAGAGAGGCGCGTGCGGGGCCACGTTACACGCGCAAGTCTTGTAGCGTGATTTGTTGTTTGAATACGCGGATCGACAATTAGATTACTGACGACTAATTTGTCGACAAATATTCAGTGCTACATAAGTCGGTTATTCGGCGAGGAAATTCGGCACGCAGTAACACAAGAGCCCGGGGACGAGTAGGCAAAGAAGTCTTCGATTTTTGAAACCGATCCACGTCTCCGCGAAAGCTCCATCGGTAGGCTTTTGTATATATTTGTTTTACTAAAGCCCTAGCCCTTTGAATCTGCCTATACGTTTGCTACTTTCTGCGCATTACGTCGAATTACATCGAAAATTCAGTTACGACCACCTGCGATGGCTCCCCCACCCTAAATAGCGACGGTACTGATTCCTGCAGAGCCGCCCAGTTATTTTCCAGCGGCAGTGTTCGTTACAAAAGCGCGCATCGAATTCTGGAGGCGAATCACTGCACCGCAAGGACAGGGCAAGCCGCGATACGTGTTCTTTTCTCTTTTCTTTTTCTTTTTACCAGATCTACAATCCGGGCTGGATCCGCTTCTACATTGAGCTTCACGGGGCGCGGCGGGCATACTGATGTCCTTCTCGTATAGCGACACCGCTAGCCGAGCTACGTATACGCCGAAGGAAAAAAAAAAAGTGAGGAATGCGAAGAGGAAGGTTGGTAGGAGGCGAACGGCTGAACAGGCTATTTTTGATGATGTCGCGCCCGTACACCAAACCTGGTACTGCCGACTGCTGTGCTGAATTGTTTTACTGCATGTACGTCACCTGACTGACTTTTTTCGTTATTGTTATCTTTCTTTTCTTTTCGGTGCAGGCGTGTTTCTTTTTTCCTTTTTTTATATTTATATATATTTCTGCTCAGGAAAGAAACGTAGTAGCCAACGGGGCATACATCTACTCAATATCAGGTGTTAATAATAATAAATAAAAGTATCCCGCTGTATATTGTGCTATAGCGCTTCTTGATTTGTCTGGGAACGAAACAAAAAGGAAACTGCACACGCGTAATTTCTTTATTATTATTTCGGCACGCTCGGACTTTTTTTTTTCTTTTCTTGTTGTTTTGAGTACGAACGGTTCTACGTCACCTTGTAAACATTTGTTTGCATGCTCTAAAACGTCAAGCCAGCGTCCAGTGAAAATTTAGAGATGATTGCGAGGGTAACGGGAAGACGGAAAGAAAGAAAGATAATTTTGTTCGGGTCGGTTTCATTTTCTTTTCTTTCTTTCTTTAATGGCACGGCAGGAGTACGGATGATAAAGGCCAAGGATCGGATCAAGTTTGGTCATATCTAGAAAGCAACGGAATCGTTCGGGGAAAATATTGAATTAAACGGGAACTAACGTAAAGAACTAAGAATTCGGCGAAGAATTCAATTCGAGACAAGCTCCCCCAATAGAAGCACACTTTGGGCGACTTGGGCTAGAAAGATTCCTCGACGACAGAGCAAACATACCACTGACTGCGTCCAAGAGAGGGGGCTTCCAGTAAATTTTACGTCATAAGTTGAAAAAGCTCCGTCCGTGTCGGTGAAACTACGATACCTAAATATTTTCCCTTAAAGATGAAAAACGGTGACTGTATAAGCGGAAGTGATGAGTCGTCTCATATACCACCACCGCAGAACGCCAAACGGGGTAGGGCGCGAGACAAGCACTGCGAAGATAAATGTTTTGAGACAAGCACACGGCCGCCCAATCTAGTGATGAAAGGGACATCGATTCTTCATGTTTCTAGAAAATTCATCTCCATTATGCCGCACCGGAGGTTTGATCATACACCTTTCATTTTTACTTCGCGGCCTTTCGTGGCCATTTCGTGGCTGTCTTTTCTTTTCCTTTCTTTTTTTTTTCATATTGCGGATGTAAACGCGTAGCTCATAGCCGCGAAGGAAGTTAGAACACTATAGTTAATGAAGAATACACGCAACAAGCAACAAAAGTAAAAAAATCTATCTAAAAGAAGAACACACGAAAACTAACTAAAAGGAGACATTGTGCAACCTAACCATAAGAAAATTTCGATTCGGCTTACTTCGCGAAAAAAGAAAAACTACATAAAGTAAACCAGAGTCGGCACCTCTCGCAGCGGAATCTTCCGGACACTTCAATGAACTTATGCAAAGCAGCTATAGTAGAGCTGTTCATGGCTCCTAACTAACTGACATGCGGCAAATGACAATATATTAGACGTTCATAGAGTTAAGCCTACATTACTAGTCGGAAGAACAAGAAACACTCCGGGGAGGAAGGACAAGCGGCGGCAAGAAGGAAGGAAACGCCAATTGTTTCTGCTTTGTTACAAAAAATAACAGAGGTTAGTTATAGGGAAACCATACGTACGATGGTAAGGAGGTAGGCATGGAACTCCACAGATGGATGAAGTCACCTCGCATTGCTCGCATTGTCGTGAAAGGCATTTCCTCTGTTTGTTGTTGTTGATGTTGAGTCCGTTTCAACGTGGCAAATACTCAGTAGCGGCATCTACCTGCTTACACAAATGATAAATTAGGCGAATATCAACAAGTAACTATATCTCCAAATCAAGAACGCATTTTTTTTTAGAAAATAAAGCGAACTTTAGGAATAGTAAGTATAAAGAACACGAGCGCCGCGAATCCTTCGTGTGGCCTCAGCACACATGTAGGTAAATCATTCGACGCTCAAGTTCGCCATCGTCATCGTTGGAACGGTCGTCTCGCGGCCAGCTCACTGCTGTCTCGAGTGGCAGCTGGGGCGCTTCCCTTGGAACGTGCCTGCGTAAAACGCCACTGCAACAGCCGTTGAAACCGCGAAACTGGGTTCGACATGCGCGTCCATCACTTTTCGTCACGACGTCCTCGATGCGTCGTGCCCGCCGCCGTGACTGTAGTCGGGCCACCTTCTCATTCTCAATTTCAACCTTTCCACATTACAAAAACAAAAAACTAAACAAATCATGCAGATCTAAGGCACACGTTGCAATCTATGCGAAGCGGAGCTTTTAGTCATGCGGTGTTAATAAATCCTGTATAATACAGCCAACGGCGACGCGTAGAATTGTGTTGCCTTTCCCCCTATATGCAGCGTCACTCTAATGTAATATTTTCTTTTGTGTATACCCACCGCAAACGTCGCGGCTTTCTTCTTTTTTTTTTTTGTGTGTGTGTAATCTCGTCCAAGTTGTGTGTTTACACACTACAACGCTCACGAGCTACGAGGAAGTACAAACACCGAATCAGTCGGGTGCGCAGCGCGAGACATCCACCGCGCAGCGACGGGACGAGCACCAAGCCGATGTTCGATGCTTTGTGGAGGGAAGAATGGCTGCGACACGTGTATTCACAGAAAGGCACGACACATAAGCGTCTACGTTTAAAGACTCCGCACCTCTTGCGTAGCAATGGCGCATGCCCGTTCAGGAGGATTCGCTAAGAATTGGCACATACCGCATGGCAGAGCCAAAGAAAATCAAGCGAATTAAAGAAGCCGCTTAATGTAATGCAGCGTTTTCTTAAGAGGTCAATGCACTTGAGATACCCGTGCACCGACATTATATTTTCAGATATTAAAAGCTGTTTTTTTTAACTATTATTACGCACAACAGAAGTGCACTTACTGGCACTGTATACTTTGTGGGTCAGCCGATGCAGGAGTTGTATAAGCACGTTCGCTAGCGCTTGCATTCAGCGCACATATAATCTTCGTATGCACGTATGCATAAGCCCGTAGGCAAATATACATCTATAATTGAAAATGAATGGTAACCTTGGATGGTGAGGTCCACTGCCAAAATTTCACATTATGGCAACATTAACTCAAAAGATATTTTCGACTTGTGACCGAATTTAGAATGACAACAAAATCATGAAACTGCATCCTGGTGAAAGCCGACCAAACCTAAAAGATTGAAAATTCTTAAAATGAAAAAATTTTCCCTAGCGTAAGCCAGATTTCTTGCAAGATTATGACGTCCGGCTGAAGCTGTGTGCTTAAGCAATTCAAGTCTGTTGAAGCAGAAGTCAAGGAACGACAGCTCCACTGTAGCACTTTTGAAGAAGCTAAATCGTAACGATGACCGAACTACTCCAGCGACTACCATCGCAATGTAACTCACTTGGATACCAGAAGGAGAATTACCCATTTTTGCTCTTGGTCTATGAGCAAGTCGAAGTTACTGGAAGCCCAGTTCGTTTATTCTTCATTCGCTAACTTGTTCTTTGCGACGCAAACAACATCGTCATCGCCGCCTTTACGCTATCATCTCTCGTGCCCCCCCCCCCCTCTGACGTGCATGCAACAAGCCCCGCAACTTCTCACAAATCGCCGAGCGCAGTAGCTGTGTGGCAGCGCGGTAGATGTGATTGGCGCGTTCGTCTCCTAAATGTGCCTACACACATCGACGCGGACGCATCCGCTCGATGTGAAGGGGACGAGCATCTGTTAACTATCATCTAGAAGATATCCCTCGAGTGGAGTCACTCAAGCATGTTGGAGTTATTAAGGCGAAAGCCTTAAGTGGCTTATACCCCCGATGACCTTGAAAAAAACGTGACGTGAGGTCGAACGGTACAAAAACTATCGTCATAGGCAATGGCTCATACCCCCCTGAGCAAGCGAAAAATGCAATGGCTTATTTCTCTCGTAATGCAGAGGCTACAAGCACTCAGCAAAGTGAAGCGACCAGTGCATACATCCATTGAAATCGCGCATACAACGAGCGTAGGGAAACACGGCGTCTAGTCTAGGGGTACAAAAAAAGCATGTGACCTTCTCAATGGCTCACACCCCCGTAAGCAATGGCTCATACCGCCGTAAGGCTGAGGCTACAAGCGCTCAACAAAGTGAAGCGAACAGTGCATACATTCATTGAAATCACGCATACAACACGCAGAACAGCATACGTTTCAATCTCCTGCTGAAAGGACGCAACGAAAAGTCAAAGTGGAATGTCGTTGGCGCGTGTCTGACCCCGCTATGCGAGCGCGCGAAGCCGCAGCCAAGCGTTGAAAACGAGCCGAAGAAGCCGAACTGAGAAAGCGGCAGCGCGACGATGCGAGACGGCGCATTACCAAGCGTGCGGCAGGCTTTCGCCTTCACGTGTTACGCAGGAGCTGCCGGATTTTTTATAACGGATCTCTTAACTGGCGGCTTCATATTGAATATATTGCGACGAAAAGAGTTTCTCGCAATGGGCGTTTTGCGCAAGTTGAGCAATCAAAGAGAAGCTGTGCGAAGAAAATCACTTTTGGTCGTGTACAATATATGTACGTTCGTGTGGTATTAGAATTCGGCTGCGCTTTGTTCTCTGGTGTGCTACCATGCAAGCTTCGGCCTCTAGTTTTATTAGAACTATAGGCACTCGTTTTATTAAAACGCTGCAAATGCCCTATTATACATGGAAGCGAAAATGCCACCCATTCTATGCCGATTTCACCTTCTGAGCGTTCAGAATTTCTTAAGAATATATGAATCACTATTAAATGAACTAACTGCCCAGAATGTGTTGTGAGACGTTGATGAAAATGAAATGACCATTATTTATAGTGATTGAATCCAGCACGCTGTTCGTGATTTGAGTAGGTTACTATAAGTTTAATTTGGCAAAGAACGTCTCAAAAACCATAAGTGGTGAGGCCTGGCGATGAAATCTTGGTAGTTCGGGTGCAGTCTATGAGATTACGACACGTTAGTCGGCTGTTACTAAGTACAACATAATTATTGCTTAATGATGCATTTCCTATGTTATTAGACACTCGCGCTTATTCTGTGCTTCGGAAATCAAAAGCGCACGCATGGCTACGGCAACAAGCTGAACTGCGTATCACGTATAGAAGCGTCGTTTCGTTTTCGATTCGATTGGTTTCACTTTGACTTGTTAAATACCCAAACAGTTGGACAGGAAACCACCAAACCCTTAGCTATTATCGCAGAAGTACTTCAGCACTTCGGAAAACACAAATCGCAGGAACATCAACTTGATAAACAGAATAATACTTTCTCATTGTTACGGCCGCACTTGTCGTCTGCCACCCATAATACCGGCGTACAATCGCTCACATCCTCACTGCAGATCGAAAAATTATGATAAAACATTTTCTGCGGCGTTTTCCGCGTTACCACTTCCTGATTAGACACTCTGACTCGTAAGCTTTCCATTGCGTTAAAGAAATAGGTACCTTGAAAACCATAGAGTTTCTCACTATAACACCTAGAGGGTAATCTGGCGCCACCGTCTATGGGAGTTTCTTAAGGGGGTACCGTGCCGTCATGGGAATGACGGTATATGTGTCTGCGAGGCTCGTGTTGGCTGGTGTTGTAAGAGGCTTCGTCTAAAACGTGGATATGGCTACGCAAATAACGCGTTCTCAAAGTAAGATCTTCATAACATGTTTCCATTCACGCATATTACATCTTTACTCACCCACGATGAATGACCAAGCGAAGAAAAGCAAGAACAGACGACCAACTGTTTCAAAGCGAGCGCGAACCTTGTCGTCTGTCCTCCAACTTTAGCGGCCCGCTGATACTTCTTACTTAACATGTAGTCGTACACACAATAACAAGTTCTCATAGTTAAACAAAACATGTTTTCGCGTAATAATAAAGCTAAAACAGCTTTTCACGTGCTGTTCTAGTAGAAAATGAATCGTTGTGACAGACGGAACGGTACTTGCCAAGCGCGTCTTCAAGGTGTCCTATCTCTACGAGAACGATGCCAATCCGAATCCACAATATACCGGCATTCCCATGCATACCACAGCGCAGCAGCGCCAGATTTCCCTCTAGGTAATGTAGTGAGAAACTCTATGTTGAAAACTGGTTGTCAGTCCCTTTTCAACCGTCCTCAAATAATTTTAATCTCCGATCCAGCATTATCTTTTCCCATTCATTGGCCCAGGTTTCATGCACCACAAATTAGATTTCTGCAAACATTGCTTGAGCCACTTAACGTACTAATTCTCGATGTGTTTCCCAGTAATATGCATCCCAATTTCCCCGGAAATTACGTTCGATGACATTTTTCCAAACCGCGCAAAACTTCTACCTTGGGGCATCTTAAACGGCATATTGCAAGACCATGAGAACATACTAGCAACAAACATTATCACTGCGACGGATGCATCGCAGTGCGATGCAAAAAAAAACTGTCATTGGAATATTTTGACCTGCACTGGACCAGGCCTTTTATTTAAGGTTGCCTGATTTTGTACCCGTTTTTCTGGCTGAGTTTACAGCAGTATTTCTAGCTTTACGTAAATTAGACCTAACGACTACAGCAGCTGCTATTCTTACTGACTCACTATCTGTGTACTCTTCCCATAACCACGTCTAGTGATTCGCCCATGCTGAAACGCTTTCGCTTGCTAGTTCCTGCCCATCTGCAATGTGTTAATCTTATTTGGGTACCCGGTCATAAATGTTTTTTTTAATGAAACTGCAAATTCACTGGCAACGACGCCACTTTTCGACCCAGTCCTTCATTTTCTCATCACACACCACGGCGTCTAGATTTCGGATGCGATCAATTAGAAAATCCTTATCAAACCCAGCTCTGACTGCTTCTCCAGATTATAAGAACCTGGAATTTCCCTGGCGTAAACATACTTGAGGTCTCCCTCACAAAATTACCGTTGCCGCATTCCCTCTCTGATCTTCTGCTTACACAGGTCGTGTTTGGTGCCCTCCCCTCTATGCTAGTTTCGCAATGAGCAAGAAACAATCGGCCACTTCCTTTTATCTTGTCGCCGCTTTAATGCGGGAAGAAAAAGAATACTGGAAATACCTCTTCGAAGACTTGGCCTGGACGTAACACAACTTGTTATTATTTCGTTTGGAGACTCCATTTTGGGATTCCGCTACAGGGACGCTTGCTCCGCTGTCCAAAAAATTTCTAGTGGAATCCAACCGAATGCCATGCTAGATTCTACTTTTTCCTTTTTGTGTGCTCTTAAATTAATTATCATTCGTTGGATCTGACTTATCGATTTTATTTCAACAGATAATTTTACGTTCTACAGCGCTACATCCATAGATGTTCGGAAATTTATTCTTCATTATACATTGGAATAATCCAACCATTTATTGGCCCATCCACCATCATATTTGATGGGAAACAAGTTGTGCTTGAGAATATCCCCTCTCCCTAGTGGGCTTGTGCCATGTTTAAATGTATGTCATCATCATCACCATGGAAGTATCAGTAATCATATAAGAGAGTTCAGTTCCGAACCATTCGGTGGTCTTTTTTTTTTCTCTGTTTCTTTTTTTCACGGGTTCTTTGCGTTGGTCGTTACTTTGAGTGATTGAGAGAACAACTTTTTTTAACGCAAGAATCCCGGTCCGTGTGATTCACAGAGTTTAGCGCCTGAAAAGTGACACTTGGGTTGCGAGATCGAGACGTCGCAGTTGAGGCTGCGAGTTAGCTTCGACAGCATGGAGTTATTTAACATTCGCCTCTATCCAAGCACAGTCGAGTACCTCTACAGCGAACGCATCTACAACGAAACAACTTATATAACGAAGAAATCATTCTTCCCAGTTCTATTGTGCGCTGTGCGGTGCACAACCTTTACAACGAAGTGACCTGTATAACGAATTATTTTTGAGGCCCCGAGCACTTCGTTATAAAGGCGTTCGACATTACACCAGCGTTCACGCAAGCCGCATCCACGGAAATGCAACAGCCGCCAGCAGGCATCGAACTCCATACCTCGTGCTCGGCGACTCAACGCAGCCACCAGGCCACCGCGAAGGGTTTCTTGATACGACGTCTCACTACGGGTACCTTGTTGCCGTGGTAACCAGATGCGCAGCTCAGTGTCAGGTGATGAAACAGCATGCACGGTTAAAACTGGGCACCGACTTCTTGCTTCGGTGACCTTCGATTAGTATTTTCCAAGCAGTCTTTAAACAGTATAACAGCATAAAATGTCTAAACATGGAACAGCATACACAGTATACATGGAGGTATAAAGTGCAACAGACAGTGTGTGCTTCGGTGGTTCACTGTAACGTAACCACAATCTTTACAAGATGAACACTCACTTCTTTTTTTTTTCTTCCGTTGAAATCGCTCGCGCGCGTCCTACGACGTCGCATGCGAGCGTAGGTGCCCATTTGAGATTGTTTTTACAAAGACGATATTGGCTACACGACGGTGACGATGTCGAACTGGTGAAGCCAGCACTCGAATGCCGAACGGCGCCGTATTCGATTCGCCGTTCGATCGTTTTGAACGTTCGCCACGCATCCTCTCGCTTCTCCAAGAAAGCGAGGGGACTCGTCGGCCCTAATGCAACGCGACGCGTGCGACACCGGCACGGGGCAGTGCGAGCGGCTGGCATCCACGTGTGCTCTGGATCTCGCACCAGCACGGCCGCAGCATACCGATGCCAGAATATTCTGTGGAAGGTCCGCTATGACCTGCGCTATATGCAGTAGACGCCGGAGAAGAAAGGAGAACAAAGAAAGAAGGAAAGGGAGAATAAAACGAGGAATGCGTAGAGAAAGTGAGGAGCATACAAATACCGAGTAGGTCGCGGTTTCTTTCTGCCTTTGCACTGAGCTCCGTTTCTGCAGTTACGCGAAGTCGCCCTGACACTGCTGAGATTTCTTCTCTCTCTCTCTCTCTCTCTCTCTCTCTCTCTCTCTCTCTCTCTCTTATCTCTCGCTTTATTTCTTTTCTTTCTTGTGTCCATCGCTCCCGAGTACCCGTTTAGTAGACCACACTCGCGAAAGAAACACCGAGAGCGATAAACGCAGCGTGGAGGGCGGAAAGTTCCGTCGCCGCACTGTGGTACGCGTTTCAACAGCAAAATTATAAGGGGGGGGGGGGGGAGTTATTACAGTGGAAAGAGTAAATTTGAAGCCGCAGCATCCTGGTGTCGGTAACGCGCGCGTCCGCCCGGGCTGCCAGCACCAAGCGGCGCCTTTCGCTGCAATTTACTCTCGGGCAATTTTCTTTTTCTACGCACGCCGCGGAATGGCCGTCGCCGTTAGCCGCTCGTCTGATTGCGGCGACGTATACCGTTCGGTGGCGTTCCTCGCAACCGGCTAGCTCGTCGCCGGTGTCATGTGTGCCGCGTTAGTGACGACAAAGGTAAGCTCCGTGATCAGCGTAAATACATGGACAGATGATTCGCGTGCGTGTTAAAGCGTAGGGGGTGGGGGGATAATAGGGAGAAGCTAATTACGGCTTCTTCGTACGCGGCAACCACCGATCGATGCCATATGGCAGTGTTTCACCACGAATCATGTGAAGATTGGTTGCGATGACGCGGCAGATTTATCGTGCGAGTGTGCGGTGCAAATTAGGCGTCGAGAGACAGCCACTTACAAGCGCCGAGAGCCACGCCCACGCCAACAGCGAACGGGTGGCAAGCTTTTCTCCAGTAATCACCGTGAACGCCTACACTAACGATACACTCTGTAAACGGTGCGACATTACAAACGCGTACACTGTGGCATATTATATGTATAAGTAAGCGGCTGTATTTACCTGGAATAATGCGGATTTCCACCCTTCCACTTCGGTTAGGCTTGTCTTTAATTTTCCGTCTTGCTGATGATCAACGTAGGTTGCCGATTGTCTGAGCTTGCAGATCAACTCGCTGATTGTGCGGTCTAAGTGGGGAGGGGGTAAGGGAGAAGCTGCAACGCACTCTACGCGTGAATACCACATTCGCATCTGCGTCGGTCCATGACTGCAGCTGGAGGCGTACATTGTGCCTCAACTGCTCGCACTTCGTGCGCCCTCAATAGTGCGCACGCTCTGTCAAAAGTGTATGCGGGCCACACTGCCTGAGAGCGCCAGGTTGACTACATGAAGGCAGTTTTAAAGGCGTTCCAGCGGTACGCGACGCATATATATTCTCAAGCCCTAAACAATGAAAACTTGCACAGTCACCATCCAGATGTCTGGAGAGGTACTGTCGATGTTCGCGGTCGAAAAACGCTAGCGGGTAAAAGCAGAAATGCGGACAGATGGCGCCCTTTCTGCCCGCTCCCACTTTCCTTAGCCAAACTTTCTTTCACCACAAACACAGACAGCCAAACACCAACCAGCCCGACGTCGCAATTTGTTGAACCTGAGTGGTACACCTGCCCTGTATAAACAGGCACGAAGACACACGAAAAAGAAAGGTCGTCCGAAAAGCTTGAGAAAACCATTTCGGCGTTGGGCACACAGGGACAAGACGAAGACGCAGACAAGATGGTGCGCAGGTTACTGTCCCTCTATACCAGCGCTGTAATGGTAATGGTTTTTTTTTCTAAGTACACACGTAACCAAAAGCAATCGGAACACGGGAACTGCAGCCGAACTGCTTCCCTATGCGCTCTACAGCGGCCTCAAAGGGAAGCAACAAATTGAATTACGCATGCGTGCAGCGCATGCGTAATTGCGTACCCATAAAAATTCATAAATCCCTAATCATAAATCATAAATGCGTGATCATAAATGTTCCATTCTAATGTCCCTAGCAGACTCAAGGCTGCTAGGGACATTAGCTCCTGCGTTCCAGTTACCGCGCCTGCACTTCCGCCAACGCGCCCAACAAACAACTGTCAATCCAAAGCGGTAAACAGCGAAAAACTCGTCACCTGCACCCCTGCACCTAGTTGTTCCGTGGAGTTTAGGAACAATTCCTTCCATAGCAAAAATAATTTGCTTACCACGACGAGGTGTAAGAGAATGACGTGCCTGCTTCGGCCCACGCTCGCGTACACCGGAGACACGCAGTGAGCGCTTCGTGAGCGCGTCTTTCGTACTGCCAGTCACGTTTGCACTTTGCCGTTAGGCCCATTCGAATCACCTGCACTTTCTCAACTGCAGTGCACGAGGTGCTGCACTTTGCTTTTCGTTTCGCCAGTTCAACGTGGAGGCGTCCGCACGTCGTCACCGTTCGTTTCGCTCAGTGCAGACTTGGTGCAGGACAGCTTCACAGCATTCCGTGCACTCGTATCGGAAAGGTAATTCAGCGTTCGTGCAGCATGCGCCGTGCGGTTTCTGGCGGGAAATTGGTTCGCAAAATACGAGGCAATCGAACGGACCCGTTAAAGTGGCGACCCCGCCACCTGAGAACAAAAAAAAAGGAATACGTCAAAGAAAAAGAAACGCGGTCGATGACGTGAGTGAGCGGCATGCAAGCAGACACCCCGGATGGAATCGCAAAAACGGTGTAAGTGGCATGTGCTGACGTGCCAACAGCCGTAGTACAAAAAAGGAAGAACCTTGATTAGATAAGCGTTAAATAATCTTACTCAAACTATCTAATAATCTACTGTATTAAACTGTTATTCTTTGCGATAATATATACTGCTATTTATTCAGGCCACGGTGGCCACCCACAGTCCAAAAATGCTCGTGCAACGTGAATTAGCTGCAGGCTAAGGAACCCCAGGCAGTCGAAATTATTCCGGAGCCCCTCACCACGGCGTGCCTCATAATTAGAGTGTTGTTTTAACACGCAAATCTCCACAATTAAGTTAAATGTAATCTTCTGCAGCGGACACATGTCTTCCCGTGTTTAGAATATTTGCGCTCGTGTGTTTTTGTCCTCAGGCAGCCGACCAGCCAGCTCAAGCCTCGAAAGATAAGGCACTGCCTTTCGCGTCACCGTGCAAGCTTTCTTTCGTGATTTCTTGTTTTCCATCCTTGCAAAACTCCGCGAATCTAATTTTTTCGCATCCTTTCTATTCGCCTCTGTTCCTCTCGATTCCTTTTTTATTACTTTTGATTACTTGTTTTCAAATTACCCTACTGAAGAGTGAAAATTATCGAAGTGGCGTCTGTCAACCAATTAGCGTCGGTCAACCAATTAGCGTCGGAGGCATTGCGTAAACAAGAGTACAGGAGGCATACGTGGATACCTTGGGAAATTTCTACAATAATGCCACAACTGCTTCGCTTCTCCACAAGAAAAGTATAAAATTATCTATGAAGAAAGGGGTCAAGCAAGGAGATACAATCTCTCCAACGCTATTCGGTGCATGCTTGGAAGAAGTATTCAGGCTATTAAACTGGGAAGGCTTGGGAGTGAGAATCAACGGCGAATATCTCAGCAACCTTCGGCTTGCAGATGACATTGTCCTGTTCAGCAACACTGGGGACGAAGTACAACGAATGATTGAGGACCATAACAGAGAAAGTGTAAGAGTGGGGTTGAAGATTAATATGCAGAAGATAAAGATAATGACGAATAGCCGGGCAAAGGAGCAAGGGTTCAGGATCCCCAGTCGGTCTCTAAAGTGTATACGCTTACCTAGGGTAATCGTTTGATCGTTGCACACCATGAGGAGTAAGTTTACAGAAGAATAAAAATGTGTTGTACTGGGCACACGGCAGGCATTACCAATTCCTGACTGGACGATTACCACTGTCATTGAAAAGAAAATACAATCATTGCATTCTGCCGGTGTTAACATATGGGGCACAAACTCGGAAGGTAGCAAAGAAGCTCGAGAACAATTTAAGGACCGCACAAAGAGCGATGGACAGAAAAGTGTCAGGCGTAACGAAAACATACGGAAGAGGGCAGTGTGGGTCAGAGAGCAAACGCGGATAGCCGATATTCTAGTTGACATTAAGAGAACCAAATGAGGCTGGGCAGGCCATGTCAGCCGTGGGGCAGATAACCGGCGAACCATTAGAGCTACAGGATAGGTTCCAAGCGAAGGGAAGCGCAGTCGAGGGGGGGGGGGGGGGGGGGCAGAAGATTAGGTGGGGCGATGAAATTAGGGAATTTGCAGGCGCAAGTTGGAATCGGCTAGCGCAAGACATGGCTAATTGAAGATCGCTGGGAGAGGCGCCCGTCCTCCATAGTGGACATAAAAATAGGCTGACGATGCTAATGATGATGATGATGATGATATGCTAATTGTGCAATAAAGGCTAGCACGAGGTCGTGGTTTAGATTCCCGGCCACGGCGCCTGCATTTCTATGGGGGCGGTATGCAAAAAAACGCTCGTGCATACAGATTTAAGGGCACGCGTTAACGAACCCCTTGGGTAAAAATTATTCTGAGGTCCTCCTTCAAGCCGTTTCTTTTATAACCCACTGTGCTGTTTATCACGTTACCCACTGCACACTGTGCAGTCTATTCCATAGTCAAACCCCACAACCCATTTTTAATGCCGAATAATTCCGGCATATCCTATTCCGACATATGCACTGTGCATTGCCTTGCATCTCTAATTTCTCTATAGTTTCGTTGTTTTTGATTATGGAGTGCGGACGGAGTTGCCGTCCTTGAGCCCTTTTAATAAACCCATTTGAGTATTCTGTAGTCATGCAAACCTCTTGTTCTCTCTCTGTCTCTAATGGTTCCAAGATAGTTTCCGAGTTATAGGGACACTGCTTCCCTATGAAAACCTACAACGCAGAAAAGAAAACACAGACGAGCGCAGTACGCAGACATGAAATTAGCACTTCAGCAAAAGCGCTACTAGTGCTATAGGGGGGCGGGGGAGGGGTATAATTATTTTCGGCACCTCTGTCCAGTTTTACCATCAAGTTCGTCCTTGCTATCAAATTCAAACCTCTTGCACAGCAATAAATCAAGCAATTAAAAAGAAAACAATTTCATGTGCTGCGATAACTTCCGGTACGTTGTTCCCGCTATATATACCATCTACGGGTGCAACTTTGCTCGTGGCCGCCAGAACCCGCGCATCAGCTACACACGTACGTAAAAGGCGCAGAGTAGAAGCGGCCCAGTTTCTATAGGCATTGCTGGCCCAAGACAGTTGGAATCTTTCACGAGCCCGCTGAACAAAAGTATTCTGCAGCTACGTAATTGAACCTACGAAGCCACATTCACAAATTTCACGCCGTCGAAAATTGAAACTGTGGTGGAAACGAGGCGGAAGAACACATCGCATAAGTGCTACCACCACAAGCGCGAGTCCAGGCCCGTGTCGCCTAAGAAACGTGAAAAAGCCCGCACTGCCTCCATCGTCTGCCGACTCTCCGGTCCTCCGATAGCGGTCTCCTGTCTAAATGCGTCAGGATAGCGGCCAGCGTCAGTTTTTCACGTGCATGCACCGGGCACAACGCGGGCACATGGTGACCCTCTTGATTCACTTCTACTTCCATTGCGCAGAGTAGCAGGCCAAATACTCCACTTTCCGGCCGACCATCTCTGCCTTTTCCAGTCAATAAACTTCTTCTTTGAAACTCTCGTAGTAACGTGCGTGTTTCAGCCCACCGCGTGCATGCGTCGTGCTTCGGCAACACGTACTCTCAACGCGCGGATGTTTTCCGCTTTAAATAACGGTCCCTCCCTCCCTCTCTCTCTCTCTCTCTCTTTCTCTCTCTCTCTCCTGCGTAATTCCTACATGGCATTAGTAAGGCCAGTTACGACTGATTAAGCAAAATCTCGCCTCAAGCACTGCTCTGCTGGGCTCGAAGAAAGGTTTCCGCGGATTTAAGACGGATATCCCAGCTGCATTTCCGTCTTACGTAAGGAATACTACCGACTGTCTGTCAGATATAATCGATCTCAATATTCCTCAAGGCTCTCTTTTGGTTACGCTCCATGTGGAATCCTGGTATACCAACATTCCGCACGCAAATTGCATGAGGGCAGTCGTCAGTTCCTACGAAGCAGCATTACCCGAGAAACTAATCGATAGCAACACATTGGCCACTTTGCTGACACTTATTTTAGAACTAAACAACTTTTTTTTATTTCAAGGTCAACACTATGTCCACGTTAGTGGAACGTCAATGGGTATGCGGATTGGCCCCAACTACGCCAATATATTTATGGGTAAGCTAGAAAATAAATGCTTGCTAACACGGGCGCTAAAACCTTTGTATTACAAGCGTTACATTGACGACGTTTTTACGATTTGGTCGCATGGTGAAGAGGACCTGCTTTCCTTCATTTCTGATTTTAACAATGGTCAGCCATCGATATCATTTTCTCACACGTATTCTGCATGTACTACTAACTTCCTTGATGTCAGCGTTTCAGTGCTAAATTATAAACTGTCTACTTCCCTGTACAAAAAACAACGACAGACCGATATCAATATTTGCACTTCGATAGTAACCACGTTAAACATTGTAAGACCAGCATTCCTTATAGTCAGGCCTTGCGTTTCAAAAGAATTTGCTCTGAACAATGTGGGTTTCGAAACAATTGCGGAGCCCTAAAGCGCGCTTTGGTCAAACAAAATTATCCACCACAACTAACTCACGACGCAATAAAACACGCACACTTGCATGACCGTATAGGACGATTCTACCCACTGCGAAGAAACCGACTCCCTCACCCCGGGCAAATCTTGTCCTAACCCATTCTGCGTGAGTCCCACGGGTTTCAGATGTACTAAAGAAGCATCGAAATATCCTAATGCACAGTGAACGCCTAAAAGACATCTTCGCTGAACCGCCTAAAGTACTATACCGCCGAGCTAGAAATATTCGAGACATACTATCATAATCATCTAAGAATCACTGTCCTGACGCCATCGGAAGCCGTCCTTGCCGAAAACCGCGATGTAAGGTACGCCCCTACATGTGTACATGAAAATAAAGAAACGATAAATTAATGGAAATGAGAGTGGATGAGGAAACAGCTTGCCGCAGGTGGAGAACGATCCCACGATCTCACAACATTCGCGTAATGCGAAGGTTGTGGGATCGTTGTGGGATCGTTAAGCAACCTATCTTAAGTCAACTGCAGGACGAAGGCCTCTCCCTCGGATCTCCGGTTACCCCGTGCTGCGCCATCCGATTCCGATTTGAGCCTGCGAATTTCGTAATTTCATCACCCCACCTTGTCTTCTGCCGTGCTCGACTGCGCTTCCCTTCTCTTGGCACCCATTCTGTAACCCTACCGGTCCACCGGTTATCTGATCTACGCATTACGTGACATGCCCAGCACCATTTCTTTCTCTTGCTGTCGAATACAATGTCGGCTATGCCTGTTTGGTCTCTGATCCACACCACTCTCTTCCCGTCTCTTAACGTTACGCCTATCATTCTTCGTTCCATCGCTGTTTGTACAGGCAGTTGATCAAAGAAAGTTGTATACCGGCAAGCACGCAGTGCTGCTATATAGTTCTTCGCGTATTACTTATATCGGCGTCGGATATGTGCGCTGTGCAATGAAGGGCGCGGGTCTTAACGAAAAAATCCGGCGCTCGAATCGCTCATCGTTGCAACCTGTCTACGGGGGTCACGGCTTGTACATAGTATAGCTATGAATACGCCTTAAGCACACAACAACCCAAGACTCTCTTCACGGTCAGCATGCGTGGCGAGAGTGTTACAACTTATTCCACTTCAATTATCCCCCCACGCGCTATTACGATGTCTCGCAATGCGTAGGAATTCATTTGCAAGATGCGGGCGGGCCAGGCCAGCGCGCCGCACAGTTGCTTTGGCGGGTAATCCAATTAGCGCGCAATTCCGTCGGCCTGTACCTTTTTTTTTGTGATGTTCGACAGCGAGATTTATGCGCTCTCGCCGTTCGCGCAAGCTCTACCACTTGCACCCTAGCATGCGCGGGATGCTCACCATGCAACCCTGAGGCGTGCGTGCGATAAGACGTGACCTACGGACGCGTTCGATTACGTCACGAGAGACCGGAACTCGTAGACCGCGGCCTTTTGGCGATGGGTTCAAGGAGAAAGGCGTGCAGCAGCTGCCGCAACGCGCCGAACCAGGAAGCCGTTGCCGCGCAGCGCGAGATCGAACAATTGGTCCGAGGCCGTCATTACGCGGCGCCCCGGCGAGGGGGAGGGGGGGGGGGGGGGGGACGAGGAAGATCCCCAAAGCGACGTCGGGGTCTCTTGATCGTCTGTAACGGCCGACCCCCCCCCCTTTTTTTTTTCTGGATATTCTTGCGTCTTTCGCTATCCTCTTACGCGCCTTGGAAAAACGAGCGAGACACATTACACGCGCGCAAGATCCGGCGAACGGACGGAAAATCGCCGGTTGCCCAACGCTCGGACCGAACGCTTCGCCGGAAAACCGGCGACCATCCGCAGTCGCGGCGACGTTATATGAAAACTCGTAGATGTTGCGTTCCTCGGCCTCCTGCGCAAGGTCCCTCGGCTCCTTACTTTCTCTCCGTTTTTCGATAATTCCTACTTTCCCTTCAATCGTGGCGTGCCTATACGATTCCGCTTACTTATTTATTTACTTTTTCTCGAAAGCCTGCTTCAATCGTTCTTTGGGGGAGGGGGGAGGGAGTGAGGGAAGCCATGCAGTGGCATCGTTTACTCGGCTCCCCTTTCTGACCTCCGCGCATTCATCTTCCTCTTCGCTCGCCAAACCATCTTCGGTCTGTCTTGTCATTTCACTCAATTTTTTTTTTGTTCCCCTTCCACGTTAGCATGTCCACGTGTGCGGCATGTCTGAGCGTCGTTTCTGGATCAAAGGGTGCATAGAGCCTCAATCGGAGCGGGGCGGGCTGTCTTGGTTGGAGGGGTCACGTGTCAGCGTTGGTGTAACGCACGAAAGGGAACTATGTGCAACAGTCGCTTCCCCTTATTAACTCTCTCTCTCTCTCTATGTATATCTATATATATACTTTTTTTTCGGTATCGATTACCCGCCCACTTGTTTCGCGACGACACCGAGAGGATTTCTAGATTCGAGACGCCCCCCCGAGACGATGACGTAACACAGCCAGGGGGGGGGGGGGGCTCTCCCGGCACCCCCGACGCCATCAGCTGTGGATAGATGCAAGCCGGCAGTGGAAGGTCGCGCGCCGCGACTCTGCATCGCGCGGCGCTTTCCGGAAAAAAAAAAAAAAAAAGCGGCGGTCCTCGCCGAAAATAAAAGAAACACATATATCAGCGCCGGTTCCAAGAGAGAGAGACAGCCGTCAATTTGGCCACGCGCCGCACCGGCCGTGTGGCGTCCCAGACACTCGCGCAATTACAGCGCGCGGCGAAAAAAAGAGGAGCCTTCGTTTTTTTCGCGGGCCGACCTCGTTGCGTATGCGACGCGACGCCCCGATGGCCCTCGGGCGTTCGTCGTTGCCTGCGGCGATGATTTGCCATCGTCGTGCCGCGCGTGTGCATCTTGCCACCAGTTCACGTATACATGAAAAAAAGTCTCCCTCGTTTTTTTTTTTTTTTTTCTTGTCACACGACGAAGAAAGCAGCTTTGCTTACACGGCGACTCCCTTTGCTGCGACCGCCGCCGTTGGCGGAGAAGCCGCGGCAGCGTGCACGGTTTCGGTGCACAAAAAAAAAAAAAGAAAAAGAATGCAGTTGCACGTTATCGCTACGTGCGTACACCTGTATGTCTCCATAATCTCCTCGTTTGTCGTACGCTGAGGACACTGTATCACAAAGCACCACTTGCAAGATTATATATATATATATATATATATATATATATATATCAAGTAATTGCAACGCCTAATAAGGTGTCAACGCATATCGATTTTGGTGTTTGAACATATTTACTAAAGAAACTACGTAAATATACGTAACTGATTACCACTTGTGTTTTGTATAGTGTCATTCTTTCTGTTGTCTGCTTGTTATCCGCTTCTATGCCAATCTCCCCGCTGCTCTTTAACATAGCCACGATCGGACTTGCCAGAAAATTAGAGAACATCCCGGACATCAGATATGCGATGTACGTGGATGACATTACCATTTGGGTCACCCGGGGCTCCCTCGGGGGAAAGGAAGCGAAACTACAAGAAGCCGCCAAGTGCGTCGAAGCATATGCTAAAGAAAGAGGCCTGCTATGCTAAAGAAATAGGCCTGCAATGCTCAACGGAGAAATCCGAGCTACTCAGAGTATGGAGTCACAACCTAAAATACTCATGGACAGAAGTCTCCGCCCCAGCGTGTACCTAGAGGACCAGGAGATACCCGAGAAGAACATGACATACCCCAGACGCTCCCCAAAAATGCAATGCTACAAGTTACCAGAACAATGAACAAAATCGTCACTCGTCGGACAGGACTGGGGGTAGAGGACACATTGAAATTAGTGAAATACTTAGTCATCAGCAAGGGCCATGTATACTCTACCGCACCAATGGCTGAATTTCCATCAAGATACAAGCGGAAGTAATCATACGGAAGGCTTACAAGGCGTCACTGAAACTCCCAGTCAGTACGCCTACAGAGAAACTCCTTGCCTTGGGGGTGCACAATACATTTCAATAACATCTGGAAAGCTCAGCTTCAGGCACAAAAAGAGACTCATGGAAACACCAACGGGCCGAGCGCTTCTCAAACACCTTGGGTATACTGCACAAATTAAGACAATGGCAGCAACAGCAGACATGCCGGATGCAAGTCGCAGGCAACTCAGAGTGAACCCAGAACCGAAGAACATGGACCAGAAACTACACGAGGGCAGGCGGGCAGCACATGCAGATTACATCCAGCGCACGTACTCCACCAAAAACGACGTAGTGTACGTCCACGCAGCCACCCAAGATACTAAACGAGGACGCAGATTGGCCGCGCTCATCAACGCAAACCATCGCGAAGTCACAAGCGACTCAATAATCCAAAGCACCGTGACTGAAGCTGAGGAGCTAGCTGTCGCTCTAGCAGCGGCGGAGAGCTTCAGAACCGGCAAATCTCTAACAATTCCGATTCTCAAGACGGCTGCCGGCACTTCCTGAACGGTAGAATAAGCCAGCGCGCACTCAGTGTACTCCTCGAGACGACAGGCGGCGTAACGCACCACACAACACAACCACAGCCGATCCAACACAAGATCCCGAGGGTGGCGGGACACGCAGGAATATCGGGGAACGAAGAAGCGGACAGGGTAACTCGAGGGTTTGAAGTTTGAAGTTTATTTTCTTTCTTCATTACAGAAAGAGGGAACAAGAGCTAGAGGCCATTGCAATCCAAGCACCCGAAGAATTCACGCTCGAAAGTCCACCGTCTGTTCCAAATGAATACTCGGCTTTATTGGCACACTACAGGGGAACCAGGATACGATATTCTCCCCCACATAAATCACTCACGAGGCCACCGATCGGAGGCAGTTCCAAACAGGAACTTTCCCCAAATTAAGCTTACGGAGTAAAATGTACCCCACCAGATACGCAGCTAAATGCCCGGGGTGCGGTCAAAAGCCCACCTTGTATCGCACCACATGGGAAAGCCAACTTATAACAGCAGTCCCCAAAATTACAAATCCAAGTGCGGAGGCGTGGGAGGCACTGCTGGTCAGCGACAGCCGCAAGGGGCAAGTTGGTCTCGTGCAGAGGGCCTGTGGGGCAGCTGAGGCCGTCGAAGCTCTGGACAAAGGGCACCACACATGCTAAACGCCGCCAAGAGCGTGCAAGACCGGACTATAACAAGAGATCCTGCAGAGACCAATAAATGTTTTTGTTGCTGGTGGTGGTGGTGGTGATGATGATGATGATGATGATGATGATGATGATGATGATGATGATGATGATGATCAACTACCGGATCCCGGCACTCTCTCAGTATTTGTATGTGTGTATGTATGTATGTATGTATGTATGTATGTATGTATGTGTGTGTGTGTATGTATGTATGTATGTATGTATGTATGTATGTATGTATGTATGTGCGTATGTGTGTGTGTGTATGTATGTATGTATGTATGTATGTATGTATGTATGTATGTATGTATGTATGTATGTATGTATGTATGTATGTATGTATGTATGTATGTATGTATGTATGTATGTAGTCACTGGATTTTTCAATGGGCCAAGCGTATTTAGAAAGATGAGAAGCACAACTTCGCGGTTATCTTTCGTTTATTTACCCAACAACTTCAGTCGGCCTCATAATCAAATCCTTGTTCCGGCGCGTCAAACGCCAGAATTAAATTAATAATTCAATATGCATAATGCCTTTGGTCCATCTGTAATAGAGAGAGAGAGTAAGAAACGAAAAGGGAAAGGTAGGAAGCCGTCTGTAGGAAAGCCGTGCTTGTCGCTTCCTGTATATTTTTTTTATTGTTGTGCTCATGTGTCCCGCTTTTACAGAGAAAATGTATAAATAGACCCTGTGAGCTTGCAACCTCGCTCTCGATAAACCCGTCCGAATGGTTGAATTAAATGTTTGCTTTTCTACGTGCGCCTGCACTTTTTACTATAGAACTACTGCCTGCGCATATTTTTTTTATTCAGATACCCTAAAGGCCCTCACGGGCATTACATAGGGGGGGGAGGGGGGGGGGTAACAAAAAGATGTGTCAAACACAATTTGCGGGAAAAGGCAATATAGAATACCGTAGTATAGATCACCGAATACAACAAAAAAATTTAAAAAAGAAGAAATAAAAAGAAAGAAATGCATAGATGATGGAAAAAAATACATTCGGTACAAAGCATGCAAATGCACTTAAAATGCGTCAAAGGCACACAATTCGGTTTTTACTCGACATGCGTATTTAAACTGCGCTTCAAATGACCTACAAAGGAGTCGTGATCATGTATAGAAGCAATTTCTTTTGGGAGCTTGTTCTAGTGATAAGTAGCAAGAAAGAGCGCTGATTGTCGAAGGAGATTCGTACGCGCAAACATGGGACGCACTTTGAAGGGATGGTCGAGGCGGGGGAAGTTCTTCGCGGGGGTTTGATATGGGATGCTGTAAAGGATGACGGGGTATGATACAATCTGTGCAAGTGGGAAAGCAGTGCTAACAGTCGCCGTTTTTCTAGAGAGGGTAATTGGAGGGACTCTTTGATAGCCGTGATGGTGGATGTTCTAGAATAGGTTTTAGTGATGAAACGTGCTGCTTTGTTTTGTAAAGATTCAAGCTTGTTTATTAGGTGTGTCTGATCTGGATTCCATATTATGGAAGCGTATTCAATCTTTGAACGAACTTGAGGTGTGTAAGGTAATAGTTTAGTTTACTGATTTGCTAAATACAAATTTCGCGCAATGAATCCAAGTGTTTTACTTGCTTTCGAAATTATTTCATCAATGTGATCATTCCATGTAAGGTTTGAAGTTAAATGGAAGGCTAAATATTTTAACGTAGACACATTCTCTATGCACATGTTGTTCATAAAATATGAACTTAAGTGAACGTTAGCGGCTCTGGTAAATGCCATTGTTGTTGTTTTAGAAATATTTATTTCCATTTGCCATTGCTCGTACCAAAGCGAAATTTTGTTTAGATCGGCCTGTAAAATATTAGTATCTTCAGAGGTGATAATTTGCCTGTAAAGAACGCAGTCATCTGCAAACAATCGAACTGTTGAGTTCAGGTTGTTACTGATGTCATTAAGTTAATGTAAATGAAGAATAAGAATATATATATATATATATATATATATATATATATATATATATATATAAGGGAAACAGAGGTTATGTAAGGGAAACGGATTGCTAGGCACAGCAATCATATGAAGCCAATTAATAATGCCATAATGCCACTAAGGAATGTATAAGGCAAATTATTTATAGTGTTTAATTGAGTTGTAGTAATTATAAATAAATGTAAATAAAAGCGGACGAAGAAACAACTGGGCGCAGGTTGGGTACGAACCCACGTTCTTAGTATTACGCGTGCGATGCTCTTACCAGTTTAGCTAACGCGGTCCCGTTTTCCCGCACATTTTCTTGCGGGGGCAGAACGAGCCTATAGCTACTGGCAGATCTAGTCTTGCAAGGAAACGTCGTCCATTGAAAGAGTAATGCCAGCTCGATGTTGTCCTTCTGTTGTCCAATGGTCGAGGCGTCCCGATGTCGCGTCCCAATGTCGTCCCGATGCTGTCAACTAGAACGAGCGCCCTCCCCCTGTTCCCGCAGGTGGCTACTGCTGCTGCTGGTCGCAGAGGTGGCGGTCGTGCGGTGGGCCGGCACGGACCGCTCCTCGGACGCCCGGATGTTGCGCCAGATGGCGCGAGAGGCGGCCAACAAGATCGACAAGAGGGAAGCCGCCACGCCGCCTCCACGACACCACGGTACGACACGGGGACGGCTACAGGCGTACAGGCCGTCTTAGCAGGCCGACGTCGTCAGTGACGTCGAAGCGGGATCGCGTTGCACCGGCGGGCCTCATTCGTGTGACCCGCCACCACGGTTGCTGCTCCGTTTTGCTAACACGACGAAAGCCAAGAGTGGAGCGCAAGTAGAAGAAACGGAGATCGCTAATACCATATCTCCTCCAATGTAATCATCCTGCCTTTGTGTGGGAGGAGGCTCGAAGGGGTAGCCGTCGTAGCCACGGTTAATTTAGGGCGGCCAGCCATGGTGGTGCCCCGGGATCTCGGGAACGGCCGACTCGGGTCGAGCGCCAGCGTGTTCTGTTCTCGTGCCACCTGCTCGCGAGCAGCCTTCTTCATCGCCGGCTCTGGAGGCGATATTCGTGCAGTTACACTTTTTATTCTTGTGATGGCGGAAGTTGGAAGGAAAGCCTTAGATTCGAAACAAACACAGCCACATTCGGCAGTCTAGACTATGGAGAACCTGAAAAAGAAATCGTACCACATCACGTCGTACGTAACAGAAAATTATGACACGCCTGAAAAAAATCATCTTTCGCTATTATTAACTTCCGTTATGGTCACTACTTGCGTTTCCCCGCGACTATTTACTTTTTCCCCTCTCACTGGAGGCAACTTCGGTTGGCCGGAACTGAGCTGCGTCTTTACTGCGGTTAGCATGCCCGTGTAACCAGGATATCTTTCCTGTGCGTATTAGAGGGACACTAAAAAAAATTGTAAGTCGAGCTACATTGAAAGATTAGGCTTCTGTAATAAAGAATTTGTTTTTTTTTATCGACAACAAAGCATTTATGCGCGAGAGAACTGAGAAAAATTAGGATTTTAAGCGTTGCCGCCGGCTGCAGGAGTAACACAAGTGTGACGTCAGCACTAGGTGGTACACATAGACCGGCATGGAGGGAGGTCACGTGGAGATTACGTCAACTCGTCCGTTCCGGCGCGGGCGGCTGGAATTGAGCAGCAGCAGCGGTACCTTCGGCGGCTGCTTTCTACGCAACAAATTCGTGCGCCGACACACAGAAAGCGAGCATATAGGCTTCTAGACGAATAGTCTATCGATCTAGCTCGACTTGATCTTTTTTTTTTTCCTTTTGAGAGGGGTCCCTCTGACAATGCACGGCCCACTCGTGAAGGAGATTTTCGCTCGAACCTCTGCCTTGAACCCCGCGCAGTTCAAATGAAGGGCGGCTCGTACAAGGGCAAGCACCCGGCGGGTTGTCCCGGCGCTCAGCTCCGTCACGTGGCCAGCCGAGGACCGACGGCCAAGTCGCGGCGGAAGGCCCGTGCGGCCAGGCTCTTCGAGGAGACCACCAGGCTGCTCATACCCAGGTGAGCCACCAGCCGGACCAGTGGCGTAGTAAGCGCGGGCGAACCGAATAGCGTGTAACCGACGTAATAGCGTTCCCTTTCGTGGCGTACAAAAACAACACGCGGCGGATAACGGAAAGGAAGCATTCCGCGACTTGGTTGATTCGTAATGTAAGCCACATGTAGTAGCGCAGAGAAACACATAGAAGAGGACAGGAGTGCCCGGGATGTCTTGCCCTCTTCTTCGTCCGCGTTACTTCGCGCTGGTGTGGCTTCAACACGTACCAACCGATTCGCCCGAGCAGAAGTTTTACGGTGTTTGATTACGTGCGTCAAAGCAAGTGAGCGCGGAAGACACGCGTCTCTTTACGGCACTATCAGAAGGAATATCTACAGCTTGAAGTAATCAGACCTTCACATGGCCGTAAACAGCGCATGAGGAATTCTCGTCACGCGAGAGTAGAGCGCGATAACGTGGAACGTAAATCAGTCGAAAGGAGATGCGCGTGATACAGACTCACGTAGAGGAAGTGATGCATGGCGTGCTATGTGACACTACACAGTTATTTTGTGCTACACTACTGATTTTGTGCTACAGTTGAGTTCGTGACTGGAAGATCCGACTTTCGACTTGCAGAACACAATTAGCTCGAATGTAGGGCAGGATATCCGGAGCAAATGTTTCCAGAGCCAACAGTCTTTGAAGAAGTGACGCGCTGCCCCAGCGATCCTCTGCGCTACTTTTTGTAGCTTCCAAACTCACCTCCGACCGTCGAAGTACCATTATTTTCAACGTCATACATACAGGACATTGACGTCGAGGTTCAAAGGCGAAATTCACAAAAGCCTCGACTGAGACCTCCACACCGTTTCCAAAGACAAAGGCAGCTTGTGGAAAATATGTTATTCACAGAAATATCTTAATAAAATGAATTTTGCATCCATCACCTAATATATGCACACATATGTATGGTGTCTTTTTTTTTTCTTCTATTTTTAGCTGCATTAAATATTTCTAAAGAGTGACTCTGACACATAGCACGTTTCTAATCCTTGTTCTAAATTACTCGATGAGGCGGCCTTTACTTCTACGGGAAATCAAAATGCTTCATTAAATCATTGTCATAAATACGCTAATTAACTTTCTAATCAATTATTTGACGGCTCATATTTTAATATTCTAATTGCACAGCTAGTCAGTATGCAAGGTTTATTGACTTCGAACAAATTCTGAGGGTGGCGCCGGTTTCGAGATATGCGCCGTCAGACTTGCGGTAAAAATGCGCTCTTGTTCCACTTACTTTTTGAAGGAAACGCACAATTTTTCATCCATTGAAGCACAAATGTAAACTCGAACGCCAACGCATTTCGTCGGACACCTTGAAAATTGGCTATAAACAGGTGTAGTCTGGAGAAATCGTTCTAAGTGGATATGCCTCGCATACTCACTAGCTACAATTAGTAGATTAAAATATGTGCCGTAAAATAATTAGTTAACAAGCTAATTCGCGTAATTATGTCAATTTCTCAATGAATTTTTTTTATTTCTCGCTGAAGTAAAAGCCGCCTCATCGAGTAAATTAGATCGTGGGTTGTAATTGTGCTATCTGCAACAGGCAATTTCTAAAATTTGGTACAGCTAAAAAGACACCATATATGCAGGTATATCAACAATATAAAGCAGCTAACAAAAAACCTACGTATTCGCTTATACAGGAAAGAAACACTGAAACATCGTGAATGCACGTTACATATCTGCCTGAAAGAACTCTATATTCGGAGCTAGAGCAATAACTGAAAACAACTGAGAAACACGCACTTAGTTAAGGGAAAGAAAATCGTCAATCAACGTACGTCACGCACGCCACACGAAGGTCGTAGAAGCAAACATTTCGTCAAACGTGTAGAACAGCGTTTCGCTAGCCTTACGACTTCGTTGTATGTGCCCATGATTCGTTTACTTATTTCCCACAGCCTTTGGTTTCGTCTCCGTTAAAAAAAATGTACGTGGGCTAACCCCACCTGCGACGTCTTCGGTTCGCGCTACTGCTCATACCGTCAGTCATCGCCATCATCTGCTTGTTTTTATGTTCTTTTATTCCATCTCAATCGAATAGTCACTATTCGTAAATGCTAATATCTTTCGGACACTTTTCGAATATTTTAAAACCTCAACTGCGCCCCATTAAACACAAAATTGGAGCAGAAGTACGGCAAATTTTCGCCCCCGCAGTCATAGCATAGACATAAAACATGAGAACTTGCGTAGTGGAACAGGCTGCGTCGCTTGGGTGGCCGTACTTTTCAGACTGCACAGCGCTCGTTCGCACTCTCTGAATAGTTCTGTGCTTGCGAAGAAACGACTTGTTGCTTCTAATGCTCCATTTGTGCTTTTAGAAAATAACGCGCTTCATACTGTACTACGCAATGAGAGAAACTTGCTGCTTTACGGTGTGAATTGACTTATATTGTACATCCAGTGCAGCCTCGCGATGGTAATCAGTGTGTCTCCTTGACCGTGAAAAAACGCAAAATTACGCTTACTCTAGTGCGCGCTTACTTTTCTCCGTGAAGTCGTTTCGACAGGCAGAGACTGAGTGACGTTTTAGAAACGACGACTGATTCATGGATTGTTGTTGGGGACCTTAACGCGCATCGTTCACTTCGGGGGAGCATCAAGGTATATTCCAAAGGAAGGAATCTCGTTTCGTTTGCTTGTGACCATGAACTTTGCTGCCTAAATGATGGCAGTCCCACGTATCTGCGCGGCCGAACGTACAGCAGTTGTTTAGACTTAGCTTCTGTCTCGCGATGTCTCACTGGCAGCGTCCATTCCCTAATAAAAAATCCATGTGCCCCATAACTCCCAGATCCAATGGTCCTATATGAAACATATACGATCCCATACAAAACCCTGTTTTCCCATATGTGATATGATGTTATTGGATATGGGAGTTATGGGGAATACGTGGATTTGTCAGTCGGATTGGTACGCAGATATAGAAACCCATGGAAGCGACCACATTCCTACCTACCTGAAGGTAAAGGGCCTAGCCAAATCGGCTTCATCAAATCTTCAACTAACAGTAGATTAGTCCGTGTTTACCTCACTTATGGAAGACGCATGCCACGAAGGCTTTTCCTCCACACTGAAAATTCAGATCTCCAAGGCCATGCAAGATGCTACGCGTTCATTTCGGCCATTGGAGAAATACACGAATTTTGAGGAGGAAATCCAGCACCTGTGTGCGATTCACCGGCGAGCGGAGCGACGATAGAGACGGACTAAATCAGTTAATCAGTTTACATCCTTAAAGACGCCAGACGCATTCAAAAGAAAATTAAGCGTCGCATAGCTGTGCTGCAAAATCAAGGCTGGAAATCTTTTCGTGAGTCTCTCGATTCGCGTAAACCTCTGTCGGTGGAGAATTCTGGAGAACATTCCGTGAACTTCGAACTGCTCCTCAACAGCGCCGTCCATTTATATATCTAGCCATCCATCAAGGACGCCGAGAAGTCGACGTAGCAGAGGATTACTGCGCAAGGATCGCGAGCCCGACGTTGCAGCCATGCACACCTGTTTCTATTGCCGCTCCTGGCTACCGATACCCTCGTACGGGCGCTCCTTTCTCCGTAGAAGAATTGGAGGCCGCACGCGATGGGTGCAGCCGACCATCATCACCAGGACTTGATGACATCACATACTCGTACTCTGCGCTCGCAAACCTTGGTAAAGAGGCCAAATATGCATTTCTCTACCTATACAACGCATCATGGCGTGACGACTTGGTCCCTACGACGTGAAAAACCAGTCACCGTGTTCCACTCCTGAAGGCTGGCGAATCTTGATTTCAGTTGTCATCTTATCGTCAAATAGCACTGGCCAGCTGCATCGGCAAGGTAATGGAGATAATGGTCCTTATACGCTTATAATGGTACTTGGAACTTTACAACGTCTACCCAGAGGTAGTGGCTGGCTTTCGACGCAGACGCTCACCAATAGATGGCGTTATTGACCTTGCAATGTATGTACAGCTGAGGCCTTATTACTTGATGTTAAAAGCGCCTACGACAATGTAGATCGTCATGCAATTCTGGACGTCTTAGAAGCTGTAGGGATTGGCGGACTCGTCTTTCGCTGGACACGCAGCTATTTGAATGGAATATCTTTCTTTATTTTGGCTGAAGATGGACCAACGCCGTCCAGCTATACCAGTCGTGGTGTACCGCAAGGCGGAGTACTTAGCCCTACCCTATTCAACCTGGCGCTCGTTCGTCTCGCAGGTTCGTTACCGCAAACCGTGCAGCTCTCCGTATATGCAGACGATATTTGCATATGGGTTTCAGGAGTGACACGTGTACAAGTCTGCGCACGACTTCAAAAGGCTTCAGCGGCCGTGTCAGCATATTTAAGAAGGCAAGGCCTGGAACTTTCACATGAGAAGTGTACACTCATTGCTTTTGCTCGCAAAGCAATGGCCGCGTATGCTTTGCGGATTAATTGCCAAAATTTAGCTTACAGACGAACGCACCGATTTCTTGGCATCATCATTCATAGAGACTTGTCTTAGAGCCCTCACGTCTCGTACTTGACAAAGCATTGTGGCCGCAATTGTGAACCTTCTCGCGTTTCTCGGCGGGAAGTCCTGGGGCGCTACAGTACCAATAATGTTGCAATTATATAAAACCTTATTTTTGGGCTTTCTGCGGTGCAGATTATCTGTACTAGAAAATGCTTGCCCTGCAAATAGCCGCAGACTCCAGATGTGCAAGCCCAAGCACTTAGAACTTGTCTCGGTCTCCCACAAACTACGTCATCGACTGCGGCAGTGGTCATTGCCAGAAACGCTCCTTTGACGGTCTGCATTGCTACAGATGTCCTGAGAGCACACATCCGACACCTGACTCCGATTCCCTCACACCAACTTGCTTGCTTGCCAGCAATGAGGCCACATTCACGTTGCCAAAAGTATTGTAAGACATCAGCCCTACTTGCCATCACAATTCATGCATGCTACTCGATTATCAGAACCATCGCGGTGTCTGCAGCAGCCACAAGGGCAATTGACCACTCCAGGCATCGAAAAGAAACCTCTAGCGCCATTGCAAGCTTTGAAACAAGCAGCTTTGGAATACATTTACAACGTCGACAGCTTCTGCCAACATGTCTACACACATGGTTCGGTAAAACTCAACAGCTCTGCTGCTGCAGCCATCATCATCCCGGCAAAATCTGCAGAAATCAAGTGAAAGACTTCATGTGTTACCACCTAGACGGATGCAGAACTTGCGGAACACCGTGCTGCACTTGATTCCATTAATCAAAAACCTCCACCGCAATGGACAGTCTTTAGTAATTCCAAGGCAGCCTTTCAGTGCATACAAAGCCTGATGCTCCACGGACCCAATGAACAACTTGCCTCAGAAATTTGACAGATATATCATCGCAACCACGACAAGGGACAAAACATAGTGTTTCAATTGCTTCCAGGACATTGCAATATCCGCGGGAACGAACACGCCGACGAAGCCGCCCGATCTGCGCATGAAAGTGGTCAATGTGTCTTGACGCCGCTTTCGTGAACAGACGCTGCGGCTGGGCTGCGATTGACATCCCGTGAATGTACTTTGCCCCCGTGGGACTCGAACGTTTCCACCATGTGTCGTTTGCGTTCGTTGTCTCCGGATATTCAGATGCATCTACCACCTGGGCTGCGATAACGTGAGCAGACCATGCTGTACGGTCTGTGGCTAGGCGTTGCATTTACCAACTCTTATGCCTTCCTTATTGGGATGGCCAACAGCCCCACGTGCGACACATGTATCAGCCAAGAGACGCTCGCACACATTATCTGTGTCTGCCCGCGCTATAGTGCCGACAGGCACGTGATGTTCAGAGTGATGGACCAATTGGACAGTCGTCCACTATCAGAACTAAAAGCTCTGGGTCAGTGCTCCCAAAGTACAGAAGGCCATATTCGCGTTACTAAGACTCCTTGGTCTACGGGCCTTCATAATAGACTTTAAAAACGCCGCCTCCTACCGCTCTATAGTCTACGCGGTTTGTTTGTGATCGACCCTCTTTCTCTCTCTCTCTCTCTCTTGTTGACTATAATAATACTAAGATCGTTATATAAAACGATGTTCACATAACGATGTTTACGATGTTTTAAAAAAGCTCTTTTCTGTCCTGAAACTATTTTTCCGCCCATGGTTGCGTCTTAAATTTGCGTAATATCCTAAATCTATTCGGTATTCAATTCGATTCACTTCTGGCACTATTCGGGTCGTATTCGATTTGGCCTCAAAAATAAATTACTATTCGCACACTCCTACTGGTAACATTACGCCTGACATTTTTCGTTCGCGCGCATCACTCGTAACGCGGTCCTGAAGTCTTGCTCAAGCTTCTTTGTTAGCCTCCAAGTTCCTGCCCCACGTGTTGGTTGCGGTACCATCACCCCGCTTCTAAATTACATAATCGTCACCTCCGTTCAGCACGCACGCATGTATCGCATCGCGCATGTCGTTGTTGACTTTCTCGGTTACACGACAGAGAAAGAGATAAAAGCAAAGGAAGGAGAGGCAGGTTAAACAGAGGGTATCTCCGGTTGGCTACCCATTACTGGGAAGGAGGAACCGGGTGCGAAAGATAAGAGAAAAAGAAGAAAAAGATTTTAAAAAGGAACATAGAACTGTCTCCGTGGTCCACTCAAAGGTTCTCCTGCATTTTTTGAGAGATACCGAACTGTATGACAAGTTGGCAATGTGCGCTGCATGACGTTGAATGTATTATTAGGACGTCGACAGCCTGTAGGACTATGCGGTGCCTTCGCACACTCCTTTTCCCGAACGGATTAGTAGACAGTTTTAGTTGGGCGTCCGCAACCGCTCTGCGTACTCAGGAAATCCGCGGAGGCGACAGTGCGCATGCGCAGGATGCAGGAGCACGCACAATCTCTTGCGTGGGCCCGCAGCTTCGTAGCTGCGTAGCGTCCGCTCCTGACTGTGCGGCCTTTGCGGGACGTTCTCACGTGTTCTCGCGTGTCCACGAGAGCGCATTTTTCGATATTGCTCCGGCCGAAGATATGACTCCGGCTTGTGGTTTGACTTCGTGGCGGCTGATGTTGGCTACACAGTTTCAGAAGCTGGCATATGGCGGCGCTGAGTAGCACACGACCGGCACCTGCGCGTGCAAGTCAGCCGTCCCCTTCTCAACATTTGCTTCCGGCCAACCATTGCCCTTTCGTGCACGCGCACTTCGATACGTACGCATGAGCTCGTGCGCTACGTGCGTAAGTGGTTGCGGACGCTCAACTAAAACCGTCGAGTATTTCAATCGCGCAAGTTGTCTAATAAACGAAGAAACTCGCTGAAGCACGCTTCTCCTCATAATGATGCTTATTGCGGTGAAGCCAACGTTAGAAACGCTAACATTATTTTTTTTATTTTAGCGATTCACGTACGCACGCACGCACAAGGATAAATTTCGAAGCGCTCCATAGGCTGCACATGCTGCCGCCTGTGCAGCAAATACTTAACCACGGAGAACAACTTGAATTTGTGCTAGTTCGTACAAACTGATCATTCGATTGTTCGATTCGTTCGATTCGTTCTGCTTGGCGCCCACCACATCACATTCAACTTACCTACGCCTTATTTTTATTTAACTGTTTTCTCGTCCCCACCAGAGATGTGCTGAACAGTGCGGACTATGACACAGTTTCCGCCCGACACGTGACTGTACTAAAGACAAAAACGTGATGCTGTGCTGACAGCCTGCATTCATCACACCACTCTTGCTATCAACTTCATCATCATCACCATCGTCGTCGTCGTCATCATCATCATCATCATTATGATCATTCTTTTTCGTTTACGTTTTTCCCTTATCCCCCGGGCGCGCCAGCTCAGGTTGACTTCTCTGCCTTTCTAAAAATAAGTATTCTGTCTTGAAGAAAAATATAGACGGTTCCCAGCAGAAAAGAATGGCATGGACAAAAGAAAATAAGACACGCGACACACCGACATTTATAAACGGTAAAGACTTGCTGACGCGCAAAACTTCAGAAGACATGCTCATTAACGAGAGCAGACTATCATGTATCAGTATTCCATCAATCCTGCTAACAGAAAAAAAAACAGTCCGTCGGCCTAAGAAACGGACTATTAGCGTGACAGAAGAAAAAGAAAAGGCACTGCGGTGGCTTTTCAAAAGCAATATTAAACATTCGGTTGTTAGTGCAGCGGCGTGTCGTCTCTAACCCATGTCAATGTTTCCAGCTGTAATTTTGTTGCGTGCATCTAACGAGCTAAGGCAAACGCTCTCCCTCTCTCTCTCTCTCTCTCTCTCTCTCTCTCTCTCTCTCTCTCTCTCTCTCTCTCTCTCTCTCTCGGGTCTCGTCTTCTTTTTAAACGTTGTTTTCCGCAGCGCGGAAATACTGAAATGCGTGTTCGCCTCGTCGTCGCTCTCCCAGGGTCCCGGGTGGTCTGAACGGTCTGCAGTCGCTGCAGCCGCTGGTCAGCGGCGACACCCTGCTGCTGGCTGCGCAGCGGGACTGCACCGCGGACTTGGTGGGGGCCTGCGACCCGACCACGCCGTACCGCCGCTCGGACGGCGCCTGCAACAACCTGGCCAACCCGCGCTGGGGCATGGCCGGAACGTGCATGACACGACTGCTGGCGGCCGCCTACAATGACGGTACGTGCGGTGGAAGTGCGCCGCAGTCATGAACCCACGACGTATGTACAGGCGGGACAGTTAAGGCGCCAGGCGTCTCAAAACGCTTAGCGCCTTTCAAAGCGATAGCTTTCTTTGTCTCTTTCGCACATTTTGATAGTCTATGTCAGTTTCTGGCCTTGAGGTGCTTGAGGTCCCTTAAGGTATGCATGTATGTATGCATGCAGTTATGTATGTATGTATGTATGTATGTATGTATGTATGTATGTATGTATGTATGTGTGTATGTATGTATGTATGTATGTATGTATGTATGTATGTATGTATGTATGTATGTATGTATGTATGTATGTATGTATGCATTCATGCATCCATGCATGTGTCGAGGTCGCCCTCAAGGTCACATAAGATGCTACCCTGTCTGGAGTTATGCGAAGGTGATGGCCGCTGTGCGAAATCTAACGTCGCGCTTCGATCTCGGACCTCTTAGACGAGGTTAGACAATGCAAGGCTAGGTTAGGCTCGGCTAGGTCAAGCTAGGTTGGATTCCGTTCTCTCCGCCGATGCTTCCAGCGTGGTCATGCGTATAGTCCAGCGCCCTTCCCCTCTCGCAGGCGTGAGCAGCCCGCGGCTGGCCAAGAGCGGCCAGGAGCTGCCCAACGCGCGGCTCATCTCGTCGCTGGTACACCCGGACCGGCGCCTACCCAGCCCGCACTTCTCGCACATGCTCATGCAGATCGGCCAGTTCATCGACCATGACCTGGCGCTGGCGCCCCTGGAGGCGGACCCCGGCGAGATTCGTAACCTGGGAAGTACGTATACTGCGCGCACGCAGCGACTTCGTAAACGCTGGGCGAACAGCGCGTAGGGAAGCCTCGTCTCGGAGCCACCGTTTCGATCGAGCCCAAGAATCGCTTTCGTCGAGTCACTCTGTCGAAACGTTGACTTGAGGCTTCCCGTGATCGCGCGAACAGTGGATCAGTCTGTTCAGTAAGCAAACAAATCGGCAGGTCGACGAATTTGTCATGGAGTCCGATCTGTTCACCTTTTTCTCTACAACAGTCGTAAAAAAAAAAAAAAAGTTAGCTTTGGTGTCATCTAACTCAAACGCGACAAATAAGTTCAAAAAGTCGAAAGTAAATAATGCGGGACAAAAGTAAAACGATATTTCCGCACAGAACCTCCGGGATTGTTTCTGTGTTGTCGTGCATCTTCACGTTTACGCGTTTTAAGTATATATCAATGAAACAAAGGCTGGCATTTCGCCAATTTACAACCATACAAAGCCAAATAAGGACGCTGGGGCCTACGAAAACAATGAAAAACATTTAACTTCCTTCATAGAAAAATATTTAGCGCGCACAACTGACAAGGACACAGTGAAGGGGGACACGCGAGGGCTCGTGTGTCCCCCTTCACTTTGTCCTTGTCAATTGTGCGCGCTAAATATTTTACTATGAATTCGTACCAACTCGCCCAACTATCAGTTCTCCTGCATTTAACTTCGTTTTCTTTAATTAATGTGTACAGAAATGTTTGGAGAGCGTTATACTAAAAAAAAAGAAATGAAAATCGATCATAAGGGCCGATTGGGCCCCCTTGAAGCGGAACCCACACCTACCGCACGCCGCGTTTCCGTGAACCATGCTTCGTTCCAATGCTCGCTTCGTGGATACCAATAGAGCTAGCGCGAAGCCCCCTGCGCAAGCCATATGCTGACCTGACGTGGAGAACGAGCCCAACAATAGCAGACGCACGTGCTCGAAGTTGTGTGCAGCGAAGAGCACGTTAGTCAACTGTCGTGGGAGATTGACTCCTCCTTTTCTTGCGCATACCTGTGCACCAGGCTCTACAATGTTTGCCCTAATAGCAAAAGGAAGGCGATGACCTAGGAGAAAACGACAGGATCGCGCTTCTTCTGGCATTTTCTCTCCCGTCTTCGCTCTTTTTTACGCTGCTAGTGCAAACAGGCGTACCTATATAAACTTGACCAAATCTCACTTCGTGTACGCTCTAGCAAATATTGTTGCTAGGCCGTCACCTGGCAAAGGTTTCCGCCCCTCTCTCAGCGCCTTGAGCGCGAAATTAAAAAAAAAATGTCAGTTTGAGCAGTACCGATCTGGTTAATCCACGCTCCGTTGTCTTACCCACCAAGGGTGAAGACTCCAGCTCTGGCGGCCAAGAAAATGCTGCTGCAGGACTTCGGTCGTAACAACACCGGTCGGCGACGAGCCAATCGCAACGTCCGACTGAAAATATTGGCCGGAGATGGGCCTCACAGCGGCCATCGGCTTTCATTTAACTAAGGGAACTTCTTCTCCCGTATTTCCTTATCTCGCTCTATGTGCCGAGGACTCGCGCATCTCAGCCAACCCTTCTGACCGGTGTATCGTGTTCTGGTACCTGGAAACGTGGGAATCAGTTTCTACGCGGCTTGGACTCCTTCAAAAAAAAACCGCGTCGTTGCTCGACGTACGATATCAGCGCGAAAAACGCAACCCTAAGCAGACGGCATTCCGAACGCCCACCACTTTGTTCTCCGCGCGCGTATTCAGCGGGAAAGCCAAACACGCAGGCCGCTCTGCTGGCAGATGTACGGACAACCAGAGCCGCGGCCATTACGCGGGCGTGCGAGATAATCCGACAAGCTTTACTCACACGAAGGATGTCTGGCGCTCTCGGAAGTGAGCGTTGCGCGGGCAACCAGCCACTTTGAGAAACAAAAACGAGAACGGGGAACGCACAGATGCCCCAGCGGAGCCTTAATTTAATCGAGCGATACGGCGCGTTTCACAGCCGCGTCTTCTCCCTTTCCTTGGTTTTTCCTATCTGACCCTCGACGTGAGGGGAAAGAGGGGATGCAGTTGGGGGAAGGGCGCACGGGAAAACGGCTGTCATATATTGCCTGCCCGCGAGCGCGATCCTTGAGCGTCGGCCCGTGGAGGATTCCCCAGGGTGCTGCCTCACTCTATTCAATTAGGGACTCTCGAGTGGAGTCTTTCGGTTACCTCTTATTTTTTTTAGTTTTCCTTTATCTGGTTAGTTATTTTCTTACAGCCAGAGATCTCTCTTTCGTTCACGTATCACGAGTGTTGCCGAGTGGATACGCCGGAGATGACAAAGCGCGCAGAGTAAAGCCTTTCCTGACTCGAGTGAACGCGTACAGTTTATATATAGTTAGCATTGTGTTTACGAGCGGGCTGTTTCGACACAAACATTTACGTGTTTCCGGGAGAGCGTGGATTTAGTGTTGGCTCCATTGGCTTGGATGCCTTTCTTCAATCCGAGGCTCTCTCCTGGCGAGAGCTGTAATCTCTCTCTCTCTCTCTCTCTCTCTCTCTCTCTCTCTGCGTCACCTGTGATATCTGCCTTAGTGCACCCAGAACGCCCCGGCGTCTGCACGTACACTCAAGTGTTGGTGCCGCCGGGACGATGCTTTTGGCCGCACTCGTCATAAGCGCCTTAAGGAGGTCACGTGGCAAAACTTAGCAGCCCAGCGAAGTCATGGGCGAGCGACGTAACACGCGCTCTCGCTGACAAGGCACGCCGACGGCAGCATAATTGGACCTTTGGGTTTTTCTTTGTAAATGAATTATAAATTGGTTATGAATGAGCAGTGTATACAAATGAAGTTAAATGAATAATGTATACAATTGAAGTTATCTTTGTAAAGAAGCGGGGCTGGTAGCTGTCTACAGTAGGACACGACTTGGGCTAGTTCGTCTTGCATTACATTTACAGTAGATTAGCGCAACTTAATAACGGACACACGGTTCCTATAGTAGCACACGTCCTTATCCACTTTGTTCTTTGTGTCCGTCGTTCATTTGCGCGAGTCTACCATAATTATAATGATAGTCTAAGTTTCTTATTCGAAACCTTTTAATAGCGCCTATACATAGCGCACATGTATACTTGGTGGTTAGCGGCTGTGACTTAAGTCGCAGCATCGAGATTTTCCGCAACTCCGATTTTTTTCTTTCATTTTTTTTTTCTTTTTTTTTTTTGCGGGCAGCCGCCGACGGTGCTTATGGTAGTCGGAATGTCTTAATCATGTATCACTTGCGGCGAGCGGTAATGCATGTTTTTTTATTTTATTTTTCTTGTTCTTTTTTTAGTTTTCGGGTCACAAACGTCTACTCTTGTGAGCCTTTCCTGAGGCCCATGCACTCGTTTTTCAAGCCTAACATTTTCCACTTAGGCTCTCACGTATCTACACTATACCTGGATCTAGGTTTTTCTATACGTGAACAGACCATGCTCTACCGTCTGGGGCTAGACGTTGTCTTTACGAACTCATATGCTTTCCTCATTGGAATGGCCAACAGCCCCACGTGCAACATCAACGAGACGCTCGCACATATTATCTGGGTCTGCCCGCGATATAGTGCTCAGAGACAAGTGATGTGCAGAGTACTGGACCAGTTGGACAATCGTCCGCTATCAGAACTGAAAGCTTTATGCCAATGCTCTGAAAGAACATCCGCGTTGAAGGCCTTACTCGCGTTATGAAGGTCCCTGCGGTCTACGGAGCTTCACGACAGACTGTAAGAATGCCGCCCCCTACCGCTCTGTAGCGTAGGCGCTTTGTTCGTGCTTGTCTCTCTTTCTCTCTGTCTCCCCCTTCCACTCTGTTTCTCTTTTTATCCCCCTTAACCCTTTCCGCTGCGCAGGATAGCCAACCGGAACTACCTCTGGTTAACCTCCCTGCCTTTCTCTGCATTATCTTATCTCTCTCTATCTGTACGCCACTTGAAATTTTGTTGCAGTTGGTCTTTAAATGCGGGAGGGGGGGGGGGGGGGAGAGAAAAATTGCCATAGCTGTTCGGCGTTCAGTGGCACGCCTGTGTAAAGTCCCTCGTTGACCGACAGCGCTGTCGTTGCACGCTGAATCAGTGCGCTCGCGCACTTCTCTGCCCGCAGACCCGAACAACCCGATCGACTGCTGCAGCCCCGACCGGTGGGTGTTGCCCGAGTGTTACTCCATCGCGGTGCCAGCGGGCGACCCCTTCTTCGGGCCGCTGGGACAGACGTGCCTCAACCTGCCGCGCTCGGCACCCTGCTCCTGCCAGCTGGGTGAGCACTTCGCCCGCCACGTTTGCGCCCGCACCAAACAACTCCTCACGTCTTGACCGAGGTCGATGGCGCCACGGTGACACTTTCGAATGTCCGTTTCTGCAGCGCGCAGTCCAGGAGTGAAACTTAACTTAGGGGGTTTTACGTGCCAAAACCACTTTCTGATTATGAGGCACGCCGTAGTGGGGGACTCCGGAAATTTCGACCACCTGGGGTTCTTTAACGTGTACCTAAATCTAAGTACACGGGTGTTTTCGCATTTCGCCCCCATCCAGGAGTGACACCGAATCGGTGCACGGATTACTAATTGCGTGTGTCACTACAACCACCTTTACGAGCACATATGATGGAGGACGTAATTGATAAAGAGCCACTACCAGCTTGATTTTCTTCCTTATATCACTTAACGACTACATTCTATTGTGTAGATCCTTTCTAGAGAAAGTGGGTCTGTTCTGTGTGTACTACTTCCATTCCCAGATAGTGTACTGTTACTGAACTACACTAGCATAGACATTGTATTAGCTGCCTCATTATTTCTCATTATTGTTGTGAAGAGCATTCTTTTAATACTGACCGTGGCTTGTATAAGTAGTACTGTCCACATGCCTTGGTCTCACGTGAGACTGGCAGCATTGAAAACAAAATAAAATAAATAAATAAAGTGCACGCCGCTGGCACTCGGATGGTGTGGAGCTGTGAACGGACTCTCGGTGACCAGTAGTAACAATAATAATAATAATAATAATAATAATAATAATAATAATAATAATAATAATAATAATAATAATAATAATAATAATAATAATAATAATGGACCGAATCATCGCTATTCGGGGCCAGCAGTTTCTCCTGTTTGTTTGTGTTATTCCCAATAGATTTCTTATGCCCGTGACCGACAGCGCGATGTCGAATCTCCACTCGGACCCCTTTAACGTGCGAACGTTAGTTGGACTTCAAATAGCGCTTATCTAGTTAACCAAGCGCCGCTGGTCAATTATGAGATCGCCCTCAAAGCGTGCGTTGCAGGCGCGGAATCCAAACAGCGCCAGCAATGCAGTCACGTCCATTGAAAGCCAAATCCGTTAAAACATAAATAAATAACATTCTAGACTCCCATCTGCAAGTATGTTTAACGACCTCGCGTTGGAGACACATATTCGAGATACATTGAACAGACATCATCGACCAGCACGTGACATTTTCTGCAAAACGCCTCCCCCCTGCACATCCGGCTGACCTAAGTAGAACGCCAGTGTTTTTCTCGGGTAACTTCGGGGACGGTTGCTTCGAATTTTTTTTCATCAAAGAGAAAACTTCTCAACCACCCGAAAGCAGCTCGCAGCTACAATGAAAAGGCTTCTCAGAAAGAAAACGTCTTGCTGGTGGTGGTGTCGAACCCGGGACCAACGCCTTTCCGGGGCTAGCAGAACGAAGTCAAAGGCCCACGCAGGGACGCCGATCAATTCTGCTGAAATCCGAAAGACGGGGGAAGTTTCATGAAACAGAAAAAAAAAAGATGTTTGTTTGTTTGTTCGTTTGTTTTAACCACTCGAACTGCCAAACATCTGTCACATCAGAAATATGTTGGCTTGTTCACGGTTACATGTGGCTGTGGCGTGTGCATTCGTACAAAAAAAAAATATTTCTTTAGTGAAGTAATCAGTATTGAAATTAACTAACTGGTAATTCGTTTTCTTAACTACCCACAAGTGAAGGCTCGATGCTAGATTTTAAAAATTTGGGCTAAGTGCGCTATAATTCTCACGCTAAAATGAGCGTATCAAAAAAAAAAAGCAATTCATCGGGCTTAACGGATCTTTAAATGCCCTATTCGTGATGTCGCTGTGTTTAACGCCTTCAATGCAACGGGCTTCCCGCTCGGCAGGTCCTCGCGAGCAGCAGGACTCGCTGACGTCATACCTGGATGCATCGCACATCTACGGCAGCAGCGACGACGACACCAACCGGCTCCGACAGTTTCAGTCCGGTAAGTGCCTGTTTACGTCATTCGCGACCATCAGTCTGTGTAGCTGAGCTGGTAACAGCAGCGCGCTTAAGAGACGCAAGGAGAAGCGGCTGAACCCACTCAGGTGCCATGTGCACAATCTCGTACGCCACAGTAGTGCATCAAAAGCACTGACGCAAATAACGACGTTTAAAATGCGTCGCGTAGATGTTGACGATGAGCGAAACGGGAGCAAGGCGAAAGCACGAGCCAACGTTTCGACAAGTGGACTTGCCTTAGTTGACTTGTCTTCTTCAAGGCAAGTCCACTCGTCGAAACGTTGACTTGTGCTATCACCTTGCTCTCGTTTTGCTCATCGTCTTGAATTTCTATCTCCCGTCCTTCCCGTGTTTTTCATGTAGATCTTGAAACACTTCCGACTGGACTTGCGCTGCGAGGGTGAGTAATACGAGTGACATGTTTCAGTAAAACCAGTCGGAAGGTAAACGGTTGGGTGTTCGCTGTAACTGTCAGCATGTAGCCATGTAGCGGGTTCACTTTTTCACTGCTTTTTTTTTCGCAATGTTTCACAATAGGCATATTTTCCAAGTGACTATAGATAGGTGCCTTTGGAGTATCGTAGACGTGAACCAGTTGATGTTCTCATATCTGACCGTCACTCTAAAGAGTCGTCGCATGAAGTCCACATTCTGTACACGTGGCAAAACTCACTGCAGGATTGAAAATTCTTAATCTGTTCTGGCAGCTGTACCCTTATCGTAATCCCAAAGGTACAGGGAATGTGGGAAACTAAATTTTCAATGCGCAGAAATAACTGGCGCCTGAGGGACCGAACACCACGCTTGCTAATTTAATTAGTAAGCGAATGTTTGCTGCAAGTATACGGCCGATGAAGCTACGAACCTTACTTTTTGTGGAGTTGCGCTACACTTTGCTGTCTCAATCAATGCTTCGCCTTTCGTGCGAAACCACGACTTTTTCAAGCTTGACGCATGACGACGGTGCAGTGAGCACATTGACATGACGAAGGAATGACGTTGACGAAACGATGAAGGCAGTAGCACGACGACTTCGTGAGGATAACGGGATGTCGACGATTGTGCGACGAAGCTGGAACGACCACGTCGGCATGACGACGGCTGTCTGATGACAACGCAATGAAGACGTTGGCGTGACAACAGCGGCATAATCGCTGTTGAATGACGACACCACAATTACGATAAAACGACCGCGAAGGAATGACATCGAGGCAACGACGAAACGGTATATGAGAGCAAGACGACTGTATGACGACGGCGCAATGACAACTTGTCACGACAATGGGACGACGGCGAGGGTATGACGGCGATGGCGGGACGACAACGGCACGACGAGAATTGTCGCGCCGTTGATATTTTGTTTTATTCGTTTCAAACCAAAGTAACACCGACTTCTGAAACATTCGTAAGCAAAAGAAGCAAGGACTTACGACATATTTACTATTTCTCTGGGTTAAAGACAAATTTAGAAAACGCGTGCGATTGGTACATTTGGTTAAGTGCGGGGATAGTCTGATTCCGGCATTGTTGGTTAAGCCTCATAGTTACGTGAAGCAGCGCTAATGTACCGGATTAATTACGACAGTATCCGCCGCGGGTATCTTGCACGCTATACGGCACACGTTCGCAGACGCCTTGCCATAATTTGAAGCCACGCTCCTTTGCCTTCTCCCAAAGGTCTCCTGCGTGCACAGTCACTGGAGGGCGAGGAGCTCCTGCCCCAGAGCTTCTTCCCAGCCGAGGATCGGTGCAGCAACTTGGAGACCGGCGAGATCTGCTTCCGAGGAGGTAGGTGATGCGACTCGCGGCCGCTCCCGCTTGACTCGGTGAGCCACACAGAGTCGTGGTAACAGTTACGCCATCGAGGTCTTCTTGTGAAAAAGCGCATACATCGCAATTTCGATAAAAGAATATGTTGCTGAGGCAAATGTTCCGTGACATAGCTCACTCATACGTGTGTACAGTATAGATTGACTTGGTATTCCCAACCAAAACGAGGCAAAGACACGGGTAAACCACCCACGTGTATTTTATATATGCATGCCTGTACTCTACAGTTCTCGCCTTGCTTCGCACCCTTTCACGAACTCGTTAGTACTACCGATTGGTGTCCCTTTCCCTTTTCAAGGAGCAAGCTGGTGCTCACTGCGCGACTACGCGCATGCGCAGGGGACGAGCGCGTCAACGAACATCCGGCGCTGACGAGCATGCACACGGTGTGGCTTCGGCAGCACAACCGCGTCGCCCGCCGCCTGCAGCAGCTCAACACACACTGGGACGACGAGAGACTCTTCCAGGAGACACGGTACGCGCGCGCATGGGCGCTTACTGCTCGCTATCTGCCACGTGACGGCAATGGCCGAATGCCATACGCGGCGCCCACCCACGCCGTGCAGTGCAGCGAGGCCTAGGGCCAGTATCAGCCAATCAGCAATGAGAACCAGCGGCGTGTCCGTCAGAGCGGGATTCTCGTCCATTGCGCGTCACTTCTGTGACGCTTCCGCTCAATCAGCGATGCACGAAGGGCGATCACATGCGGACAGTTCGCCTGGTTCGTGCTCTGACTGGCTGATGCTTCGCCTCGTGCTAGACTGGGCGGCCGGTGGAGCCGTCTCATGTTTTTTTCTAGCTTTCGTGCGTAGCTCTCGCCCACCTGGACGATAGCAGATCGCAAATCTACACATACTCTAGATCGGCGGTTAAGGCCCTTGCTTCTGGCTCCATTTCCGTCAGGGCCTCTAAAACTCACGGCAATGAGATCAGCTCCCCGCACACCATTACTCGGTTTCCGGCACATCTCGATTCTCAGCTAGATTCCCCTCACCAACCTCAATGATACTGCTCACTCTCGGGCGCGCGCTCTAACCCTCCGCGCCGGGGAGGACGAAGGTCTGCAGTATGGGTACGGGGAACTTAAAGACGTTTTATTCACTTTTAACCAAGTACTACCAAATAGGCACGCGGGCTTTTCCGCCCCCGCGCGGTAAACTCTCCAGGTCCCCGGCAATTGCACTCATAATGTTGCAGACTAGGGCATATCCCCGTTTAGCTTTCCTCGGTATTGTTGCTCCGGAGGCCTCCGAGTCCACCTGCCCGGACTGCGGGTCAGTTAGCAGCTTAGATCACATGCTCTGGCGGTGCCCCTCGTTGCGGGGGCCCAATCAGGTCACCGAGGAGGAGTGGAGCTCTGCCATCGAGAGTTCCGAGCTTCTCCCACAGCTCAGGGCTATCCAGGGAGCCCGTGATGCGGCGGTGAAGATGGGCCTCCCCGTCCCCACGTGAGAGTGGCCCGCGGTGCTGCTCTAACAGCTGCGCTTTCAGGACCTCAATAAAGTTCTTTGGCTGTCTGTCGTGTTGACAGTCGTTAACGAAGACACAAAAGAGACAAGGACAGTTCGGTCGTCGACGCACTCACGCGCGCGCGCGCTTCGTGCAGGCGCATCGTGATGGCGCAGTGGCAGCACATCATCTACTCCGAGTGGCTGCCGCCCATCCTGGGACCCGACGCGATGGTGCGCTACCAGCTGGTGCCCACGGGCCGCAGCCAGTACGCGCCCGACGTGGACGCCACCATCCTCAACGAGTTCGCCGCGGCCGCCTTCCGCTTGGGCCACACGCTCATCGACGGCGTCTTCCAGAGGTAAGCGCGCCCGACTCCCGCGACGTGTCTTTGAGGCCAACCGGTGTGGGAGGGTTGGATTCGTACTGGGGCTTTTTCAATGCGAAGCATTGCTTGCCTCATCGGTACATTGCGGTAGGCATATGTTCCTGTCTCGCATCGCTTTCATAAGAAGAAAATAATGTGTGACCGATGGTCCAATCAAACCTCTGCCGTCGACCGCAGCAGCCAGGTACTTTAACCACTAGGCCACGATCGTACGAACACTTCTCTTGTTCCAACGGCAGCCAGCTCTTTGAAGCACTAAGCGCGTGTGTCACGCACCACATACTCGCCTTCTTTCCCTATGACAGCTCACGCTTTGAGGCGCCGTGTTTGATTACGATATCTCTGGGACCGGCCCACTTTGCCCCACACTTTCTTCGTAGTAGTAGAAACTGTGCGACGTTGTAGCAACTTCATTATCCCACAATTACGATTTAACATTTCATCGCTGGAGTGCAAATACCATCGTCGTTTTAACATACACCACATGGCACAGTCATAGGTATGTGCGACTGTATAACACGTAGTTGCTGATGACACAATAACACGTGTTCTGCGATCTGCAATGAGTACAGAGTCTAGATGCCAGAGGCCTGATAGCTTCGTGTGAGCTGTGTTCTTGCCGCTTAGTTCGCAATGAAGCGAGAGGCAGCACGAAGGTCAATTTGCTCGCTGCTGCTACCACTCTTCCTCACTCCAGCGCCTTGACAGCGAGTGCGCTGTCATGGAGTGAAATGTGTTCTTGTTTGCTTCTGCGCTCGTGACACCATGCTTGTTAATTTAGGTAGTAAGCGAATGTTTACAAGTTTATAGGGCCGATAAAACTACTATCCTTACTTCGTACAGTTGGCTATACTAAAGTGCTATCGCAATCTATATGTTTCGCCTTTCGGACGAGACTGCGACTTTTTTAAACCGTATATTAGAACTTTTCTGTTACAATGCGTAAATTACAATATCTGCCATAAAGTACTGAGTAAATTAATGAAATTTTGTCAACTAGTCGATTATGCATTTAGATTTCTCGTGACAATAGCGCCCGCCTCTTCAAGTAATCCAACTTAAGGGCTATCGCACTATCTGCCACAAGATATTTTTAAATATCTTAAACAAATGCCCTTCCTTTCGCGATGCAATCAAGACGCAATGCGTGAGGCAAGGTTCTGACTGATGTTGCAGAAGTCTCGGGGTGCTTTTTAGTCGCTACGATATACTGGATCTCTTACAACTGCTACTCTAGGAGGGCAATGTAACCGGCAAACGGAGGCATCAGTAGAGCATTTGAGATTACTATAGCCTGCGTGACACGCGCTTCAACGCGTACCTTGCGGGTATGCATACCGGCAAGAGAAGTTCGAGCTTGCATATCGACAGCAATCCCCATTGTTCGAAAACCTAGTACCCATTCATTTTCTCGCTGGACTCCCCTGTACGGACACGCCTTGGTCGAATCCGAGTGCAGTCGGCAGCACACGCGCCTAAAGGTTGACAGCGGTGTGCTGCTACACGGAGTGGATGCACGCCCTCCGGCATAGCCTAGGCCTAGGCAATCTGCTTTTGACCGAACAGTGCTTCATTGGCAAGCCAGCGCTGCAGTCGCACAGTCTACCGTGCCGCCGAGACGGCAGCAAGCGATTAGGGATACTGGCAGTAAGTTAGGCCCTCGCTTGGCTCCTTGGCGACTTCTGAGGCACATCAGCTGGCGTGTACGTCTCTGTCCTCCTTGACCGTAGGCAGCCGAGACAGCCAATCGTAGAGCGGGAAGGAGTCTGCAGCTAGCCCGATAGCAACACATGTTCCGAGCAAATTGCCTCCAGTCCACGGAGTCCAGACGCACTTCTGGGTTGCATCATTCCGTGTACTTTGACGAAGTGTGCTAGTGCCGATTTTTGTTGACGTGACACCGTCAACGAACGATCGTGCTGACTTTGATTGGCTCGCAACTTCTTGGACCCGCGAACGCGCATCAACTCGGTGCTTTCTCTCCCCTCATCGTCGTGTCTGTGCGCGCAGGATCGACATTGAAGGCCAGCGCAGCCCGTTCGAACTGCAGGACTTCTACTTCTTCCCCTTCTACTTGTACCACGGAGACACGGACAACGTCATTAGGGGACTGCTTCGACAGCCGGGACAGCACTACGACAGGTGAGCGCGGGCCTTTGCTGTTGTGGTTTGATTCAGGAAGAAATTTCTCATTTCAATTAGTTTTCTTGGGATATTGTCACGTAGTAGCGACGTTAGAAAAAAAAAGACACAGCAGCAAAACCGCGAATAACTTAACTTTTTTATTGGGCGAACCTGTGCCCACAAAAGCATGTTACACTCAAAGCACAGCGATAGCGGTGAACACAGTCGGAGATCGTCGAAAATATGATCTGCGAGTCAAGCGTTTCGGCTTTTATACATAAGTCATCGAAGATTCCAGAGTAATCGTTGGTGCCCGCGTGTCTCTTCCAGAAAGTACTACAGAATTCGCATCGCGCATGCACTCAGCTTAAATACGGTGCAGTGACAACAGACAAGGGACAGAACCATCGATAAAATTCGAAAAATTTCCGATACATGCAGGCGTGTCCTGCGGTGAGCGATAGCGTTTACCATTTGTTAGCCGGTGAGAAGCGGTCTCCCGAGAAAGATAAACAAGTGCACCTGTCAATACCTTCACGAACTTTCTGGTATCGATGTCGGTGCCGATCTAACCTCTTTCCCACCAACTTGGGTCACTAGACCCACTCGGGATGGGCAAACGTTCCAACTTTAGTATTTATTTTTTCTATTGAATAACAATAAATAAACCAGATTTCCTTTTTATTAATGCCTGACAGGTCGGTTGGACGTTCTTTTGTTTTCTGTATCATTGCCACAAATATAAACACGGATTATTTTTTTTTTTGTCATGGTTCTCGTTGTGTTGTTGCCCCTAACCATTCATAGTACCTCTATCTGTACTGATAGTTATGCTAGCCAGGCAAGTGCTGCACATTTCTTTGTTGTATATTGTCGCATGATAGGACATTGAAAAGAACTTTGCAACCTTGTTGCACGTACAAACTGGCAGCTCCTGGTATTGACGTTTTCGGTAGTCGCTAGCCTCAGGAAACATGCCTGAACATCTGCTAAGCTACCCTTTGAGGTACGCACTGACTTCAATGTTCCCAAAACGAACGGGGAATACAGTGGTGCTCTAATTAAATCGGCCGAGAATCAGACTCGTGAAAAACTGCCACACGGAGCATCAGCATATATTTCGGCACCTTTCGAGGACCGGCATGTTTAAACTTGATTTGCGTATGAACATGCATTAAAAATTGGCTGGCTTTGCATTTGCCTATTGCGTTAAGTTTGCGAAAGGTGAGTCGGTGAATAGCAAATATCTGATAAGGCCATCAGCGATTATCGCGTCATGCTGGACGCCCGCCACCTGAAACAAGCTTCTTTATTTTTATTTGTACAAAATTCCCCTCAGGGGTTTCTTTTTTTTCTTTTCGTGTATAAATATATGCAAAGGTGGACCTCTGTAGAGCCGGCTATTCTGAAATTACAAATGCACTTCTGAGGCAAGAATAAAGAAGGAAAAGAAAGCGAGAAGAAAATGCCAAGAAGCAGTGCGCACGTGAAGACCAGTGACAAATGCAGAAATAGTGTCTGTGCTGCCACTAATACCGGCAGCATACTCCAGTAACTGCGACAGTCACACATCACACAGGCGGGGGGGGGGGGGGGGGGTGGCAGTGTCAGGAGGGGGGAGGCGAGGCTCTACACAAATCCTTTCGTGTATACATGTATGCAGCCAGTTGCACAATTACTTCATCCCAGAAAGGACATCGCGGCTGCGACATACAGGGACCTTGTTAATCTTCGCGCAAGCACCCGGTACACATCCTGAGACATTTAAAACAGCAGTCTGTGACCTTCGGCATTCGTTAGTGTTTTTTACACTGGTCAGTTTTACGCTTTACGCAGGCGTTTTTGCACGTAACCTGTGTGGACTCAGAAAACGATGTGCTCAGTTATAAGTGGCTGCTGTCAATCCTATAGCAGGCGATATATGGCAGACCAGGGACGCGCGACCTGGCGACCCACGACTGGTCCTGCTCGGCGCTCACGAATGCCTCTCTCGCACGTGCAGCTTCATCACGGAGGGCGTCACCCACCACCTGTACCGGCTTCGCAACGACTCGTACGGTCTGGACCTGATCGCGCTCAACCTGCAGCGGGGCCGCGAGCACGGTCTGCGGCCGTACGTGGACTACCTGCAGTACTGCACGGGCTACCAGGCCACCACCTTCGAGGACCTGCTCCAGTACACGCCCGCGCACGTGGTGCAGCTGTACAGCACGCTCTACGAGTGAGTGGAAACGGTCCGCGACGCGTATGTTGGACAGTACATGAACGCGGGTCCGGTGTACAGTGGATAGCGACCATATTAAGCACCTCGCGGACATGTGGGGGGCGAGGTCGGCATAGAACGAGTACCATCTACCATATATATATATCTATATCTATATATATATATATATATATATATAGACTACCTATCGCCTTCAGCCTAGGCGTACACATTTGTGTATTTGACTTGTAATTACAAGGGAAAAAAAACGCGATCATTGACCTGCAGGTCAATGATCCCAGTGTGGCTTTATTTCACTTCATTCTGCAGAGCGAAATATAATAAAGTGTATTGCTAAACGGCCACTGCACTGAATGCAGTGTCATTTCTGACGGTATGTTATATGTGCCCTGATGCGTCAGCAACGGTGAAAGAGATTTTTCCTTCCACTTATTACCTGCAGTCAACAGTTAACCTGCTCATGTGCCCTAAGCCATTGAGTGAATTCTTTTTGTGAAAAAAAAAAAACTTGACCTGGCTGACTGTGCACTAGGTGGACATTTATTTACTCTGTAATTACGAGGACTCACTACAAAATTCGCAAAGGATCGTCCTGCCCCTTTGCCTTTCTTTCAGTGGAGTCTGCAGCACCTTGGAATACAATTATAGTATGGGTGAACGGGCTATCCATACACACGTCTATCTGACTGAAAAGTACTGCTATATCCGCCGCTTTACTAGCTGAAGGCACTACGATGTCGAACGGCATGTTCTGCGTGCCACGTCAATATATATATATATATATATATATATATGTGTGTGTGTGTGTGTGTGTGTGTGTGTGCGTGCGTGCGTGCGTGCGTGCGTGCGTGCGTGCGTGCGTGCGTGCGTGCGTGCGTGCGTGCGTGCGTGCGTGCGTGCAGATCGGTCTGGTTGCATATGTGTCAACGTATCAGTATCCCTATATATACCGTCAATACACCCATTTGTCTATGCCATCGGGCTGTACAGTTTTCAATGTCCGTCTCTCTCCCTGTATCGACGGCTCTCCCTATCTCCCGCAGTGACGTGACGGACATCGACCTCTTCACGGGCGGCATCACGGAGACCAGCGTCCAGGGCGGCCTGGTCGGTCCCACGTTCGCCTGCATCCTGGGACAGCAGTTCCGTCGGCTCAAGTTCGGTGACCGGTTCTACTACGAGCACGAGGGACAAGCCGGGTCCTTCGCGCCAGGTGAGGACGCCCTCACACATTTCTCTCATTCTCGCTCTCTGTCTCACCAGACTACGTTCTCGCGCGCCTCGTATTCTTTTACGTGGCAGGTTAAAAAAAAGTAAATGTCAAAGGTGGACAGAATGGTGCGTCGCACCATTCTGTATGTTACAACTTTCAGCTTATCGTGTCGTTTCCAAATCCTATCGAAAATACCGCATAGGCCCACGCTCCCATCAAAATGAACATGTTTATGCCCTACATGGAGCGTGGAAAAAAGACTAGGAGAGAGCACCACATGATAATTTGAAGCTTAGTCATAAAGAATGTAAAGAAAAGGCTCATGGTAAATAGGCATGAGTAAAAAGCCTGAAGCTTACAACCAGGCCAGGACAGTCAAAGAAGACGGAAGACACGCGAGCGCTAACTTGCTCCTGAAGAGCTTCAAAAACTGCGCAGAATGACCAATTCCCGTGCCTGTCACAAGCTTGGGTGCAAAAGAAGTACAAGGACAAGTTCGTCAAATGTGCGGAGTCAGTCCTGTACAGCATACTAATTTCTTGTGGCAAGATATAACGTATACATAGGCTAAAGTGGCAGGTGTGTAAGTGATCGCCTCCGGGATCACGGTAGGAATGCGAGGGACAAGTGCGGAGGATTCCCTGATGTGCCCTCTAGGAAGTGTGAAACTTACTGATAGTCGTAGCGCTGTTCCCAGTTCCGGCCAAAGTGGCAGACCCCTGTGTGAAACCGGGCTGCGTGCCAATCTATCGAACATGCACCGCTATCACGAGAAGCAGATGTCAACTCACGCGTGAAATCATCGAGGCAGAGATGATTGATGGTTTAGGCGAAAACTGTGCGTCCAAACCGTCGATTGCTCTTAAACTCCGGAGGAATTACACTGCTTGCATCACCACCGATTGTTTTGCTGGCTGCGCTTGCGTGATGTACGGCCACGAGATACCTTTATAGGTAAATACCCTTCGCGGTTCTCAATAAATTGTTGCAAGTTAGCGCCCGTGTCTCCCGTCTCGTTTCACAGCCCTCGTCTGGTTGTGCGCTTGAAATGTTCAGTCATTTCTTACCGACACGTCCAAGCAGCCACGTTACTGGTAAACAGGCCCTCACTACGTCACAGGCAAGCGGTAATTTCTAGCCTCCGCAGAGCGCATGCAGAAGAGTAGAGAAAAGACCACGTGGTGCGGGCCAATCGTAAAAATGGTGTTACAGGAGGCTACCCCGAAGCAAACAACGCCTTGAAAGGTCCGGCAACTACGGAGGCCCTGTTTCTCAAGAGCCAACGCGCAGCTAGTTCCCGAAGAGAGGGAAGGGCGGCGTCAGAGGAGGTTGCCTTGCTGAGGCTAGCTGCTTGAGGTTATGCTAGATCCCTGCTGGTCTTTTTCCTTGCTCCATGATGCTTTACTAGATTAAGCTCCCGAGCACTTCTCGTGGCACTTTATAGTAGAGCACCACATTCTGAATTGCAGACCTTTACATAGCACGGGGAAGACCGAATCAGGCGGTATCCCCTCAAATTAGTTTATTGTAATTAGAACGTTCAAGACAGATACCTCTTTTTTTTATTATTTAGAGAGACCTCACGGACCTACGAAGAGACATAGTGTGAAAGGGGCACGTGGTACAATTTATAACAAAATACAATCGGTAAATGACATCGATGCATACAAGGATTCAAGTATTGACGCAAAACGAAGAAATTTGCATATTACAGAAACCGCAACAGGAAGCGCATGCGCACACCTGACACACCTGAACGAAGCACCGTCAACGTTCTTCTTTCAGCCGACCGCATAAACTAGACAACCCCCTTTTCTTTGCGACCAGTCAGTCGAAAAATGTGCTGGCGTAACTTATTCCTGCAACTTCAGTGACACAACGAAGCGGGGTCGCCTAGGATGACGATTGAGGACGATGTATGCAATATTATTTTTTTCAGTGAGATAAAGGTTGGTGCCCGACTGTGCACCTTACTAAGCCGCTTTTTACAGTTCACTCGGTGCCGCCCCCACAGCTCCGTTCTTTTTGCCTCGCAGAACAAGTGCAGGAGATCCGCAAGACGACGCTGGCGCACATCCTCTGTGACAACTGCTACTCGCTCACCTCGGTCCAGACCAGGACCATGTTCCGCCCGGAGTTGGCAGAGTGAGTACACGAACGTGAACGGAAACGCGAATAAGAGAGAGAGAGAGGATACAAAAGCGGTGAAATATAGAGACGCTAAATGGAAATACGAAATCAACTTAGGCTGATAAAGCGTACTTCCAGAACTGTCTCTTAGCAAATTTCGGGGTGAGGCGTTGATTACGAGAAGAGAAAGCGAAGACCAAGCTCTCAGTTGCTGAATTTCGCGCCGGAAACTAGCTAACGCCGGTACGTCAGTGTGACGTCACGGATTTCGATGTGTGTTCCCGTATTTGGGCCGTTGAGGGGCAGCAAATCTTCTCGAAGCTTGCTGTGTACAGTCTTTGATTCCTTTAGCATACAACGTTTAGCCGGCAAAAAAAAAAAGACCAGGCCCCAGCAGAGGCCGTCAAAATCCGTGAAGTCATGGCAGTCATGGGAGCTTCAAATGGGCATCACGTCTGGTTCTCAATTTCTCGCGTCTTTTCTGGCTGTCGCGGCTAGCGTGGCTCTCTTAGTATTGTTTAATTTACTAATACAACTCTTTTTCTCTTTCGTGTTCTGGATCGCTATGCCGGCACGGCAGGAAGGTGTAAGAGGTACAAAAAACTCGCAGTCTCTCCTGAAAGCTGAAGCATTGATAGCAATAGCAAAGTATTAGACAACCACACGAAAGTAAGATTCGTAGCTTTATCGGTCCTGTACACGGTAGTAAGCATTCACTTACTATAGTTAAATTAACAATCATGGTGTCACGTGCACGTACACAGGCAAACAACAGACTTCACTCGATGACAACTAACACTCGCTGTTACAACGCTGGCGTGATTAGGAGCGCCAGCATTGCGGATTGAACGACGCGCGCTGCGTCTCGCTTCACCACGTCTCAGAAAATTGGGATTGCGTGACCTCCAACACTAGGCGCGCGGGAACGCAGCGCGCATGCAGCTACCAGACATCTTGCCACTGACTACTCCTGCCCCCCCCCCCCCCCCACGTCTAGCGGTTTAGCGCACGCGCGCTTTTGATCGCGCGATCTTCCAACTTCGGCGCGCGGCAAGACGGAGCGCATCAATCCACAATCCTTCTCAACTCACCCTCGCGCGCTTTTCCTCATATACCTACAGCATGCGGCATGCGGGGTGCGATAAGTTCTTATAGCGCTCAGTTTTCAAGCCCAAACCCCCATGTGGGCGACTTTGCGAGGGGCAGCGACGAGCGACGGCTTCGAGCGACGAAACGGGCCGTCGCGCGACCAAATCGCTCGGTTCTGGACACCTAGAATTCGTCGCCCGTCTCCCAGAAGTGGTATTACAGACTAGCCAATAATGCGAAGCCGGACAGGATGTACATCGGTGATGTACTACAGGTTGTCGCAGGGAACAAGCGAAGGAGCGAATTTTGATGTGTGCAACGCATACAAAACCTACTGCAAGACATTCAGAAATATTTTGTTAATATGTACAGGCAACACAAACCAACTTAAGTTATTAGAGCATTCATCACGCAAGTTTCGGTGCTGATTTGCTGCCCACGTACCGGTAACACTGGAGAGCCGTCGCTTGCGTGAGGTTCAACTTGTAGGCGACGAGCGGATGCGACCGCCATCTCCGTCCCATCACTTGCGCCGTCGCGCGTAAAATCGCTTACATAGGGTTTGTACTTCATATGGAACATTACGGCGACGGCGAAAATTCGCCTGGAGTGCCCATATAGTTGCTATCATACTAAAATAAGACTGGGTAAACCAAGTGTCGACGCTCGCTAAAAACAAGGTCGCCGTACGCTGATTAAAATGATACGACGATTGCATTTTAACGCGACAGCATAAGGGTCCCGTGTCCCAGAAAATCTGGTGTCGACGTCAGCGTCCAGTGTCGTTTCGGCAAACATAGCTTCGAACCACCCATACCCAGGCCCTCCATGTGGCGCAAGGAAGGTACTGAACCTATTGTACTTCTCAAGCTAAAATACGCAGAAAAATATCGTACAGTACGACTTACACAAAACCTACAGACATGATAGCGTCGGATTGTAATTTGAATATAGAAGAAAACATAATTCTTTTACGCGAAAACTCAAACCCCTTTTGCGTCGTCTCTACCATTCATAGACCGGACACGGCGTCCGCCATTTCAGCGCGCCGGCGCGTGAATATCTCGGAGTCCACGGAGCGGCGCGCCAGTTTCCTTGAAATTCTTCCAAATGCCGTTCGCCTCCACCGCATCGCAACCCATGCAAGAGGCCACGTTTCTACCAGGAAATCCGCCTTCGTGCATAGCGTCCGCCGCGAGCGTTTCCCGGTACACATTACGGTTACATACGCTGCAGTTGCCGGGAAGTGTGAGAAAGCAGTCAGGGATCTTTGAATGCTATCGTGTTTCACCCTTTTGATTATGTATTTCTATTCTTTCTTTCATGTTCATTATTCAATCATTTTGTATCTTATTCGTATCGTATTTGACGCGCAATTACGCCGAGCTCGTCTACTTAAGTGTGGACACTTGTTTGACGTTTTCTTTGTTTGACCAAGAGGCCGGGTGAGGCGATCCCGGGGACAGTGCAGTCTATGGTGCAATGTGGTTAATTTTGGACACTGTTGTTGCGCTAATTACATCCATACCGTTAATTTTACCTACTCTGGGACTCACTTCTTGTAGGCGCCGCCGAAGCCGCCTTCCACGCACCATTGCCTCGCGCGAGCCCTGTTTAGTCCAAGCGAACTCGCTCCATTTCCCCAAAGTATGTCGTACGGCGGCTTTGCCACGACATGTCTCCAGCTACGGCGATGCACCCTTTACAGGGGTATAGTGCTCTGTGGTTAATTTTCGATTATTTTTGCACTAATTACGCCCGTACCGTTAATTTTACCTACTCGGCGACTAATCCTGGCTTCTTGTTTCGTTGAGACGTACATTTTGTTACTTCTTTCGGCTCGCTGACACTCTGGAAGACGTTTCTTTTTTATTCTTGAGAGTGGTTACACGATACGTAGATAATCCAAACCCGTGTGAAGTCATCTAAGAAGACCTTATATTCTAGACCGTTGATTGTTTTATTCCTGAGAGTGGTTACACGATACCTAGATAATCCAGACCCGTGTGAAGTCATCTAAAAAGAGCTTGTCTTCAAAATACCGCCAGAAGCCAGCTCTGGATGACTGTTGAGGTTAATGCGATTAACGCTGAAGCAATATAACGAAACAATGTAATGCCACCGCCGTAACGCGTCTTGTATGAGGCGTGTACTGCAGCTGAGCTCCTCTCCCACGTTTCCACACTCTGGACACGCTACGCCATCTAGTGGCGACGCCGTGAAGTTCGCGCCTGGCGCGTGTTTGAATATACATTCAAACAAGATTGCCTGAATATATATGTTGCGGGTTCGATTTCGCCCGGTACCGGTTAAATTTTAAAGGGTGTTTATTCTTTTGTAACTGAAGAGCGGCGCATACACCGAGCTACACAAACCCAGGAACCCAAGTTGGCGTGAAATAGGTTAGATGCAGACAAACATACCGCAAACTGGGCGAAGTTCCCAAAGAATATGCTAACCCCATTAAAACTGGTGAGGCTCAGAAACGGATTAAACCGCCTATATAATCCCACGGCAGCAGGTGGCGCTCCCAACGTGTGTTATGTGGGCCCATAGACTTAAGGAACATGAGCGTTGCAGAGAAAGCCGTCTGCGCAGAGTTCTTTTGGGAGTACTAGACTTGAAGCTTTTTGTTCTGAATAGCAAGCCGATGGTACAATCTCTCAAGGCACTTCTCCCGTCACTTGCCTCTCAGCACCATAGGACGCGGGGGGACCCAGAAAAGGCGTACGAATGTCTCATCCAAGCAGCATACGTGTGACCGTCGGCCATCATATGCAAACCAATAAGGGACAAATTAGACAGCCCGTTCCTCTTGATTACAACGCACTGTCACTTGCAGTCACTGCGCTACATTGTGTCTGAGCGCAATATCATGCTGAAGCTATATACTGCACGTTCCAGCAGCAACTGCCTCTGATTATTCGAGATAAAATAATTTTTTCTAGCCGACCTTCACAGCAGCGACAGACTGAGATTTTTTCACTAAATAACTTTTCACTCGGTGGCTTTGTGGACACGTAATTGCGGAACTGAATTCAGCCAGTACTCAGAAGCAAAAATTTTGCTAGAAACTATCTAGTAACAATTTCGAGAAATACTAATTCAAGATTTGCCGTGAAATGGGTTTATGTTCCATTTAAGATTCATTTCTTGCAATGAGGACATATTAACAGGAACAGCAATGCGCTTTTATGTAAAACTAACATTTGTCGGATTGTGCAAGGCACACAATTTTGATGACAGACATACAGGGAAGGAACTTTACTGACAAGGTCCCTAGGGCAGAGCTGCGGGCCGCTCCCACGTGGAGAATTTCGATGAGAAAGCGTCAAATGTCCCATTGAACGAAAAAGCCAGCGTCTGTTCTCTGCAACAGCGAAAGGGCTCCTAAACTCGCAATCATTGGCTGCGACGCCACGGCACGAGCTGCACCTCGACGGAGCAGAGCGGGTGAGAAGGAACACCGGCTGCAGCGATAGCGCGACAGGTCTTGCGTGAGGGGAGAGGGCATCACCGCGACGCCAAGTCACTCTCGCTCTCAGCACGAGCACTCTTCGGCGGAGCAAAGCGGCAGAGCGGGCGAAAGAGTACACCTGCTGCTGCTGCGTGGGCCAGGGGGCATTTTTACAAATTTCTAGTAAGTACAGCGGGGCGTGGCACTTTAGGAGGCGCCCGACGTTCCTGCGCAGGTGCGAGTAAGAGCGGGTGCGAGAGAGTGAATGGGGGGGGGGTCTTTTGCTCCTTGAATATGTGACTTTGCCTAGGCGCGACGTAGAAGTTTCTTTGCTCATGTTGTATGCGTTTATCCCCATGGCGTGCCGGCATTGCGGAGTGGGGTCGAGTTTGTGTACGCTCTGACGTTGGCTGCCCGCGCGGTGAGGCAGCGGGCACGGACGCCCCATTTGGTGATCGCTGTGTCTGAGGGCACGTCGGACAGACTTTCTCGCGCCTGCGGCCCTGGTGCTGAGTCAGTACATGCCGGATTAAACCTTTCTTGCCCCTTACGGCGCTCAACCTTGAAAAAAACATCACTGACTTTTTCGGGGGAGCAGTAGGGGCCGTAGCAGAGGCCCAGCCTGCTCTCCTGGAGCAGTATGTTCGCTCTTGGCAGGCTTTTCGTATGCTGCTGTCCACCACTTTTTTTGAGCGTTTTTGAGTGGTCCCCTTTGAGTGAAATAAACGCACAGCGCCTTAGCAACCGCGGTTGCATGCCACTGCCTGATGTCACGCCGTGAGGATTATTGACTTTGCGTATCGTCCACGTTAGGTTAGGTTAGCTTAGGTCTAGGTTACGTTAGCTAAGGTTAGGTTAGCGTAAAAGGCGTTAGCGTGGCGCGGCGTATTCTCGCAGCGGTTACGCCGTGAGAATTATTAGGGAGTTTTAGTGTTGGGGACGCAAGCGGCTTGCGTACGCAAGAACTAGGGGCGACGGCACTGCGCATGCGCAGACCGCTACGTCTACTTGCGTCCTTGGGTTGTTTGGCCGGCCGAAAACATCGCTGCCCCTAAGTGGTCACGTTACCCACGTGACTCTTGCGGTGTAGGAGAACTTACGAGTAGCTAGCGGGTAGATAATGTAATAAATCTTTCGCCAAGTGTCGACAGACGTCGTTTTTATATGTATTAGAGAGGTTTAGCATGTCTGGTATTCGGATAAACGCAGTTGGGGTGTTGGGGCGGAGCCATAAACGGGAGCGTCCTGCATGGTGCATCCATCTGGCGGCGCAAAGCTCAAATTGACAAAAGCAGCTAATATTGCTGTAACCAAGTCTATTCTACTTCGCTGCTGGTGTAAATTATCGGCACTGGCATAATTGTGTTGCTGCCAAAAATTTATACCCACAGCAAAGTAAAATTCACTTGGTTACTGCAATATTAGCTGTTTTTGTCTGTTTGAGCTTTGCGCCACCAGGTGGCAGCACCATGCAGGCCGCTCTAGTTCATGGCTCCGCCCCAATGTCTCAGCCTGCGTTTACCAGATTACCGGACACTGTAAACCTCTCTATTAACTGCTTTTAATAAGAATAGTTTTATGTGCTTTACTTCATATGCTTGATTTCATGTTTTAAAAAATGATAACGCAGCAAACATCTGACGTTGATGGCGCTGCGAGCGCATGCGACCTCACTGCGGCTTGCGTTTGGGGCCGCTAACCTATAACGTGTTTCTGCTTGCGTACGCAAACGCAAACGCACCCAAGCGCGTGGGGCCCCAACGCCTTGCGTCCCCAACACTAAAACTCTCTATTGTCTCTGCGTCTCGGCCTCGTTTGGCTAGGTTATCGGTGGCGGTTCATATTTTGAAAAGGATGGTACATTACTCGCAGCGCTAAACTCCAAGGACCGCTTAGCACCGTTCAATTGGACATTAATGTTTTCGCCTTCGCAACTCATGGGAAGTGCTTAGGTGTCCTCTGATTTTCTTTTTTTTTTTTTTAGCAAGAGGTTATGCGTTGAGTACTATCCGAGATTAAATTCTGGAATTACATGTCACCTATGAAGTAATTAGAAGTTATTTAGATAAAACTTGTTAAATAATAATTGTACGAATGATTTGTGCGAATATGCTGATGTCCGCCCCTGCTATGAAGTTTAGTCAGTAAGATTTTGTTTTTTCCCTCTGTCTAGTTCGCTACCCTTAGCCATCTGACCGAGGCGTTGGCCAAGTGGTCATGGCGCTGTGCTGCGGAGCACGATGTCGCAGTTTCGATTCCCGGCCATGGGTGCCGCATTTCGGTGGCGGGGGGGGAGGGGAGGTGCTCGTGTACTTAGTTGAAAAATATCGTGTTAGTATCCCTTTTACACCCTTCAATTTTCTTGTTTCTAGTAACCATTAGACGGTCGTTACCTGTCATGCGCTGAATCATTGCGTGGATGTCAGAAACGTGCAAGCGAGGCTGAAAACAAAAGGACGTGTTCTGCATGTACTCCGTCCCACCAATTAGAGTGAGACTAAAGAGAAAACTAGGTAGAGCTCTATTAGTAAATCACCTTCTACCACAGTGGAACAGCTGCACTTACCTCGAGAAGATGCCTGATAATCAAGAAATGACGTGGTGGCGACGCCGCCTTGAAGTTCCGCACAAGCTCACCGTGACGTCAGATTTTGACGGCTTCCGCTTGGGCCTAGCTATTTTCTTTTTCACTTCAAAGGTGGTAAAGAAGCCAAAGACTGTGCTTTGCAAGAATCAATTTCTACACCAATATAATGACACAAATACGAGAAAATAGTTTGAAATCCATGACGTTTCATTGACTTGCCGGCGACGGGGTTTCAGCACGTCAATCAAGAAATGAATGATAAGCCTTTTTTTTTTTTTTTTTTTTGCAGTATTCAACACCTTACCACAAAGTAGAAAAAATATTGTTTTGGGAGGATACTGCACCAGTCTAAACTGATTTAGTACTTCTCCTTAGTGTATCTTAATTAAGATCTACGGGTAGCCAATCAGAAAGAGGGAATTAAACCAAAAGGGCTCGTCCACAGTCCACCACTAATCTCCTTCTGCACGACGCCACCTATAGATGGAACGAGCACGAGAAAATTAGCAGCTCGAATTGAAGCAGTCTCTCCATTCTCTAAAACGCGTACCTGCGATTCTCATTCCCGATTGGCTGGCACGACTGCATATGAAAGTTGTTGCCTCTAGGTTCAAGGTATTATCTCGGAGTGTTCTTGCCCAGATAAATGAAGAAAAAAAAGCATCAATCAGGACACGGTGAATTGTTGCGTAAAAAAACAAGCAGCAAGTTTCGAGGAGGAGGAATGGATACCCAGTGGGAGCGCTGTAACGCAATATTCCTAACTGGCTTCGCCACAGACGAAACCCACGTCATATTTATAGAGAGAGAGAGAGAGAACAACTTTAGTGAAAATGCCTGCAGAGTCGGTTAGGCTCCCTCCACGCAGGGAGGACAAGCTTTTACCGCGACGCGGCCACTACGTCAATCTCGTGCATTGTGCTCCTCGAGGGCTTGGTTCGTCGCTACTTCCGCGGATCCGAGAGGGCCGCCGCCCCCTTCCTCGGGGTGCTGCCCCCTTTCTCCTCGATTTCGCGAGGTCGCTGCCTCTCTAGAGCTGCCGAGACCTGCTGGACGGCCTTGAGTTGTGTATCTTGGTCATATATCTTCGTTGCAGCCTCTAGCTGCGGCGGGATCGTCGTTTTCTCGCTGGCTTCTTGTGGATTTATACGACAGTCCCAGAGGATGTGAGCCGCGGTGGCTCTCTCCTTAGCGCACAGTCTACACACGTCACTCGCGTACACGCTCGGACACACGTGCTTAGCTAGCACCGGGGTGAGCAGGGACCCCGTCTGTAATTGCCGGTATAACACTGCCTCCTTCCGGGTAAGCCCCGGGTGAGGTGGCGGCATAGTCTGTCTGTTAAGTCTGTACCACTTCACGATCTCGTTGAAGGTGGTCCTCTTCTCCTTGGCACTGCACCGCGACCAACACTCCGAGTCGGCCGTGCTTGCAGCTGCGCGGTTGGTTAGTCCTCGCGCGGCCGAGTTGGCCGTCTCGTTGTGGTTCACGTTCCCGCGTTCCGACACGTCACTGCCCATGTGGGCCGGAAACCACTTGATCACCACAGCGCTTGTGCGTCCGATGTCTTCGGCCTTGCGCAGTATGCGCGCAGCCTCACTACATACCCTACCCTTGGCGTAGTTCTTCACTGCCGTTCTAGAGTCACACAACACTGTAGTGCATCCGGGGTCGGAGACGGCCAAGGCGATGGCCACCTCCTCCGCCCGGTGCGCCTGTCGAGTCCGGACGCTCGCCGCGGTCTTCGTTGCACCCGTCGATGCCCCGACAGCCACCACCGCGTATGCGTCGCTGCTCCCTCGGTACTCCGCCGCGTCCACGTAGATGGCGCCTTCTTCTCTGGCGTGGCGTCATATTTATCGTGCAAAAAAACTAGCAAGTAATGTCCGAAAACGAGGTATTAAACCAAACTGACTGCAAAATGCTATCTCTATGCTTAATTCGAGCGTGAGCCAGTGGTTTAGCAGCAAAAGTAGTGCCACCAGACACGCCTATTAATGCAATAATATATGTTCTGGTACACTTCTACGCAGTACTAAAACTAATATTGTACGCCTCAGCTCCATAGATTCTTTTTAGAGCAAAGCTGTATGTGGCCATCTGATTCGTCCATCCATCCGTCCGTCTGTCGCCTGCACGTCGAAAACTCCTCCGGCGCAACCCCACGCGCGAAAAAGAAAAAAAGAGAGGCGCGCAATTGGCCGCGTCAGTAGTGACGTCGTTGTTCTCCGTCGCAGCCAAGCACGCGCGCAGCAGTTTCTCTCCGGCTCCGAAATAGGTAGGCCACGCGTCATACGTACTCCTGAGGAGCAGGCAGCTTTCGATCAGCAACACCGCGAGCAGAACCGGGAACGAGCTCACCTATCCCGTGCCGATGCTGCAGCCCAGGCACAAGAACAGGCTCATGCAGCCGAGCGCAAGCAGCAACTGTATACCGAGGATCCGGCGGTCTACCAAGCTGTCGTTCAATGAACCGTCGGGATTAACCCAGTGATAAACACTGGAACCACATGCTTCAGCTTGGCTGGTTAACCATATGTACGGAGTTCTTGGGCGGTGATTTCTTGTGTGCATTTAGACAAGTGTTTCTGCTTCCTGTAAAAAGTATCTAATATTTTATAAGGGAGTAGGTACGTTCACAGGTAAGCACGACGTATATTACATGTCCATCTACCTTGTGTGCAGCAACCCAGAGGTGCCCTGTGAGAGCATACCTCGACCGGACCTGTCCTACTGGCAATACCCGTGACGCCTGCCGCCACATCCGCGACTCACAAAAACCCGTCTAGTCATCCGGGCCATCGGTGTTTCGCGCGGCGGCCACTTCCGGTCATGCCGACCCTGCCTGCAGTTGCAGCACTCCCGGTGATGATAATAGTCAAAGCCACATGGTGACTTAAAATGCAACCTAGTGCGCCTATTGGAGGATTGAGTTCCATCCGGGTATTGTTACGTGACAGTATTGTTCCGAAACCTCAGCATTCTCGTACTGCTGCACCATGTAGTTCTGCTTGTGCCATACCAAGTAATCAACAGTAGCACTTTTAAAAAGGATAGCTGGCAGCAGAGGTCTACATGGAACTCCTGACAAATGTAGGAAAGATGTCATCCTTACATAAATGGTAGTTGAAGAGCTAGCTGACTTCAACTATATAAATAAGCTGAGTGTACGACAATTGGAAGGATACAGTTGAAATGAAAAAGTGCACCGTAAGTGCACCTTTAGGGTTTCTTCTAGATACGATTAACAATCTGTGGAATGCCAAAAATGTACATGGAGCATGTATTTTTGCTGCCACAATCAAATGTCTTTTTTTCTGTGTCTGATAACCGTAAGAAACCGTTACTCTTGTGCGTAATAGGGTTGATCAGCATCTGCAATATCTAAAATGGATGTCAGAGCATGGTATGGCCACCATAATGCACAGAAATTGTGTAAAACCCAGTCCCTGTTCTGAATGAAATATCATTGGAATAGATGGGACACAAGAGGCACTAATTTAGTTGGAGTTCTGTTCTTGCATTTTTCTTCTCAGATTCACACAAGTCCTTGGCCAAGCAAAATACACAATATTATGCTCAGCAGAATGGCCCTCACATTTACATTGTGGTAATGACTGCCACATTAATGAACATCCCACAACGAGGACCGGCAATGAGAGCTGTTCCCTTTAACCATATTCTATTTCACTACTGTGGAAGTTAGTGCTGGCTTTAAGCCAAGAGGGAGTGCGATCATGCAAGCACACGAATTCCTTCACCATGTGTCCTACCGTGCCAGAGAGCCATTTGCTTATCCCGGCACCTCATTAATTTTAATCCTCGGTCACGAAAAACAGGGAAGATGGCTCGTACTCCAGGCTAGCACAAGACTGCATCTTAGGTTGCTGCGTCCCTCTTCTAGTAAGAACGATTGGTAAACACACCTACGGAAACATAAATGTTTCAGAAAGACCGGAAAGTTGTGCCAACCCTCGCAAAGCAGCATGATAGCCGGAAGTTTGTTCAGGGAAAACGGAATGATGCGTGCATCAATGCAGAATTCATCTCGAGTGCTCCTTTCGTTTTTTTTTTCTTTCTTTCTTTCTTTTTGTTGATGCACAGCGAATACCGAGTGCGTGGTGGCTAGAGATTTTGATGTGGGCAACATGCCAAAGATGCCCAAGCAAAATGAAAACACCTCAGGAGTTATCCAAGTGCGTTACATTTAAACAGCGGAATACAAGGCACCGCTGACCAAGGCAACGTTCTTGGAACTAATGTTCATAAGAACGATGGCTCAGTACAATGCGCCTAGACAATTCCAGTGGTATGCTCAACAAAATGGATCAATGGAATCTACATAAGATGAACACAAACCCATGTATATCGTACTGTGCAAAGAAAGTTCAAATTCATTTTAGTCTTATGTGGGCCTTTAAAGCAACTCTTTATTTTGTAACATTGTCACTGTTGTATCAGTAGTATTTTCTCTGCTGTCCCCAAGCCAAAAAGAATGATGGCTGCAAGACAGTGACAATGTTATTGCACATTACTGCAATGTATTTGGCTTGTCTTATCATACTCATCATTTTCACCTACCATATGTTCAAGAAGCTGAACTAGCTGCCTTCTGAAAAGCGAAAGCCGCACCATCACTCATTCTTTGCTGCTCGGTCATGGGGACCAAACAGCAGCCAAATCGATGCTTGCAGCTGTGCAGTGAGCTCAGGATTCTTGGTGACAAGCGTGGGACCTACGTCTCATTTGAATAAAGTTCATGTAAATACAGTTGACACGGCTTGTGTGACGCATAAGTTTAACTGCAGGCCCTGTTTTAGCAACACAAGCCCATGTGGCTAGTGTATGCACTTCCAATGCCACTTCCGGTTTAAGTTTACCTGGCCACTTTCATGAAGCTTGCTAGCACGTGCGAGCTGGTTCTCTGGACACCGCTGCATGGCATAAACCACACACCATGTGCACTGCTTCAAAATAAAGCCAGTTTAATGGAACACATCAGCAATGTCACCTCACATATACTATCCATCGCAAGTATCCATAGTAATCACTATCACACATACATCCCTGTTACACTCAAACCTCTACATAATGGGCACAGATACGTTAACCAAGTAAATCTGAAATGTTTCTTGACAATATCAGCATGTAACAAATATATTTTTATAATGTATAGTGAATGCAGTGAATACATTATTTTTGTCACATGTAACGGTCTTATGGGTTTCAGCTGCCATAAGCCTATTTCCAGAAACTCTCCTTTCCTTTCTTCCATACACAACCGGCACATGTCCCTCTCTGCCGTCTTCGTACTATTTGAATGTTACACAGTCATGAATGGCTTGCCACAAGCTATAATGTACGTCTTCTGCCACACTTATCCACAGAAGACTCACAGGACTGGTCCCCAAGATGCAAAGTGGTAAACTCCGTCCAAGACAAAACAGTCAGCAGATTCATGACAAAGAAAGGTAGTTTCTACATATATTGAAAAAAAAGAAGAATGTATTTATTGCTCATGTGTGCTTTATGAGAGACCATGGAATACAGTTGAGTGGTTATTTTATGTATGTGCTAGACAATGCTCCAAGTGCAATGTGTGCCTTTTCAGTGAAAACGCATCTTTATGTATATGCCAATGAAACTGCTGTCCATGACGGTTGTGATGCCAGGCAGTTAACGGCTGTCACAAATGAGCCAGGAATGAGTGACCGTATGTGAAAAAAAAAACTTAGCAGTGCATGTATCCATTCAAATAGTATGACCATCAAATACTGAATAAATGAACATTGAAAAAGCTTGTGTGTGGTCGACGTTCTTGATGCTGCCTCTTCGTAACCAAATAGTGTTAGCAGTTGGGAATGTGTAAATGCATGAAAAATGTATAACAGTAATTCAAATATTTCAATATACAATATAGTCCACTTATGATAGTAAATGCTATGCCAATGGCTGCTCAAATGGCTGTGTTTAAAAATCTCGAATATTTTGCAAATCATCAGCAAGGACATAATTACAATCGAGTAGTAGTTCAAAGGGGGCAACACACCCCCATAAATGGTAGTGCATATGCATAAATATGCATAAATAAGCATATGCATAAATGCATATGCTTCTGCATAGAGGCACCCTCGCAAGTAGTGCCTAGTGAGCACTGCTAAAAATGCATCCCCCGTGAATATCTTTCTGCAAAAAAAGATGCGAGTGTAGCTTAACAGCCGAAGTATTGAAAGCATGGCAAAGTTTAGCATTGCAGTGAAAGCGCCTCACAACGCAGGCATGATGAAGAGTGCCGCCAGCGGTGTTTCACGTGTCACACACCTCAACGGTGCGAGAGATGAGAGCGAATGAGAACTGTTGGGTGACTACATAGATTCAGCTTGACATTCGCTGTCCACTGCGTTCAGACCAGCGTATGTGCCGTAGTGTGGTTTGCACGCAGATACTCGAGCAGAAATGCCAATGTGCGTGGCTGCAGAGCGCAATGGTGCATGCTTTGCCACTTTTGCGGCCAAATGCACTGCGTGCCTCTGGAGGCCTTCCAACACTACACGCGCATGTGCTGCATGTGTGCCATCGATAGCAGGACAGCACAACGGCACAGACATCGATTCCAATGGCAGCAGCGCGACTCCGACTCGAGCATCCACATAAATGCGCTCACATTAATGTCCGTTCAAGTTGACCAGACTGCAATTTGCTTCATGTTGAAATGCAACATAACTTTGTATCGGCAGTTGACAGTGTATTGATTCTAATGGGACATGTTACATAATGGAGTAGGGCCTACTCACAGCGCAGTCAACCTTCTTCTGTGTTTGTGCCATTTTCTTGTTTACGAAAATTCCATCCTTAGCAAAAGCAGTGCATTGCACACTTTGGAACACTAATCTACCACTTTATCTTTACTTCTAGATATGTGTTTAATGACCCTTTATTGGGACTAAAACGTCATAATCCAGCCTTATCAGAATGCATCTTGGAAAGGAAGCGAATGAGCGGGAGAGATAAAAAAAAACAAGAAAATCACGCTATGAGATAGTGAGAATAGTTAACAGTTTTGCACTGCTAACCTACAGGTGCAAACACCAGTGATCTGCAAACACTACTGTTTCGCTGACACTGTGCAATCAAACCATTCAGTACCATAGTTATTGTGCCTTATCACTCCAAAATAAAAATTGCTGGCTCTCCCGTAATTGAGAGTAGATGTAAGCATGAAATGGCAACTGGCAAAGCAGATTGGTTGGAGATGATACTAGCCACAATTTTGAAATTGGTGTGCAGTGCACGTCGGCTATGGCACACCCCACTACACCCCACCGCACCACACCTACCATGCCATACTGTGCACTGGTTCATATGGACGCTGCCCAGCTAGAAGAAGAAAACTGGCTTAACGCTGTACCACAGGCAGCGAAAGGCGCCAAGGAGACAGAGTGCACTGCCCTGCTAGAAGAAGAATGAATTGAACTCTGGGGTTTTAATACTTGCCAAAACCACAATTTGGTTATGAGACACGCTATAGTGGGGGACTACGGATTAATTTTGACCAGCAGGGGATCTTTAGAGTGCCTCAATGCAAGGGACACAGGCATTTTTGCATTTTGCCTCCATCGAAATGCGGCTGCTGTGGCCGGGATTTGATGCCGCGAGCTCGTGCTCCGCAGTGCAACACCATAACTGCTAAGCCACTGCGGCGGGTAGAAGCAGCGCCTAAAGGAGGCGCCACGCTGCGTGGCGTCATCTCTTGAGGTGACGCAAAGCCTGCACCACAGAACCCACCGACTGCTGGCACCAAAAGATGAGAATGAAGTGTATGATGCCCTGTATGTGCCTTCTGAACGTCGTTATTGGAAATGACAATAAAAGTTTAGTGTACTAGAAGTTAAAGCTTGAGTGATATTGTGAACAAGCATAAGGAAGAACTCAGAAGAAATATTTTTTTCAACTTGTTTGGGCAGTAATCAGCTTATACAATGCAGCCCTGTACAAAGGTTTGGGGGCCAGAGACCGCGTTTTCTTGAGTTTTGACCGGTTGCCCGGATGTTCTCACTCCACTTTCGTCTTGAGTGCCTGTATAACGGCTTTTGGCTCCACGTCGCTTGAAGGTCACCGACAACAGGAGCTAAAAGCATTTCATTCTTAAAAACGACCCATAGAAAGCATACAGAACGATGATTTATTGAAACTTCAGTTGTGTCAGCTTTTATCTGGTAAGCCTTGTTTTGTCATTGAAGCCACCGACTATTTCACAACCTGGCCGCCCCCTCACAGCCGGACCAGATGCTTCTTTGTTTTGTCCATGTGTACGCCCTGTCACAAGGAAGGCCAGCTGTCCATTGCCGACAATGGCTGGCTGAGCTTTGTTTCAGTACGCAGCACAAAAACAGCACTTGACTGGTCTTCGCAAAAAAAAAATCATAATAAGTAAGAAAATAAAGCAACAGGCTGTGAGGGCCACTTACCATATCACACACATGCACACAGTAGTGAAAAAAAGTAAGAGCGAGTCATTCCTTGCCATGGCAGTGAATTTTACTTTCTTAGAGCAACTGGCCTTTACTTTCTTGCTATAGGGTGCACTTTATTTTGTCCATGTGAACTCAATTGGACAGGGAGACTACGTCAACACACAACGCACTTTCGATCGGCATCAGGCTTATTAGGATCGCATTTCCCAGTAGCAATTGGCTCCTTTGCACACGAAGGGTTCCTCTGCACGAAGGGAGCCAATCGCAGTCGAGAATTTTGACCCAGATCGGGCTCGACTACAATCGAAGGCGCACCAGTATTAGTGACCTTAATTATAGATATACTAATATCTCACCTACCCAATAACAATACTCCAATTTCGTCTATATATTCGAAATTTCTCGTTCACATTTCCTTCTACCACAAATAGTGTCTGTCCACCCAGTTAACAGATTGTCTGCCAGGAGTTCTTTGTGCAACGAGAAGCAATCTTGATTGCACCTTTATTTCGTTAGCAAAGCACGCCACTCCGTAAAAAGATCATAGCTGTACAACACCTTCGCCAGGATTCAATCTAAGAGTCAGTCACAATGAGAGAGAAGCAGCATCAGGCCTGGGCCATGGCCTTCTCAAGGATTTCTTTCATGATGGGGTAGACCGGTGCAAACTCCTTGCCCTGCCGCTGACGCACGGTCTGCACATACGACTCCATCGCACCGCTGAAACACAGGGCAAGTGTAAGTAGTCGAGAGTTCAATAAAAAATTGACCTGGTTAAGTAGTACGTTAAGAAAAACTAACACATACAGGCTTCCAGTCACTGACCAAGTCAAAAGTTAGTTGACATTTCAGAACCCATACAAGTTCCTTGTTCACAATACAGCAGACACAACGTCATTGCCAATTTAAATACGCAGCATATGACGTAATGATGAGGAACAGAATTGATGTATGGTGCCATCCATCTAGTTGTTGAGCTTGTGTGTTGCTTGTGAAGTAATGACTCGAGTGATTACTCCTTTGTAACTTTTTTTTTTTTTTTTGAGGGCGGGGCTATAACTAAGGCATAGTCTCACTCAATTAGACACTTACACTTGTGTACATGCTTTGTGAGTGTGTCGGAGGACAGATGGTTGTTCTCAGCATCACACTTGTGCTCTGTCACTCATCTCCCGAATTTTCTAGTTTTGCCAACCTAGCAGTAGCCAGATTAAGCACAGAAAATTTTTTAAACGAACGGGTAAAAAATTTTATCTTTATGTTTACAAGCTTGTTGCAAAGCTTGTTTCAAGATATTTTTGAACTATCAAGCAAGGCCGATTTGCTCGCAGAAACATCGGTGCAGCTCTCAAGCAACAAGAAGCTGGACATGAGGAAATTCGAGAGGTAGTGTTCAATCCTGGACTTTTGGTTCTCTCACGCTACCCAGCTTAGTGAATACCTATGGCAGACAAAATGAAAATCACAGAAAACAAATGTAGAAGTGGCTGTGAGCTGTGACTTGGTGTTCTCGTGGTAGTCGCCTCAATCCCAATACTGTCTGCCAGGAAGTGATGTAGTGGTGTTTACCAAGCACTTGCTAACCTATGAGCCCTCTAATGAAGTACTGCAAGCGCGACAGTTTTGCACGGCCCACGAGACAGCAGCACCCTTGCAAAGGTGTTCTCTGCACAAAGCACGACATGACATAATCTTGGAGGCCATAGTCTTGGCATAATGCAGTCATCAATGCATGGTGTTAGAAAAGTGCAACATCTTGTTCACAACTCAAAATGTATCACAAAGGCCAGAGTTTGCTCTGCTGAATAAAATTTTCTGCACCGAAGCTGCAGTCGGGAGCGAGTGAATCTAGAAAACCTAATGGCATTTGCACGCCAAGGCAGTAATATACACAATGGGACACCAGAAACCTCAGATGTTAACAGTGGAACTTCAGCATAGATTGAATATGAAACGGACCGTGGAAAAAGTGAAATATCAAATTTAATTACAATATAGTCAAACCCAGATGTATCGAACTCGAAGGGGATTGCAAAATAGTTTGATATATCAATAACTCTATATACAGAAATCGGCTTGAGACGCCGCTCATGGTTGTGACAAATGGTGGCTTATCAGAGCATTCAAGAGCAGCGAAGCCAAGTCCATACGTGCAATGTGAAGGCGCAGTTTATTTCGCAGAAGAAAAATCATCAATCTTTGACTGCTTCTTGCTCTGGAAAATAAAGTTGAAAACGCTGCATTCGATCTTCTCGAGACTTTCCAGGTGCCCTCCATTTCACAAGAAGAACGCCAAATTAGGCTGAGCGCTCACACCCATTCAGCGGCTGTGCACTGGCGCATTTCTTCATGACCACGGTGACCTTTGTCACCACTGGAATCGCCTTTCTCTTAGGTGCCAGCAATTCCCGCCACAATGTCCTCGTCAGCTAGAACGGCTACAGCTTGAACGTCGCTGTCAGCATCGACAAAATCGTCAACAGTCACTTCAGGCAGGACAGCACCCGGAAAACGGGACAAGTCACGAAATGCTTCGTGCAAACATTCGTATTCGTCTGAGGCTTCTGGACATTCGTCTACGGCCATTACGGCCACTGCCGCCACTACGGCGCGGCACTGCTTTAAACCGGCCGTTGCAAAGCTGGTTTCCTCGTTCTTTCATGCATGTGGCTTGCAAACGTCATGCGCCGTCACGCGCCAAACGACCACAGGAGATGTGAGGGGCTTTGGGGAAAGCGCACTTTCCAGGGCGCGGCGCTGCTCTAGACCACCCGTTGCCAAGCCGGTTTTTTCCATGCACGCAGCTCGCAAATGTCACACGGCGTCGCGCGCCGACCCACTGCAGATGGGCACGGGAGATGTCTGCGCCTTTGGGGAAAGCGCACCTTCCAGTGCACAGCAAGGGGTTCGATCTATCGAGACGCGCCGCCGGTAGCACACCTTGAACGCATGAATGATGCCCATATCCAGGGCGGCGCCACTTTCTCTTTCGTCACCCCGCGCGCGCGCTTTTTCGTTTTCATTTTTCAACGCGCGCTTTTTCTTTTTTTACTTTATTTTACCCGCAAAGGAGCGCCGGGGGACGCTTTGTGCGCTCTGTGTTCGCGTCGTGTCAGGGGAACACAAAGTGCGCGAAATTCGCCTGCCGCGGGTTCGCAGTCCAGCGAAACCGCACCAAACACCGCCGGCTCGGTCAACTACAGGGGCCCGACAGCTTCGCGTTCGCTCTAACCGAGTGTTGAGGCCACAACAGTTCGTTCTATGTGAGACACTGTGTCATTGCCCCAATATATATTTTGACGGTAGCACCGCCCTCGTTCGTACTAAGCGAGCGTTCGTTATATCTGCGGCTGTTATAAGTGGGCTGGACTGTACTAATAACAACTTGGAGTGAAAAATTGAAGCAAACTAGAGCTTAACAAGATCAGACAATTTAAAATTATTAAAGGGACTATGTTTACAGAATTTACTGTCATATTGTCCTCCGCAAATATACCACATGTTAAATTTTTATACATATGCAGTAATTCACACAATGTCTTAACAGAAACTGCAAATGGCCATATGAAAACGAATGCTTATCTGACTTTACTAGCACGATGCAATGCGACTGGTGACTGGCGTAGAAAACATGCCCCAAAAAGAAACACCACAAAGACAAAAGATGAATCATGACCGTATACCGACCCTGACACCAGAGCGCATTTTTGCTCATGAATCGTGCCCATGCATCAGTGTGTCACCGACCTCTGCCTCAGCAAGGATTGGATGAAATTGATGGTTTGATAAACTGTGCAATGTACTCCCTCAAAACATTCAGGAACCTAACTATTCGTATGTTCACTATTTGATTCAGTGATGTTCAGGTATCCGCACACATTTACTTTATTTCCTGTCGCATCAATTGGCACAAAAGCTGCTATTTCAGGCGTACAGAATGTGAAGCACCAGATGTTGTCAAGTCATCTCGCATGCAGTGCAGCGGCGGCTAGATGAGCATCTATAATTTTCTGACAATGCCTTTCATGCTATGCATTCCTTTTCACGCTTTTCGCACTTCATCAGTGGTCAGAGCGATGCTCTGCACACATTATCGACAGGATTAGCTGGCCATGAATGGTGTGTGATAAGAGTGGCACAGAATCGAGCAGAAGGCGCCACTGCAAAATCGCAGCCTGTATCTCGACCATTTGCAGGCTGTCAGTACAGATAAGTGAAACTGCAGTCAATGCATGCACCAAATTCTCATCGGCGACTGCTAGATCGACCAGGCTTTGCTAGTTACGGTGTTGCAGAGTGCAAGCGACACGGCCGACGACCATGCTGGCGGCGTATCAAAACAATATAGTTATTTCTGCTTGACTTGTTGGCCATATGAGCATACAATCGTGCAATCGGAGTCCGAATTGTCACATAACACGGTGTAAAGTGTCAGAAATTTCAGTCTTCCTTGTAGATTGTCTTTGTAGCTAGTGGCGATGCCACATGGCTGTCCAAATAATCAAGCATGTCCGAATAATCGGTTGTTGACTGTATTTCTCACTCAGTGTACTCAGAATTTCACGTCAATGGGCCCCCCACGTACGTGTCACAAGATTCAAAGATGAGAACCTGTTTCACATTGCATGAATGTAGCTCAATGTGCAGAATGAACGCTCGCACAAGAAAGGTTTGCGCACCCGAAATTCATGCACATCCCAATTTCACGAGGGTGTGCACAAATACAGCCAATTATTGGCAACCTAACATTCCCCTTGAAAGCAGGGCGACTCACCGCACAAGGACCAGGCGCTCCTTCTCGGACGTGTGTTCATCGAGCCACTTTGAATAGCGGCTGCGGGACCAGGATGCCGCCTGCAACATTGTACAGTAACAATGACCACTATAACCATGTGCTTGCTGATTGAAGAGCAAAGATTTTGTGCACAGGAACTGTGGTTGCACTTAGACCAAAGGGCCTATGCTCAAAATACTTATCTTTCATTAGCACCATCCATGACTGGTCATTGCTGCAGCGATCGTCTTGCTGTCATGTTGACTATTACCACGAGTTGCAAGTGTCTTAACACTTGCCAATAAGGAAACCTTCTCGCGTAATAGAAGTTTTGTCAATGTTGGCCCAGTTATTCTGACACATGCTGAATGTTCTTGCAGGAAGATTCTGGTAAAAGCTTTAAACATGCAATGGACAGCTGATGAAATGAACTATAATTATGCTAATAATGGCAGCTATCAGTGATGAACAATTTTCCTAGGCTCACACGCCCAATTTTGGAACAGCTGGTTGTAATGCAGCTTATGTGTGACTGTGCTTTCATTCTCTGCAATGCACAACTGCACCTTGAGGGTATAATAAATAAATAAATTACCACATGTATGGCTTCTTTGTATGCTTATGAATCAGATTGTACAGTTGCTTCTTGTAAACCTAAAGCCTCTCCCAAGAGCAGCAGCATTTTATGGCGGTATCACGAGCTGTAAAGTGAGCTGTAATATGTAACGCAAGCTGACTTCTTGAAACAAAAAAAAGAGAAAAGAAATGCGTTGTACATCAAAAGTACCTCAAAGGGTGCTCATGGCGAACAATGCGACGTCAACTAAGTATGTGCCTATCACATGTTTCTTGAATGCACACAAAGAAGCACTGTGGAACAAACTTGGCAGCACTGCAACGTGGACCTGTTGTTTATACACTATGGACACACCAACAGCATGCACAATAAAAGTATAATGACAGAAGAATTACACGATGCAAAGGGTGTGCTCAAGTGTCTCCCCTACATTTGTCCATTTCCTTCCTTTTTTTTTTATTTTTTACAGCGAAGCTGTATAATTCTACCTCCCAATGGGTCTGTCATGTCCGTAGGCAAAAGCTTGGAAGGCGCGCACCAAATGCACTGCTGAGTTCCCGGCAGCACCAGCAGATGGTGCTCGCCTTCGCGCAGCTGCGGCAATGGCAGCACCACTCATGTAGGGAAAAGAAAAAAAAAGAACCAGAAAGCTCACACTTGCGCATAGCATTCGCTGCAAACATTTCCCGGTAAGGATTATGGTTGCATAAGCTGCAGTTGCCAGGAAGCGGCAACCGTAACATACAAAGCAGGGAGTGACGCAACTACACTTTCGTATGTAAAAGAAGAACCCGCCTAGCAACTGATTTGTGTTGTGACAGTGCTATGGGAAGGCCACGTTTAGAGAGGACTATTGAAGAGCAGCGTGCATACACGGCGCCTCGAAAGTTTGGTTAAGTACATTTCCCTTCACTCTGGTCCACTCTGTGTAGGTGCACGAAGTAGCCGAGCAAGCCAAGTCGCAGGCTGTTGAAACGTCTTAGGCTAATAACTAGGTAAAGTGCCTGTGAATGTCATCATGTGAATAATTTCAAGCCATGTCGCAATGGGTAATCATTCTAGTTGTCGTTTCTACCTTCACTCTCCGACCACCTACACAGCGTGGATCGGAGATCAATTATTTTTTTCAACACCAGTATAGTCATGGAATGAAAGCTGACCTTGGTGCTCTGAAGATAATTTTTCAAGACTCTGCAGTCAAGCAGAATTCTGTCGCTTCATGGCCATGACACGTGTTGCTATTACATTGCGTTACGAAAGACCCCCTTCCAATTTCGCAGCTACACTTCCCCTCACAGCACTTCTGACTAAACAACAGTCACTCAGGTCATTGTTCTGATAAATTGCAAACTGTGTGCAATATAGATTAACTCTTGCATGTGATTTCATCACAGGGCCGGAAATGGCATCTTCTGCCCACCGAAATGCATCATCTATGCACATAACCTCTCATTTAGAAACTTACTGCATCATCATTAGCTTGGAAAGCTGCACTGCAGGAAAGCCCTTCTAGCCAAGACAAAAGGAATCTACCAGAGCCATAATGTGTCACGTCATAGTAACTGCAATGAACAAAAAGGAAGAAAAATATGCTGCCAATAGTGTGATTTACCTCCTTCGTCACCACTAGAAATGTGCTCAGTTTCGGTGCTTTTATGTTTCAATGTTTTATTTCAAGACATAGTAGCCGCAACATATACTGTGATAAATAAAATTATAGCCTGACCACTGGTGTTTTGAATGGATTTAAAGCTATAACTGCACAGACAGTTTTTGAGAATTCTTATGTGAAACTTCAAAGAAGCACCTCAAGGAATACCAATGAAAGTAATAATTTGCTATATTTAGTTTAAGCACCAAGAGTAAAAAAATATATCTAATGTATACAGAATGTACACCTGGCTCCGTGTTCTCAACTTTTGTAGGTCAGATCGTGCAAAAAAATTATTCTGGAGATTTGCTGGCATCTTACAAGCCATAGTGATGCTCATGGTATGTGCGAAAGCAGCAGTTTCACAGATATGAAAATGGGTAAATTCCCAATGTACAGGGAGCCTTCGTTGTTACTAGTTGCAGCAGGCACCTTGTTAGTTTTTACTGCATTATTTAGGCTCGCAAAACAATGGTTGTCAGGTCAGCAAAACATGCAGAAGGCTCCTCATGCTCGATTATTGCATTCGACCAGCTTTCCTGTACAAGCAAGGTGGTCTCTGTGCATTCAACTGGTGCAGGAGCTTCCAGATGCTTTGTTCAGTTTCTGTGCAGTTATGTACAGTAATGTTGCACAATATCTCACAGTATTCGATAAAGCCCTTTGCACAGATGATGTCCAAAATATAAAAGATTAAACTGCTAGTCAAGATTCGGTCAAAGCTCAGTCGAAAATCAAGTGAGTGCTCTTGTGTGAGTGAGAACCTTACATGACGGGAAGAACTGCTTGTAAAGTGCTGTACATGTGCTGTCGACACGCTAATGAATAAAAGAAACCCACTGTAGGAAAAATAAAGCTGCACTTGATATTAGCCGAACACAATTATCAAAATAACATGCACTCATGAGCATTTGCATTTTTGAGACATCCTTAAAATAGTTTAGACGAAGGATCGAGAAATTAGGCAACTCAAGAGAAGCTTGTGCACCTTAACTGCTGCAGTCATTAAAACATTATGTAACCGAGTCGACCAAAGCATAAATTTTGTGTTGTTTTATTTAGAAAGAGCTAGGAGCACTGCCAGGCTATTTTCGACGATACCTCCAATCAAAGTTTTTCGTTTTTTACAGACTCCCCAATCTGCCAAAACTTGTCACATCTGACATATCGTGAAAGTTCAGTTCTCATTTCAGACAGTGCATGATGTTGCTAGCAGAATAATTCCAACGGAAATGTTTAACAACATATACAAAAGTTGTCACTCGAATTGATCAATTTCTATAAATGCAGTAACGAAAGAGTTAAGACTCCAACTCTTTAATGGGTGAACTTATTCTCAGAAACACAAGCGAATCACAACAATACTGGCAACTACAGTTGGAGAATCTGATCGCACGAGTCAAGTGCATCCACTATTTATGCATGCCTCACCATACATTCCATAGCAGTTGCTGGTGCGTACATGCATTGAGAATGTACGACACTCTTCACCTTGCACATGCACGTTGCACTTGCTGTAAATTTGACTACAACATTCTAGAAATGTCAGATACAGTGAGTACCATCTGATTGCTCGATAACAGTGACTATCCCATGAAAACAGTCACTGGCAAAAGCTAAAGCCATGTACACATGGCAATGATCTGCTCTGCTATAATTATCATCACTGTTGTCAACACCATATTTATCTCCAATATAGGGGGAACACCTTGCTAAATGATGTTCAGTTACCACTGTCTTGCGTGAGCTGACTCCAACCTGTGGCTGAAAATTTGCTAATTTTTTCACTCCAGCTGATCCTCTGCTACCCTCTTTTAGAGCGTAGCTCTTCGGCGTCCATTCCTGCCGCAAGCGCCGGCGTAACCAGGTGAACAAGCAGTGCGAAAGTTGAAAGCAAATCTGGAGTGCAGCAGGAGGATGAGAGACGCGAGGAGGAAAGTGAAGAGGAGGGTACCAGGGAACCATGAGGTGGAAAGCGGAAGAGGGTGTGGCAAAAGGGTGAGGAGGAAAGCGAAGTGCCTATGGTGACCAGGCATGCGGTGAGAGTGAAAACAATACGCTGGCATGGGCTTCGGACCCACTACGTATGCGCTACTTCACCTGCAGCGCCGCGTGGCTTGCGCTTTGCGCAAGCCACGCATTCCCATGTTCACACTTTCTTTCTGAACAATAGATAGCTATACCTCAGCGGGTTTAAGGGCCAGCAGGCGAGCAGAGACTCCACTGCGCATGCTGGGATGGCCAGCGTGTTTACGGAGAGGGACGCTCACTTGCGGGAATCCTTTTCCCAGTGGAACACTGCAGCGCGCCAGCGTTTTTGTGAAACAAGCATGGCGACCACCTGCACGAATAGCGGCATGTCATCGGCATCGTCATCAAGCACGGTGCTGGCTCGCCTGCAGGCAAAAAAGCCTCGGAGATATTTCAACACTGAAGAGGACCTCTGTATCCTGCAAGGGGTTTCAGCAACGAGGTCGTTTAGGGACGACTTGAAGTGGACGTTCACAATCAAGAACCTGAAGCGAGCGTACTGATCTTTTCACAGTAACTCCAACCTTGTTCGAGTGGCACAGCAAAGTGCTCCGCTCGACCAAGCGAGGGATCGCTGAGCTAAAGCTCTTCTTTTCGTGCGGTGCTCCGCTGCTGTCTCCGATCACCCACTGGGTCTGCTGGCCTGTGAACCCGCTGAGCTATAACTCTCTAATGAATGACACAACCAGTTGAAATGCTTCATCTGCTGCTGCTGTTAAACGAGCTGCCTGAGCAGAGGCCCAGGGCGACCACTGAGGGAACCTTGTATTTCAGAATCGAATTCTTCGGCATAATTTATTGCGAATTCAAAACACCTAAGCAGCTGCACTCAAAATTCGCATTAGGGAGTATCGTAATCGTCGGTGAAATTTTTTCCCTTCCCTAAGCCCTCATTCTGTTACTATTACTATAATTGGCCAGCAGTTATGTGTTGTTTACAAGACCAGCACAACAGCAGTTCTTCCTCCTAATCTCAAACAGAATACCACCTACCCACATTTGTGCCGCTAAAGTTTGTTCACTTGTTCACCCTTTTACTTTTGCTTCTCAAGTCAACATAACCAGCTTAATTGGGGCAGAAACTTCACCTGCTGCTGGCACCTTCGTTGCTTCTTGCCATCAGATGTGAGACACCATAGATGCTTTAAACTTAGAAAGCAACTACACTTTATGTGCAGAGCATTTACAGGCAGCTATTTACAATGGAACTGATGCATTAAACTCAGCAGGGCCAAAAGTGCAGGATATCACTCCTACATCGAGAACCCTCATGAGGGGTTAGGAGTTGTATTTTAATCCCCTCGGTTGCTCCTACAGAACCAACTCACGACACTCCGGGGACCTAATTGGACAAACTGGAATTTTACATGCATCTGCCCATTTCTCTCCATCTCCATATTGTCCAGAACACTGACTGAAAAAGAAAGAAGGATGGGCAAGGCCTCCACCTAATATGTTGTGATTCGCATCATGCTGTTTGCACAATCTCTGAAGGTGAACTAGCGCACGACATTAAACATGATCACGCGGATCACTTCCACTATCTACACCACACTATTCTCTGAAACGCACACAGGCAAAGTGGCAAGAGGTGCCGGACAACATAGAGCGCACAGGTACATAACAATAATTATGGCTAACAATGCGTCGGCTTAACTGGCATACACATTGCACCCATTGACGCAACCAGCACCAAGGTGGCACATCACGCTGCCCATCGAGACACTAAGTGTCCAACGACAATGGTCACACCACATTCCAGCGTTGCTCCTTCCCAGGTATACATGAGACAACAACTGTTTTCGCTTCCGGAGCTAAGTTGCGTTCAAGCCTCACGTCACTATCCTTTACAGCTAACCTGTTCTACCATTTGTCACAGTACTGCTGGTCAAAACACAGGCTCAAGGAAGTCCATCCTGCCAAAAGGAACATACCTCATACGGTGACCGAAGCTCAGGTGGCGCCTTGGCAAACAGGAAATGCAGCATCAGTGAGTGAGGCACCACGTCACCCAGCATGGGGGACTGGGCCACGTGCTGGGGACTCTGGAAGAGCAGAGGCCGCAGCGCCCGCAGTACCTGCACACGCACACGCACAGGCCTTCCAGAGACTGTCAAAAGAGGAAGACTGACTGGAACAAAGTAAGAGCGACAAGAAGAAACAGTAGCAGAAACATTGTTTACTGCTACTACTGTTATGGTGCATTAAAAGAATACAAAGATGATAGTTTCAATTCTTCATTTCTGGCACTAAATTAAGTGTAGGAACCTTCAAACCCTAGGAAAACTATCAAGAAGCCTTTTAGTGGTGCCCTGAATAATTTATTATAACAGCTTTAGGGGTGTGTGAATATTCAAAACTTTCGAATTGGTCTTCGAATTGAATAGTCACTATTCGTAAATGCCAAGATCTTTTAATACATTTCAAATATTTCAAAAGTCAACTGCGCCCAAATAACCATAAAGTTGTAGCAAAAGTACAGTACATTTTCACCCCCGCAGGCATAGTACAGACACAAAACATGAGAACTCGCGTAGGGGGAGCAGGCTACGCCACTTAGGTAGCCATACTTTACAGGCTGTGCAGCAATCATTCGCACTCTCTGAAGAGCCCTGTGCATGCGAAGAAATGTTTGTTCCTAATGCTCCATTTGTGTTTTTAACTACACTTAATAACTTACTAGTAATGGCAGCTACTTGCTAACTTTAAAGGGACCGTGAAACGATTTTGGCAATTTTGTACAAACATATTGAGTAGTTAAAGTAGGTCCTTTTGATCATTAATTGACACCCCTGAATGTTACGCATAAAGCTTGTAATTTATTATAAGGTTATAAAATGTGCATAGCTACCGATCGCAGCGCGCTACTCGGCTGAGTTTTCAGCCGCCCCTGACCACATGACAAGAGGTGACCATGTGACGCAATTAGGGCAAGCTATCCGACTGGCTGCCCAGGGTGCGTCTTCGATAACTTTTGCAACCTTACGGCGAACAAATATTGTTCATTATACTTCGAATGTTAGTTAAATTGTTTCTATAAAAAGAAAGTAACAGAAAGAGAATGCACAAGGACAATTTATCATTACACTTAAGACTTCCGGCACACAGCCAGTGCCGTCTGCTTGTGTTAAAACATGCTCTGCAGGCAGTGTTGGTCTCAATTTTTCGTTTCGCGAGCACCATGGTTCACCCTTGTTATGTTGTGGGCTGCAAACGTATAACGACTGGCAACATGTCAAGTTGTGACATAGTGTCCCTCTGCAACGCAGCAGACAAACGGAGTGGCTACAGAGTGTCGGTATCTACACCAGAGTGTCGGTATCCGATTGGCGCCAGGATTTGTGGGTTTGCGGCCGTCACCTTACACTGGAGGATTACTGCTATAGTGTTTCGCATGTCCAGTATTCGGGTAGGTGCAAGTGGACTGGGCTTGAGTGTTTCAGGGGATGAACAAACGCACAGATGTGAACAGTGTGCACAGTGAAGCAACCTGGTGGCACGGAGCCCAACCAAACAAAGAGCAGCAACGAAGTGTATTCTGCTTTGGTGCTGGTTTAGATTTTTGGCAGGAGCGTAATCATGAAAACACTGTTTTTCTAAGTGTTAAAAATGTCTTACACTTGGTTATAGCAACATTAGCGCTTTGTTTGAATGGTTAAGCTCAGCGCCACCAGGTGGCTGGACCATGCAGACCGATGAGGCCCGCTCACATACACTTACGCTAGAGCTCCTTAATCACAGCAATAGTAGTATGGAGGGGCTTTAGTTTACGCCTCCACTCATTCGTCAAAACGCAGCTCGCCTGTGCTTACCAGAATACTGGACAAGTTCGGCACTTTGACAGAATGCTCACAACTCATGTTGCTTCAATAGCTCTCATTTGGGATTGACCACCAGGCAGCTAGCAGATAGGTTGGAGAGGCATCACACACTGGCTCTAAAACAACCGGAAGTAGACAACATGACATCCCATCATGACCCAGAGCCAGTGAAGGCGAAGCTTAGCCCTGATCACTCGGCTAACGAGTTGAGGAGAGAATGCGTGGCTATGGAGGAGGGCAACTTGTAACTGTCCGTAGCTCTCTTAATATGAGACACTTCACACAAATTGCGGTGTGAATGATTTACTGTAGCTGTACCCTACGCGCCTGCAAAATTTGTCCGAACTGTTTCAGGGACCCTTTAAGAACACTGGGATCTGAACACTGTTTCATATTAATTGTAATAACGGTTGTTCGTTATGCAAAAGATATTCAAAAATGATTTGATATCTGATTTGATTCTATTCTCTTCTGGCACTATTCGATTCGTGTTTGATTCAGTCTAAAAAAAATTCACCAACAATTACGATACTCCCTAATGCTGAATTTGAGCACTGCTCTATACCTGTTTTCATTTCGCGATATATTGGCTTATGCCAACAATCTGTCTCGTGCGGCACATGGCAAACGGAGCAAAGTGTGACGTGACTGCCTCGTTAATCACGAGATTGCAACAGGCAGCGCGTGGGTGACACATGGCAGCGATTCACAGCAGTCACTGCAGACAGGCCTCCACTTGTACAGCACTTTGTTTCCATATATGGTATCGGTGGATCCACTCACTGCATGCACAACTTTCGCAGCACTAGGCTTTTTTTCTCGCGCTTTCGCCATACCCCCCTCCTCCAATTTCCCCTCGCACTCTCTTCACTATCGCTGTCTTTCGTCCACCACTACACTCTGCGTTTGCTTTTTCATCTTTCACTGTGCTCGTTCACTGGGTTATGCCAAGGGACGACGCCGATGGGAAATGCAAGAGCAGGAGCGTAGGAGCTGCAGTCTAAAAAATTTGGCAGACACACTTAAGACTGCTTACATGTGGGAATGAAAAAAACGTTATAGTTCCTTTCGTGAAATGCTTTTATTTTGTACTCATTTAAAACACTGATGACGTGGCACCACCTCCTCCCCACTGGCTGCACTGTCATGTGTCCAATAACGCACGTACTAGGCCACACCTTTAGCCAAGTCAGCCAGAACTGGTCAGCCGCCATGGCGTCGCAGAAGCGTGCTCGTCTCGCTCTCCAGAGGCCCAGGCTCGATTCCCATCCAGACCGAAATGTACTACCAAATTTTCTTTTCAAAACCATTAATTTACTTTGTTTACAGGAACCTGCTTGAGAAATTTCGTGGCAATCTGAGCATTCTTTTATGTTTTTATTCTTTGCTTCGTCGGCCATTTTTGGTGCCATCTTTCAGTCATGCCAACGGATTTTTGCGTAAGGGGGCCTATAATGCTTTTGCATTATAACTTGTAACATACCGCACTTCACAGCAAACTCCAATTAAATTTGTTCAAACACAGTGCAACACACGCAACCCACCTTGTAGGGGCGCCCCAGGTCGGCTAGGGGCTGGCCCAGTGGTGCCAGAGCCATTTCCATGTGGGCAAAGTCAGCAGCCAGCCGCATCTTGCCGCCCTCAGCCAGCGGGCGAACCAAGCTTGCATGCCGCACAAGTAGCTCCAAGGCACGTGACGCCAGATCCCGCAACCTGCGAAACGTTTGATGCCTCTTTCTGTGCTGCTAACCTTCATGAAATTTTAATCTGTTTGCCTTTAAAGGGACACTAAAGGTTACCAGAAAGTCACGTTGAAGTGATAAAGCAATGTTCTAGAAGGTCTAAGGCGTCAATATAATCGCGAACAGAGCTTTAGTAAGCGAGAAATTGAGGGAAATGCATGACACGATTTGAGACCCCCCAGCGACATTCCAGTACTAGCCCGACGACAAAAGCACTCCTCATCATAATTTATGTCACTAGTACTCAACTACTCATACTAAAAATATCATTTCATTAGATTATAAGACGGAAGAAAGTGCTACTTGCCTACTTCTATTCAATTCTAAGAAAAAATAACATTTTGACGTTACCCTTGAGTAGTATGGGTGATCGAAAGGTTTCGTTTTCACTCGACTCTGCGCGCTCCACTCTGTGCCGCGTGCGCTTTGGAGTTTCAGTTGTTTCGTTATCGCGTCGTGCTGCGCTGGTTCTGCTGGCTCGCGAAACTTGCATTTGGAACAAGCAGCGAGAATGCCACGTCCATGTGATGTCGTGGGATGCGCGAACGGTCCGCGGAACTTGGCCAAGGGCAGTTGCAGGGCGAATCCAACGTTACTTATCACTGTGTGCCAACGAGTGAACCTCTCCGTTCGAAATGGTTAAGTGCCGTACCTCTGCCACAGCGCACTGGCAAAGAGCCGAAAAATCACGTAGTGTGCTCGCTTCACTTTCGTCCAGAGGATTACGAGTTCAACGCCGACTTACTGAAGTCGCGTGGAGTGCCTTTCAAAGCAGGCCGCCGGCGTAGTGGTACGCAACGACGCCGGCAGCGTGAGCCCTCAGCAGCAGGTCATGTTCATCAGTGCTTAAATTGCTGAACTCAAGCTCAGCATCGCGAGCCAATGTGTCGTTGTCAGGGTCGTCCATTGCAACGAGCGTCAAAGTTGGCGTCATAAAATAAAGAACCAGCTCATCGTCGTGCGCTTTCCCTTCCACTAGCCACCATAGTTCCGCTTTCGCCCTGCTGTCGGCTCTGTCCTGGCTCTGTTTCTGGCTGCGCATTTGTGTTTTGTGCAGAAAAGCCGTTGCGCCGCCTGCGGGAGCCGTTTTACTCACCGACAGCGCAACGTCACTATGAGAACGCGACGTCAACACACGTGACGTCAACACTCCTCGATTGAAGGGCGGGTGATTTGAACTGCGCTAGAGGTACGCGGACGCTTCAGAACGCATTTTCTCTTAAAATAAGTCTCTTCTTCGCACGAAACAAGCGTTTCGAGGTTTCTGGGATGGTATTTCAACAGTCCATGTTGACTTAATATTAACCTTTAGTGTCCCTTTAATGCCTTGGACCAATGCCTCCTTTATTTTTTCAATGCCAATGCAATCGCTCGCTCCCCAATAGCGCCTTAGTTCAGTGAGTTGCTGCGATGTGACACTATCCAGATGGTACGACTGCTTGCATCTCACGTGCATCTGAGTTTGCGGCGCTGCCGTTCCACTGGAGTAGCGGTGGACGCTCCATTGCTGCATCTGTCAGGTTATTACGCATCTGTCAGTCTTCCTCCGACTTCCACCGTGAGGCACCACCCAGATGGTACTCTCCCCTACGACCGTAAAGCAGGCGTGAACGCTAGCCCACGGGGGAGAGTAGGAAAGGACGATAGGAGAGGGTGGTGAACAATCGGATCGGTTACATCTGGCTGGCATTGAAAAAAACAGAGGAGGCGCTGTTCCAACTGTCCCATGAACCTACTACTCACTGTTGCCTGTCTTGCTCAGTACTATCTGCAGTGCAAAGCAGCATCTACTACAGCTCACAAGGGGTTTCAGTTATGTACCATGTTCTTAATGTAGCAGCTGTACATGCTCAGAGCAGGCCATCTCACTGAAGTGCTAAACAGTGCATGAAAAAATGAGTGAGTCCAGTACACAATCTTGTTGTTCAAATAACTGCAGAAAAGACTGCCATAATAATACCAACTAGACCGCAAACATTCTTACACAAGGTAGTAGCCAATACTTGGCAGACATTCTGTAACAGCTGTATATACATGCAAGTGGTAATGGTTATAACGGTGACAGTGACCAATTCTGCGATCACTTTCCTGTCCGTGCCTATTCCCATAGGTAGCTCACTATCAATGGTTGCAAATTCATATTTTGCTGTTTTCCGAGCAATCTCGAACAGCTAACGTCATTTATTGGGTTATTTATGAACTATTTATTCACTTTTGGCTTTCGGTTTTCTTTTGCCCCGGGTGTGAAATTTTAAAGCGTCTCCAGAGAAAGGGGCATGGTCAGCACGATGAGCGCTCACAGTTTCTAAGACGACGTCAGTGCCACGTGCAGTTCATGCACAAGAATGTTGCATTTCTTCGATTCCAATGCATCTGTGTGCAAGACTTTGGACTTTGGAAGCAACACCGACGTGGAAGACAACTTCGGTAAGTCAGATTTCAGAATGGAATTTCACTTTCTTCCCTGAATCGCTGCAGAACTGCTGTGGGCTGACATAAAGATAGACATCCTATGTGTTCTAAAGGTCACTGTTCTTCTCTGCAGGTTGTTAACATCCTTCGGTCTGGATTATATGCCAGCGGCCACACAGGGAGTCGAGATTTGTGGGTAAAGACGGCTGAGAGTCGGCATTGTGCTAGGGCTGGTCACTAGGGTTAATGTCTTATTTTATAGCTCAAGAAATTTTTCACATAGAAAGATGATATTTCTTGGAATATTGCACTGGTCCTCTGCGTCGAAAATGCATATTCTGAAAATTTTCCCCACGTTTTTCTGAGCGAAGTAACAATGAGGTTTTCATATAACTTTTCCTTTCTTGTACAAAAGTTTTGTTTGGATAGTTTATAAAGTTCTTTAAATAAGTATGTTGCTTGGGACTAGTGCCGTCATAAAGAAAACTTCTTCCTCTTCAATTTGAAACTATACACTTTAGTATCAAGAATGCTCTGTGATTAGCAAAAAAAAGTATTTACTAGACTATCCAAAAACTGCTGCTTATCCCATGGGCAGGAAAGTGCTAAGCTAAGTTTTCATGCCCAGTAGTACACACTTTTGGGTGAGTTACATGTATTAGCATGTATGCTTTTCCTTTGCTGCACTGAAAGCTAACATGTACTTATAAGTTCACAAGCAGCTTCTTCGTTGAAAAGGCATAAAACGTGTATAGACCACTTTCTGCCAAGAATTTTAGTTAATAATGCTAGTACGTGGTTCTTAAGGAACACTAAACCAGAACACTCATTCAACGCTTTTCACAGTACAACAGTACATGCGTCCTGGCTTAGCGGATTCGTTGTGAAACATGTTTGAAGGGTCGCACACGCGGCCTAAGCTCAAAGACAAGTATTCCGAAAAAAAGAAAAAGAAAAACGCACGCACATGTGCTGCAGAAAACACTCATGCTGTGTACCACGTTGCAACTCCACCTATAGCTCTACGTCAATGAGGTGCCAAAAACATGCATAGCGTATGAATGCGACCAAAAGTTTCAAATGGAAAGCGACCAGGCATTTGTCCAGACTGCACTGTGAACCACGCAGTAGCCGACTTTCATTGATGGCTAGCTAATTTATCGAAGAACCCCCGCATTACACTGAGGTGACAATTCAAAAACATTACATTGCTGATGAGGTGTTCTTGCAGTGTCTCTCTTGCTGGGGGTGGCAGCAGATGCCTGTACTTGTTTATGGTGCGCGAACATTGGGTCGATACGAGACCTTAACCGACTATTCAGCACGGTGTATCTCGGGGACCATTTTATCGCACCAAGTCAACAACCTCGCAACCGACAAATACGAACTGTCATAGTGCACACGCTTTCGTGTCGACAGAACAGACAAAACCAGCATGTTGATCATAGTTCGACTGATCCCCATGCAATCAGCTGCCGAACCAACGACATGACTGACAGAGCACCTTCACTTGTATATATATTTTATCCCTCTCAGAATGAATCGAAACATACTTTCACAGTTGAAATGCACAAACTTCAGCCCTCTCAAGCTGTGCACATGAAGATTGAGCCAATGCTGATCCTGTTCAGTGAGGTTAGGCCTAGAGAAGCCGTAGAGTTTGTGCACCCGCTTGGCAGACTTGAACTGAATAGTAACCAGATAGGACGAAGGAAACTGCTTTTATAATTCAGTCCTGACCTTCGTGTTTGAAATCAACTACTCTTCACTTCGCACAGCGCACAAACACACAATAAGAAGGATGCAGCAACACATCACTGTGCCAACATTTATATGTTAATGTTTCTGAAGGCTGCCAGTCGCATTCGCTATGTATATGAGTGGGTCTGTACACATTGTTATGCTGACACATTCCTCAATTCTAGAGGTACATTGTTTACCTTGTAATGAAGAAAGGAAGAGAATGACATACCGATCATCATCAAGAGCGGAGGGCACGAGACCGGCGCTCGAACACCACCATCTTGTTCTCCGTGCTCACTGTTCCGAGCTACCGCCCGTTTGCTGGACTCGCTCAATAAACTTCCTTACATTTGGTGGATCGTGCTGGGTACGCACATCGTCGGCACCCTGGAACTCCGATCCCGCACGTTGCACTCGACCATGCAAGCTGACGCAGCCCAACAGCCGCCACCTCTCCCGGCCGCCGTTTGTCCCGGCCCCGTTCGCCAGCGAGACCCCCCGGTATTTTCGGGTACGGAAGACCAGGACGTCGAGGACTGGCTGTCGTCCTACGAAAAAGTTAGTGGACCCAACAAGTGGGATGACGCTGCTAAGTTGAGTACCGCGAACTTTTACTTGGCTGGCGTGGCGAAGCTGTGGTATACGAACCACGAATCGGAATTTGAAAACTGGTCTGCTTTCAAGGAGGCAATATCTGCCGTTTTCGGTCGCCCTGCCGTGCGGAAGTTACGCGCCGAGCAACGGCTGCGCACACGGGCACAGGAACCGAATGAAACATTTACCGCCTATATTGAGGACGTACTCGATCTCTGCAGGCGCGCCGATGCCTCAATGAGCGAAAGTGCCAAAATACAGCACATCATGAAGGGCGTCGACGACGATGTCTTTCAGATGCTTCTTGCGAAGTCTCCTGGCACTGTGTCTGAAGTTGTAACTCTTTACCATAGCTATGACGAGTTGAGAAGGCAGCGGGCTCTCACCCGATGTTCATCTCAGACGTACAATCAACCGCTCGCTGCACTGGACATCATGCATGACCAGTCATACCTTATCGCACAAATGAAAGAATTTGTGCGTGAGGAGGTGGCCCGTCAGTTGTCTCTCCTGCCGTTTGCTCAGCGTCAGGAGCTCCCACAACAGCAGCAACTGCAGCGACCAATCCCGTTGGCTCCCGTGCTTCGACACGTCATTCAAGAGCAGATTTCCGAGGCCATGCCGGTGCCCATTCAGCAGCAACCTGTCGCCGCGCCTCTTAGTTACGCTGAGGTAGTAAAGCGGCAGCAGCTTCAACAGCCCTCACCACCCCATGGTGTGTCGTATGCTGCAGCCCTGATTCAGCCGTCCGTGACATGGTCTGCTCCCATCCCTGCAAATCCCTGGCGAACGCGCGACAACCGGCCGATCTGTTTTGCATGCGGTGGCCCTGGTCACATCGCCCGATTCTGCCGCCGTCGCGCGCCAGGATACTCAGACGCCCGTTCACCGAACTACATAGATCGTCCCCGCTCTCGTTATGAAGGTCCGGGTCCCCAAACAAGCACGTCTTCACGTGACTATCCGCAACCCACGTCTCGTCGCTCACCTTCACCCCGTCGCCGCTCCTTGTCGCCCATGCGTCGTCGACCAGCCCCTGAAAATGAGGGAAACTAGCCTCCGCAGTTCGTGAGGCAAGAACTGCGCTGTCGAAATACTCAAGTCCTCGAACTTTGCCGTCGAATATTGTCGAAGTTTTCGTAGAAGGCATCCGTGCATATGCTCTTGTCGATACCGGTGCTGCCGTTTCTGTTATAGACGCCACACTTTGCCGCAAGCTTCGGAAGGTGACCATGCCGCTTGACATGATGCCATTACGTACAGCGAATGGAGACCCTGTTCGGCCTATAGCTGCCTGCACTGCTCGACTTATTATAGCTAAAGAGCACTACATTGTCGAGCTTATCGTCCTTTCCTCTTGCTCGCACGACATTATACTTGGCTGGGACTTTCTATCGTATAATCACGCCGTTATTGATTGTGCCAGATCTGAACTTGAGCTCTTCCCCTTGTGTGACCAGTCCTACTACCCCGCTCATCAAGCCGCACACAAGATAGTCGTCACAGAAGACACAGAAATTCCGCCGACAGCAGCTGTTTTGCTCCCCGTATTCTGCAACAGCATATGTGATGAAGCTGCATTCTTTGAACCATCACGCCTTCTTCTAAATCGGAAGCCACTTCTTTTGCCTTATTCGACCCTCTCTATTTCGAATGGAACAAGCGCTCTCTGCCTCACAAATCCTCTTCCATATCCCATCAGACTGCTTAAAGGTGAATCCCTTGGATGCGTGCAACCCATTGATATCGGCCAAATTTTTTCCGTGCAGCAAGATTCAGCTCGACGCGACCTCGACGTCATCAGTGCTCTTACCCCTTCTGATGTTCCAGCTGCTGACCTATTCGATTCGTCGATCGCAGACGGACTGTCCCCATTTGAACGCTCTGCTCTTCTCCAGCTGCTTTACCAGTTCCGCGACTCCTTCGATGTTGCCCAACGTGCCCTTGGCCGAACTTCTACCATTGTTCACAACATCGACACCGGCTCCAACTCGCCAGTGCGACAACGCCCTTACCGCGTCTCCACCGCGGAACGTCAAGTTATTACCGACCAGGTTGACGATATGCTTAAACGCGACGTTATTCGCCCTTCACAAAGCCCGTGGGCATCCCCTGTGGTTCTCGTTAAAAAAAAGGATGGATCGATTCGCTTCTGCGTGGATTACCGGCGCCTAAACAAGGTCACTCGAAAAGACGTGTACCCTTTACCCAGAATTGACGATGCCCTTGATTGCCTACAAGGTGCCGAGTTTTTTTCGTCGTTAGATTTGTGTTCCGGGTATTGGCAGGTGCCTTTAGCAGAGGCCGACCGTTCAAAGACAGCCTTCGTCACGCCTGACGGTCTATATGAATTCAATGTCATGCCCTTCGGCCTCTGCAATGCGCCTGCCACCTTCGAACGCATGATGGACTCGGTTCTGCGGGGTTTGAAGTGGCACATGTGTCTCTGCTATCTCGACGACATTGTTGTCTTTGCGCCAGATTTCGCAACCCATCTCGAACGCCTCAACCATGTCCTGACGTGCCTGAAAACCGCTCAGCTGCAACTAAATCTCAAGAAGTGCTGTTTTGCTGCGCGAAAACTTACAATTCTTGGTCACGTTGTATCAAAGGATGGTGTGCTTCCGGACCCAGCTAAATTACGTGCCGTGACTGACTTCCCCAAACCGACGACTCTGAAGCAGTTACGAAGCTTCATAGGGTTATGTTCCTACTTTCGTCGGTTTGTGCGCAACTTCGCCTCTATAATTGCGCCTTTGACCCAACTACTAAGCAGCGCCTCCAATATCTCGTCATGGTCTTCTGAGTGTGACCAAGCCTTCTCCACCCTTCGCCGTCTCCTGACGTCACCACCTATACTGCGCCACTACGATCCTACGGCCGCAACTGAGGTGCACACAGACGCCAGCGATGTCGGCCTCGGTGCTGTTCTCGCGCAACGAAAGCCTGGGTTCGCAGAGTATGTCGTCGCATACGCCAGCAGAACGCTCACCAAGGCTGAATCAAACTATAGCGTCACCGAGAAAGAATGCTTGGCAATAGTCTGGGCGCTTGTCAAGTTCCGCCCTTACTTATATGGCCGCACGTTTGATGTAGTTACGGACCATCATGCATTATGTTGGTTGTCTTCGTTGAAGAATCCGTCAGGTCGCCTTGCCCGCTGGGCTCTTCGACTTCAAGAGTTTGACATCCGCGTTATATATCGTTCCGGACGCAAGCATGCCGATGCTGATGCACTGTCGCGGTCACCACTATCCACCGAAACTGCGTCCATATCCACTATAGACCATCCATTGTCAGCTCTTGACGTCGCCACCGTCTCCTCTGCACAGCGCCACGATCCCTGGATCGCTTCGCTTCTTGACGTTTTATCCGGGGCACCCACTCTTTCGACCACTCGAACACTGCGACGCCAAGCTTCGCACTTCAGCATCCGTGATGGCCTCTTGTACCGGCGCAACTACTCGCCAGATTGTAGGAAGTGGCTCCTAGTTATCCCTCGAACGCTTCGCTCTACAATCTGCGCTTCCTTTCACTCCGACCCGCAGTGTGCTCACGGTGGTGTCTTCAAGACCTATGAACGCTTACGGAAAAGGTACTACTGGCGCGGAATGTTTCGCTTTGTCCGCAAGTTCATTCGCGGCTGCCACGAGTGTCAGCGACGAAAAAAACCACCGCATCCTGCCGTAGGTTCATTGCAGCCCCTTCCATGCCCAGAACGCCCATTCGACCGCGTTGGAATTGACCTTTATGGACCTTTACCTTTGACCACGGCCGGAAACCGATGGGCTATCATTGCTGTCGACCACCTTACACGATACGCCGAAACCGCTGCTCTTCTCACGGCGACAGCACAGGACGTCGCCTCTTTCATCCTCAAGCGTTTTGTGCTTCGGCATGGTCCTCCTCGCGAACTCCTCAGTGACCGTGGCCGCGTATTTCTCTCCGATGCAATTCAAGCACTTCTCCACCAGTGCAACATTGTACATCGGACGTGTACTGCCTACCACCCTCAGACGAACGGTCTCACTGAGCGGTTTAATCGGACTCTGGGCGACATGCTTGCGACACATGTTGCATCTGATCAGTCAAACTGGGACCTGGTTCTTCCATTTGCGACATACGCGTATAACACCGCTACGCAAGTCACAACCGGGTTTTCCCCCTTCTTCCTTTTGTACGGTCGCCAGCCGACGCACACTATCGACACGTTGCTGCCATACGCACCAGATACATCAGAGTGCACGCCCGTGTCAGCAGCGGCCCGTTACGCTGAAGATTGCCGACAACTAGCCAAGCGCTTTACTACAGCCGACCAACAACGCCAGAAAAACGCCCGCGATGATGATCACTCTCCGGCCGCAACATTCGCTCCTGGAGCACTTGTGTGGCTGCTTGTACCACCCTGCGCCCCTGGCTTGTCGTCCAAACTGCTCCCAAATTATCATGGTCCCTACCGCATCGTCGAGCGTACTTCCCCCGTAAACTATGTCATTGAGCCTCTTACGCTGCAAGACGACCGTCGTCGACGTGGACGTGATGTTGTTCACGTAAACCGCCTCAAGCCGTACTTCGACCCTCTTGTACCCACCTGTTAGATCGCCAGGATGGCTCCACCTTTCTCGACGGGGGCAATTGTAATGAAGAAAGGAAGAGAATGACATACCGATCATCATCAAGAGCGGAGGGCACGAGACCGGCGCTCGAACACCACCATCTTGTTCTCCGTGCTGACTGTTCCGAGCTACCGCCCGTTTGCTGGACTCGCTCAATAAACTTCCTTACAACCTTTATGTCAAACAAGAAAAATGAGATGGTGCATTCAGTACAGTAGCATAAACAACCACCTCACTCAGTTGTCGAGGGTATCAGCTACGGCATCTGCATTTTCACAAAAGAACTAAACGGCCTATAAATGAGCACTTATGCGAGCATACTTTTCTCTCACAATACTTTGTGGAATGCACAAACTTTAAGTAGGATGAAGAAAAGTGAGATTCTGAAATAGCAGCCCATATTATGTGTATCTAGTTCACATTTGTCCTTTAAAGGGATCCTGAGCCATCCTTCAGGCTTGGTGAAAAAACCTAGTCCACAGATAGCATGTGCTGCTGTGAACATTTCAGCCAAGTTTTGCAGTCGTGCGCAGTGTGTGGAGCTTGCAAGTGGAGCGTGAAGCCACTTTTCTCTCAAATGCTCTGTTTTTAATAGAAGCCTGCTTTTCACTCTTTTCTGCAGGCTTCATTTCGTAATATAGCAGGTTCCAATACATGGCTACTATTGGCCAATGGCTGACATCAATCAAGAAGGATTTTTGGATCAGTGTGCTTCTTCCTGCTATTACTACGTATATTTACTGACGAAGTTTAATAAACAGGCTGAACTAAATGAAAATGTGCTTTCGAATTTCGACAATAATAGAAGCCGGCTATCATTTGCTCATGCTCGGCCGCAGCCGTCCGTGTAGGAATTACCGTATTTATTCGATTCTAACGCGCCCTCGATTGTAACGCGCACCTGTTTTCTGTGACCAAAAAAAATGGAGAAAAAGAACACCCTCGATTGTAACGTGCATCCGTCTGCGTGACCTAAAAAAGAAGAAAAGTCCTTTACAGTAATGCACACCTCATTCTTTAATACAAAAATACAACTTTCTCTCATTTGTAAAAAAACAAAGATTTACTCCCAATGCACTAAAGTTGTGATAAATAAAAAAATCGCAGTTCCACCTGAAAGGCAAAGCATCGATTACGAAAGCAAATTAGTAGACAGCTATACGAAATGTAAGGATAGTAGTTTTATCGGCCAGATAAATGCTGCCACTAAGCCACCTGAATAAAACTAAAGGCAGCGACATTCTTTTATCTTTCTACCAGAGCCCTCGAGCGAGAGCAGGCGATGAGGTCTGCGCGTGCCTATTGGTGGAGCAGAGTCACTGGTGGCGCTCGCACTGTGTCGACAAAAATAAGCGCGCGAGCATCTGCGCTCACCGACCTTTTGTTTCCTCGATTTTTAAACATTTCCTTACTAACTAAATTAACAAGCATGGCGTCACGCGCGCACATGCAAACATGAACACGTCTCTGGAAACTCTTTATCAAAACGCTGGAATGATGAAGTGCGGTAGCAGGAGCGAATTGACCTTCATGCTGCCTCTCGCTTTAATGCGAACTAAGCGACGAGAACACAGCACCATGCGCTTAGATGCGTAGACTCTAGTTTCCGTCGCAGATTGCTTTCAAGATAGGGGCCGCGCGGCAGTGCCATATGTAGCAGCCGCCAGTGTAGAACGAGTCTCCTGTTAGCGCCCGTCTCACACGCAGGTTTCGGGAACTCCTAACGCCTGTGATGTGGCCCGATTTTCGTCCGTCTCCGCACACGTGATCGTTTTCCTTTTAATTGCGGCATCATGTCGAACTCGGCATGCCTTTGCAATCGGGACTTCCATGCTGATAGAGCAAACACATAAAATGGGAATACGGTGCACTAACCTAAGCCAAAGGAGGCATTGCCTAAGCACACATACTATATCACATGGAGTAGTACGCATACGAGGTGCGTACGAAGCGCGTACGAGGTGGCCGTTTTGAAATGCCAATGGCTATATGGTAATGCATATTTAGGGTCGTACTCTATTCTAACGCGCACGAAATTTTTGGACCCATTTTAGTGGGAGAAAAGTGCACATTATATTAAAGTAAATACGGTAGACTTTGGCCAACCTGCTTATCGGTGCCATAGCCATCGCGTCTCGCTACTTTCAGCTAGTTTTTAATGCTCAACTAGCCTCAAACCATGCCATACTTAAGGTCGAACCGCACGCACACTTGCCAGTGCACGCTCACTCCTGGCGCTCCTGGTTAGACACCTTGGCAGACCATTGACAGTGCTTCAAAATGCATAAGTTGGATGTGACTACTATCCATCGGTCAAGCTGGTGAAGGACGAAGCCAGTCCGCACAATGTAGCACAATCACACTGGCGCATACAAGCACGAGCTCGCACTCAAGCCCGGTCGTGCACCTAGCAAACACTGCACGTACGCACTACAGTTGCATGTACCTGCAGTCTTCTACACAGTGTAGATACCGTGGCAGGGGCGCGGGGTGCTGCAGTGAGTCCACTGGCTGAGCACATCGCAGCTCGCTGAGGACAACAGCGTTTGGCTTACATCTGACACGTCGTAGGTGCCAAAATCGAAAGTAGTGGCCTCTACGTTAACACCCAAAATCAAATTTCAACTGCGCGCCACAGTGACATGCAGTAGGTGGAGCATTGTGGGAGCGCCCCGCTCTACCATAGCCTTCGCAGTGCAAGGCACTGAAGAAGGAGTGGAAGCACTGTGAAAGGTGTGTTTGATTGCCAATAACTCCGCTTCTGCTGAACGCATTGCTGTACTTCTTTCGGCAAGGTATTTCTTAAATAGCCTATTTTAACTTCAAATGCATTTCTCCCCTTCGATAAAAAGTGGTTCAGGGCCCCCTTAGGGGCTCAGTCACTTGTACTGACTCATCTCTGGGTGGAACAATGTAGCTCATATGTGCAGATTTGCTACGTTTTGACATTATTTAATATTAGTGATGCGCTGTTTCCACAATATTTCAAGCTAACAAAGACCTGTGGCGACAGATGTTGATGCAAGCAAATGCACCGCTTTGGTAAATCCATCATGTAAGGCAGCGCTCAAAGGATGCTTGAATATGCGAAATGTCTAAAGAATGTGTAAAATGAATACAAAAAGCGGGTGGCAAGTGCAGAACCCGGCATGCCTTTATTGGGCACACAGTTAGCACAAGAGCGCACTCATTCCTTTACAACCAGTAATCGGTGAGCGCTACACAGCTTCCAGAAAAGACATGCTGCCTCAAAGAAGCCAATAATAATTAATCACAATTCGCAAAACACACAACCGATGCAAACTCAACATGGGTGCAGGTACACAAATGAACAGGCAAAAGCTTTGGCACTCTACCAAAAGGTTTCCAACGGCACACCGCAGAGGGGAGCACAGGTAAATGAAAAAAGATTGAGCTGCATCAATTACCCTTATGAAAAACTAGAAAGGTCAGTATCACCATAAGCACAGGCTTGGTAAGTGATAAAAGATGAAAAAAAGGAAAAAGAAATATGGGTAGCAATAGCACCTTAAAGTTCTCACAACAGTTTCCATGAATTTTTCAGCATTTTCTTGGGTTTAGTTAGTTATTGATTAATAAACACAGCCTCTGCAACCCTACACCTATGACAGCGCTAAGCAGCCTTCAATGCCATCACTTCACATGACCTATAAAGCCTAGTCATTATCACTGCCATCATGCTATTTATGTCCATCGTAGGACAAAGGCCTCTCACAGCAATTTTAATCCCAGCTGACCTCATTTTATGGCTGCAAATTTCTTAATTTCCTCATGCCACCTAATTACTTATCATCCTCAACTACCATTTTCTGAGGCAAATATTTCTGTAGACGCAGCATGGAACACATGGTTTCACTCAAATCTTGATCTTTGCCACAACTTCCCGAGGTCACCACCACCTTTTGCATATTTGCTACACACTTATGAATGTGATGGCCACTGATAAATTTTCTTTAGGTGTTGCAAGTAAACAGTAGCGCTGAAAGAAACAATGATGGAAATTTCATTGCTGATAAGATCATGGCACTATCTCGTGGAAGAAGACAATATCACTTTACTGATACCACAATTCCCAAGATTAGGCAAGAGAACTTAGGGCTGCGTCACCAATCTTTTTGATGACGTGCTAATACAAAAGCTTACTGTGATAACTGGTGAAGCCTGGTGAGCATAGCTACATGCACATCATGCTTGAGTCATGCTAGAGTGTGCCCCGCGGCATGGCTTTGACCACAGTAGGAATGACTAAAATAATGAGAATGCTGTGAGGATGTGGCAAAGGGCAACATTAAGATTGTCGATAAAGCAGTAGTCACAAGGTACAATGTGCCATCCAATACAACGTGGCACACGTTAGGAACGCGGCTGCTCCAAATGTATAGTATAGGAATATGTTGGAAACTCGATAAAGCAGTAGTCACAAGGTACAATGTGCCATCCAATACAACGTGGCACACGTTAGGAACGCGGCTGCTCCAAATGTATAGTATAGGAATATGTTGGAAACTCGCAGTGCAACAAACCATAGGTAGAACCAAGCAGGAGGTAAATGGTAAAATTTACACACACAATTGGACATGCAATAGACCATCCCAGCGAGCAACATCTAGCTAGAGCAACCGTACTTCCGACAATTCCACACATCACATTAGAAGTTGTGTCATGCCACGTGCCTTCTCCTTTGATGCTGCTCATACCAGATACATTAAAGTGCATTCTGTTCAAGACGATTTGCAAAGGAGATGCTCTCTGCTGTGAGGCACATTTTCTTTCATGTGGGGTGTTGCAGTGACCCCTCCCCTGAACTCACCCTTGCGTGACGACTGCAGTGGGAGGCCACGAGGAGAAGAAGTCGGCCTGGCAGTGGGAAAGGAACTGCTGCAGCTCGCGCATGTACAACGAGCAGGGAGCATCAGGGGCAGCCATGCGGTCCACAGCAGGGCTGCGGGAACAAGAGGTGTTCACAAGGGGCTCCCAATTAGTGATGACTACCTAAGGTTATTTTACCCCATGCCTAATAAGTGCATGAAGGCACTTTTGCAGGGTGAAAGAGCCAAGGCTGCTCTCAACACAATCTTGAAAACAAGGCAGTACAGTTGAAACCCAGGATAATGGAATCCCGTGACAACGAAATACTTGCGTATCCCCAGCGAACATCCATGGGACTCCAATGCATTTTATACCTCTCGACAACGAAATATCGCTGAACTACAATTCCGCATCAACGGAATTTGCCGGAACGTAACCCCATGTGTTATACCTACTCGCACAAGGCTAGCAAGCTCCTAAAGGTGCTCAAATGTGTTTGCTTCACACTAAAATTGCATAAAATATCACATTATGCTTGTGTGGGTGCCACCATTTTTATTTACAAGAAGAACAAGCGCCGGAAGTGATCGCATGTGCAAGAAACACATCATGGCTGCCATCTTGCTTGTTGATCGCACATTTGAAGTGGCACGCATGTCACTACCGACATGCAATGACAGTTTTTACAAACCTAGCACAGTACATAATGTGCAGCTCGGTGAGAGAAGTGCGGCAAAAACAAAGAAATCCACATCCTACCAACATGAACTTGTTTATGGCACTTGACATGCAGCTGGACTGCCACGCATCAGGCTGTGATTGAGCAACCATCCAGGAATACTCATCCCTTACTTAAAGAATGCTTCTTTTCGTGCCACTTGACAGGCATCGCGTGTGGATTCGGTGGTGGATGTGGACTTGTGCAAAGGGGCTGTAATTTCGATCGATTGCCTTCGGGGATATGAAATACGACTTGGCATCGGATGCATCAGTGTCCGTGGACGACAGCATGCGCTGGAAAAACACTGCTGCATGCATGGAGCGCTGTTGCTCTGTGTCCGGTGCCGTGTTGCGCAAGATCTCACAAAAGTGATCATATCTCTGAAGGCAATCGACCAAAAGTGCTGCTCCATGGCAGGGCTGCCACTACTGATCGACTTCTGCGGTCAGCAGTGCAGTTCAATATCCTCGAGCAAGGCTTGCCAAAGTAGGCCAACTTAATTTTGACAGTAAAGTTTCGTTGTGCGACGCATTCCTTAACTGTGCTGTCATTTGACAACAACGAAATTCAAGCAAAAGTTCATTTTTTTCGCGTTCCTCGCCGATTTTGTAGTTGCGAGGTTCAACTGCAATCTTTTGTTCTATGGGGCACCTGTGCTGGTTAGGAAGCGCTAGGGTAGTTTTGAGTGCGCAACTGAATTATGCGATTATTGTCCAACAGGGACTCGGGGTTTGAGTCCAGATCAAACACAATATTCAATACCTTTTAAATAATGAATAACTGTTCTTACAATTACTATAAAACCCATCATAGTATTTTTAAAGTTAGAAAGTTTTTATCATGACATAGCACCTTATGAAGCATTGTTTATCAAAAACACAAATGAACCATAGGAACAATCAATCAAGTAGTTTCTTTGCATGCACAGAACTTTTGAGATAGTGCAAATGTTCGTTGTACAGCCAGTAAAGTATGGCTCCTTTAGTGTGGTAGCCAGTTCCACTATTTAAGTTCTCACGTTTTATGCCTGTACACCTGCAGGGATGAAATTTGCCATACTTTTGCTCCAATGTTATGTATAAATGAGCACTGTTGACAGTTTTTGGTGTTTGAAGACTATTCAGAAAATATTCGTACTTATGATTGATTATCAAACTCGAAGAGCAAAACAAATAGCACACTATTTGATTAGTTATACGAAAATTTCAAATATTCGCATATCCCTAGTAGGGAAAAAGCAAAAATGACAATTTTTTCAATGATGACAGACACACGCCTGTATCAATGCTTGCTGACACTTGACACGTTCAGCCAGGCTCTGTCCATGCTCACAGGGGACCACATGCACTCTTTCATTCTAGAATGCAGCTGCCCTGTCAGATTAGACAATCGACACATGTGGCTCATGATGAGCAGCAAATCTGCTGGCATGAAATCGTAGCCTGTCCAACTGAATACTGTTTCTTCTGCCCATTAGTCTGTGTGTTACGGCACTGCTGTTGGCGTGCACAGATTTGGCAAGTCTCCAATAGCCTGGCCCAATCAAAGGCTGGCAGCTTCTCCGTATGCTCAGACCTTTTACCAAAAGCCTGCCTGCGAAGTAATAAATTGTATGCAGTAGGTGTTGGTGACAAACAAGGAAAACAAACAGTGCAAAGCTGCTCCTCCATAAGGAAGCACTGAAAGTGACACTTTTGTCATGTCACTTGTCGATTACTGCCATGGATTGTTCGGTGCACTTGCGTAATGGTCGACACCAACTTAGTTGTCTGCCAGCAGCGTTGTCATGCAGTGTGAAAACGCCAACAACAAACCAGGTGCATAAAAGAGAAGACAAGGCATGCTCTCACGTGCAGAAGTCTTCCTCGTGCATGGTCAGAATGATTGCCTCGACAGACTGGCTCACAGCAGACAACAACGGCTGCACTATGCTCTGGATGACCGTCTCCACAGACTGCATTACAAGCCAAGCAGAAATGACACACTGAGCAAAGTCGCAATTCAAAGAAAGCTCATCGCTCCAACCACACACTGGCGCTCATTAACTTCTGCACTCAGCACCTCCACCAAAGTGACACAGATAGATGAAAATTTATTTACAGATTACTGAGAAACCCGACAATTTTGTGGCCCTAGTTGCTCACAAATCAAGAACTTTGGACATACACTATTTGCAGCTATTACGCAACTTCAGGATTGTGCCGCCTGTCTAACTTGGGCTGCAAAAGCTGTCTCTCTGTGAGGCCTGAGATCCCCATGCATCATTTGAGAAGACTGGCACAGGATTGCGCAGCCAAGTAAATCCAATGCACCATGCTTTAGGGGTTACAGCCAACAGAGCTAGCTAGTAAAACCATTTTTTTAACACAGTGTTCACATTTTTTCCCTCAACATGCTGCCTGTTCTTAAATTTTGCTTCGCTTTCCAATCACAAAATTCACATAAATTAAGGGTGTGTGAAAATAAAAGGTCTTGCAGTATTCCTAAAATATCATGAAGAAAGCCCCAAGTGATTTGAAAGCCTAAAATAGAAACCCTGCATCATCTTCAACACACTGATGATCGTCATCACTGTTTTTCTGCTCACAGTAGCATGACAATATTGTGGCCTACAAAAAACCAAATTCCAAGCCTTACACGCACACCACTGTCAGATAGAACAATTTAGTATCACTTCTGAGTGCCACTCAGAGATTGGCACCTTAGGAGGTGTAGTGATACTGGCTACAGTGCGTGCTCAACCAAAAGTGTGTTCATCAAACTCACTTCACTATGCTTCCCTATCCTTCGCTCCTGCAAAGTGCATAGTCTCGACAACAGCTGTTGCAAATGTAAAAAAAAGGGGGGGAAAATTTGTTCGGTATTTTTGTACAATTATTATTATTAAAACCATGCTCATTCTAACCACCAAACAGAATATTCTTGTACTTCCAGTGAGCAGTTTCAATGAGTGTGAGATGAGTTGATTTATTTCAGCAGGCCGGTACTATCACGTTCAGTGTGAGCTACAATGTGAAAGCATGTGGAAAGGCAGTAACGTGTTTTAGCTCATTCTGAGCCCGATAGCACATACTAAAAAAAAGAAAAGTCAGTTTCGCCCAACAGGTGAAGCACCGACTGTGATAGCAAATTATTAGACAGCTATACAAAATAAGGTTAATCATTTTATCAGCTGCATAAGCTGCATAAGGTGCTGTAAAGATTCACTTACTAACTAAATTAACAAGCACGCTGTCATGCACGCACATGCAAACAACAACACGTCCCACTTGATGACCACAGACACTCGCTGTCAGAACACTGGCGTGATGAGGAACACCAGCAGTGGCGAGCGAATTCCTCTTCGTGCCACATCTCACTTCAATGCGAACTAGGCAGTGAGAACACAGCGCACACGAAGCCATTAGCTATCTAAGGTTGGCTAGCCTTCGAAACTGGCACAGACTGCCTCCAAGATAGGACGCACATGGGCTCTCAGCCACTGCAGCTGAAGTAGAAGAAGTGACGCGCACTAAACTGCCCCTTGCCCCCCCCCCCCCACCCCCTCCTAGTGCGTGCACATCTCCCCGATGCTCCCCTTACGCACATGTAAAGACAGCCCATACCCTCACCACCTTCCTCCCTTAAGAGTGCGAGAAGACATCGCCCCATCAAGCCAGCGCCCTTCTCGGATCACCCTCACACGGATTTGCTCGCACCATATGGCACGCAGCCATGTTATCACACTTGGACTTCACATGAACATCACGGCAACGGCAGGAGTTCACCTGGAGTGTCCATGTAATTGCTATCGCAATATCAGCGACCGCAGTTTCATTCGCAGCGGCTGTGGGGTAGTTTCCTTTAGAATCTAGGGCAGCCATTGGCCACGTGCCTTCAGAAATGTGTGGTTGACATCCATGATCACTTCGATAGTGACCGCGGTTCCGTCTGCAGCGGTTGTGGCAAACAGTAGTTTCCTACTGACTTGGTGTGCCCATTGACCGCGTGCCTTCAGCAATGCATAGTCACCATCCATGCTTGCATTGATAGTGGTGATTGTGGTTTCATCCGCCGCGTTTGAGGCTAGCAGTAGTTTTGCTTTGACTTGGTGCAATGCAGGCACAATGTCAGAAACAGGACGGAAGCTGTCGAGAATGAGGAGAAATTCTGCCGTGGCCTGCACACTGGCATCAAGCACGCCGGCTACATCGCAGTGGACGAACGCTCTGTTGCCAACCAGCTCAATGGTAATCATTGGGATGTGCGTGTGGTATTGAAATGCATATCCTGGATGAAGACACAGGTCTTTGAACCACAGCCGCGCTGCGAAGGAGCTGTGAGGCCTCCATCGCCGAGAGCGCTAACCCTTCCCAAGATGTCTAGGATTGCAACTTCTGCACTTCATTCACGTTCAATAGAAACAGGATTTATTGATTAAATCAGTAAGTAAATGCTCGCTGATTTAGTAAGCATTTGTTTATTGTTGTTCGATACCCTCTATATTTCAACATTTGGTCAAATTGGACAACTTTTTTTGTCCTGTGAAACCTGAATTGACAGCTTTTACTGCACAAAGATATACAAGTGGTGGCCAACATCATGTCCTTGCCCTGCATCTATTACGGGGAATAAGAAAACTGGACAAATGTACTATGGTGCAGCAGTGCAGGCAAGCTTCTTTCAGGGGCATTCTATGCTTCTGAAAAAGCAACAATGCTATACCTCCACATGCTCACTATCTCTCCAAGTGATTTTTGTAACCAATGACCAGCGAACAATTACAAACATCATTTAGTGTACAGCACTGAGCTGCCAAGTTTACAATCAATCAATCAATCAATCAATCAATCAATCAATCAATCAATCAATCAATCAATCAATCAATCAATTTTTATTATTTCACAAAGTATTTCACTGGTCAAAATGGACAGAAGCAGGTCTCATAGTAAAAGACTGAATTGAGACTTCCTGTACATAGCACATAAATACACAAAATCACATAGACAAAAACAGTGATAATTGATAAATGCATTTACAAAATACATGATAATAAGATGAAAATACGAAAAAACAAGAAGATAAATACACATCACTATATAGACGGTAACTGTTTTATAATGCAAAGCCTGGTATAAGAAGAAAGAAAAGAAAAAAAGAATTTAAACAAACGTGCACTACACTAGAACAGCAGATCCAATAAAACGAATTAAACAGTACATTGTGACACATATGTGTCGCTTAACAAAAGATTTTTCAATTCCTGATTAAACCTGCGAGCTTTCTGGAGTTTAATTCCAAACGGTAACGTATCCCATAATAAGATGGTGGCGAAGTGAACAGTCTGTTTGCCATAAAAAGTGTCACTAAATTTGTTAGACTGACCAGACTGACAAAAGTGAGAAACTGCACTTGCCTGTAGAGCCGCTCTCACTATAGATGCAGCCTCGGGTGATTCCACTGCATTGCCGCACAGCAACTGTGGGAGGAACACAACGTCAAGACAACAATAAGTAAAGAGACACTGTAGATAATGCTAGCCTGTATGAAAGATCAAAAAGAAATCACCGTAACAAGGTGACATGCCAGAAATTTAAGATAAATACACAGTTCGCTGTATGCGGCACGAAGAGCTACACAAGGCTGAAAAGCGAAGGATGAAGACCTAATTTCAATGATGTTCAAACACAGAGGTCTAGTTCGTAAAACTCTGCAAAATATGCATGCTTTATAGAGTAAAATGATCAAAATTCAATGGAGCTGACATAAAAGTGCTGGTAATCAGAGCTGTCGCATGACTAATGGCCACACTTGAACATACTGATGACATTTGCAAAGAGAGTGAGACTAATGAGCACGCACCACTCATTAATGTGTGCACTTTCCCATATTTTATTACGCCTTTAATTCTTGGAAGAACCCGCAGTACACCCTTCCCACAAACGTGACGTCCTTTCACCATCAGCAAGCAATGTCTGCTTTCAAACAGCTAGACTTCTCTCGCCTTCAACTTTCACCCTCTATGTACTCACCTATTCTCTCCCCTCATATAAACAGGGGGGGGAGGGGGAGAGAGAGAATTAGCAATTTAAACACTGCCTAGGAAAGCAGTTGTAGCCCTGATGAAGGAGGGCAGTTTCAGCGAGTCGGTATTTCATGGCATTTTCTTGAACTCTGAAAGAATGAAGGAAGCAAGACACACAAGAAAAATATAACTGGAGACATGGGGAAGCTGATCAGCACCCAACTACCCCTGGTTTTTTTCTTGCATGTCTCATTTCCTGTACTCTTTTTGAGTTGTGCTAGTTCAAGAAAATACCCTAATGAAGACTTGTTGGAAGGTATACTCCAGGCTGAGGCATTTCCTGTTTGACCACTGAGATCACGTAGATTTTAAAGGAGTACTTAATAATATTCTCCACAAATTCTGTGTTTAACCTCGAAGGAACAGAAGACAGAGGCATGCTCACCGTGTCCATCTGCGTCTGGAAGAGGTGCAGCAGGTGCAGCAGGCTGGCATTGCACTGCTGAGCAACGGTGGCAGGGCCGTTGACCTGCAAAGCGTCCGAGCCTTCCAGGGCAGCCAGCTGCTCGCACCGGGCAGCCAGCTGGTGGACGGCTTGTGCCACGTTCTTGGCCACCATGCGGCACAGGCGGCTGTCCACCGAGGCCACTCGCAGCTCGCTGGACAGTGGCACAACGTGGACCTCCTCGTCAGCACTCAACTACTGCGATCACTGTCGCTGCCGTTGTTTACCGTTACGTTTTATGTATTTCTGTTGCTAAATTACACAGTTGATTCCCATTTATTTGACGCCTGTGGTACCGCGACATTAGGTTGAATTATCTGACAGGTTGAAGTCACAAACGGCGGCAAAATGAATTAACTCAAATCATTCCTATTGCTTAAAGTCATCTGTCACTGCTTTTGCTTCTTGCTCTTGAAGCACGACTCAACCAGCATGAAGCAAAGATCGAGTGCTGACGTGTTTAAACAGTGCCTCAGTGTTGGACTTGAAAAAAAAAAGTAAAGATAAATAGCTTCACGCTAAGGTAAGCGGTAGTGCCGTCAGCTGAATTTATAGCGTTTTTAAGCTTTTTGCAACCGCTACTCGCATGAGTGGCAATTGGTGAGGATTGAATTAACTGAAACGGCATGCTTTTGCATTTGAATCAGAGATTTCCTTCCATAGCCCCAGTGTATGGTTTCTCACCAAATTTTTCAATGCATTCAAATAAATCGAGAAGTCGAATTAAGTGGCAAGTTGAATTGACGGAAGCCAACTGTATAGCCATTCCTCAAAGTATTGTCATAGCTATTAGTATTATAAACAGCCTGCCTTCTGTTCTGTGAACATGAATATATGCATACAATTTATCTCTGACCTTTTTTTTCTCCTTTCCATCTAGTAAAATGTTGTAACTATTACGGTATCCCAACTAGTTTTGAGCTAGAAATCCATATGCATATACATAATCTTCTGTATACAGTCGCAGCTGTCAGCATTCAAGAAGGCACTGCTACAACAACTGCACAGAGAGGTCACAGGCAACAAGCGGCATGCGAGCTCCACCGATGCATCGCTTTGGTGGCCCCAAAAAGGGCCTTTTAAGAAACGTGAGAACGTTGCCACAGCAGCCTGTCAGCTTGACAAATCCAGAAGAAACACTGGGTCAATGTCACCACAAGCATCTCGCCACATACTCCTTACTGGCTTGCACAAGAAAACCCCATGTCTGTCTGCATTGCTCATTTTAAGCAAAGCTTACCAGCATCCTTCTCCAAGGCATGCTGGTGCTCCACGTAGTGCAGCAGAAGGTCCCCCATAACAATGAAGCCCCAGAGGGATTGTGTCATCCGCAGGGTCTCCTAAGAGGACAACGTTGAGGCAGCCTGCTCTACGGCGTCATCGCCGCCGTCATAGTCATCACTATCTGATGCAAACACATTCTCAACGATCGCCTCATCGGTTAGAAGCCCTTCATTTCAACATCTGTAGCAGTGCACTTTCTTTTCACCGACATTGCACATTCCCGATGATTAGCAGGCGGATCAGCCATCTTCCATTTCAGTGGTCAAGAACAACTTCGATGCAAACAAAAAAGACGAGCATGAGCAACTTCACCTGTCGGCAGAACGGCGCAGAATGAGGGGCCAGCAAGCAATCTGGGAGCAGCGCAATGTTGTCAGCACAGTTGGCATAGTCCATTCGCGTTTTGGGGGGTCGTGCGTCCTAGAGCTATGGGCGCAGCCCGTTCATCTTTGGAGGGGTGGAAGGGTGACGGGAGAGAGGCCCACGAGACTGACAATGCAGAGAAGGCTGGAAAATGAGCACGCGGCGGCCGTTCGAATGACAGGCAATCGTGCAGCGGCTCGAATTTCTCTTTTTCTTTTCAAGGATCTCACATTTCATTACATTTTGGCGTGGACACCCAGCAGGCAGACTTCATCGTTATAACCAATAATCCAGCATGGGGGCTCTGTAGTAAACGGGTTATTTCACCATAGAAACACACAAAAGTTGACGGTGCAGCAGTTTCTCATTATTATAACCGATATATGTGTTAAAATCAGTATCGTAAGTGAGTTCGACTGTATTACTTATTTGGATAAAGTACTCCTTCTTCATCGTTGTTTTAACCTACACAGCCATCACTACAATCAACCAAACAGTACAGTTGTGCAGTACCCTGCAAGCAGGTTCCCCTACACAAACAACTGCTCTTGCAGAGCTGTTTAACTGTACCATCCTCAAAAGTTCCTATAGAGTCAACATTTCGAAAGCGAGCATTGATTGGCCCTAATCTTGGTCATCTAGACAATGACATGTCATCACTAGTGCCAAACAGATGTTGGACTACCAGGAGCCACCAAGTTCTGAACTGCAAACATTTACATCCAGTTTATGAACTTGCATTTTCAATAAAATCAAATTTCTACTTTTTCTCTGTCGCTCTTTTAACACATGCCACTATTTTCCTTCATAAAAGAAGTGGCTCAACGAAAATTCAATGCTGCATCGATTTACCCAACCATCACGTTAATGATGGTAAAGAGACAGGCTGCAGGCTGTGTTGCTGATACGTTACTAAGCACAGTACACATGTGTCCATTAATTCGACTTCAGTTAATCTGAACTTTCAGTTAATTCAGCCCCAACCGAACATTCTGACTGACACGCATACACTTCTATAAACTAGGACTTTGATTATTTCAATGATGAAACTGGTCCTAACCAGATAATCCTAATTTGACTCATCAGCAAGAGATGCTATCCCCCAACGAAAATGCCAATTTCTGGCAGGCCATCAGCAGAGCTTCAAGTGAGAAAGACTGCTTACAATAAATCATTGTATTTGCTGGATTCTAAAACACTTTTCTTCGAAAATAGTAAACAAAGAATTGACAAAGAAACACCTTGAGGTACAAAACCAAAACTACATGTACAGTATTGGCAATTGCTTACTGTCTAAGTCAGCATCATTGTTATCAAAAGATGGTGACAGAACAACTTTTTGCATAGGTCGGCAACTGTGATTTGCTTTTATTATGAAAGCTCATTCAAAAGAGACACCATTCCACACCCTAAGCTAACGGTAACAGAGCCGAATCACAGGTCTTCATTGTGTTGCTTTCTTTGTCCTTTTCTTTCACCTCCACTGTTAACCTATTACTAAGTGCCGTTTACAAGTCTCCATCGCTACAACATTTGTCTTGTTATTGTACTGATGGCTATCATGAATGGTTCTAGATGCAGAAAGCCAAACTTATGAGGAAATGCTCTTACAAATTAGGTTTGCGAATGCAGACCCCGATGCATCGAACCTGCCTTTAAAGTGGTGTCTTATTTCAAGTAAAGCCTGAGTGGCTTGCACTGACAAATTCCAGCACTACACTGAAGCAATCACAGCATTGACATAGGTTTTCCATCGCATCATCATTGTTTCTCCCCGTGTGCTTTCCAGGTTGTCACACTACACAATCTGTCCTTGTGTTTCAATACCATAATTTCCAAGACTGGCAAACCACACAAGCCATTTCATACGCAAAGAAAAAATAAGATTGAAATAATGTCACAGAATGGTGACCTACCACAAAAGTGCTCATACATAAGCATTTTTCTTCATGCATATGAGTGATGAAATGCATTTTTTAAGAACTAAGTGATTATTGATGCACATACACTTGCAACACCTACATATGTCAAACCATTAGGCTTTGGTACTTTGGGCACAAGCTCCAGGCACCACCCCAACTGATCACGCATCGGTGTGCTCGTTTCCTGCCAAAGGCGGCCACGAAGAGAAGGAACAACAACTCGGTGTTGGCCAGCTCACCTAGAGATGGCTCGCAATATGCCATCAAGGTCGTCTTGTGAAGGGCGGCTTTCACGGGTGCTGCCTGACAGAGCCACGTTGACCGCGTCCAGGAGACGGGAGAGAGATCTGGATAGGTACGCCTTCTCCAGTGGGGCCAGGGTACCACAGAGAGCCTCCTCTGGCCTGCACCCAAAACCACAACAGAATGGGGCCGCACAGACAAAAGTCATGACAGAGACGGCTCCATATTCCCAGCCCATCAAATCACTCTGAGCTACGCTTACGGGTCAACCACTACACTTAACTACACTTACCTGGTCAACCACGTTCAGCAACACTTCTGCTTTCACATGATGTAATATTGAGGACAATGTTTCACTATGAATCATCACAGCTTGTCACAATGAGCTGCTGTGCTTATGTGTTTTGGGTCCAGGCATGCACAGAAAAAGTTTCTCTAAAAACATTAAGGTATTTTTCATGTTAGGCTAGCGGCAACAAGTCACATGTTCTTGGTGTTTTGGAGAATCGCATACGTTGTAGGACAAACCAGCAAAGGCATAGGCCACCATCCAGTTCGCAATTGTTGCAGAGTCATTTGATAAATACAGAATATAAAACTTGCTATGGGCATTACATGTGGTGGTTCTTCATATACAGCAATGAAATGTTGTTTGAGAATGATGACAACGGACATTTAGTAAATAAGTTGCCATTCTGTGAAGGTAACGTTCGCTACTTCATTTTTTTTCTTATTGACAGAATCAGTGGCATGCTACGTTTTTCTTGCTAAAAAATCAGGAGTGCATTGAGTTTAAGGTTTTTAGGGGAGCTTTATATCATTTCTATGCTAGATTTTTACATTAAAGTCATAAAAAGTTATTGTGCATTTGACTAAGGGCATTTAAGAATTGGGGCAAACGCTTCCCCTAATGCTTTCCAAGATCTTTTTTCTATTCTTTCAAACTTCATGCAAAATTCCGAATATTTTCAATCATTAATACTTAGACATCGTTATTTCTCTGGTCGACTAGTTTTCCTCACAGGATTTCATAACACATCCCTTGTGATGAGCTCCCATATCAGAAGGTACAACACTCCTCATGATCCCTTGTGCTTCTCTGTATCCACAACTTGATAACAGACATACAGTAAAACTCCATTAACTTGAAGTTGTAAAAACCAGGGAAAATTTCAAATAACTGGAATTTCGAGATCTGTGAATTTGAAAAATTATAAGCAACCCCGGCAAGTATACCAGGAGCGGTATTTTCGGTATATCACTTTTGCAAGGCATTCTGTGATTTGGCACCCAACACACATCAGGCATCTATGGGCAACAGCAATCCTTTCACAGAGCCAAGCAAACACTCTTGCACATAGGGACATAGGTGTTCACTGGTGCACATAGGCACATAGGTGTTCAAGCCTAGCCACGTGAAATATTGCTAACGTACTCATACTACCCCAAAAAATATAATCTACCATGAATACTGCCCCAAGGTCACTCAATTATAGGCCACTTTCAACCACCCGTCGTGGCTGGCTTATCCCATTGATAATGCAGGCGGACTGTCGCTATGACCACTGATGAAGCATGATAACAAACGCCATTGGAAAAAGCATGCCTACAAAATTGCAGCCCTGAACCTGTTACTTCAGAAAATTCCCAAAACATGGCAAACATATGGCGCAGCTGGCATAGCACGCGAATCGTGCGGCATGGCGTAGCACCAGGTATGCTGTCGACCAACAGGCATGCTGCCACGCAGTCCCCGGCCTCAAGCTTTAACCAGGGGTCTCTTTCATGCAAATATGTACACAATTTTCTCATCAAAAGAGTATCGGCACAACAACGATACAGGCCACTTCATCACCTTTCTCGCTACAAACGACAGCACTTAACAGCGGTGACATCGCCTACCCAATGCTGGCATCAGCACTGCACACCGTCGGGTCTGTCTCAAAACAACATTGCACTTGCCACTCGGCCCCTGACCAACCCTCCACCCGATCCGTCTCTGCCGTCTGCAAAGCCTGCCTCCGAGGCGGTGCACGAATTCTGCGCCTTGCTGACTCCGCTGCCTCTGACAATGCCCCCCCCCCCGTGGACACAAGCCACGATCTTATGCTACCCCCAAGATCGAATAAGCCATATCGCCAGTGCCAACAGCGCTCAGTGCTTTTGGCACAGGTCACTCAACCTACCGAGCCCTTCCAAATCTTCACCTGTGCTATCTTCGCAGACGTTCACGCCTCCTGACTGTACGCCTCCTGGCCTCGTCCCACTCCCAGTTTTTACAATGTTACAGTGCAAGCTGCGCTGCATCCCGCATCAAATGTCCACACTGAACGACCAGACACTCCTACAAGCCTTAGCCCTCTTTGCCCGACCCGCTGGGCAACTTCCTCAGCTCACTCCCGATGCAACCCATTGCGAGCAGCACCGGATCGTTTTCCCATCCCAACAGGGTGCCCCACATCCACTTGCAACGCATGCATCATGCCCCATCCAGCGCATCAACTGAATTGCTCGTGCGCGCACCCTATTTGTCGTGCAACGGTGCGGTCAGTGATGCGCCACCAACAATGTTCACGGAAGCACCGCCAACGAGCTTCGCCATTTCTCCTTCCTCAAAACGCATGTGCCAACCATCATCTCGTCAATTTGGCACGTTCCTCCCAACAGCATCCATTCATAGAGTCCCTCACCCATTAGGTAGCACCCAGTCCCGCCTGCCTGAGCTCTGCGGCAGTGGCTCGATGCCTAAACACCGACTACTTGGACTGACCACAGACACTTTTGTAACCGTCGTTCCCTCTGGGCAGGGAGTCTTGCAGCCCCCACCAATGCCACAACACTGAGACGCTAAGGTCAGTGCTCTATGTCAGCACGTTGGTGGCGGCTGCAAAAGACGAGAAAAATAAAGATGGGCAGCTCGTGCTTGATTCACAAGCACGGCCCGAGCAGTTCTGTTTTAGAAGCCTGCTACGCTGGTCCTCTTATTCTCGTGCTCTGCTGCGACCTCTCAGTTCTCGACAAGTTAAATGGGAAACAATTATATAAGCTCAACAAATATACATACATAACTACACAGTAAGAGGAAGTCAAAATAATGTCATAGAGGAAATGTCACTTACATTTGACGTATTACTATTACAAGGTGTTTAGAGCTGTTAGCTGCATTGATGAAACTTTCCAATACGAATTACGGGGTCAGCTATTGCACCTAGTATCGTGACAGCAAAGCAAAGAGGCATATAACCTCGTACACCAAAAAGGAACAGTAGCTCCACAGGATCTTACGGTACCGTCGTCTTTTCAAGGCAAGATGGCACCTACTTGAAGTCTTCCTGGCCCAAAAAGCGGCCACCGGGATCGCTGTCACCACTTGCAGGAGCCTGGCCTTCGATCTGGTCCAGCCGCTTCCAGAGACCATTGAACAGACTCAGCAACTTGGGGTACTCGCCTTCAAACGCTTGTCGCAGGAATGTCGACTCTGCAGCAGTCACGTGAAAAAGCTAATGTTTGTTTTCTGGTCACCAGCACCCTGTCCGAAAAAATGACTCACTAGTGCATTTGGCAAAATAGACAAAAGTGACTGCAGTCAAAACCATTTATATCAAACTCACAAGAAGATCCTGTATAGTGTAATTCATTATAAAAGGTTTGTGAAGTATATTTACCAAATACGAGTTCTACTTTAAGGTTTCTTTCTTAAGGCATGGCTTCAGCTGGCCAACATATTTCCTATCACCTGTCCAGGAAAGTATTATAAACTATGCCTTCAATGCAGTCCGCATATCTGCTTCTGCATGTTTCACCGTGCACCCAATAGAGAAAGATTTCCAGCACAAGAATGTTTTGCACTTGGATTACAGCTCACCATAGAACTTTGCAATTTATTGCAAGTACACGAACGTAAATACCCGGCTGCCCAGCCAAGAGAAAAACGAAGGTTTGAGAACAACAAAGAGACTTGCCAGCCGCCGCCTTGGCCAATTCGTCGGACAGCATCTCAGCCAGGGAGAGCCAGAATGAGCGGAGGATGTCCCCATGGCCACTCTGGGAAGTGGTAATTATGCACTGACAAATTACTGAGGACACTGTCCACACAAACATAAAACAGGCACAAACAGAAATAGTGGCACAACGATGTGCATACTAGACCTTGATTATAAATTCACTGCCATAAAATATCACACACAAATATGGCCTCATCACCATCCTGCTAAATCCCATCCCTACCCAACTTCCACACCTTGAGCCCATTCCATAAAATGTGCGTAGAGTGCAACATTTCCCCTAAAAATATGGTTGTCTGCAAGTAGTGTTGCAAAAAAAAATTAACTGACAGACATTTTTTGATGTAAAGCTGCAGCATACATATTACCAAGCATTCAGCAATGATTTTAAAAGCAATGGCACCAATGCTGTTTTGCCACTGCTGCCGATGGTCATAAAATGAACCACTGCCATCCTACTTTAACTAGGGACATGCGAATATAAAATTTTCTAGAGGTGTGCGAATAACAAATCGTAGATTTCAAATCAAATATCGAATCGAATCAAGGAAAAAATTCAAATATTGAATCGAATATTGAATATCAGAAAATTTTCTGATATTCAATATTCTATACAATATTTGGCTTGAGAATATTTTTCTTGAGAAAACAGGAACGAAAGCTCATTCCCCGTTCTTTCCCTATCTTGAAATGACTTCCCATTACAAGTTACTTTAGTGCGAAAGGAACGCATTCCAGTCACACTTCAAACGTTGGAATGTGTCATTACATTAACGTTACCTTTGATTTTTTAAAATTAGAATGTGCTTAGTGTCAGATAATCCTACCCATGGCATCAGCCTTGCCTACCTTCTGCAGCTCTTGGAGAAAAACCACGTGTGTCACCGGGTCTTTCTTCTTGGCCAGCACTTGCTCCAACTGCTGAATCTGTACAAGCACGCACACATACAAGAGACATTCAGGCATTCGTCACAGCTTAGTGCAGTGAGTGAGCACAATGTGTGTTATAATGTGAAAAAACAAAAGGAAATAACATAAACAAAAAAACATACGTAAAAACTGAGAATCTCCTCCTGTAAGCTATGCTCCACTGCATACAGTAGATAGGTTAATCTCTCATAAGATTAACTTCTACTTGATTAGGCAATAGCATTGCTATTGCAATGCTGTTGCTTTTGCTTGATCGGTTGCATTCTGCCCCAGCAATCACTCACTACTTTTTCTTCCTCAACTCCGTGACATTTGTATGTTGCCAAACAGTGCCAACTTAAGGGATTTCATATCTAGAAGCCACACTACACTATCAGCTATGAGGAACAGTGAACAAAGGGTGACTAGTTACTAAATAATTTTCATAGATATTTCTTCTGGCAAGCCTCTCAGCATATGGCGGTGTTTCTTGGTGGTGGTGGTAACAGTAACTTGACTTGCATCGTCTGCCCACGACTACACACACTGCAATGCCGTGACCCTGACCTGACAGCAGGCTTGGCACACGCTGTCCACCAGTCGGTCCATGCTGGTCCATAGGGCTGCCCGGAATGCAGCGCTGCTTCCAGTCACTGGCATGGCTGCTCGGCCAGGACCTGCATGGAATAGACACACACTGTTAACACTATGATTGATTGATTGATTGACTGATTGATTGGACAGGCAGGTGACATTACTGCGCATTACGTCAGCCTCATGAATGCAATCGTTGCAACGAGAACAGCGCCCCGCAATGAAAAGGCGCCCTACGACTTCTGCAGTGCATCCGCACGCGTGCGTGGAGAATATGCAACGCCAACAAGGAATCTGCCATGGGAGTGTTTGCCGAGAAGAAGGCGCTGGCTGAAAAGCTGGCTCACAGCTTCAGTAAGAGGCCGCTGTCGTCGCTGCTAGGTCGCCGCGGCATCAAAAGAATATAACACTTTTGTTGCGTGAAGTGAAAAAATGCTGCATGTTTTTGCCTTTTCATCGCGCTCTCTACGAGTTCCGTTTTTGACGGGTAAGTGGGCGATCTCATGCTATTTCGTTTAAGCAGTACTTCTGTTTAGTGCGTACTTTTTCCGAGCTCCGGCCGACTACGGTTTACCGAGGTTTCACTGTAGTTATTGCAAGACAGAATCATACAATTTTAATTTTTGAGCACAACATCGCACCAATAGGAGTGAATTGCAGATGTTGAGAACAGTAGAATTATGATGAGTGATTCACTTTCGGGTACACAATCGCTTATGCACGATTTTGTGTTCCTGGAGCAGTGCCAAGTCCGATGCTATCATGCGGACACAAAAGCGATTGTACCACCGAAAGCGAAAAACTGACAACGCCGTCCCAGAGTTGCAAGTTAAGGCCGTTAGCTGTGAGTTCTCACCTCTGCTCCCAAAGGAAGTGGCCGCCTGCTGGTCCAAGCTTCCAACGGAGAGGGCCTGCTGCACAGAGTCGCGGAGGCGCTCCAGCGTGGAGCGCACGAGCTGTAGGACGCGCGGCTGGAGCAGCTGCAGGTGGAACAACACCTGCAGCGCCGTCCCCACCTGAGCCTGGTTCTGCAAATGCAACAAGGGCACGACCGCGTCACCACGTTTCGAGCACCTGGCATCATGACTTTATGGATACGATGTATGCAGCCCACAGCAACTGCCATTTTTATTGTAACAACTTCACATTACACAGACATGGGAGCATCTGGGCTCGTGCACGTGAAACTGAACACTGCTTCCTTATTGCATGATCTTGAACAAGTCAATACAAGTCAGGCAGAGCCTTCAAGTGCACCAAGGAGCAGAAGTGCAATATCTGACCCGCACAAGAATCACACAACTGTCATGGCCGCGTTAGCATGTGACCCTGTGTCTTGCAGAATTTCGCTATTCTTTCCGGAGCACTGAAAACTATAAAAGTGCTCAGGGATAATGTGGACTAACTGCCGTTGCATGTTAGGAAAATCAGATTTCTCGTCTTCAACTGAATCTTGCTGCATTTTAAACTGCACAGTCTGAGAGTAGATTACGAATTTCAGCTGTCGTTATCCATTGTTACGTAAGCATAATAGCAAAGTAAAAGCCCATTACACACTGCTGGTAAAAACGCTGTGTACTCTTGAAATGATGAGGAGTAGTCAAACAAGTTGCTTTAAGCCAACCTTTCGTGAAGGGGACTTGTCTTTAATGTCGAAACATTGGCTTAAAGCAACATTCCTTGTTCGACTACTCTTCGTCACTTAAAATTTCCATCTTCCTTTGAACTTATATGACTATTGGTGACTCACACAGGGCCTAGACAAATGTGACATGCTCTGATAAATTATTTACGTCATGTTAGCATATATTAGCGTATTCCTAAAAGCCTATATTACCTCGAACTTATTCAAAAGCTTTAGTGACAATTTTAGCGACTTTGCAGCAAAATTTTGTGCAAGTTTACCGACCTTCTACTCTCACTTTAGTGACATGCTTCAAAAAATGAAGATTAATTACTAAAATTTTACATTTGTCTCTTTATTACAATGCGCAGTGTGTATGCTAAATTTTAGCCCCTTCTGCCAAGAAGCAAAAAAGGTTGTTATGATCCCCTCCTCCTCCCTTACAGAGCCCCTGACCAGGTCTGCATTTTGAGCTGACAAGCGCAAAGCATAGATTGAGCGATAACGATCATGTCTCTAAAGTATTACATCGCTATGAACCGCGGAAAGATCTTAAATATCAAACTGAATTCCATTTTTCCTTCTCCTTGCAGCCGCCATGCTCCAAGCTGGAGGATCACCATCTTGATACAAAATCAGTTTAGGTAAAGTCGACTCGGCATGAAACCGTATATTTGATCACCAACCCTCTAATTTAACAAGACTGCTCTTTAAATTAATTTCTTTACGACTGCCTGATAATTCATAAAATTTTAAGGCCTCTTTTGCATAAGCAAAATCCGTCGACGACAACTCATTTGTGTAAAAAGTCTAACGGTTAGAATAGGCAGCAACTCGCCGAAGCATTAGCATTGTCCTTGTCCACAAGGTACTAGTATTGCGGCAAACATCATGTGGCCTAAACAAATATAGTACTTGCTAAAGATATGTAAAGAATTTCAAGTGTGCCAAAATTAAAAACAAGTAAGCGTATGAACTGCTTCGAACCGAGATCAACAGCAGCGCAAGGAAAATGAAAGCTTCTGCTAGGGTCACTCTACTTCTGCAAACAAAGCTTCCATTGAAGTTGCCTGTGGCGCCACCTCTTCAATGCGACACTAACTGCATCAGAGGAGTGGCCGAGTAAGCCCACTGCCTCCTTCTACTACACTGTCAGCCTGGAGTAGCTGTCACTAGACCTAGTGGCGCTGTAGCCCGTCGCAACTTCTTTCAATTCTGTCATCGTAACAGGAGAGAGTGGAGCTGTTCTCTTGACGGCTGTATGGGGCATGTCCTCCGTTGGCCCTGTAATTGAGGCAGCTCTAGTAACATAGTGTTTTTTTTTTGACCAAAAAGGGCATTCGGCGCTGCCACCTATGCACAGTGCACGCAGTAGCGAAACTTCTGAAGCTTGGCCAGTTTTATCTTTTGTGCGTTTCAGAACGCATGCTTGGCAGTTTACAATAGTTCTACTTTCACAGTACCTCGTATGTTCATGGTTCCAAGAGCTCGGCGTACAGTAAACGCATTGCCAAAGTAAATGGCAACTTGTGAAACGGGCGGCGACGAGCAAGGTGAGCCAAGTAGAAAGGAACCAATTTACTTAGTCATTCAACAAAACATATAAAGATGTGAACAGAAACGTGCACAAAGCTCTGCGACCCCGCGGAGCATAATGTCGTCAGTGCATAACAATTTTAGGGATCTTTTTACGCAATGTAGGGAATTTTCGGTATCGATTTAGGGATAATACAGCACACTGAGTTGGCAGCACTGCACTCACACAACTGCGAATGACAGCGCGAACAGAGAAGCCCTCACATGGACAATAGCGATGGAGCAAACGCGACTGAGTCAAAAATCCAAATGGGGATTTGGCTCACCGCCGTATCACGAAGCACTTGGCGCGGACCGAGAAAGCACCAAGCCAACGGGTGACAAATGAGTTTGTCGGCGCCGGGTGTGCTATTTGCTAGCTACTAAACGCAAAATGACAACCCATAAAGAGGAGAATGGGCGACCATGAAAAGGGGAGGAAGGGTGCTTCAACACGCAGGGGTGAGGAGAGAGTGGGGTTCCCTATGGGGTTACGAAACCATCAATGGTGGAAAACCTTATTCCTTGAGGCACGGCTTCACAGCAGTGTGGTGAAGCCATGCCCCGCTCGCATCTCCCACGAAGCCGCATTTCAAGGCGAAATTCACATATAACCTAAATAACTTCACTGTTAACACATATAACATATATACATATAACATATGCACATATAACTTCACTGTTGAATCTTTTGAAATTTTGGTGCAGCTCATGTGCACAAAAATACAGTAGATTGTAAAAGCTATAGAACCCCTGCAAAGAGCGTTTTTACACACACTAGAGGACAGGGGGGGGGGGGGGGGGGACCGAATTCATCTTGCCATAAACCAGATAATATACATACTACCACGAAGCAAAAGTTTGGAGACCACAGCAGCTGCAAAAAACATTTGGTTTTATTCTAGCACGACCCTCTAACGCAGAACTGTGACCTGCACTGCACTGGCTGAACATGCACACATGCATTGCCCCACTGAATATAAGGCTACATGACAAGGCTGCGGAAAAAGAAAATTTTTTATACAGCACCTTCAGTCTCCGCACTTTTGCTTGTGATTTACCAGCACCTACTTTTTTTCAATGCCAGCCAGACACGGCCAATCCAACCTTTCAAGACCCTCTTCTCTCGTCCTTTCCTACTCTCCCCTGTCGGCTAGTATTCGCGCCTGCTTTACGGTTATGGGGGAGAGTACCATCTGGGTGGCACCTCATAGCGGAAGTCGGAGGAAGACTGACACACGCGTAATAACCTGACACCTGACAGACGCAGGGATGGCGCGTCTACCACTTCTGATCGGGAACGGCAGCAGCGCATGCTCAGACGCCCGCATTATGCAAACAGGTGTAGCTAAATTAGTCAGACATGTGGGTAGCATCACAACGTGACGACTCACTGAAGTGAGGCGCACCAACGGCTCCCATTGGAGAGCGAGCGATTGCACTGACATCGAAAACCTAGAGGAGGTGTTGGATTTACATGTACATCTCCCTCATCAGCCTACAAAAGCCAGCTTACTCGAAAGCACTCTGCATCAGTGCTCTGGGCATCACTGACACTGTAGGTGAGTGGCTGATGATTAACACAGATTACATAAAAACATTGAGATTCCGTGGAACTCCGTATGTATTGAAACGCATACAGTTTCAATGCATACAACAGCAGAACATCTTGGCCGTTCAGCCACCACACTGGGTTGCACCCACCACAGAACAAAAACTCTTATCTCATGGGCACAGAAGGAAGGGAAAACCAAAAACAACAGTACATACCAGAAGTACATGCCAGTCCTGCACACTCGTCCCTTCTTTGTTTCTTTTCGCACTGCTGTTTTTTCCTTATCAATTAACAGTGGTACAACAAGCAGTGTCGCTGAAGCCAACTGCTTTGACTTTAGCGACATTTCTCATAATTTTAATTCTTGCAATTTACATTTCTTGTCATTATACCCTGGTTAATCCCTTCAAGCCTCCATCTTTCTGTTAATCACTTCAAGCCTCCGTCTTTCTGTGAACCCCTCTCCTGCTTCGAACACACACCTGGGACTCGGTGCCTTTCTCAAGCATGCGCTCTGCCTGCCTCTCCAACTCTTGCCGAGCGCTTTCCAGCACAGCAAGCTCCTCCTGCACCACCTCCACGCCGCTTAGGTCCACACCTTCAAGCAGCTGATCTGTAATTTTATAATATTAATATTATTAGTAGTAATAATACAGTAGACGTGCAATGTTTGTGTCCAGCTGATCCAATTTTGCCTTGAGGTCACTGCATGAAAAATTGAGTCAGCACACAAACTTTTTGCATAATGCAATGAATTTTCTGCGTAATGCCAAGAACAAGTTATGTGTTTCGAATTGGTTATGTTGGTTGCTCCTGTGTAACAAACTACGAGTCAGAAATGCCAGCATGCATGTGTAAGAAGGAGAAGGGGCTATTTTCTGAATGTCTACTTCATATTTCCAATATCCCTCCATGTGATAAAGCACTGTCTCAGAATTGTGAAGAAGAAAAAAAATCTGCAACTTTGACCATCAACCATTTTAACTGCTGAATCCCCCACCTCAAAAGGGTAGCTGGTCAACTAGGTCTTTTTAGGTACCCCCCCGTCTACCTTCAATACACTGTGGGGAGATCCCCAGACAGATAAGACATTTTTCTAAAAGCTTGCCCTGAGCGCTGTCTTTTCAGCGACGCATATAAACTTTATTAAAGATGGTTTACCTTTCGATGTAGCACAAAAGCAGCAACAAGCTTAGCATAGGCAATACTGGCAAGTGTCTTTAGATCGCAATGGCTTTTTCAGTGATTGTGGTGTTGCTGATAAAGCCTGCTTCCACAAACTTGTCCACATAAACTCGCTTGACCCAAGTTTTATATCTGGTATCCTTTCACCATCGGATGGCTTCGAACAGATAGTTCAAAGAATTACGAGCTAAAATGTTTTGCAAACGGGTATGTAATTTGAAGAGATCTTCATGGTGTCTGTCATTCTGGCTTCAAGTGCAAACCGCTGCTCACTTCACTTTGTAGTCATAGTTAGGAAGTGATCCTACGCAGAAAAGGTGCTCTCTTGAGTGCATTGAATCATTACCTCTATCACTTGTATTACTGCATGATAATATGGGGAAACACAACAGCGTCAAGCTTACAGAAACTCTTCCTCATTAAAAAAATAAAGCATTTCATTCAATAGAAAATTCGTTGTCTTTAGGACACGCAGAACCACTCTTTCAGAAACTTAAATTATGAAATTTCACAATATATGCAAGCACAAATTATTGAGAACCTACAGAAACACCACATTAGGTAGAGCGGAACTATTGGAAGAATTCACATGTCTTAGGAAGAGTACAATTTCTTATTCTTTCAGGTGTCAGCCGCCATAATATTGACGCATGTTTTCTAGGCAGACAACAATGATGATGGGGGCATTAACAGACTCTGTCTAGTGCATCAGTGAGATCGGGCGAGGACGAAGAAGACGTGTCTCTGCTCTGTTTGTTTTTGAACAGGTTGTCCTGTTGTTCTTGAAGAACGTCTCCCTGTCTTCTGTCCACATTTTACCGTGACAATATGTTCACTTATCACATACCCATTATGGGAAACTTGAATATGCACTGGCAAACACACTAAATGAGCTAAACCAGAAAGATGTCGACGCTAAACGTCGACATTAGTAACAAAAACTTATTTGACCTGTTTGTGAAATTGTTTCTGGAACTGCTCATGGGTTTAATGTACATTGAAACATGAATATTGTATAATTGTTTTTGTAACTACCCCTATGTATAATGGTATTGTATGATTGTTCCTATATTTGCTATGTTCATATAACTGAACCATATAACGAATTCTCGTGCCAATGCTGCTGTACGGGCGGCTAGAATCAGCTGCGCAGATGCAGCTTTTCTTCTATGGCCTCCTATTTTCACAGTAACAATGTATCGTCTATGGTGAAAATGAAATGTGTGTGAATTATGGATTGATTAACCATCACGCCAGTGAAGGGGCATTAGTACTTTGACACATTTCAACAGTCTACAATGACCAACATACTTAGCGCATGGAGGAGCACAAACGAACACCAATTTTCGTAAGATATGTTTAGGACCTGCGTGCTTCTGCAGAATGCTAACAAATATCTCTATGTACGACTTAACGGTGCATTACTTTTAATCATACCAAGCTAACCAATGCACATTTGAATTAAAGCTTTCACATGAGCAAACACTTCCTTGAGGTACCATAGAGTCTTTTTAAGCAATGTTCTAATGCATCTAAACATGCTCCTCTACATGCCATTCTTTATCTGAACAGAGTGGCCATAAATATGAGGTGAAATGTCACTAAATCGAGCGCACTCTTTACTCGGCACTTGATTTCGCAATTTGATACGAAAGCCGTCATGCTGTGTCCATAAATATATATATATGTGTGTGTGTGTGTGTATATATATATATATATATATTCAGATGAAATGGCGGCCAGATACCAGGAGTTCCACATATATGTCAGTGACACCGCTTCACGTTGCAGCCACGACGGCAGACTTAGCCACAGTATTTAAACCGGGCTTACCTGCTTCGCTGAGACTCTGGGCAGCTTTGGTGATATCCTTGGTGCCGCCCTGCAGCTGTGCCCGCAGGCGTCTGACGATCTGGAACAGCCGTCCCATCCGTCGAATCATGTCACAGGTTTGTTGCAACCTGGCAAGCATGGCCGTCTGGGTCCAGCTCTTGTTGTAAGGTTCAACGATTTTGCTCTGGAGCCTGAAATTGGGCGGTAAATGCATGTCTGCACATCGCATCACTAAAGTGCACAGGCTCGCATCACCTTTCAGACGTCGCCTGCAGGTTCTGAATAGAGGCGCACATCGTCTGCAAGGCACCTTCCAAGGTTTCAATCCCGGACGCTTGAGCCAAAAGGTCCTCATAATGAGCAGACACCTGTGAGTTCATTAAATAGCTCATGGTGTTCCGGTACTCGGAGAAAATGTCACATGACAGGTACATTTCGAATGTCCTATTGAGAAAGCTCCTTTCGTTGATATCAACATACAATCTTGACACACGTTACCTGGCTATGGAGTTCCTTGTCCAAAAGAGAAATGCCAGTAGCAAGTTTCGAGAGATGTTGAGAGATGGCGAGGTCCTGAATAGCGTTGCATGCGACAGCTTTCGCATCGAAGTCGTCGTGCAGGAACTGCTTGTAAACGGCTGCGCGATATAAAGAACGACTGTCACAACTAGACGCTGTCGCATGGTACTGACCAAACTTCTAGGAAACTAAAAAGTGAGGACTTTAGCAAAAGTAATGGGGGCTGAAAGCCGGCCTTACCGTCGTCAGCGAACTGCTCAAGAACGACCGACGCGTCTTCCGCCATGTTCGTTTACATCCTGGCATCAACAGGGGATAAGCGGCAGCGCGCAGCTGAGAGCGAGCGATACGTACCGCAGGATCATGCGTGCTTCCCTGCATCGTGGTGGGCTCTGTCAGTAGAAGCGGGTGTTCAAAAACTGTTTTCAAAATGAATGAACAAGCAACGGAGTGGAAAAAACCGTTGGACCTGCTGAATAGTGGCCCCATGACCAAGATTTGTGCTCCGATGGTTCGCTACTCCAAGTAAGTGATTCAACACGCTCCATGGTATATGTCTTACGCATAGGGTCTTACGGATCTCGCCGCGTCTTTCTCCAAAGGCAAGCTTTCCGTCATCTGGTGCGGAAGTACGGCGTCGACATTGCCTACACGCCGATGATCGTGTCCGACTCATTCGTCAGGTCGCAAAAGGCAAGGGACGCTGAGTTCACTACTGGCCAAGGTAAGGAGTTGCTGCATCTAGAGGTTGATTCATTGAACGTAAAGTGGTGGTGCTCTTACGGGCAGGTGATCGACCATTGATTGTGCAGTTCGCCGCAAACAACGCTACCGATCTGGCAAATGCGGCAGAACTTGTATATAGGTGAGAAGACCCGATTTTCTGATCCTTAAACGGCAAGTTAATGAACGTGTCACCTTGTTTTAGGTACTCCGACGGTGTCGACCTTAACTGTGGGTGCCCGCAGAGGTATGTCACTGCTGTCTATTTTTCTGCACGTAGTACCATGGCGACTAAGGACATTTATTTTTTTTATTTTTTCGATGTTTGTACCCGTATGTGCGTTCTTCAATGCGCGGCGGAGGAAGTGGAAAAGTACATGGTTTGAACAGTGGTCTTAGGTTTTTCATGTTCCGATTTGAAGCAGGAGCCACATAATTTTACAATATCTAAGCAAACAGTCGCACCATATGTGAGATGCGTGTGCTTCTTGCATTGCCAAGCCTTACTTGGAACGACTTCACTGGAATGTCTGGTGGTATCAATGCTGTAGAAGTAATTTACTCTCATATAACAGATGGGCCATTGCAGAGGGGTACGGAGCGCACCTTTTAAGCCATCCCGAGCTTGTAAGAGACATGGTTTATCAGACCAGGAACCGTCTTAGCGATTCCAACTTTACAACATCGGTGAAGATTCGAATATGCAGCGACCTCAGGTAACCAGTGCCATTAGTGTATGCATGCACTGGAGATCTTATGCTCAAAACTGTTTTCACTACAGAAAAACGGTGGACTTCTGTCAGCAGCTGGAAGCAGCAGGCGTATCTTTCATAACTGTGCATGGTCGCACCAAGGACCAGCGTAGTGAGCCCGTCAATATAGATGCCATTCGGACTGTGAAGGACTCGTTACAAATACCTGTTGTTGCCAATGGTGATGTGACCAGTAAGAGAAAGGCTGAGGACATCTGCCAGGCAACCGGAGTCAATGGTAGGTTCACCTTAGTTACTGTTACATTCCTTGCGACGCCTGTGTTTCAAAATTGACTTGCAGACCTCTAAAAGATTGAGTAATTCAATCTTTCTTATGCAGGTGTCATGGCAGCACGAGGAATGCTCGACAATCCTGCCATGTTCTCTGGATTCAAACATACGCCAGCACAGTGTGTTCAAGACTGGCTTCAGTTGAGCGCAGAGCTGGGATGTCCGTTGACACAATTCCACCATCACCTCATGTTCATGCTTGACCATGTACTATCTCGCAGCGAAAAAAGGATATTCAACGCTCTCACAAGTTACTCTGCGATTGTGGACTACCTTCATACTGCGCATTCAGTCGACTTATGTGAACACAGAGGCAAGGTTCTTTTGTGAACGCTTACATTTATTGAGTGATCATGACCATGGTTCAAGCTGACTTAAGAACACACAATGTGCATTCAGGTTGTTGTTCGGACTGGAGGAGACACCAATATGACGCCATCTCCACGTACAAACAGCATAGGAATGGACCTCCTGGTACTCTGCATAAATATGGCATAATGAAACAGTTGTCACGTAGCATGTACATATACAGAACCAACGTTTTCATTGAGAATTTGGAGCTACTGCTTTGTCCCTGCTCACATTTTGCAACAGACTGCATGTTCGGTCCGCATCGTTAAATATAAACACGTAGCATCGTTGCTTGCCAAGTGTTTTATAAAACGATTTGAACCGAAGAGGAGATCTAGTTACGAAATTTGCGAGAGAACAAGGCGGCGGTAAGCAAAAGATCTTTTAAAATAAATGTTTCCATAAAAGCACATGTGTTTACAGCTCCATCCACAAGTGCATGAAGAAAAAAAAAAGATTACCTTGTACACTTCTTCGTAGGTTTCCTCGTCAATTTCCACGCTGGTCACAGTCTCCTCTACATCGCCCAGGATCATGTTCAGATGCTGATCGTACGCCTGAAAACGTGCAACCCTTATAATATGCTGGCTCGTTAACTTCACAGCGGCTGCTTCAAAAAAGAACAAAAAACGCTGAAACTGATGTACTCACGTGCAATCTACCGCGCAATTCCCGCTCGTTCCTCATCTTCACATAGATTTTCTCATCCAAGCTCAGCCGGATCAGGTCGAGCGGCTCCTCCACCGCAGTTGCGGGAGTCTGAAATGACAGACACGCGCATATGTACGTACACAGCGTATTCCTAACAACGAAGCAAACGTTCGTGTGTCATGTTTTTTAAACTTACGGTGTCTTCCAACCTACCTGTTCAGCGTCGTCAGCCATCGGTCTGTCGTACGGCGAGCGTTGCGCGGTTTGCCGGAAGCTGCTCTAAAGATCCACAAAATGCCACTTCCGGTTTTTTCTGTGCGGGTGTTCTAGCCAGGTGCCAAGTTTAGCCAATGGTTTAGCCAAGTTGCGACACGAGCGCCCACCAAACTTGAGCGGCAGTTGCGCGCAACGGCGAAAAGGACGCAAAACTAAAAGCGAATATCGCTAAAAACAGGGGCAACCCAACCGCGTAATCGCGCCAGTGTCGTTGACTGCGTGCGTTGACTGTGCCGATTTTTTTCCGTGCGCGTGTGCTCGTGGACTGCTGAAAGAAATGTCGACGTGGATTTGGTCACATGCCCGCAGTCTGTGATTCGATTCGAAGCCGATTCGAGGTGAGTGGTGCGCCGTGCGCGCTGTGGAGGAAAAGTGCAGCGCCTATGGTCGAGAACCCAGCCACTGAGTGCGAGCGGTCGGCTGTCGTCCTATCAACTTTGTCCAATGGGGCGGTCAGTGCTCCTGTGATTGGCTTGGGGCCCCAAAGAAATGTTCCCATCAAGGCACCGACTGATTGGCCGCCGGCGGATTTGAAACACGCGACACGCGGTCGCCGCTACTTTCGAGCACGCGGGGCTGACGAAGTGCTGGTCGTGACGAAGTTTTCGTGGCAGCCGAGCGTGGACCGTGACCGCGGTGGTGCCCGATTAGGCTTAGACCAGCTAGCGGCCAGCGGTTGGCGCTGGCCCGACGATGACATCTCCGTGTATGGAGATAAGCAACGCCGAGCACGTAGTTAGCGATAAGCGAGCGCGCATACACTGGCGGCGCAGCAGCTGTGCGCTACCACGATCTGCTAATTTTCAGAGAGTCCAAGCTATCACACGAATTCTTTTTTTTTTTTTTTTCGATGAGCAGCCAGAACCTTGCTATTCATCACTCGCCTGTCACTGCACACTTGTGCAGCATTGCGCGAGGTCCGTTAGAAACTTGATGAATACGTTCTTTTTTTTTTCTCTCTCTTTAAATGTGTAAGCGTATCTATGCTTACCCAACGAGAAAACCGTCCCGTAAGATGATCCCGTTCGAGATAGAGCCCGCAGCAGCGAGCGAATTCACCTTTGCGCTGCCTCTCGCTTCAACGCCAACGAAAGGGCGAGAACACAGCGCTCACGGAGCTCTCGGCACACGCCTAAAAAAAAAGTTTATCACCGCCACCCCTACTCTCTCTGCCACTTTCGCAGATCGCTTTCAAGATACGGGCGCGCGCGTCTTTCTTCAACACTAATTAAGCGGTCAGAACTCGGCGCGCCAAGCCATCAGTAGTCGGCACTCTTTGTCGGCATCGCAAATCGCTTTCAAGATGCGGCGCTGTCTGTGTTGTCGTTGGTGTTTTTGTTTTTTGCCTTCTTGTGATGATATTAATAAAAATAGGGCCTCTCGGTTAACCCCCTTTCTTCTCGTTCATGTGACGTTAACGTAAGATGATCTCAAAAAAGCTAAACAGAAAAGCCCGCACAGCACTTTCAACACATACATCCTATATTTTGTGCAGACGTGATAAGAAATTCAATTTCTTTGTGAGATTCATCAATACATTTACTAATCCTCTTGAGATTGTACTACAGGTTACATGAACCAAACTGCTTTTCCCTTTCCACTGATGCCTTGCTTCATGGTGTACCAGCTTGTGCCGTTGTGTCTCTTGAGTAGACTTCCTGCCACACATGTTAAAGGTGCCCTTTGAGCTGTCGAATGTCATAAAACAAATTTTATGAGGCAGGATGTCAGAGAAAGTAGTTGTGCTTTCTTGCACAACCTGTTAGACAATCTCAAGAGGATTGGCGAATGCGCAAGTCTCAGTGACAAACTTTTGGCACTACTAAAACTTGTTAAGTCTTCATGCAAAAGTTAACTCTGGCACATAATGCAACAGGGCACAAAAGCCAATATGCTGCATGGGAGTGCAGCAACTTGTTTATTCGATACCTCTGATGTGTGCAAAGTGATACATCAGCGACAAACTAGGCGAGGGCAACATTAAAAATAGCTGAGCTCGCTACCTCTGGAAATTTTTATGTTCCATTGTTGCAAGTGCAAATGTAACCCTGCATTTTCCTAGTGTAAAACACTGTTGAAGCACCCAGATAAAATGAGACAAGCATTAGAAGCCTTTGAGATTGATTACTCAAGAGATAATTGTGCCAGTCATCCTTATCTTTATCTCACAGATAAAGAAGTTGAGTCTTTTGCCCTTATGGTAACATTGAGATGCAGGTATGATGAGAATGCCATGGGTACCTTTCCATTTCGTTTTTTGTGGCCGCCTTACATTGTTAGTCTTGTTCTTAATCTGTGTATGAAAAAGCAAGGTGTGTCAATAAATGCATTCAGTTGTTAATCTGTGCCGTGTCTGCGCTCCCCTTCTTGTTTCATCCCATCTGGTAATGCTGATTTTTACTTGGATCATAAACCAACTAGCCAGACAGTAAATCTTCAATTACGTCTTTCATTTCAGTTGTAATTTTCACCTGTATGCTGGCCACAATCTGGTTTAAATGCAATGGAAGTACTCCTACATGTCATGCTTTACACTAAATAATTTAGAGTTTTGCTCAAGTTTTCTTGTTCAGAGTGGGAGTGTCAGGCACGCCTTGGAAATTGATTTTTTTTTATCGAAAGCATGCTGTGCATTCACTTGTATCACTTCATCCGTGAATCAAAGGGGGCATCCGGATATCCTGACACCTTAAAATTTGTGTCCACAGTGCCAGAGCTTACGGTGCGTGTCGAACTCATGAAGTCCTTGCCAGCTGTTACTGTTTTTTTGCTCTAGAGAGACAAATAAAGTTTAAGGACTATTGAAGAGAACCCGCCAGCACATAAAAATGCATCATCATTCAGCGTATCAACGTCGTTGCCCCCCCCCCCCCCCCCTGAGAAAATCCTGATTACATCTTCTCAATTTCTGATGCAGGGCAGCATGTCTGATTCGCAAGCATACACTAATGCCTCTGGCCAATCTGAGGCCCAGCAGGCATTGGAATACTTCTGGCCACGCGTCATGGAGGAAACGAGGAACCTGGGTGTGGTAAGTATCCTCCAATATTTTCATGTCTGGACAAAGTGCTCCAGTATGTTCTGGAAAGGGGAGACATGTAATTAAGGATGTTTTCAACATTATGATATGTATGACGTGCAGCCTTGTCTTGGTGTTATGGAGTGTAAAATCGGGTGAAAGAGTATCTAGTAAGAAATCTGTGCAGGTAGAGTTTCCTATTGTTTAAAGGGCCCCTCACCAGGCCCCATAGCAAATTTCGGTTATATACCGGAAATTGTTACATGTCCTCTAGGGAGTGTTCTGCTGGAAAAATTTTTCAAGTCGGCTCATTAATAGTCGAGATAGAAATATTTCAGTGCTGCGAACCCATGATTTCAGCAGGTGGGCTCCACTGCATAGCGAGACTCCCTCTCCACTTGCCCTCTCTAGCCTTCGCAAGTGAAATTCCTTCCCTGCATTCTCCCATGCCGGACCTTGAGGATCGCGTGACACATACGTCACGGGCCCCGACTTTAATTTTTTTTTCTCCTCGCTTTTTTTTTTTTCATTGATGTGCACTTCCGCTGGCGGCGTTGTGTGCGAGCTGTTGTTGTTTCGCGCAGCGCACGATTTTGCACACTGTGTTCAAGGACACACGACTAGCGGTATAATTCAGTGCTACACAAAAACTGAGACAGAACAAGCGGATCGCAGAGCATGATCACGCACTGGAACACGGTAGAAAATGGCATAGTTTTGGTGCCTGCCCACGTGACCGCATGACCATGGGAACAAGCAGACGAAGCAGAAGTACATCTCTCTTGATTCAGTGCAAAGTAAAACAAAAAACACGCAGACATTTCGTTTGTGTGTTTTATTATTTCTCTAAACTTCAATTCGTAAATTCATGCAACAGATCACACAAATAACAGATGGTGCCACACTGCGGACTCGAGTATGTAGGCGCAGGAACCCGAGTGCATCATCCTCCAGCTTGGAGTGCAGCGGCCGCGAAGAGATGGAAAAACAATGTTTGGTTTGAAATTTCAGATCTTTCCGCGGCGTAATACTTTGAGATGTAATACATCTCAGACATGATCATTATATCGCAATGTGTGCTCTGCGCTTGTCAGCTCAATATGGCCAGACCTGGTGAGGCGCCCTTTAAGTGCAAGATATTGACATTGGGTCATGCTGCTTATCTGCTGAAAGCAAAACTGAAGGTAGTTTAGGGTATGTGTGTTTGCATGTGTGTGCAACTGGAATAAATAAAACTGCAACAATTGGTAGCATCTCCTTTCAACCTGAAGAGCAGACACCTAAACCAACATTTAAACAACCGGTTCACATTGTCTGGTTATTGACCTTTATCCTTTCCTGCCAACATGGCCAGCCAGAGATTCGTCTCTGTTGCAAGAAATCTACATGAAGTTTTGTTATCTTGGTTATGTTAATGTGCAACTTGAAATACCTTGTTGCTGCACAAGAACAGTGAGAAGACATAAGAGACATATACAGTTTAGAACCCTTAAAACCATAATCATCATGAAAATATCATAGTGCATAATAAATTCAAATATACTAGGTGTATGCGTCATTAAACAGCAATATATGTTTTCTTGTTGGATGTTCCTTTGCATGTACTTATTAAAGTGGTGAAATTTGTTACCATTATTGCTGGCCTTATGAAACTGTTCTGCATGGTTTTGCATTCTGCCAAGAAAAGGCTACATTGAAATTCCTGTTACTATAACATATGAGCATCTCACTGTCCTGTCAGAACAAAGTTGATAGTAAAAAGAGGAGACTTTCTCTTGTGCACTTGTATCTAGCACCTGATGCCTCGACTCCGCCGTATTTTCCAGAATGAATTCAAGAACCAGGAATTGCCACTAGCACGTATAAAGAAGATAATGAAGCTAGACGAAGATGTTAAGGTGAGTGTCAAAGGTCTAAAAATCAATGGGCACATGCGAGTTTGCACGTTAAGGCATCTCACTGACTGCATCAATCTTTACTGGCAGATGATTAGCGCCGAGGCACCAGTACTTTTTGCCAGGGCTGCTGAAATCTTCATCACCGAGCTCTCACTACGTGCCTGGGTTCACACGGAAGATAACAAGAGACGCACATTGCAGGTAAGGTACACTAAAATATGTGATGCTAATCCTCCTTGGACATCCTTGCTGAGAAAGGATGCGTTAAAAGGAGTAGTACTGACATAATACTTTCTTCTGTTATTTCTTCTTTTTTTTCTTCATTAAACAAACATCCTAGACCTCTAAATTCTATAAATAATAGTACAAGCCTCAGAGGTTGATTCATAATTTGATACACGAACAGGTTTTCTACTGCTAGTTTTGGTTTTGTTTCTCAGGAGGATACTGTGTCGTGATGTCGTGACACAGTATGTGGTCATGTGGGAGCAGGACATTGCGGCAATTTGACACTCGCTACGACTCACTGTGCGGTCTCATATGGTGCTGCTCGTGGTGAGGACCGATATAGTAGCATAGCAGATGACCGAGTCAGTCCAAGCAAGGGTCAAAACGTCGCAATGGCCGGCTCTCACTAGGCCACATATACTGCATTGTGACAGCACAGTATAAGCGAAACCGAAACTGGCTGTAGAAAAGCTATTATATTAAATTATGTTGAGGCATGGCAGTATTTTTTTCTAAGGTTTAAATATACCAGAACTTCATTTAAAACAGAAGAAGACTCAAAAAATATTTTGTCGCTACCACTTTAAAGAGGCCCTGCGACACTTTCTTTTAGCCGGGTAAATAAATCATCTTTGACGCCAGACAATGCTTCAGTGAACGCTTTAACCAAATGTTACTCACTCTCATGCAGAGGGGAATGCACAGTGTTGCTGTAAAGATTGGTCCTGCTTTCTTACCATCAGGAAAGCCCCTGCCATCAAAACTGCACACTCATGACGCCAAGGCACCTTCATACAGCTATTGGCTAGATGTGGGAAACTGTCACAAGCAATAGCATTAACTTTATCAAACGCCACAAAAGTTCCTGCAACGGTAACAATGTTCACAATACTTAACATATCAAAAAATATTACGAGCGATAGTACATTTAAAGTGTCAACGTAAAAAATTCAGTTTTGTACTTTTGGTATTCGGCGGCCATCATCTTCTCGAGTTGTGCTGGCTCCTCTGCTGTGCAAGGTCATGGGGTCGCTGAAGTTTCGCTGACGTTACCACAGTACACATCCGCGTACTCTTGTGCGTCTTTGTGTGTAGAATTTGTGCACATATACAGTTGACCCTTGTTATTACGAAATTAGGTATAACAAAACAATGGATGTAAGGAAGTAAGTGAAGTTCCCCTTGAAATCTTCATAGAGATTCGTAGTGCAACACATGCAATAATAGATATAACGAAGCAATGGATATAATAAAGTAAATAATGATAAAATAATTGTAGCTCCCTCTTCAACTTTGTTATAACGAGGTTTTACTGCATATAAATAAGATGCGAATGCGGTGTTTGTTGTGTCCTCAGTAAAGTTGCATGAAGCACACTTCACAAGCCGTTCGCTAAAAGTTAACATCAATGTGCATGCAATGCCATTGTTCAGTTTTTGGCTGTAAAGGCAATGAGATTGATACAAATTAACTGCACCAGTTACTGCAACACACACTGATTCACCAAGCATGGTTAGAGTGTACCGGACAGCCAGGGTTAGACAGCAAAGAGGCATTTATATTTGTGACTGTAACTGATACTGCGCACTATGCGTGAGCCATGGAGAAAACTACTCAGTTCCTTTGAGTGTGTTAAATGCCAGAGCTAAATCAATAGTGCTCACTGTTGCAGCATGTAAACTCTATATCAACAAAAGTGAGTTGAGGCACAGCACCTAGTTTAGCATGTCTGAGTTGCCAAAACCGGACAGAAGTAGTCGCACTTGCATGAAGATGTGAAACCAAATTTAAGCTGCACCCCACCATGACATTCAGCAGGTGGAGCACTGCGGGTACCGCTTCTCTGTAGCCTCTGCAGTGCAAGTCGTTGAAGAAAGAGTGGAAGCACTGTAGGGGGAGGTAAAGGGTGGTTTTTGATTGCCGATAGCTCTGCTTACACTGAGCGCATTAAAGTACTTTTTCCTGCTAAATCTTTCTAAACCTGAGTCCCTTCATGAGCATTGCATTTTATGACTTCGATAAAAAGCGCTGCAGGACCCTTTTGAGGGTTTCTGCAGTGTCTTTTCTGAGAGGTTTAAAAAGCTTCTCCTTACAAATATTTTTTAACAAAACGTTTTTTTTTTTTTATATGTGAAGGAGTTCTTGGTAAGCAATTCCTGCTACTGCCATGTCCCCGCAGCCTTCAGCAACATATTCTTGCGGACTATAGTTGGTTCATGGCGCAAGTTAATACCTCATGAGCATGTTAATATACCTCTCCATTTTTTCATTTGAAGTGCACTCGAAGTCATGTTGCCAGAAATGGTGGTTGTCGTGGTCTTTCTATGATCGCACCACTCAATCTTTTGTATTGCCTGATCTCAGGAGTGTATTGCACAACACTGTCATGTTGCCCCATTTCGTAGGCCATAGAGTCAGAGCGATACGGGTACAGCCACAAGTTCATTTCAGTTTTTTCTTCCTCCACAAGTAGTGCTTAGCAATGGTGTTTAAATATATCCACCCAGTACCTATCGTGTTTACTCCTGCTTAAGAGTAAAGAAAAAGAGAAGTGGCGAGGGTTTTGAAAGCTTGATGGAAAAGGCAGGCAGCCTTTAGAGGGAAATTGTTGGCTCCAAGTGGCATGTACAGGAATAATCATAGACCCAGGTAACCATGACAACACTGTCTAGTGACTAAACTGGTTTATTAACCACATTCAAAAACTATTGCAGGCCTCTTTTCATGTACAGAGTAAATATAGGTTTGTGCCACATTTGCTGCTGGCCACACAGTGTTTTTTGTTGTCTGTGTAAATATCGCTCCACTACAAACATTTCAGAGGAATGACATTGCCATGGCTATCACCAAGTACGACCAGTTCGACTTCCTCATCGACATCGTGCCAAGGGATGAGCTCAAGCCAGCCACCAAACGGGCAGAAGAGACGGTGCGGACAGCAACCATGCCCGCCGACCAGGTCAGTCATGTCGTGTGCAAGTACCTGCCATGCATGTGGTTTAATTCCTCGGCTGAGTGCCACACCTGCCTCAGGAACTGCACCCAAGTTATAGACCAAAATCTTGTTATGCCAAAGCCTTTGTTGTTTGCGTTTATACAAGAAAGAAACTTCTGCACAACCCGTGCCCTTTCGTTGTAAATGTGTGTATGCAGAAAGTGCTGACACGGCAAAGTAACAAGTTCTAAATGTGGTAGCCTGCAATTTGCCTGAGTTTTGCCAAGTGTTTTCTGTGTGCCCTGGTGCAAGTGCTGCAATCTAGAGAAGAGATATTAATTAATTAATTAATTTTCAAATACTGTTGGCCGTCTTGGCCGTAACAGGGTGGGTACAGCAAGTTTGCACATAGCGTAAAAAATGTAAACACCTTACAAACGTAAATAGGACATGAAGCAATGAATGTCGGAAATACAATGCAGAACAAATAACGAAATACAAACACAATACTTTGACTAAGAAATACATGTTTGTAACATTGTGACAGTGATATCGGAAGCAGCATAAAAGAAAGACTCTTGCATGTATTTCTAGAATAGTGTGACAATGTTTGCACGGCACTACTAAGATTCAATTTCATAAAAGGTTTTTAACGCGTTCCTCAAAGATTTTAATGCTACTCGACTGCAAAACAAACGCCGGCAAACTGTTCCATTCCTTAATTGTTCACGGAAAAAATGAATAAGCGTACATGTCCAGATATGCTTTTGGATTTGAGAACATGCAATGATTGCTTGACCTGACGTTTCTAGCCTGCCTGGGAGCAAGATAGGGTGTGGTTTCAATACTGAAGTGGCCTTTTGATAACAAAAAAAGAAATTTAACTCTAGCCAACCTCCTCCGTTGAGCCAGTGGAGGCAAATCAAGCAACCGAAGCATTTTGGAAACAGAGTCAGTACGATAATACCGGGAAAGAATGAACCTTGCAGATTTTCTCTGTATCTTCTCGATGCGGTTTATTAATCCTGATTGAAACAGATTCCAAATGACACCATTGAATGACCATTGAAAGTAAAAGCAGCTGGCCAGTATTGTAATAGCATATAGAGCTGCTTGTTTGTGCAACACACAACACTGTGACTGAAAATGAAACTTTTGTAGCAGACAAGGCAAATGAAACTGCAACAAGTCACAGAAAGTATGTCCTTGACTTGCTGGCCACTATTCCAAGAAACAGCTAAGAGTTCAAGCTTTTGCAGTGATGCCTCTGAAAGCGTCCAGTCCAATCAAATGGCATTGCACGAAGGTGTGACGAAACCAAGTTGGTGGGTGCAAGCAGCATGTGGTAATGCAGAACACAAGATTCCTAGTACTGCACTTGGTTGCCATGGCAACTGTTATGTTACAAGAGCTGGGCTTTCAAGTAGACGGTCTTGTTAGCATGTAAAAACTATGAATTCGGCTGAACATTTGGGGGGGTGGGGGGGCGGTATGGCTGCTATAATGAGAGTGTGTGGAAAATCTCTTCTTGAATATCCCATGTCTGCATTCTTGTTAAAACACAAGCACTTGTTTGCCTATTAGATATAGAGTTGAACCCTTTTATTATGAATCACTTGGGGCCTCCAAAGTCATTTGTTATAAAGGTCACTTTATTGTAAAGCTTGCAAACCACACACACAGTTCATAACGGAAGCAGTACAGAATTATTCCTTCGTTATACTGGTCATTTCGTTGTAGAAGCATTTCTTGTAGTGCTCGACTGTACTCCATTTTATAGTTGCATGCAGTGCTGCAGAAGCTGCACTTGTAGTGCACTCATGGGTTCCAGAGAGGCCCTTCTTGCATTACACAGTTTATTAGTACTTTTCACATGGTGTGTTATTGGCATTTCATGGATCTGAACAGACTGAATGTATTAAACTAGCCTTTAGGAAAAGCTTTCGACACAGCACAGCACTGACTGCTGCTCCTTAAGCTCGCGCACCTAGGCCTAACCGAAAACATCATTAAGTGGGTACATAACTATATCTCAATGACCTTTTCCCAAAAGTTGTAATCAACGGCTCAGAATCTGGGCTTGCTGCTGTCACATCAGGTGTGCCACAGGGGTCTGTACTGGGGCCCTTGCATTAATTTACATAAATGACATCAGTCTGAACGTCTCGTCAACAATTCGACTTTATGCAGAAGACTGTGTGTTATCCAGAGAAATTAATTGTTTAGGTGATGCCACAACGTTACAAAGTGACCTCAACCACATCCTATCATGGTGTGGTAAACGGAATATGAAGTTAAATCCCTCCAAGTGTAATTACACTCGTTTCAGCTATAAATGCAATGTCTTAAAATTTATTTACCACTTCAGTAACGAAAACATTGCTACTATTGCTGAAAATTAAATATTTAGACATGCCGTATTTACTCGCATAATGATCGCACCGCTGAATTCTGTCGTAAAAATTCGTTTTTTTCTCTTTCCTGTGTAATGATCGCACACTGAACTTGTCGCAGCAATATGTCGTGTGCCAAGTCTAGCTAATGATGATCGCGCTTACCATCCGTCGAATGCCATGCAAACGACTCTTGAAGACATACCAAGCGGTCTGCACGCACCCAACATTGATAAGCAGATGACCCATTTCATTCCTTTCATCAATTTTTGCACTTCCATGAAAAAAAAAAAAGCCAGAACCAAACTTGCCTCGGCTTTATTATTTGTAGGCTTCGTAATGGTTTTGGTTAACAACAACAACAACATAAAGGGCGCCTTTCGATTCTTCTCGTCTGCACTCGTGGGCACGCAACAAATCGCGAGCGGCAACCATAGTGGCCACGTTTACACTGATACGTTAGAAGTGTACCATATTCGTACGCCGACGATTGTAACGCAGCTAAGATATTCACCCACCCTTAGCGGAAAAGTGCCGTACTAGGATAGCAGTGAAGACAAATGCCACAGTTTCCCCAGCATGCCCGCCATGTGTTTCTATGTCACTGGCAGCTAAGCACGCCCATCTCTGTTTCTCTCCCGTCAAAGTGGACATGGCTACGTTATTGTCGCAAACTTGCCAATATTAACGATATTGTTCATTACTGATACGGAAGGAACTGTTTCAATGCGTGTAATGTATTCATGAGAAGAAAAATAATCGCATTCAGCGCGTTCGGCTTGCTCCGCTAGCCGCCATTTTTGTTTTGGTGTCCCTCACTGACAGTGGCAGCTGCCTGCTTGTCAACCCGCAGCAAATGCGGGATGAAAAAAGAAAATGTTTATTTTCGTGGGAAATTAAACCCACGTAATGATCGCACCCATAAATTTGCGTCAATGTTTTTTACAAGAAAGTGTGATCATTATGCGAGTAAATATGGTAACCTTCCCATCAAATCTGACGCGGAATAAACGTATTCAAACAGCAACCTTAAAAGCCAGCCAAGTCCTTAATTTTGTGAAAAAAACTTTAAGCAGGTGCCTCAGGAGGTAATAACAGTATTGCACACAACCAACGTGTGGCCCATTCTGGAATACGCTGCCATCATATGTGATGCTTACACTAACATATTAATTAACAAGTTAGGAGTGGTGCGAAGCCATCCAGCATGTTTTGCAATTTAATTAATTCCAATTAATTCCGCCGTAACGTTAGTGTTATCCCCCTCAAAAACTGTTTATCGTGAGATCCACTAGAGACCCATCACTGCTTTTTCAGGCTTTCCTTTCTCAACCAGTTAGCCCATGACAACCTTGATATCCATCTCCAAAAGTACTTGAAGCCTCCTACATGTTATTCCAAACGAAGGGATAATAATAAGAAAGTTAGAGAATGTATAGAGTAATGTTACGTACAACAACATATTTCTTGTGTGCCTTGAGCTTGCAGCATGTGATGTGCTATGCTTTGGTCATGCATGCAGGTGATGTGCTCTGGAAGCTGTGCAATAAGTGTGGTTGTACTCTGCTCCTCATTCCGTAGTTAATATCTTCATATATGCGACGTCTTCTGCATGGAATTTGTTTAGTACACTTTACGTAACATATGAGGTCGATGTTGCACCTAATTATGTAGCGCATTCGTGTTTCTTGCAGTCATGTGGCGAATACCACTGAAGACCGATTTTCGTACGTGTACGGTAATTCGGACGCCTTCGCGACACCACCACAATACCCTATAGATTCAGTGTATATAAGAACGTCTGAATTTCCGGACGCAAAAACCCTTCGCCGCCTGATTTTCCTGAGTTTTTGCCATGACCGAAGGTCCAAAAGGGCATTGATCGAAGGCACCACCGCCGCCATTTTGATTATATCGCCACCTCTTGCACGCAGATCCTCTGGCAGCATAGGCACCATCGCGGCAATGCTAGGCCTAGCTACTTCGATGTTGCGCGACCAAGCTTGCTGTTCGGTGCCACGTGTTTTCCTTAAAGCAATTCACCACTTTTAGCAATGACGCCGACTCCACCTTTATGATCCTCGCCAATGGCTTCGAAGGTCAGAAAGCATGAGGCGTTGCATGCTGCAGGTTGCCGAAAGTCAGCTTCGCCTCGGAACAGCAGTGTCACGCAGTAAAGCATATCAAGAGTGGGAAGAGGAAAGTGTGACGGGACACAGTCTGTATTCCTTAATTATACACGCGTGCACCCGCCATCCCCTGTCACAGTAAGAGCACCAATACACCTAATAAGTGTACTGGCAGGCCTTCAGAGCTATTTCGGAAATGCCTGTGGGGATTTGAGCCCTGGGGCAGTAAAAGGCATCTATTCATTTTTTCAGGTTGCCCAACTTTTTTTTACATTTTTGCGGCCCCTTGTCTGAACAATCAGACGTTGACTGTATTGTGAAAGGTTGCCCTAGCCTCCACAGCATTTCCGGCTGTGTATGAAATGGGAAGTGAAGTGAGTGATCCTGAATTGTCACCTGGCAAATGCAGGTCCAGTACTACTTCCAGTTGGCCCAGCAACACCAAGCAGCCCTACAGCAGCAACAGCAGCAACAACCCACAGCCACCCTGACAACAGCTGGACAGCCACAGGTGGGCAGCAGGGTTTCCAGGCTTGACCCAATTTCACACCAGAGTGCACTTTTCGAACCTCTTAGCTTAAATTTCCGTGGCTTTGCTACTCAGCTGATTTCTGTCTGCTTCAGGTGTCAGGTACCGTTATAACGCCAGTGCTACTGGGTCTTGCATAAAATGGTCATGTTTTGTGCTGTAGCATTACCGTGCCTTAGGTGCCCCTCACTAGGTGTCGGCATGACAAATGTTCTGCAATATATTATGCCTATGTACACCATCAAAAGGGCTGAAACAAAGAAAAGAGTAGGAAATTTGCAGGCACGAGATGGAGTTGGCCAACAGTTCAAGACGGCTAGTGGGATCCTTTGCCCTTCAGTGAACCTAACGAGGTTGATTAGAAGAGAGACAAGAACAATTATTAACTCACTGCACAGATGCATAGCCTTGCAAACATAATACTTGTAGTATTCACATGCTGTGCAGTCTACTGTCATCACCAACCCGTTCTGTATAGACAAGCTGCTTGTTTGTAGGGCAAGCAAGCAAGAGGAGTAGACGACTACGTCAATACATCTCGCTTACCGTAAAAACTGGACTATAGGTCGTACCGGAATAAAGGTCATTCCCCCGACTAACGAATTCTAAAAATGAAAAAAAATATATATATATTTTTCAATCGCTAAAGTACCGAAAGACACCCTTACCTTGTAACAAATGCGACTCAGCCGGTTGCACAATGGTGACAGTATTTATTTAAATGCTGCTCGCATGTGCACCTGACCAAGTTTTTAACAGTATCGCGCAACCGCCGACCCGCATTTTTGTCAGCACCTTATTAACGGCGCTGAGTGGCGAAACAAACGAGATACTCGCATGTGTACACATGCGCTTACTTTCGCTATTTCTCCGCTCCGTGTCGTGATGATAAGGTGCTGACAAACACGCGGGTCGATGGTCGCGCGATACTGTTAAAAATTGGCCGGGTGTACAATACACAGAAGGGCACGACGTGCGCAAGCGCTTCTCCGAATCAGAGCAACAGCTTTGATCAGAGTCGTCCAAACTAGAGTCGGATGACGAGTGCTTCTCGCTGCCCAGTTCAAAGGTGCGCGCGATCTGTACCGCTTTCAAACGGACGCATTCGGCAGTCAGAGGCAGCGATCTTACGCGCAGCTCCCGGGCGAACTCTGCAACCTTGTCTTCCAGTTCTGCGGTCCGTTGCGGTCCGCCCACAAAATGATGTTTTCTTTTGGTTGCTGCAAGTTGTAATATGCTGCTTCTGCCTCCGCCAGTACCGAATGCTCTTTTCGGATACTCCGAATTCACGCTGTGCCGCCAGGTTGCCGTGGGCTTTCGCATACTCAATCGCCTTTTTCTTGAAGGCGACGGTGAATTGCCGTCGGCTTCCACTCATTTAGAAACAAAATGTGAGAAAGCAGCCTTTAACAAATATAACTTTGTGACAATGGAAACGCAAAATGACGGTGCCACAATGTTGCCACACCGCACAGCTGCTGATGGCGAAGGCGGCTGTTTACTTCATCCGCCCATTGTTGCAAGACTTCCGTAGTTTTTCTGCCAATGACCGGTATATAAGACGAGGGCCAACTTTTCGCAATGTATTTTTTTTTTTTAAGTTCGACCTATATTTCGGTTTTTATGCTACTGTTCACCACTTTGAACAACAATTCCCTGCTCTAGGTAACTTTTGAAGACTTGGCCATGTGGTATTACATGGTTACAATCTTGACAAATCAGTTCTGCTGAAATTCGCAAAGTGGCGGACGCTTGAAGAACATGTCTCTGTAGTTTGAAGAGGAAGTGTCCGCTCTTGCACTCCGAGTCGTCATTTAATTCAGCATCACTCTGCAATCTGCTAACCTCCTCTTTGGCTGAGTTAGTAGAGCAACTGCACTGGAAATGCGTTGGTCCCAAGATGAATCCTCACACCAGGACAAGTTTTTCTCCAACTGCAAAGCTTTCTTTTTACTCTTACTTTCCAAGAAAAGTCAAAGCAAGAACAATTAATCAGAATTTTGTTTCTTGTTTGCCTACACTAAATGTGGATAACTAGAAAGAGCGCAGAAAGGACTGCGGACATTGAAAGATGCAGCACGGGTGCTGACTCGCTGTTGCAAGTTTCGCTGTTTGTAGTCTTTTTTTCATACCGTTTGAAGTCCTTTAACCCTTTCGCTGTCAGGCGTTTCTGGCCGTGACGCACCCCCAGTGTCGGCTTGGTTTCAGGGAACGAGCATAACAGGGAATGAACATAGCAATTTATTTTTGATTATGATTGGCATACAAATAACATAGTCAATGCAATATGCACATTTCAGTGTTCTGCAGCTGTTGTTAGTAAACATCATCATCATCATCAGCCTGACTATAAAATCTGTTCAACATCCGAATCTGACGATGCGGAACCCTCTTCGTCTCAAGCGACTTTGTCCGAGTCGGAATTCAGCCACCGCTCCCATGAGCAGACGAACGTCCCACGCGCCGAGCCATCCGAAAGTAACCGCGCGCAGGGAGGATGCGCTTTCAGTCGCCCGCGCAACGGAGAGAAATGGGACGTTGCGTGATCAAGAAGACAGAGGGAGATGAAAAAAGGCTAAACAAAGTTCGAAGGGCTTTACGTTTACTGCGGCAAGTCGGAAGCGAGGGTGCGGCGAGAGAGCGAAAGCAGCAATCGAGTCACCCTTTTTGAAGAGGCAACGGCACGTGCGCCTGAACTTGACGCGCCGTAGCAGGCACACCAACAGAAGAAAAATAAAAACCTTCAAACCAGCGGAGATTACAGAACAACCCTTGAACCCATAACCACACGCGCGCGACGCATGATCCAGCGAACGCGGAGCCACCGCGCCACTCAGCAAAGAGAAAGTGGGGAGTGGCAGTCGCACCGTACTCTTCAGTACATGGGTTAACACAGGTCGGAGCGAATATACGAACTTGTAGAAAGAGTCAACAGATCGCGTGGCCAATCCAGGAGCGCCTGTTTTTGCGCTCAGGCGCGAAATTTTGAACGCACGATAGAGAACGTACCGGTACGTCAGTGACACCGTGGGGGGGAAGCGCGATGACATACCGGTACGTCAGTGACAGCGAAAGGGTTAACAAACATACCAACACGCCCACCTCCCAACTATTCTACACTGAATGTGATTGCAATGCCATCTCATCTTCATAACATCAGATTCCACAGCATTTCTGATGTGAGCCTGTTATGTGTGCCTGAACTCTTGCATCTTTTTCTCTGCAGATTCAGATAGTGCAGGCATCTGGCGGCAATGCACAGGCCCTGACCGTGCAGAATGCAGCACCTTCTTTTTCGATGCCCTCCGTGCTACAAGTGCAACAGGTCAGTTGGAAAAGTGCTTGTCTCACCATACTGTGCATTCAGAAAGCACGAGCTTGCAATGGCTCTCGATGCGATATTCAGGCCTGATTAGGAATCCGGAAAATCCATCGGCGACTGTATACAGTAAATTTCAAGTGGGTAATCTTTATGGGAACGTTTTTGATACAGCAAAAGTAAGACAGTTTTTATTTGAAAAATGCATTACATAACTTATCTTCACAGTAAAAATACACGTACACTATTTGCAAACTGTAACAGCGTTTTTATTGCACTTCACTCCGCATTGGAATCACCAAAGCTGTCATCCAGGTCTCTGGATGCTTCAACCACATCATGGTTCCACAACAGCAAGTCCTCGCAGCCGCGCCTGACCGCCTGCCATTATCGCGTGCATCATGTCGAAGCACTGTTTTTCGGCACCTGTTGTTCTGGCAAGCACACCGTGCCTCTTTCCTCGACCGTCCTGCTCATTAGCATGTCGAACTTTATCGGTGTTGTCTGATCAGCGTTTTCGTCTTGTGAACAGATAAACTCTCTGTCTTGCAGCAGGCTTATAACTCAACTTACGGCCCATCGCACACAGCTAAACCAAAGAGAGGCAGAAAAGCGAGCAACAGACACACGAATTTCACACTGTGCCCGACTATGCCAACCAAGCACCCGACTGCCCCTATTTCACTTGGACTCTTCCGTGTGCCGTGCCTGGCCGCATATTGCACACTCTCCTATCACGTTCGGTTGCTGTTGCCAAGAGCAGTTGTGCATTTCTTACTCTCTCAAGTCTGCAAGGTGCCTTTGCGCCGGCACCGGCGGCATGCTTCCCGCCAGTGCCATGGCTTGCCGTCAGCTCCTCCGTCATCAAACCCACCGCTCCTGCTGGTGTGCCACCACAGCATGTTGCTAGCATGGATCTGTAGGTTACACGAGTTGGCTGTAGAATTTCGTTTATGTGATTTTGGTGTTTCTCCAAGTGTCATTATTGAGCATATTTCCAACACATTGAAGAGGATCGAGATTAAGTGTGCTTGCTCTATGCACGTCTGTGTGTAAAATATTCTAGTCTGTCCGAAAAACTACAACACGACCGTTCAGTCGTGGGACTGCAGAGGACCAAAGTTGGGGGTGCGATTACTATGCAAGGGGAAACAAAAATCCAAATATTCAAGGGCAAATTTGGGGTGTGTTTAAGCGAGTGGGTTCATTACGCAAATACATATATGGTAGCAGCCAACACTGCAAGAACTGCAGAAGTAGTGCACTCGAACAAGTTTCATTCCATGTTTTTCGCAGTGCGGTTGTTTTTAATCCACAATACTTTTTATGGAATAAGTACTTCATACATTGCAAATACAACTTGTACACATAAGATGACGTGAAATCACGCATTATTTGTCTATCTTTATGCTTTCAGTATGCAACAAACTAATGTTGTGGTTGCATGCACCATGCTGTGGCCACTATCGGTTTCCCTGCTCACTTTAATCTAAGCGCCGGTTTAAATAATCCGAGCACCAGACTATTTGGTCCAAGTGCCAAATACTTAATCATAACGCCGACATATCCCAGCGCCAGCACAAGTAGGTCGTGTGACAGCAAACTTAATCCAAGTGCCAGTCAATTTAGTCCAGGCAAGAGACACAACAAGATTGAGAATCAACATAGCTGAAATGCTGACATACAGTTAGCAACAGATGACAGGGCTACTTTTTTGTGATCAGTGCTAATGTTAGAAAACGAATGACCTCAGTCACGCATTCTGACTGGACATTAGAAGCAAGGACCAGTGACATTTGATATCTCCATTGGCTCCATAGTGTGAACATGAATTACCAACTCAGTGGCGCTCACAGATTTCAACATTGAGTGGTTTCAGCGGTTGCTGAAAATGCATTTGTGACAGGAGCGTGCTAATATTCCCCAACTCCTAAAGGAGTTACTGATTTGAAGTGTGGCATTGGCACAGGAACTGAATGTGCCATACTTATATATAGGTGAACAGGCAATGCACTTTTATGCAACTCAGACCTCCTTCAATACGTCTTCGACCTCAGTTGCTTCTAGGCGAGCCTTAAATTCTACGTTTCTTCCTTTAGGTTGGCACCGCAGAGCAGCAGCAACAAGCTCAGCAACAACAGCAGCAGCAGATCCAACTGCAGGTGAGAGTTGTTCCTTCCTGCAGTTCCTCCCAAGTTTCCTTTTTCTTTTGCTTTTTTTTTTTTTTGCTTTGCAAGGTTTCGTTTTTAACTAAAGCAACAAATTTTGGAATTTATTAAAATGCAGAAGTGCACTTTATGCACACTGAAATGCCATAAATAACAGGATCTTTTTTACACACGTGCGTTGAAGTTACTGAAAGCTCCTGTAGGCCTCGCTCGTGTAGTCTTCTGCATCAATCAACCAGCACACTCTAGCACAGTTCAACACTAGGCTAACTTGTGCTAGTATCATCTGTGCTTAACTACCAAATTAACTTGGTGATTATACTGCTAGTCATGTGTCCTCCTGCGCCGCGCGCAAAATGATGCGCTGCACAAGACGAGACAGGCACAAGAGGTCGCATGTGACACCGTCAGCAGAAGTGCGCAGTGCCGAAAAAAAAAAAAAAGTGAGCAGAAAAAAAAAAATGAAGGCGGGGCCTTTGACGCATGCGTCACGCGAGCCTTGAGGTCCAGTATGCGAGAACACAGGGAGGGAATTTCGCTTGCGGAGGCTAGACGGGGTGAGTGGAGAGAGTGTCTTGCTTGGCAGTGGAGCTCGCCTGTAGAAATCATGGGTTCGCGGCACTGAGGTATTTCTCTCTTGGCTATTAATGAGCCGATTTGAAAAATTCGTGTGGCAGAACACTCCCTAGAGGACACATAACAGCTTCCAGCATGTAACTGAAATTTGCTATGTGGCCTAGTGAGGGGCCCTTTAGGGTCAGCTTTGCCGCAATACAGCTGTGTTATGTCGTAAAGCCTACAAACGTTGCAAAGGTGGTTTTCAGTTTGTATCCGAATGTATCGTGCAAGTAATTTTCTGCTTTGTTGTCACGGTTAGAAAAGGTACGCATTAGAATCAGGTAAATACCATACTCAAACATTGTAGGCTACTGTTACGGCTTGAAATTCTTCCTAGGGCAGGCCACAAATAGGCATTTTCAACAGGAGATGACGTGTGCCTAATGCATTCACTGTCCCTTGAAGGGCCCCTCACCAGGCCACATAGCGAATTTCGGTTACACGCTGGAAGTTGTTATGTGTCCTCTAGGGAGCATTCTGCCGCAAAAGCTTTTCAAATCGGCTCATTAATAGCCGAGAGAGATATATTTCAGTACCGCGAACTCACGATTTCAGCGATTACAAGCCAGCTGTCCTGCATGAACAGGCCACAACGTTCCATGGCCACCGTGGAGAAGGAAGAACTGAACTGAGTGCTTTCCTGCAACCATGGTTGCAGCCAAACTCTTCCATGCCAAATAATAAAGCTTTTAGAAGTTATGCAGTTAAACCTTGATATCACGAACTTCAGTATAACGAAATTCTCGATATAACAAAGTGCAGTTGAACATTTTAATAACGAAATCCTCGCAACAACGAATAAATACGTCCCGCTGGACACTGACATCCGGGATTTCCTCGGCATTCATGATGACGACGAAGCTATGCATAGTTAATCAAGCTGTGAGGCACGATTCCTGCATAGCAAGGTGAAGCAGAGCAAAATAGGCACCTTTTCTTCATTATATTTTGGTTCTGGAAAGTAATGGGTGTGCTTACTTGTCCATGGCTCCACTGCCAAGCGAGGCACTCTGTCCACTCGCCCCGTCTAGCCTCTGCAAGCGAAATTTTTTCCCTGCGTTTTCCCGTACCAGAGCTCGAGGATCGCATGACGCATACGTCACAGGCCCCGCCTTCATTGTTTTTTTCTCGCTTTTGTTGCGGTGCAGCGCATTTTCGCGCAGTGCACGATTTTGCGCCCTGCGCACAACACCTTACTAGCGGCATAAGTCAGTGCAACAAGAATACTGAGGCAGACACAAGCAGATCATAGAGCACGATCGCACGCTGGAACAGAGTAGAAAATGACATAGTTTCAGGGTCTGTGCGTGCGACTGCACAACGTGGGAATGTGAGACAAAATGGAAGTACATCTCTCTTGCTTTGGTGCGAAGTAAATCAAAAAGACACAGACATCAGGTTTGTGTATTTTATTATTTCTCTAAGCTTTAATTTGTCTGTTCAAGCAACAGATTACACAAATAACAGATGTTGCCATGAATAATTTTTGAGGTCACGTGTCACTGAACGACGTCACAGCACAAACACATGTACGTAGGCGCACTAGCACGTGTAGTAACCCTCTGGCTTGGAGAAGGGCAAAGTGTGTTCGGTTTGAAATTTCAGGTCTTTCCATGGCGTGTAGCGAAGTAATAATTAGTAGACACGATCGTTAGCACGCATTGTGTGCTCTGCGCTTGTCAGCTCAAAATGGCCAGACCTGGTGAGGGGCGCATTAATAAGCTCTGTCAAGACATGCTGCCACTAAAGGGGTCGCTATGGGGTCACCTAGGCGTCGGGCGCACTAACTGGTCAAGTCCGAATTATCCAGCAAAGGCCAATTTTAGAAATCGAATTAACAAATGTTTGCTTACTATTGGTCTGAAAAATATTCAAGGCTCCCAAGCTCGGCACCGGATGGGAGGCAGTAGTATCCACACCACCGGCACATTCGTGGTGTGGGAGGAGCCGTATACCGTCAAACTCAGTTGAATTGTGTTTTTTTATAAAACAATGTCCTGAACATTGTGAAGCTGCAATGTGGAAACCTAGCAGAATGTATGACTGCATTAAACGGAAATCGTATTCACTGGATAGATCAAGCTCTGTGCAGCACCAACCAGCATTACAAGCCAGCTGTCCCGCATGGACAGGCCACGACGTTCCATGGCCACTGTGGAGAAGGAAGAACTAAACTGAGTGCTTTCCTGCAACCATGGTTGCAGCTAAACTCTTCCATGCCAAATAATAAAGCTTTTAGAAGTTATGCAGTTAAACCTTCATATGACAAACTTCAGTATAACGAAATTCTCAATATAACAAAGTACAGTTGAACCTTTCAATAACGAAATCCTCGCAACAACGAATAAATCTGGGGCCCTCGGCAAACGTTCGTAGAGGTCAATACAATTGCCCCCTCTCACCAGCAAAGAATTTTTTAAAAGGTAGTCCCGCATTAACGAGTTATATTACATTTTTTTAGGCACATGAGCCAGTTGCGAACCCAAAAGTACGAAAATTGCAACAGCACACTCATTTGACAAGTCGGGCACATGCGGTTCTGCCTACAAGCATCGGCGTGGCCATTGCTGTTTACATTCGGTCGTTTACCACCCCCCCCCCTCTGGAAGCAGCATTTTGCTAGCTTATCTGTTGGCAACTAAGTAGGCATGGGACATCTCGCGTGAACGTCCTGCTGGGCACTGACATCTGGGTTTTCCTCAGCATTCATGACGACGACGAAGCTATGCATAGCTAATCAAGCTGTGAGGCACGAGTCCTGCATAGCAAGGTGAAGCAGAGCAAAATAGGCGCCTTTTCTCTCATTACATTTGGTTCTGGAAAGTAATGGGTGTGCTTACTTGTCCATTTTCGCGACAGCAAAATTCTCGCGAGAACGAAAAAAAATGTCCTTTCCCGACAATTTCGTTATTGCAGGTTTCGACAGTATTTAACATTTTATAACTTCTTGTCCCTGGAAAACCATGTATTTTGAACCTCAATATAATGAAGTGTGTTTATAGATAGTTTCAATATAACGAAATTTCACTTTGCTGCTGCCACAAAGGAATACTGAGACAGTAAGTGGAAACTTCTGCCTGTGCAGATGGTTAAACGGTTGAATTACAAGCAGTTGCTTGCAAGTGCACCTGTTTAATCACGCACCGCATGACCAAGCACGACCGTCGAAGCGAAGCAGTGTCGTGTTCCATATAAAGCCCGAGTGCAATAAGATACTATCGCACCTCACATGCTGTTTGATTTGGTGTGAGTGAAAGCGTGCGAGGGTGAGCCGAGAAAAATGGTGGCTCAGGGGAAAGGGCGGGAGGGGAGTGAGCTCGCAGTAGCATGTGTGAGAGGCGAGGGAGGGGAAAGGTTGGCACGCTTGGTCTTTTCTAGCACGGCATGGCTGTGCATGGCTGTCGGCGTGGTTGAGCGCATACACAGCCCACGTGCCCAGTTTTAGATGTCCTCCGCCACGTGTGCAAAGAGTAAGCGTGCCGAGGTGGTGTGGCATCCTATGTCTTCCTGCGCATTTAGCACTGGAGATTGTGTATTCTCAAGTTTTGGAGACGTGTTGAAGTGAGAAGCAGATGAAGCAGTCGCTTCCCGCTGCTGGCACTTTTCATGATAGCGTCTTCCCACTGCCAGCAACACTATCAGCCATGAAGGCGGAGTGGATGTGAAAGTGTGGCTGGCCTCGCTTCGTGTTGTCAGTGTGAAGATATCGTCGACACGGCATGAAACCGTATCTTCCGTCGCCAACTCTCATGTTACACAAAATTAATGTCTTTCACATTCAAATTTGCCTTTTCGAAAGGGGCGCAAAATTTTGCGCCCCTTTCGTGTAACAAGAATTCATTGGCAACTCTACTTATTTGTATTAACGGCTCAAACAGCAGCCATACATCTGCGCATCGCCATCACGCATGTCTCCCCGAATTGGTCATCCGCTGAAAGTCTCACGCCAACGTGCCCGTACGACTACATTTTCCAAGTCATTTTTCCTCCAAACAGCAAGCGACTGGATGACCTTCCCCATGAAATTGCAGCCATCACCTGTCCATCAACCTTCCTAGAAAAAGTTACATCCCACCTGTCGTCATGAAAAAAAATGTTTTACTTTCTCACGTTAACCCCTCCCCTTATGTAAAACCCCCTACGGGGGTCTTTAAGGAAATAAAAATGAAATGAAATGAAAAATTCAGTATAATGAAAATTTGATATAACGAAGCGAATTGCCGGTTTTACCAAGCTGATTATGTCGAGGTTTGACTGTGTTGACAAAAATTCACGTATCCACCTGTCGACATGACACACAGGGGCCTGTGCACACCAAACAGTAGACACGCATATTGATGAAAAAGTGTTCACCTAACAACCAGTCAACACCTCTGCAAGTTTGCTCTAAACATTCTTTTACTGGCCTCGAAGACAAATGCATTTCTGGCAATGAGCTTCCAAAAAGAAATTGTTGATTGCATGTTATATGAAGCTCGTTTGTTTTGTTGGTTGTGTTTGTTAGACTAGCAAAGTGGACTTGACGGCACTGCTATTCTGTCCCTGTTCCAGACCCAGCCACAGGTGGTCCAGCTGCAGCAGCCCGTGCAGACACAGCAGGTTGCGCAGCAGGGTGGCATCCAGATTGTGCAGCAAGTCATCAACAGCAATGGGGAGATACAGCAGATTCCGGTGGGTGGCACTCATCTTTCACAGCCAGCACTGCTGCTACATGAGAGTGCAGTCCGCTCACAGTGGCAACATTTATAGCCCGCTGTAACTGTAGGCTTTGTCCTCATCGTATAAGCAGAACGGTAAAGTGTGCAAGTTAGCCACTGTTATGAGTGGACTGCACTCTTTCTAGTCCCGGGAGGTGCTTGGCAAGTGGGCAGAGCCAAGCATCCTTTTATTCAAACAGCGGTGCGTAAACTTGTTGCTGTCCTGGATCTCACCATGCACATTGCTGTGCCCTGAATGTCATGTCCGTGAATTCAGGGAAAACACGGGGAAGGCAGGAGATGGAAATTCAAGACGATGAGCAAAACGAGAACAAGGTGAGAGCAGGTGCCAACGTTTCGACAAGTGGACTTGCCTTGAAGAAGACAAGTCCACTTGTCGATGATGATGATGATGATTATGATGAAAAATGTTTATTTGCTCTATTTTGCAGTGATTTTTGCGTCTTCAGATGGAGTCTTCCATCTTCTCTTCAGGGTCGGTTCCCCTAGTCCAGGGCTCCGCTGAGGGTAGCTGCCCTGCGTGCACTTGTCGAAACGTCGGCACTTGCTTTCACCTTGTTCTCGTTTTGCTCATGTCTGTGAATTGCTCTTCTCCACATGGTACTGCGCACGCCATTGGCGCAAACGACTAATTTTTGTGCTTTGAAGCATTCAAGCACACAGCAGAAATCAGTGACAATGTGTGTGCGAATCCGGCCTCTCTTTGGCAGCAGCAAAGGCTAGGTCACAGCCCATCGTGCAGGTTGCCAAACTGCACACGGTGCGAAGTTTCGTTAATTTGAACTTTCAAGTCGCTGAGAATTTGTTCCAGTAGAATAGAGTTCAAATAAGAGGCGCCCCTTTGACATAAAACAGTGATGCAGTGAAAGAGTTACTGCACACAGCCTCATCAAACATGCCTGAATGCTCACCAGCAGCTTTGCCACTTTTGTTTTTGGCGATGCCTTGGCCTCCATGTCATGCAATGTTTGGCGAGTGAAACAGCAAAGGAAGGAAGGGAAGCTTGGCTGGCACCAAATAGAAAACGACAATTGCAAGTTACCTAGCCGTGCAGTCTGCCATTCTTGTTAATTATGGCCGACAAGCAAACAAGCATGGGCAAATTGCATATGATTTTCCCCCTCACTGAAATGCACGTTGCCACGATGGGACTCGCAGTGTTAGTTTCAGTCATCACTGTTCTTCAGAATGTTGTGAAATTGAGGGAGCTCCGCTATGGTACTGTTTTAAAGTAGCAGCAGGTTTAGAGCTCTCGGCCGGTATTCCTTTCACTCGACTCCATCCCCATATTATCCACTGCCCACGACTGGCCAGTCCTGGTGATAACATGGGTGGAGCACCCCACTCGGACCACTGGAGAAACACAATTGGAACGAAGTTGTTACATTGTCCCACTCTCTCCGTTACAGATCCAGCTAACACCTGCGCAGCTGCAGTTGATCCGGATGCAGATGCAAGGACAGAGCACGGGTCAGCCCATCATCATCCAGACAGCACCCATCGCCCAGGCGGCACCGCAGCCCCCACCGCAGCAGACACAGGTGACACAGCCACAAACAAGCGCTGCATATATAGAGAGCATTGTCAGCTTTACAGTTGTCGGTTGTGGAAATGTGCGAAAATGCCAATGTCGCAGTGGAGGTGCCAGCTGCCGCAACTTTGGTCAATGGGGTATATACTATTACACTATGAGCTTCCAACCATGGATGCATAGTAAAACTTCACTATGATGAAATTGAAGAGGGAACCGAAACTACTTGTTTAGAACCATTGCACACATGGGGACAGGGGATTCATAACTGCGAACAAACAGGTTTCACCAGTGTGAGATTTTAAGTGCTAGTACCTATTGAAATTTAAAGAGGAACTCTTCATTATAGTTATACTATAGATTAGCTTGTTAAACCCACCTCTTTATAACGAAGTTTGACTGCAGTCATCGCCTGGATCTCCCATTTCTTGACTGATTTCAGACTGTGCTTTAGTTTTTCATTCAGCCATCCTATTCTCTGCTGCAGTTATATAGCAATGGCAACCAACAAATTATCTTGTCAAATAATTAGCCTACTGTAAATCTTCCTGTGTTTAAAACCTGTATACAAGGTTAACAGTGCTATAAAAAGGGGTCCTAAAAGTAACTATCATTTCTTTTGAGGATTTTTTTTTAATTCACATATTCCTTGCGCACTTGAAAATATATTTAAATTTACGGGTGCATGTTGCAGCGATACAGGGTGTCATCCTGCAGCAATATTAACACACCTTTAGGGTACAATAGGCTTGTCTCACTGCTTTATTCATTGTTCAGCAACTCTTGCGAATCGATGACCCTTAGTGCTTCCGGCATTTTCTTTTTGATCTCCTCCACATCTTGAAGATGCTTTCCTTTAAGCTCTCGTTTCAGTATTCGAGTTGAAAGTAAGTGGTGTATTGAAGCCTTCTTTAAAGCCTCCTTTACCAAATATAATGAAACTGTACAGCCTTGTTCTGTGTTTTGTGCTGATTTCAATAATGCAATCATTTTTATAATAAACCTATTAGTTCCAAAGTTAATAAAAATTAATTTTCTATTCTTTCCGGGAACAATGGTGCAAAGATTGCTCACCAGAATGTTGCTTTAGGCACACAGCTAGATACTAGGAAGAATAAGGTTAACAATGGCAGGAATACATTTTTGGTTATGACGAGTGTGAACAAATATACAGCGCTTCAAAGTGTTGTGTTTAAATATGTGGCTAATTCACTATTTAATGTAGAGCCAAGAAAAAAAAATAATTCGAATCAAAATTTCGAAAATCTCTTCATACCATTGTGTGCATTATGCATTTAGCTACAATCTGTAACAAAACCTTCGGGTGCCCTGATGGCGGAGACATCACTTCCAAAAGATTGCGAGGATTCCAAAATTTGTGTTTTGCAAAATGCAAAAAGAAGACAAATAATCAAGGCTCATCTTTAATCGCGTAGAACAAAAAAATAATGAAATATTTACATTGCGCGACAGGAGCCACCGGGGATATAATCAGTCTGCCTACAACTACCCAAATACCATTATTAAAAAAATTTATTCTACCGCGACTTTTTTTGTTTAAGACCCATGTCCTCCTAGAGTCAGGATACAGGGAGTTAGGAGAGGGCGAGACAAGGCAGTAGCATCATCCCATTGTTGTGGGGAGGTGATGTACAGGTGTCAAGCATTGTCCCGGTACACAAGCAGCTCGCCTGTGTTCCATGTGATTGAGAGCATAACAGTGCGAATTTTTTGACAAGGACAAGCACAGCAAAACGTTCCTCCGTTATGCGTTTAATCATGCAGTACCAGCTAGCCCCGCCTTTGACATTACTGTGTTCCACAGAGTGGAGTGTTTGCTTCCATCTGCACCACACAAACATTTGGGCGCTTTAACGTAAGAAATGCTGGTCAACTGTCTGGCCTTGCAGCACTAATTTGAAGTGAACAAGCTCTTTGATATCTAACATTCCCCAATAGACAACAGAAATTTATTTATGCACATTGTTCTTTGATATGCACTGCCGTAAAACCGACACAGACGGTGAAAGGGGCTTGAGTGGAAGCAATGCTTTGAGCAGACAAAACATTACACAAGAGCACTGCTTGGTCAACTGATAGAGACGATAGTGTAGTATGCACACCTAGCGGTACAGGTCAGTATTAGTTAACTCTTCCATGTCAATAAAAAATTCTGGTTATTTTTGGGTCCCCCCTCAATCGAAGTTGGCTCAGAACCAAAAAATCTAGAGGCTGTTAGCATAAAACTGCAACTGAAAGGACAGTTGTGACAACAAGCCCATGTTTTTGTTGCCTACATTGCCACTGACATACTTGCTTTAACAATCTGCAGATGCTAGGCACTCACCAAATGACGGCTTTTGCCTCTGTGGCTTTCTTTTTTATTAGACATGTGACACAAAAAAAAGGCTTCAGACAAGATGACACCAATCAGGGAAAGCAATAAGTGGCTATCACAAATAAAATTTAACTTGAGGTAAACTGTCCACCATTATTTAGCCAGCATGCTTTATCCTGGGTAATTACAGTCGATACTCTTCGAGGCAAACTGCCAACGCACATTGTCAGATAAGCTGACCAGTCTGGGAAGCCTTTTTAGGTCGAGTTTTTGTACTGATTCCGCTAACTTCTGTTTAGACAAACTTTAAACAGCTGCCTCTTTTTTTATCCTACAGACACTGTACCAGATCCAGCAAGCTCCAGGACAGCCAGCCTCAGTCTTCCTGGCTCCAGCAGGGGCAGTAGCAGGCACACAACAAGCCACCGTCCAGATTCAGACGCAGCAGGAGGCACAGGCCACCGAAGACGACGGCACGGACCAATGACAATTGAGGGCCCGTGGCTGTTGATCCCCCTTGTAAAAGCATTGTTGTACAGACCCGCTCCACCACCGCCAAAACTTGCCTTTTGTAGCACACCGTACTTGTCTTCTCGAATAAATGGGACAAGTGGCATCATCACCTTCACCACCTTGCAACCCTGCCTCGTTCTCTGTTCATTGTAAGAAGTGCGGTTATGCAGATCCATTCCATCACTTCGACCTGCCTTTCGTAAGGCATTGTCACCTTCACCACCTAGCCAACGCCACCCGGCATGAACGGCAGTCAGGTTGAATGCAAGTCCTACTTTTGACAGTTACTGGTGGCACCTTGATAAGCACAGACCAGGACAACTCCATGAGAGGTGCAACTGCACCAGCAGAGATGACGTCACATGCATGGCGCTTCAGTGTCACTGTGGTGCATAAATAGCCAGCAACAGCTTGGGAATTCCCGTGAAGTGCTGGGCACGCAAGAACGGCTGCAGAAATGTGCTGCGCAGTAAGATTTAAAAAAAAATGGAGGTCAAGGTCCTAATGCAATTGTCGTGTGATCTCTCAGCTGCAATGTGGGAGAAGGCAGGTAGCAGGCATGTAGTCAAAACATTGAGAGAGAGGCTGTGCAGCAAGAAGAGTAGCTAACCTCCTCGCACCTTTGCATTCCAACAATTCGCTTCTGTTTCAATGATTACACGCCTTTTACGTAATTGAAAAGTTATTGTGGTAGAATGCTGCCTAGGCAATGCTTAAATACTCCCAGTGTGTAACGAAAAATTTCAACGAAACCTCATGAGAGGCACATTGAAGTACTACAGTGAACTCTCACTTGAGTGAACTTCAAGGGACCGAAGGAAATAGCTCACTTAACTGAAAGTTCACTAAACTGAATATTCACTAGACCAACATAAGACATGGCATACAGAGTCAAAAGTTTGAAGTGCAATTCATGGTGCAAAAGACATGGCATCCACAGTGTTAGAAATGTGTGAAATGGAATTTGTACATATCAACAAGTACAACGTTCATAAATGTTATAATGCTGCCTTTCTCACTTAGAAAAGAAGTCTGTAATTTTCTTCTGCACTTGTACTTTTAAAGCACAGGAAGTAACAAAACTGTCCAAAGAGTCAATGTTTTTGTATGCTTCTGGCACAGCTTGCTGTTGAGGCAGAAAGTCTGTCAACTTTCCAATGTACCCTACAACCTCAGTTAGAATTATAGGGCTTGAAACTGGCTTGGCACTTGCCTCTTCTTCGTCTTCTTCGCCTCTTCTTCGAAAGAAAGAGACGACGACCATGCCGCAACTAGCCGGTCGAAAAAAACACACACCACGTGGTTTGTGGTGTGACAGATCGCCGCTTTGCTGTAGCGGCGCTGTAAGCACCAGCGATGTTACTTTGTTTATGGCCTCCGAGATTACATGCTTGCTCGTTTGTGCACATAATCTCGGAGGTCATGCCTCGTCGTTCGTTTTTCGCGCCGCCGCTTTGCCCCAGGGGCGCTGTAGCGACAGCGACGTTACATTGCCGCTGGAGCGGCGGTTTGGCGAGGGCGGGCATCGGTACTGATCGCAAAAATAAGCCTTGATCCTCTGCGCGAGTTCGTTAAACTGAAATATTGACTGTTCCGAAATTCGTTTAAGTGAAACAATTTTGCATAGAATCAATAAGAAAACTGCCGGGGATTTTTAAAAAGTTCGTTGTTCTGAAATGTTCGATAAACCGACGTTCGTACAACTGAGTTTACTGTATAACCAAATAGAAATTAAAAAGAAAAGTGCAGAAGACTTGGAGACTTCCTCGCAAGCTGAAAAAAACATGCAGCTTGAATGCATTGGCAGGTCTTCACTGTCCGCAGTAGGAACCATTTGCAAGCAGGACATGCAAGACGCGCCCAGTCAGCGGTCCCATCACAAGGTGGTGTTTACTGTGTTTGCGTCTACTCTCGACACATTTGCTTCACGAACTCGTGAATCTCTCACAGCAAGCATGTGTAGCGCAATGCAAGTGCAAGTGTATAATTTGCTGTTGTGAGTGCACGCTAATGTAACAGACACTGCGCCTCAAACACACTGCATATGTGAGCACAGCGGTATGATGTACAAAATCAGTCCAACGAAATACCATTGAGATTTGGTAGTGCATTATGCAACTACACTGAAACCTACACATAATGTGCACACACACAAAAAATTATCAGATGTGAAGGAGTGAATCTAAAATGCTTATTGCCAATGTAAGCGTTTAACAAAGCCTATGTCTGACATAATTGTGCATGGCCACACTGGAACACAAGAACAGTGCTTGTGTTCCAGCGCGGCCATGAGTTCATTACAGTGACGTCCTACTGTGCTGTGTTTGCTTGTGCTAAGCAGCCCTGGTGTAGTGGTCACAGAATACTCAACTTCATCGTTGATTTGATCCCAAGTAAGATTTTCTTGTCACGTCATGCCATTCAAAAACCAAAGTGACAAGCACAATTGACCTTTTTCTTAGCTCATAATTGCTGTTTGCACGAATATTAGTCCCCGAAGCAAGATCAATTTACTTACAGAAAGGTGTGACTTCCTCTAGCACAACACTATAGGCCAGGTGGGTGGCATTATATGAAGCTTTGAAATTGTGAATAAAATTTATTTTAGCAAAGTTACGGATATGGCGTAGATTGAGATCGGGGATCGAAAGTTGTGAACAAACACGTAATGGATTCTTTTAAAAGTGCACAGCTTTCTGATCTATTATGTTGCAGGTGCTGAAAGAAGTTGGATTTCATTTCCGTGAAACATTCTGTTGGTTATTGTAATGTTTAAACAACAAAATATAACTGTACCAAATACAGTAAACTCTCAGTTGTATGAACATCAGTATAACGAATATTTTAGAATAACAAACTTTTAGGAACTTCCTGGCAGTTTTCGTACGCATTCTATGCAAAAATCTTTCAGTTAAATAAATTTCTGAATAGCAAATATTTCAGTTGAACAAACTTGAGGCTCCTGGTGGACAGTAACACCAACTACAATTAGAAACTGCTGGCATTAATCAAGCCTATTCCCCTTTGCGGTGATGCGAGCAAGAGGAACAACGTGACGAGGTGTTCAACCCCGGGATGTGGACGGAGGTCTGTCACCAGCTGGATGTTGACAGCAACACTTTGTTTCAAGATTATGTACAGTGACAGTGAGCTTGTTACCTGTTCTGAATTATTAGATCTGGAAATTGCTTCCAGTGTTCGTTCCGTAGAAGAATGCGACGAGGAAGATGCAATGTCAGAGGCAGATTGAAACACTGTAACTCTAGCCGAGGCTGTAGGATGCCTTGGAAAGTTGTGCGACTTCTTGTCTTCGCAAAGAGAGAGATAATTTAATTGAAAGAAGGCAGAGAGGTCGGCCTGAGCTAAGGCGCTCTAGCCTGTTACTCTGCACTGGGGGAGGGGGATCGGGGACATAAAGGTGTGATGAGGGATGATGATGACATAGCAAGAGGGATGCGCAAAGGTGAAAGCAAGTTCAACACTCGGATGATAAACATTCACAAATGTCATCCAGAAGCCACTATCAGGTTTCCTACCAAGTCTGTAGTCACCAATTCGAGCGAACTTAAAAATAGAGGTGCTAGGACGAAGCTGGTGTGTGGGCCTCCCCTGAGTGAACAGCACAAGCGCCAAACAAAATCTTTATAGCATATAAAGAGCTGCGATAAGCGGCTGTAGCACGGCGAGCACTTGTAGGGCACTTTTAGTGGCCGGAGTCTCGAGACCACCGAGAATCATGCGCACTGACTCTATTAGGTACTTCAGCATTTTTTGTACACTCTCCTTCTCATTGGGTTCATCTCCTTGCTTGCCCGTAGTGTCACCGGTTTCATTGGCCCTATAATTCTTGGCTTCATGGCGCAGAGGACCACTAGTGCCCACTGGCATGGCCGTGGGCCTAGAGGGCAGCAAAGGCCATTGCGTGTCTGTGTCAGCCTGTGGAGGTGAATGTTTGCCACATGCTCTCGTCGACCTTGAATTATCAGTAGACGCCGTTACCGTCCTCGATGCACGCACAAGCAGCGGTGGTCGTGGTACCTGTGCCACGCTAGGTAGTTCTCCTGACATGGTTTTGTGATGCTTCTGTCACGAGTGTTGGTCACTTTGGCGAACAGATTTAGCAGCCTCTTTACGTGAAGATTGGTCTCTTGCCATTTTTCGAAGAATACGAACCTCTTATTTCATCTTCGGGCATTCCTTCGAAGTCGCTTCGTGAGAGCCAGTACAGTTGGGACATTTAAATGAGGACGCCTCACAGTCGGTGGTATCATGCTCTCCGCTGCAATGGGAGCAGGTGGCTTTGCTTCTGCAAACAGCGCTCACGTGTCCTATCTTGTTACATTTCTGGCACTGAATAGGCCTCGGAACGAATGGTCGTACTCAGTGTATAACGTAGCCCACTTTGACAGACGCTGGTAATGTCGAAGAAGCAAATACTAACTTGATACATCGGGAGTGCCCCAAGCGGTGAATCTCAAGAATGCGCACCGATGACCTCAAAAGACTCTTGAGGTCCGCATGCTTGATTTCAAGCTCCACGTCGGAAATCACTCCAGTTGTTGTCTCCTTCCCGTAAGTAATAAAGGAGCGGACGGGGATTGCGCTTAATTGTGGAATGGTCTTTAACTTCTCAAGTATTGCATAATTTTTCACATCTATTGTCAGGATGTTCTTTCGAGCGTTGATCCTGATCTCGTTAATTTGCCCAGGGGCCACACTTTCGAAATATTTGGTTAGAAACTGCCTGCTAAGGGAGTTCATGCTGTGCGACGTTGAGAGCGGCACGTAAGAAACCACATTCTTGCTCACTCTGATGCGATGAAGTCACCTCAGTCAACATACGGCGCATCTTCTTCATACGGTGGCCCTTGACTATGGTGTATTTGCTGTCAGAGTCCATGGCTTCTGGCATTGAGCTCACCCAGGAATCGAGCTGGTCCGAGCTTCCAAAGGCACGTCGTCCAAAAATGAGCGATGAAGTAGATGACTGACCTTGTTCAGGTGGTCATGAGAATATCTTCTTGCTCATCCTTGATGAAGTAACTCTCACGAAAATGGCAAGAATCTAAAAAAATGCATAACAGCAAGAGGCCCAGAGTACCAGTGAGCTCTGGGCACTTCTTTCTCCTTGTCTTAACAAAAATTTGTGCCAGAGGTAGGGCACGAAAACATAAGACTCGCTGGACAGCTGTGTTACTTCTTGTGCTTTAAGAGCACCAGTGCAAATGAAAATTATAGATTTCATAATTTTTTTTTTCAGAACAAGATGGGCAGTAATGTAACTGTTATGCACTTCGTATATATTGATGTACTTAACTGCATAAATTGCATTTCGCACTTCTGACTCGTCTGCTGCGCCCTGTACTGTTCCATATTCTGGTGAATATTCAGTTTTGGGAACTTTCAGTCAAGTGAACTATTTCCTGGGATCCCTAGAAGTTCACTCAAATGAGAGTTCTCTGTAAAAAGAACTTTATCAGAGGTGCCAGAACCTCCTGTACAAAGTTGCATTGCACGCGGAGTACTTGGTATACGAAAGCCAAGCTCCTTGAAGCAATCTTCAGTTTTTTTTTTTTCAGTTGGCGAAACGGTTGTGCGCACAACTTCAGTATGCTTTCTGGGTTTTGTCGATTAAGACTCAAAATGCACCAGAATTTCCTATGGTATTATATATCACATTTTCAGCTAACCAACAGTCCCACAAGAGTAATTATTCCTGAAAACAACAGAAATGCAAACTGTGCTTGTAGAAAATGCTTCGTGGAAGCATAAAAGTGACTGCACCCAATCTGGGTTATCACTTCCTTCTATCTTACAGTTTTAGCTTAGCGTACGCTATAATATAGTGGGTCGTTACTGCGCATGCGTAGAACGCTGAACGATCCATAGCATAGAGTGTACATATGCTATTTTTTAGATTTAGCATTGTCGTCTTTGCATGGTTTGCAGGAAACATGGCGGCGGTCTCGTCTGCCCGCTTCGAATTGAATTTGCCGTTCTTTGAGTAAAATTCACTTCGTTCGTAGCAAATCACTGTATAAACAGCTTTCGCATAGTCTCAGGCCACTTTGACGACAGAGTATTATGGAATTTCTGAGATAACTTCTCGTTTCAGAAGGGTCGAAGCCTAACGAAAGAAGCATTCGAGATGTCAGCTCCACCTATCGCTGCAATTGGGAGATAGCCCCAACGACGGCATATGGCCTCTGAGATCCAAAGAGCTCACAGGGCAACTAAAACTATAACAAATGTGTGCTGCTTAGTGTACGCTACACTATAACTGTCTCTAGTCACCACTTTAATGTGACAAGAAAAAGAGCATTGGAACTACCTCTTCAAAGACTTGCCCTGAGCTAAACAGAACCTGTTAGTCTTTCACTTGATGGCTCCACTTTGGGATTCAGCCACAGGAATAATTGCACCGCCACACGAAAATTCCTTACGGAATCTGACCGAATGTCCTGTTAAAATTCTACGTTCTGTTTCTTTGAGTACTTTCAAATTAATAATTATTCATTCAATCTGCTTTGAATTATTTTAATTTGTTCAGATAATTTTGCATTCCACAACGTTAAGTTGATAAGAAACGACCACCACTGAGGCCTTGGTGGTATCAAATTTTTACAGCTCAAAATGAGCTATCATGTGACTCACGAAAAGCACTTTTTTTTCTTGAGCTGCTATTCAGCACGTTTTCATTGTACAATAAAATTATCAAGCCACACGCCCAAGCAGTTTGCACTAACAATGTCCTACGATGTAAGCGAGACTTGCTGGTATTATTGATTTTCTTAGTTTGATTCTTCGAGAGGACAATGCTGTTCTTACCCCGTTCAACCTAAACTTCTGGCTGTAGCCCTAAGACTATGCAGGCTTTACGTCAAAAGCTGAACTGTTCTTATTTACTTTGTTTTATAAATTGTGTGCAACATTCTGTGTGATCGTCAATTGACACCACCAGGGCTGGAAGGGTTAAAAGCTCTGCAGCAAGAGCAAGGTCTGTTATTGCAATAGCAATCATGTGAATGAAGTGCCCGACAAATTTCTACTGACACCCTGAAGTTCTGAATCAAGCCTCAGTGCAAGGAGAATGAAGGGCCCATGCATTGTGTGCTACCACAGGAGCAAGGGTAAGCATGCAATTAAGCCAAAAATAGTGGCTGCTTGCGTGCAGTCTTCCAGAAGTCGTGTGCTTGAGCGCATATCTCAGACTGTGGCCGTACACGGCCCACACCCCACATTGGAACTTATCTGCAATGGGTGCAAGGGTCCAATTAGATGGCCCATGGCTCCAAGAGTGCCGTCTTCCAATGCACCTGGATTTGGAGGTTGGGTGACCCAAGTTTTGAATTACACATAATCCAAGCAGCCATTGGAGCATGCAAAATCCACTTTTGGTGCACCTGCTGTTGTGTTTGGAGCAGGTGTAAGGCTTCCACGAAAGCGCACACAGAAAAATGAATTATAAGTTGGTGTTCTCTGTAGTTTACATAATGATTTCCCCACAAGGACTAGGAGCAAAATAACAGATTCACCATAGCCCGCCACGATGGCAGCAGGGAGCGTAAATCAGCGACGACATTAACTACATTCACCTGAGTTAAACGTTATATGGACACTAGAAAGAAAAAAAACATTCACAGAGGAATAGAAATGGGCCTGGAGTGCATACAGCAGGCGTTACCGAATCCTGCCTAGGAGCTTACCACTGTCATTGAAAAGTGTACAATCATTGAATTCTACGAGCGCCAACATCTGGCGCAGAAGCTTGGAGGTTAACAAAGAAACTCAAAAACAAGGACCGTGCAAAGAGCGATGGAACTCATATTGTAAGGCATAACGTCAAGAGACAGGATGATATAGGTGTGGATCAGAAAGAAAATGAGGATAGCCAACATTCTAGTTGACATTAAGATTTAAAATTGAGCTGGACAGGCTATACATGTAATGCACAGGGCAAATGACTAGTGGACCATTTTGAGTTACAGAATGGGTGCCAAGGAAAGTGCAGTCAAGGATGGCAGATTAGGTGGAGTGATGAGATTACTAAATTTGCAGGTGCAAGTTGGAATGAGCAAGCGCAAGGCAGGAGTAATTGGAGATTGCTGGGAGAGGCCTTCATCCTGCGGTGGACTTGCAAGGGCCGCTGCCAATGATAAAGAGAAACAATAAATCAGCTGATTTTGATGACACTCTTTAAAACTCTATTTCCTTCAATTTTACAGTAATTAGAATAGCAAATGAAGGTCACAGCTCCCCTTAAATTTTCCAATGAAGCACCAATGCCAGCGTGATGTCACCAATTTCGAATAACTTTGTGTTTGGGACATTAACAAGAAGCATTCTTCGAAATTGAAAAGTGATTGAAAAGCAAGTTTCCTATGAGCGTTGATTTCCGAGTGCCGGACAGCAACTCGCGGCCCGCACATTCCTCCCAAAGTTCGTACAGTACTTTGTTTTTCTCGTCATTACCAGACAACACGTTTAGCTTCTGCATCTCTTGCCAATCTCGCACCTCCATGCCACTTGTTTACGTTGATTGAATCATTCCTAGAGATCATGCAGCTGTCACCGTCGTCTTGCTGCTGCCGTCACACAAATACTGGATTTACATGAACCCACTGGTCGACCTGGTAATGCTCCGTGGAATTCCAAACAATGTTGCACAGCCAGCTGCTTGCAAAATGCTTTGCGTAACGTCGATTCCCACAGTGTAGGTGATCTGCAGTTTCTTTACCACGAGCCTTACCGAAGACAAATGTTACCAAAGACGTGTAGACAAAGAGCAGGAACTGCAGCATGGTACCTGATCACTGTGCACGTGGTTATAATGGGTGAGGCTAATTTCAACAACCTCGAACTGTGGAAAAAAAGCAATATGATGCAATAAATAAAGTTGCAAGCAAGCAACAGGAAATAGGTACCGTGCGCACCGTCTCTGATTACCTTCTTGTCTACAGAGCACCATCGCACATCAGTCCTCGATGCATAATACTGCATTGACCATGGAGTAGCAAAGCCGGCATGACCACCGGTCATTTTAGCCTCACACTAGCCTCATGGTTGGTGCATCGAAACAATAGATTCGATTGCCTGCTGTCTCAGCGGCAGTTGTGCTGGCTGTAACGCCACGAATGAACCCGGCCAATGAATGCAGCGGAGCCATGCATGCTTTCTATTGGGTGGTAGCTTCCCAACTTTCACACAGCCGTAGCTACATTGTGGCCCAGCAATGGTGCAATATGGGTAAAAAATAGCCTTTGGAGGCAGCATGGAGCAACCAATTCTAGAGGGCGCAGAATGGTGCAGCATTCCCACCGCTGGATAAGCCTTCGGCTGGATCCATCTTAAGAGACAAGACTGCAGATGGTGAGGATGGAGTTCCCTTTTAATGCAAGCAAAACCGAGCCCAGGTTATCCCCTCTTGGACTGGAAGTAGTCCGTGAGGACGTCGTGTGCCTGCGTCTCCTTGCCGTAGTCCTTCACCACGACACAGCTGCAGCCGACCACTTTCCTCGCCTTGCCTTCCTTGTCGATCTTGCAGAGGCCAGCCCACTCGCCAAGCTTCTTGTTGCTGTCAACCTGTGCCACAGAGTCGGGAAAGAATTGCCAGCATGATGAGCCTAGCCACAAGATGTGTGTGCAATCAAAACCGGCACCAAGTGCGCCATGTCAGGGGGTAACTATTCCACACTAAACTCTTCAGGAGAGGGAGTCCATTTCTCATCACGCGCACTTGTTTGTTCGGAGCCTGCATCGAGGGCAGTCGATTTCACCCCGGCATGCGCCAATCCACCAAGCTATCTCATCCCTGCACAGCGAGACGTTAAATTCCCCACCACAGACATGATAAAAAATACCACAGGGCTGAGGTTTCAGGCGAGAGCTAAAAAGACCAGGGTGGTCGAAATTAACCTAGAAGCATTCTCTCTCTGCCTGTGTGGCTTTGAAACAAAGTAAATAACATACTTGTGAATCAGGTTGCAGTATGAAAAACACAAACAATTATATTTTTTCAGTGCTACTACGTTATGGTGCACCACGTGCAAACCAAGTGGCTAGCAAAATTGTCACGATATGCTTCCAGAACATTGGTACAAGTGTCTTCACTTGCTTTCTAGAGCAACAAGGCATTGCAATGCAGAGAAAAACTGAGCACGGACCGAGAGCCCAGAGTGACTGGGTAGTATTCCATGCAACTTAACTGCCAATTAGTTTCAGGAAGTACGAATTTGTCTGGAAGTTGCATATCTAATGGAATAACACAGTAAGAGGAAAAGCTGCACTGATGGCTATATCTGGTGATGCTGTGACCAACCAAACCATATGGGCCTACTTTAGCCCTGTGTGATAAGACTGTGTGGTCTTATCAGCTGGTATAAAAGTTTTCACACAAATTTTATAGTGCTACACTTTGAACAGCCGAAAAGTGCCCCACTAATGCTATTAATGCATGCATGCTGAGACTTCAAACTGCCAAATTTACTGCTAATGTTGAGGCACATATATTCGGCTACTGGCTTGCTGGGACAAAGTAGTACATGCACTTCTCTTAATGCAGAGGAAGGCCACGGACAGGGCTTGGCTGGCCGCATCAGGCTAAAGCAAATGTTGACACAGGTGTGCGTCTTATAGAAAACATGCAATTTTTGTGGCCTTGCAACTGGACAGTGCCAGCATATCTAAGCTGCACAGGCTAACTGCCATGCTAAATCTTGGCCTGCACTGGTTCCCATTCGACCAACACAGTAACGCCAAAAAGTACATGCACTGCCTAAAACTACAACTTCACTCAGAGCAAAAATTATCCCCCCTTTCTTTACTTCCTAACGCATTGCGCAATCACTCAACGCGAGTATACACGTGTGGTTATGCCATGGCAGAGAATGCTGCAAGTCTCCCTATTCCAACTGAACAAAGATGCATTACAACTTATTTATGACCAACAGTGACTTCTGGTGACCTTCGAAGCTAAATATTTTATACACAGTAAGTGGCAAAACGAGTTGCGTTTTCTTTTTACGATCCGAATTTCTAGCAGACGCACTGGGAATTTCCCATACTGTCGCGCGCGTAACGCATGCATACATGAACATTAATTGAAGCATTCATTATGTTCGACAAATGCAGCTTAATTTGATGTCGTCTACGCTCCGCCTCCGTGGCTATCTGCCAAGAGGTTCTGAGACGCGGCGATAAGGCCATTGTCAAAAGAAACCGGCCTAGCCACGATGCAGGCTCCCAGCGACGGCTACCGAAACTGGGTGAAACAGCTGTTTCTGCAATCTCACCTTGATGAGGTTGATCTGGTGTTCGGCACAGAGGGCTTCCACGAGCTTCACGTAGCTGGCCTCGTCGCAGTTGTTGGCGAGAACGCACAAGTGGGCCTGGCGCCTGCAAAAGTAAGGAGACGCCGACTTAACGCAGCGTTAACATACACGTGCGCACCGCGAAACGCTGGTGCTAGCACGGAGATGAAGTGTTGACAGAAGTGTCGCTCGTTTACGGCAGGTTTACAACACCGTTCCCGGGAGGTTGTCGTTATTCACGTAGGAACTTTCAGCCGAGAAGCCCGGCAAACAGCGACTCGGTGATCACAGTCAGCAAAATGTGCTAGCCACAAGTTCTATTGAACCAGCTCGCTCCAAATGCACCGTACGTACATCCTAAACCAATCAAAGCTCTACCTCCCTCATATCGCCCGTTTGAAAGCGTTTCAGCAGCGGCGCAACGCCACGGCGTAAAGACGAGCTCTAGAAAACCAGTAAGAGCACGCACTTGTCAAGGGCCTTTGCCGCTTCGTGGAGACCACGAGCAAGGCCGTCGTGCATCAGGGCCATCTTGAGCACCTCCTGGAGGGCCGTGTACACATCCATGGGCTCACCGCTTGCTGCTATCGCCTCCCTGCATGATGCACAAAGCAAGCAACGTTCAACTAGTACCGCGCGACTGTGGGTGTCGTGTTGCACCGGCGGCACGCACAAGGGTGCCGATTATCCAAATTAAATTGGGGCACTTAACCATTAGTAGGCATAAAATGCACAATCCAGCATGTGGGTGGGAGGTTACCGTTTTAAAAAATGTACTCACATATCGCAGATGAAATATGTCCTCGGCGATAGACGTAAATTACGAAGAGGTCCGCTGAACGCGCTTCACCGTATCAAAGCAGACATGTAAAGGAAGGCGGAAGTGTTGGCGAGCTGAAACCATCCGGTATGCAGGTTACGTATAAAAACGTTTAATAAAACAATTTGTTAAAATAATGTTTTATCAATAAAAATTTTTATTTGCTAGCGTAATTGATGATGTAAGAGTTTTTATCACTAGTGACTGTTTAGTACGGTTTTAAATTACTACGAAACCACGAAGTCGTGTTGTTTCTTGTTTCACTTCCGACTTGTTTGTCTCTTTTCACGTTCATGGCTTTCTCAAACTGCTGCCACATGTTGGTTTGAGTTTTTTTCCGCTGTTCGCGTGCCGCTTCGTCGCAGTTTTGAAACCTGGGTTGCATTTGACGACTTAGCGTAAGTGAAGTGATAAGGCTTGGTCGCATCGCGCGGTGTTTCCGATAGAGCAAACGCGTGTTAATCGCGTTGCAGCTGCCGGTGACGGCACCGGCAGTACGGTTGTCAAGGCATGTGGTAAAAGTGGGCCGGTCGCTGGCTCTCTTGGGCGACGTTTTCAACCACGCATTTCGTTCACGCGCCCAATTTTTTGTCTTCACCGTGAATAGCGTATTGACGTGATTGACTGAATTACCGACACCCTGCAGTGTCGTCGTAGCGTATTGCCTATCGGCTTACGTGTTGGTCGTTTCCCCCATTCCTAAATGCATGTCGTTTAGGCTATGTTTGCGGAGATGTGCCTTTACCGCTGTCTGGTTTAATCTGCTCCAACACAGAACACGTTTTATTTTTTGTAGTTTCAGAGAAACGGCCACACCATGCCTCTCTCGTGTCGCTTCTACTCTCAAAAATACCCGGAGCCCGAGGATGTGGTGATGGTGAACGTCAGGCAGATCGCCGAGATGGGCGCCTACGTCCGACTCCTGGAGTACAACGACATCGAAGGCATGATCCTGCTCTCCGAGTTGTCCAGGCGTCGTATCCGTTCCATAAACAAACTCATCCGCGTCGGGCGCAGCGAGTGCGTCGTCGTCATCAGGGTGGACAAGGACAAAGGCATGTCTCGTTGTATGGTTCTCTGGCGGGCTGTAGCTGCCTTGCACTGCGTTTGATAGCTAAATGCGTACAGAATAGACATCAACTCCCGTATACAGAAGTGCACCTTAACTTGAGGCCCGTGCTTGACTTCGTCAAGGTAACGCCTGATGTGAATATGTCCCAAGATGCTCATCGCTTTTCCTTCGGCGCTATCACGTCAGGCGCTATTGTGACCAAGTCAAGCATGAGATTCAAGTTAAGGCGCATTTCTGAATATTGCTTCAGGGAAACGTTCGTTGTAGCCTTTTTGTTTGCAGCTGCAATTTAAAGTGGCATTTGCCGTGTTCTTGGTGCGATTGCCCGTAGCAGCTTGCACAATCCGAATAACTGCACAGTGGGCAGCATGAATGCGTTGGCATGGCAATAGGTCAACCTATAGCTTTGAAAATTTTCGTTCTGGCCTTTCTAACAGTTTTCAACTCCTCAACGTCTGTGAAAAATTAGTTTTGAAAAATTTAAAGGAGCCCTGAAACACTTTTCTAAACTGACTATAGAATGTCCTCACCATTAAAGGACGTCTCATAAATCTCATGCTCCAAACATTTTTCGAATCTTTCAACCCTAAGTGAAGTTATCACGCTGATACCCAGCTTTCTCTGTCCTTTTGCTCCTGCTAGTGCAATGGAGGCTACAAAGCAGAGAAGCCAAGAGGGCAAAGCGTCAGCCCTATGTATTACTCCAATGGTTTAGTGTCGCGGTGACGAAAGGGCTCGTCGCAGCATGCCGCTACCATTTTGGAGGCCACATGCAGCAGACGCAGCTATGCGCAGTGCAAAGATGAAATGAAATGGTATTCCTGTGTTTTTGAGATTGCAGGCATATATAATAATAATTTATTTAACTCAAAATTAGCAATCATGTATTACTCAGAATGCTCTTGCAATCACGAAATCAGGCAGTAGCATTGATGGGTTAGCTTCTTTCGATGGCACTGCAGGGCGACATCGTGAAAGCAAGAGTAAGCGATCTTTCACTGTGTTTGACAATGTATTGTAAATTGCCTGCTACATGTAGTGCGGTAATATTTGGCTCACATGTTCATGGCAGCCTCTGTGACAAGTAGCCAATGTTTTCTTGCTATGTTCAAAAAGTGGTTCAGGACCCTTTTGACATAAACGCAATGTGAGTATGCCACACTTGGCGCACACTCTCTTCCCCGGCAAGGAACTAGTGAGGCATACTTTTCGCATTGGTTAAAATGTATTTCTCGCCATCTTTGCTTCATTCTGCAGGCTACATTGACTTGTCCAAACGGCGAGTATCCCCGGAGGACATCACAAAATGTGAAGAAAAGTTTGCCCGGGGCAGAGCTGTAAGTGTTAGCAGTGCCCTTTTGCCGACTCCTTGTGATTCAATGGGCTTGAAGAAGAAACGACGGGGAGAGGGTGTCGATGGCTGCAACTTTTGCTGTGCGTGTGCAGGTGAACAGCATTCTTCGGCATGTGGCCGAAACACTCAAGTTTGAGACAGATGAGCAGCTCGAAGAACTGTACAGGAAAACCGCCTGGTACTTTGATGACAAGTTCAAGAAGACCACGGCATCGTACGACGTCTTCAAGCTGGCTGTGACGTGAGTGTCTTGGTGAAGATGCACCATTGCCGCTTGTGAATTTCCACGTACCTTGAATGTGTATGATTCAGCAGAAGAAAAGGTTATCACTTCAGCCACTCATGTGGGGTGCCATTGTTAGTTAACTACACTGTACAGCACATTGTGACCAGTATGGTTAGTGAGTTATCCATCTCAGTTTGTATGCATGCCCTTTCACTAAACAGATTAGCACTGGTAGGTTCAAAACCACATTGTGGTTGCCATCTACTTGATGCACAGAAACGGTGTGCTAGGCTCCTGCACGTGGCAGCCACAGCCTAAAAATTACACGTCTCAAGCATCGTGTGAGCCTGCAGTACACCATGCTCCCAAAGAAGCTCAACTCTTTTCCTACCGTGGAGAAAATAGGTGTTCTTTATTTTGTATGTTAAGTGAGATTTTTTTTTTCTAAAGGAACTAGTGCACTCAACAGTTTATGTAATACATAAAAAGCAGAATGAATGCATTGTCACACAAGAATGTTTTATTAATTAACAGTATTTATGAAATAAAAAAAGGTGTAAATTGCCGGAGTCAAGATTGTAGGATAAAACTGAACAAAGTTTGTAAGGACACTCTTGTATATACTAAGAAAAAAAATGTTTAACAAATTTTGAGATATACAATGCCGTGTAATAGGCACTATCTTCGAAAAAATATAAAATTTTCAGTCAACAGGTCTTTCGCTACAAAAATTTAACTGCAAGCACTACAATTAGGTGTGCCATGCGGCAGTGCAGTACCTCGATGTAAAACACAGCGGAACATTGCATGTCTTGCAGTAAACTCTTGTTTTCTGCACGGTTTTCCTGTCGTTGTAGCATTTCTTACAGTTTCTGTAAGTCAAACCAAAACCTACACCAAGTCAAAACAAGACTGCTATTTGCCCAAACCACTGCGGACAAAACCACAGCAGTTATCGGCGCAATCATGGGTGGTAACTACGCCGTTATAAAGGCACACAGCAAGCCACCAACACGGTTTTATGCCTGGTGATAAACGCAAGAGTAAAGGCTTAAAGGCACAATTAGGCACAAAGCATTCCGGCATTGCTGTCAGTCTCGTATCATGTACGATTTGTGCTGACTATGGTATGGCAATGTGGACTCCGCCACTTCATTTCGGTTGGACGCTAGTGCCGCTTTTGCTCTTTTGCGGCGCACATTTGCAGTGCTTCGTGTTCGCTGAGCTACCGTACTAGAACCAGCTGAGTCGTGCTGCACAGTGCATTTAATTTTTAATCCTCCGACGCATTCGTCAGCGCGCACGCTAGCAACACCTATTTGCAAATGGAAGACATGTTCAAGATTATGCTTCTACCAAAAATTTACATCAGCAGCAAAGTAGAATACACTTGGCTCCTACTAAATTAGCTCTGTGCTTGTCTCGTTTAGCTCTGTGCCACCAAGTGGCTGCACCGTGCAGGCCCTTCACATTTACACCTACACTCATTCAGTATAACGCACGGTCAGCTTGCATTTACCCAAATACTGGACAGGCAAAAACTCTATTACAGAGTCGTTGCCAGTGCCGGCCATGACAATGACGCAGTGACGGAGGAATTACATCTATGGAACAGTGAATGCATGATGACTATGGGATGATACTGAATCGATGATGATGGTATAATGACGAGAGTGTGACGGCAATGACATGAGGACAATGTAATTATGAGAATCAGATGCCGAAGATAGAACGACCACTGCAGCATCATGACAGTTTGACAACAAATGCATGGCGGCGACAATGAAATGACATCACTGTAACAATGAAGGCAGTATGGCGACAACAGGATGACAGTTCTGAAATAATTATGGTGGTGTGATGATAATGGTATGACGATGATGGAATGACCACAACGATGCTTTGACAACGGCATGTTACGATCAGCCGGCGGAGGAAGCGACCTTCCAGCCACTCTTGCTTTACTGCGACGAATCGCTTCTTGTTGCTGCTGGTGCCTCAGCCAGACCATCCGCAACACCTAGGTGAGACATGTTTGGCGGCTACAGGGTTGATGTATGGCGCTTGGTCGCCGACCACGACACTGATACCAAGAAACTCCTGGGAAACTGCATTCTACACCGTTTCGTTGCAGCCACTGCTAGCCGCCAAAATTGACTGAAAGACAACCAGCCAATTGCTGGGCCGTACTAGGAGCTAAGATGTTCGTTAGAGTCAAGCGTGACACCCCTATCTACGAGCATCCCCTTCTTTCTCTGGAATAGTGATCCGTGTGCGCCCGGGAGTATTTCTATGATTGTGTTCTTTGAACAAAGGTGCCGGAGTGATTGTGCGCTCTCTTACCTTCAATGTGACTACAAGTGCTCCAATTGAAAAATGGTGTGACTGCAGATTTTGCTGGCCTAGGGATCTAGGTAGGACAGAGTGGTTAAAAGCAGTGGGCTCTGGTGTGCTAGTGAACTGTGTGCTCTGCCAGAAAGATGTAGTCTGGTCTTACCTGTAGGTCATGCTATGAGAACGATGTACTGTGCTCCATGCTTCGGCCAGTACGAGTATCCCGTGTTGTTCGTTAACAGTTTGCCTCTCCTACAAAATTAACCCCCTGTTCCATTCCTTGTCCTCTCAACCACATACTCTTCACTAATGAAGCAGCCGTGATCAAATAAGCTCGGACGATGAAGTGGGCCTGCATAGCCTCCGTGTAATGCCCTGGTAGTGTAGGCCAGTTACCCATTGTGAGAAGCACCGTAGGCTAGAGAGCCCTCTGTGTGACGTCAGACTCCGAGGCCATGACTCCTGAACCCTACAGGCGTCATAGTCATAATTGAATGATGTCAGTATAATTATGCTGGAATGACGCCGTGCCAACAATTGGGTGATATTTCCTAGATGATGACAATGTTACAATGACGGCAGGACAATAATGGAGGGAGGAGACCCTGTCTGATGTCAAAGCTGGAACGACGACCACAAGCACATGCCTAATGGCCCAAGAAGTGGGCAACTGGGGTTACTGGGCCTGGGCTAGATAGATAGCTAAATAGACAGACTCATAGTGCCTGAAGTTGGCAAAGAATGCTAACTGCATTAAGCATCTGAAAACAAAAGTTTGATGTCAGTTATATATGCATTTCCCTAGTGTTTCTCGACAGCACCCCAGTGGAGTTCAATTTGCGTGCAACTGAAGCTCTTGGACAACTAAATGCTTTTCTGCAAACTGTATTGCGCAATGTTTATTACTTAAATGTGCATTGTTGGAACATAGTTTTTGTTCTCCTTGACAGGGACGTGTCGGTCTTGGATGAATGTGATATTGACCCAGAGACAAAAGAAGTCCTCTTGACCAACATCAAGCACCGGCTGACACCACAGGCTGTCAAGATCAGGGCAGGTACGCCTAGTTAAAGATGCATATTATATGAGCACTGGAAGTGACACACGTTTCTCGTCTTGTGAGTGCATGTTTCTCTGTGTCGCCTCCAGTCCATCTCGTGACAAAAGAGAACGTGACACCATGTTAATAGTATTGCATCAGGGTCGCATTTGGACACAAGTCGCATGTCATGCTTGCACATGACCCGTGCTATAAGAATACTTCTGCATTCAAATCAAAGGTTGCGTGTTAGAGTAAAAAAATTGCGGCAAAACCCATCTCACGATGACTGTTGACACTAATGCATTAGTATCAAATCAGTACAGTGACACAACGCATTGACACCGTCAAAACAAGTTAGGTGTGAGGTGTGTACCACTGCAGTGGGACTCCTCTTTCACACTTCCCTAGTAGTGTTCCTGTATATGCTCCCGCAGGGAGCAGAGTTGCGCATAGGTCCGCCGTCGTGATCCTGCTCTGCAGCAAAGCCCCTCCTCGCGCGCGCAGGAGCCAAATGCCGCGCGGTGTTCCGCCTTTTTCTCTAGTGGTCGCGAGCTACGAGCGCCAATTGTTCGTAGGCGCTTAGCAAAGGGCACTTCTTAATACAGGCTACGCTTGATTGAGTCATTCGTGCAGTCGGAGATGGTGGGCTTCCAATCAACCGAAACTTTGTATGTACCTATGTAAACACGCATATACAAACACACACATGAACGTACAAATAGGGGGTAGGACCGCCTTCGATTCCCCAAAATAAGATACTCCTGTGGCTCGAACAACTCCAAAGTTCGCTCGCAAATGCGCAGTACGTTGCCACAAAAGGCGGTGCAATGATTTTCAGCATGCATATGAAGTTGTCTTATCATTGTCAGAAAGCAAGAAATGATTTAAAGAGTGTTTAAAACTTCACACACGTAAGCTGGACACTTAGCGCATTTTGGCTGCCGAAACCAGCCGATTAATGACCGTCGCCAAGAGAGCTATCGTGCCTGCAGTTATGTCAGTGACCGTTAACAGAGCGTCATTTATCACTAACCATCGTTCACAACAGCTGCACGTTTTCGATACATGTGGTGCAGACACAGATTTAAGCGCATTTCAAATGTTCACATGCGCACATTTTAAGCAAAGCTTACTTTTACTATTCATTCATACCGCAGACTAATCAGCTATATAGTAGCAGCAAATCTGCAAGTAGAAAAAGACTCAATATGCAAGAGCTTCTAGATCAAACTTATTTCATACAAGGGAATGCATGAACGGCTGCTGGCAGCAGGCCAAGTGGGCTGGTTCTTGGAACCTTGGGGGCAGAATTCAAAGACAATGGAAAGGCAACAAGCTATTAAGAGTAACAACAGGTTATTTTTATTGCACTAATCACATCAAGATGGCAAACTTGCAGAGTAATTATTCACACAGTGCAGACTCTAATCTGACAACACATTTTTGGCATCGTGCTGGCACAATACAAGTGCCAATATGATCTGTTTCGTATCACTTCACCAAGGTCCTTGACTTCACATAGTCGAATACCGTACCTGAAACCTCCTCTCAACGCACGATCGACGGTCCGCTGATTGCAATGGCGATGGCACTGACTGAAACGACGAGTTCGCATGAGTCGGCGATGCACCCGTAAAGTTGGCTTCGCATCGGCGCGGATCATTTGACGTCATTTTTCGCGCTCGGCCAATAGCTGTGCGAGCGGCGCCGGAAAAGGTATGCGCAACTCTGCTCCCTGCGGGAGCATATACAGGAACACTATTCCCTAGGAACACTCGACGCCATCTAGTGCCACTGCCGGGAAGCCTGCTCATGGCTTTCAACATGCATGGCACGCCTGTGCATGCGAACACTGAGAAATGCTCCATGCGGTAACTAGGCTCCCCTCTCATGCTTCGTTCTGGACATGCTGCACCGTCTAGCGGTGCTGCCAAAAAGTGTGCGCGGGACCTCCAAGATCAGAAGCGTGGCACACTGGTGCCTGAAAATGCCGAAAATATTTCCCTTGTCTGGCACTCAGTGGCTCATACTCGGCGACCCAAGTTGGCGACAGGTTCACTGAAGAGTGGAAAATACCCAGTGCACGCGTGGCACAGCTCGCTATAGCGTTGGCTTGAAAGGCGTTCATATAAAAGCAGCACACATCCAGTGAATTTGTGCCACGCAGCCCGCTATTAATGCATCGAGTTGTTGTCCTTGGGGAACCCTTGTGACGTGGGTTCAATTCTGCTCAGCGTCGGAGAAATTTTAAGGGGCACTTTTCATCCTTGTAAAGCGGCACATACCTAGTTATTCATACCTAGTCATCCATGTTGCCGTCAAAGACATTCATTGAAAAAGTGGCTCGCACCTACTGGCACATACCCAGTGATTCGAGTTGGAATCAAAGACGACCATTGGAGACCAGCACAGGCCGAGTGGCACATACGCAGTACTCCATGTTGGCGTCTTAGAATTTCTTCGCACAGTGCTACCTACCCAATCTCACGTCTGCAGTGGCTCATGTCGGTGTGAAAGAGGTTCATTGAAGTATGGTATCTATGTACACATTGCCACATACTCAGTGACCCAAGTCAGTTCGATGATTGGTTTCGAACCCTGTTAACCTCAGCACGGCAACTCGATGCACTACCTTTTAGACCACAGACTACCCAGTGACCCAGGCAGGTCGGAAAATGGTTAGAGATGAACATGCATGCATACATACAGACACCCGACAATCAAAAGCCAGAAAGAAAAAAAAAATATATCCTCCAATGTAAGCCGGTTGCCCCCTCCCCCCCCCCCTAAAAAAAAAAAAAGAAGCACTAGCCCAGGTCTTTTGAAGACTAAAACGCTGTTTATTTCGAATACCCGACACCAGCGCTGAATCTGCTGCAGCTTATCGCATGCAACCAGTCACTCGTCATCATCATCCATGTCGAGATCACTGGATTCCTTGTCACTCTCCCCCTCCCTTTCTCTTTCTGTTCCCCATTTCCTTTACCCACTGTGTAGGGTAGCAAGGCAGACACTTCTCTGGTTGACCTCCCTGCATGCTTTCTCTTTCTCCCCCTCCCACGGTGTGTTGTCTTCTGTACTGTCCAGCATGTTGGAAATACGTCTCCACGCACACACGATGACAGCATTGGCGATGCATTTGCAATCCAGCTTGCCACCTGCCCCAGCAATGAGCGCTTGATGGGACCAGACTGTCACACGGGCTAAATGGTCAAATTAAAACCGACCCCTGAATTTTGTATCCCGGTTTTTTAAAAAAGTTAAACCGCACCATACATAAGCTGCGCCAAAATTCAAGCAGTAGTTCGCGCGAATGCACACTGCGAGAAGTCGATGCTGTGATGTCACTAAGACGAAGGCGATGTGTGCCAAGAGAAGAATGTTGAGGAGAGGTGGACGGCAAAGAAAAGTATCATGCGAAAGATAGTTATAAAGTTGATTGTCGTTGGCCCGTTTCATTCCAGCATCTTCGACCTTATAGAAACTCACGTGACGCACACCTATGCTGCAAGAAAGCAGTCACAGTCTGCAAAGTTCATGAGGTGTTGCTAAGAAAGCTTTGCTCTTAGAGAAAATTGGCAAAAAAGCAGCTTTCACTCTGTCATATCTCACTTTGGCAAGAATGTATTAGTGATGATTTGAGAGTGACAAGCAGAGGGCTGCAGCCAGTTGCAGTTCATTATTCTTGAATAAAATATCACAGTGTGCATCATCATGAGGCTAGGTGGGGGTGGAGAGGCTTGATATGCAGAATACAGTTGCCAGTTTATTGCATTTGAACCCAGTAGCATTGTAAGTGCACTGTATGCCTTACATTCTACTTCAGTGTTGTAAGCAACTTCTGCTATACAACATTCACCCTGTGGAGCACTTCATAGTGCTGTGAAAAATTTGCGTCCCATTGATTTGTTGGCCCCACTGTATATTGTGGCAACCACCATATTGGCATTGGCAAGTCCTACCACGACTGGATCTGAGCGCTGAGAGTGGTAGGCTGCTTTCTGACTGATGCAAAGGTTTGTGTATTAAACCTTACCGTTGAGCTGATTTGTGCCTGTTGCCGTTTTTCCTTTTTGAAGTATAGAGTTAAGCCTCTTCATAATGTGCGAAGTTAATATGTTCTCTCTGGTATTGCCGGCAACCGTGCACTTTATGTTTGCGCACGTTGACTTTCCTTGCACCCTTCCACTTTCTTTTACCAGATATTGAAGTGTCCTGCTACGAATACGAAGGCATCGATGCTGTGAAGCATGCCCTACGGGAAGGCATGTCGCTGTCCACCGAGGACATGCCTATCAAGGTGAGGCTTGTACAGGTTCTAAATTTTGCAAGATGCTTGCATCAAAGCGTAGTTGCCAGGAGAAAAGAAAAGCAGTTGAGGTTACTTCTTGTGCTGGGCTTGAAAAGGACACTAAAGAGTGTTAAAAGGGCCCCTCCACAGGCCTTATCAGAAATATTGCTTGTACACAAGAAGCATACAAGTACAATGCAACTCTAATCACAACAACCTTCATTTTATGACACTAGCTAGGGCTCAAACAAAACCTACAGAAGCAGTGCATTAAATTTAAATTTCACGAAACCTGGTTGCACATGACAAGCTTGATACATTCATTCACAGGGACTGACACAAAACAAGAGTGCCGTTCCACGGGTTGTATCTTCGTGAACAATGTATGGTCCATGGTAAGCAGTAAACGATGGCCGATTGGGATTGGGAACCATCAACAACAGTTGCGAAGTCTAGACATACACCAAGTGGAGCTTGACGAAAGGATGTGTGCTGTGCTCTCGTAAGGTGTACTTATGTTCAGCGCCTCGACTGCTCTGTGTCACGCAGGAAAGGTTGTTTATACGACTCATTCTGCAGCTGGTCTTTGTGGGCCTAGCCTTTGATCACTTGTCACAGTGACAGGTGAGCTTTCATTGCTGTGAAGGCTCTGCACACAAAATAATTTCCTCCATGTCGACTGCATTTGCTGTCGTGCCTACGGTGCTGTTTCCGCCAGTCACAATCCTTGTTTAGCACTGTCTACTAGTGGGAACAAGTCTGCGAGTAGTCTTCAGGCCACTGCAAGCAGGCTGTGCTGCCTGCTTGTTGTTAGTTACGTGCAGAAGAGAGCCAGAGTGAATGTGCCTTTAGGTGGACTGTAGCCATATGCAAATGTGCCACATTGCTTTTCACAGTGCATTCAGCATGCACAGAATGCCAGCATGTACTTTGTTGTTCAGCAGCTTAATTGGAATTCTGTATATGTAAGCATTGACAATAAATCAACCACCATTTGGTCATGTTTGATTATAAGGACTTATACGTGGCACTGTCATTTTCCCCATAGACGCCATGTGTAACAACAACCAAAATTTCAACAACCGGACAGTCTAGGGCGTGCCATTTGATAATCCGGACACCATCAGCAGCTGTGGTGGTTACCAACTGACACCAGCAGTGCAGCCAAAGCTGTCGAGCAAAGTTAAGACCTCCAAGATAGCATATTCCTACAATGAGGTTGAATCTCAGCGGCCGTACTTCAGTCTCTTAGTCGGCGTAAACAGCAATATGGTGCTTGTAGGCAATTCGGAATTGCCATCGCCATCAATTTCCGGTTCCTACATTGCCGATTGTTATCGCCACTGCTGCTGTCGACTGATGTGCTTCACAAAACACCAGTCACTATTCTTTGTTCTTTCAACATGCTGTGTAGTACCGAGTGTAATAGCAAAGTTTTGAGCGTGATGTTTTCACCACGTTAGGCATACAGGTGCCTACTCGGACCAGCTTCGATAGTACATACTACGTATCTACTAGATGCACTGCATGGCACCAACTCTGCCTTTGCAGCCACCAGTGGCTATGAAGTGCTGCAAGTATAAGACCGTGACAATGGTGCAGAAAGCTGCCATTGTGCAGCTTGTACAGCACGGCCGATCACAGGTTGAAGTAGCACAGAAATTCAGCATTCCAAAACAAAGTATCTCGGACTACACCGAGAACAAAGCTAAGATTCTAGAAGTGATGCAGAAATAGTGCTACGACCCATAAGAAAAGCTTCCATGAAGGCACATGCCCGCAACTCGAAGAGGCCTTGAATATCAGGCTGGGTACAATGTTTGTGCAGCACATTCCCATCTCTGACGACCTACCAATGTGCAGCAAAAGTGGTGCCATCGACAACATGTTGGTCATGAATTACCGCACTGAAAAGCTGCAAACATTACTCGGCTGTTATTCATTTCACGACGCTTTCAGTTGCGATGAAAGTGCGCTTTTTTACAAGCTTCTGCCAGATAAGACACTATGTGTGTCCGAAGATCCTTGCCATGGAAACAAAGGTAGTAAAGAGGTAATGACTCTTCTTCTGGGCACGGACAAGTTTGGAACAGGAATGCTTCTGGTTACTGGCTAAACAAAAAGGCCAGGATGTTAGGAATCAAGGATCTGCTTATGTGGTACGAAGCCAACACCAAAGCCTGGATTACGCAGCTGCTGTTTCAGGGCTATGTGCGCAGGCTAGATCAAAGCTTTGAAGTGCACATTCATAAGGTAATGCTTTTTGTTGATAATTGCTGTGCCCATGGCCTTATCAATAATTTGAAGAAGGCAATTGAAATAGAGTTTTAAATGCATTTCTATGCCTTCCCAGTGAGAAAACCCGTTCGTCACGTAAGACGAAGTGCTATAAAGAAATAAATGTGCACATAAAAGCAAACTAAATTCGAAAGGAAAAACAGCAGTGGTGAGTTTCGAACCTACGACCCAAGCTAAGAAGCCCAGTGTCTTGCCCACTGGTCTAAACACCCATGCTTGCATAAGGTGAGTATATCTGAACCATATGAATGTGTTGTACCGGTGGCACAAAACAAACGCCAAAGGAGAGCAGTTTCTATGAAGGCTGTGTTGAAAGATTTGGTGGTGGTGGAATAAAAGCCATCTTTAAGATCACATGTAGAGCCGGCTTGGAGCATTGTAGACATAAGGAAAGTTCCCATTTTGTGAAAATTTAATGCCAGACAGGCCACATCCCCAATGCGTTTCGGTGGTCACTGGCTGTGCCTACCATTGGGGTGTTCCTTTGCCAACCGAAATGCCACCAATCTCTGAGGGCTCATGCGCTTTACGTCGTGCAACACAGACAGATGAGCAGTCAATGAGTTGATGAGGATGGTAAGGATTGATGAGGATGGTAAGGATTGATGAGATGTTATATCGGTCTCATCACGGTTGATAATGATTTGACGCAGATGGATAAGGTGCTAAAGAAGGATAAGAGCTTATAATGGTCAGAGCAATTCTGACAAGGTTAATAAGCACTGATAAGGGTCGGATCACGTCCGACAAGGTTGATAAGGGCTTGTACTGGTTGGATCAACTTTCATAACATATTGATAATGATACCGGGTTGCATGGAGATGAGCAAGTGGCACAATGCTTACGCATACTTAGACAACTCCCAGAAGAGTTCTTGCGTGAATTTTATTGCTGCACAATACCAAAAGTTCCCTCCAGCCAATGGATCAGGGCATCATCAAGAACATGAAAGTACTCTACTGTTCACGCTTAGTACCTATGTCGCATGGTGACATGGTTAGACAGTGCGTGGCTAACTTGCTGTTAGCCATGCACCCTCTTGCCGATGTGTGGAAGGCAGTGACGCCAGGCACTATCCACCGCTATTTCCATCACTCATGATTTGTTGCCGGCGGTGAGTCAGATATTTAAGTCCAGAAACCCTCGCCTCAACTACGGCCTATGACACAGGGCGTGAGCGTGGACAATCTGATTGGTGAAATGTGAGGCAGCGGTGTGCCTATTTCGGCCTAAGTGAACTTTGAAGACTTTGCTGATGTCGACAGTGCCGTGTTGTCCTGTGCTGTACTGGATGATGCTGAAATCATCAATCAAGTTCTCTCGCCAGTGAACAGAGACTCTGATTCTGAGGACAGTTGGCCGCGTGCTGCGGGGCCATCTGGCAAAGACCTCGCACAAGCACTTGCAGTGCTTTCGTCATCATACAGCGAGAGCTCTACGCTTGCGAAAATACTAGCAGACTTGGTTCTGCATAAGCGGAATTTTGTGCAGCAGTGCATAGACCAGTTTTTCCAGCCTCTGGGGCCATAAAATGTATATATATATATATATATATACTTTTTTTTTTCCTGAGGTCAGAGTTATTGATCATTGACTGTAGTGAATTGCAGCTTGCCAGTTTGCCATCCTCCCACAGTATGTTTGACATGGTGCAATTTAGCTTGCAATATTGCCCACACGGCATGGATGGGGACTCATTAACAATGCAAATCATCTTGCATCACGGGGGCCTGCACATATATTTTTTGTTTTGGTAAACTAACGAGTTCGTAGATTAGAAACATTTAACGAAATGTTTCAAGTTTTCACTGAAGCAAGTTGGCTTAGCCTATGTTGAGAATAATTCAGTTTTTCCATTAGGTGCTTGCAGACGCAAAAGTCGCAGCTGCCACGATTGGTGTATGTGAAAAGGTGGTGCAAAGTTTGCGTTAGTGCAAGCCACAGCTGCAAAACACCCAGTGCAATATCGCAGCACACGAAATAGGCATCGGTGTGGATGCTGAGCGTGCATGCTGTTTGCAGATCAACCTGATTGCCCCCCCTGTGTACGTCATGACCACGACCACCATGGACCGGACGGAGGGCCTGGAGGCGCTCAACAATGCCATAACCAAGATTGAGGAGACAATCCGCAAGGCTGGAGGTGTCTTCACTGTGCAGAGCCCGGTCAGTGCTTGCACCCATGCACTCATACACCCATATTAGCCACCTCTTCAGAATTTTCTATAGTTTACAAATGCAGGCTCGCTGTACAGTTTTACAAATGCTGTGTCAAGTTGCAGAAAAAATGGGCTCCATGAAGTTTTTTTTACAGGCATTGAAAGATAGAGCGGCACAAGATCTGCAAAAAAAAAAAAGGCATTTGAGAAAACCGTGATGACACACGCACTGCCCTTTCATGGCTGTGCAGGTGTCGTATGCCGCAAGCATAACCTCACAGTATTTACCGTATTTACTTGACTGTAATGTGACCGTGATTGTAATGCGAGAGTCGACTTTCCAGTTGCATGAAATAACAAAATAAGACTGCAAACGAAATGCGAGATGAATAGAAAAAGGAATGGTACCTTTATTCAAGAAAGCACCATTCAGAAACCAGGTTTCACTAATCATCATGATCTGAAGAGCTTTCCTTGACCAGTGTTCTCTGGCCATCACATTCAGAGATAGTTTCACTTTCGCGAAATTTTGCGGGAACCGAAAGCCCCCCCCTCCCCCCCTTCCCCCCCCCCCCCCCCCCCCCCCCCACACACACACACACACACACAAATGTTTCTGGCACTGTGCCAAGCTCGCTATCAGGGCCCAGAGCAGTGTCTGGGAAGAGCCAAGTCTCACCAAAGCGAAACTATCTCCAAAAGTAATCAACCAAGAATCGAGTCACCTTCCGTGCTGTCTAGCTCATTTGAAATTAACAAGAAGAAAGGGAACTGAGGAGTCCTATTGCTTATTACTAATCATATCATAAGAAGCAAACAAACAAAGACAACAAAGAGGAAATTAGTTGTATGTCCGGTGAAATCTCGTTAGTATGAATGCCACATTAACAGACTTTCCAGAAATCCCCTGCGGACTTTTTATGGTTTCATTGTAAAATTTATTTATTTATTTATCATACCCTCAGGGCCATTACGGCATTATAGAGGGGAGTGGTTACAAGCAAAACAGGTAAATTCAACAAACAGGAGTTACTAGTGCAGAAAATTATATATATATGTATATACAAAACTATTTAACAAATGGCACCTAGATATACAATGTTAGCTATGACGTTTGTGAGTACAGGTTGGACAATGTGAAGAAAAAGGTTCCTAGTTATACAGTGCTAGCTATGGCATTCTTGAATAATTGGTGATCTGTGATAGTGGCCATCGAGGCGGGGAGGCGATTCCACTCATTGGAAGTGCATTGCACAAATGACTGCAAAAAGGCGCTGGATCTGCAAAATGAAATGCCGACCTTATGAATGTGATCAAGTCTGGGCGATACATACAGAGGCGGAGAAATAGGTTTGTTGCGTAGCAGCGGGTGATGAAATAATTTATGAAACAGGCACAAACGGAACATTTTTCGACGTGATGACAAGGACGGTAGGTTAAGGCTAGATTTCATGGCACTGATACTCGCGGTTCTATTAGAGTTAGAAAGAATGAAACGAGTAGAGTTATTCTGAACCATTTCCAGTGAGTGCTTTAGGTTTACTTGACCTGGATCCCAGATTGAAGCAGCATACTCAAGTTTAGGTCGTATTAGAGTTTTATAGAGGATTAATTTTAAGGAAGAAGGTGCTTTGGAAAAGTTGCATCGTAAGTAACCTAGCATTCTGTTAGCGTTACTTATTATATGGGTGATGTGGGTATTCCAAGCAGCGTGTCTACCAACCGGGAAAACCGGGAATTCTCAGGGATTTTGAGTAGTCCTGAAAAACTCAGGGAAAACTCAGGGAATTTGTGTCTCTATCAGGGAAAATTAGCTGTAATTTTCTTGAAACGGTTGAAAGTCGCGGTAATTCTGGATCGAGCAACAGGCAGAAACCGTAATGAATCGTCTTTAAAGGGATACAGAATAAAAATCGAATATAGAGAAAGCCCCACAATTGCATTCCTAAGACACAATTGCTATGGTATATAGTCATTATTTGGGTTACTTTTGAGCGGATGGCTTTATTTTTGACTCTATGAGCGGCCACCGCGTCACTCGCAAAGCGCTCCCGACAACAAGCCGGCGGATCTGACGTCACACCTACCCTCAGCAGCCGCGGAGCAAGCTGGCCGGCTGCGCAGTTTTGTTTTCCTCGCGCTGCGCAGTGCAAAATGCAAAGTTCTATTGAGAGCGATAGCATGAGCGGAACTTATGACTCCGACTTGGATGAGCGGCCTACTGAACGACCACGAACAATAAAGGGGTATGCCTACGATCCATTCGCGTCGTCAAGCGAAATTCACGACGACCTGCCGCAGCAGTCCCCCTTTGCGGTGCTGAGAGAGTCTGGACCAGCAAAGTGGTGTTTACACTGTGCATTCCATCTACACGCGTTCGCCTCAAGAGATCAGGGGCGGCATCATAGGTGGAAACCAGATATAAACGCGCTTCGTGCGGCTCGGATCGCAAGCTCGCACCTGTCACGAATGAGTTAGCGAGACGAGAGGCGCATGCCTCATTGACAGTGTTGCATCCGTGGCAGTGCGCCCAGCATGATTCACTCACGCAAATGCTTTGCCATGTTTGACTTCAACAGAGCGAGGACGCTTATGCCTCAGGCTATGCAATGTCAGGCGACGTAAGGAATTTACTCTGCGTTCTGCGCAAAGCGGCTTGCTCCGCCCGCTCGGATGGGTAGCTGCTAGCGCGTAAAACATGAAAGCCACCAATGCACAATACAGGTGCCGCGAGTACACACTGTACAAAAAAAATAAAAAAAATGGCTGTGGCTTAGCTAAGGTTAAGCCCAGGATGCGAAGCATACTAGCCTTTATTTTAGTTGTTGAACCACTGTTTAGCCTGGTGAACTGCTGTTGCTTGGCTATATTTGGTTCGGCTAGTAGAAGAAACAACTCATGCGTTACTCTGCTTCGCCTTCAAGAGTGGAACGCGAGAGCGTTCCCGTCGACCCGCCAAGGGGTGTAAGACAATGGGCTACGGCGCAGCGACTACGCGCCCCGCATTGGACGCGGTGAGCGTCGAGCAACGCAGCGTTCGGCGCGGCAACGAAATGTGCGCCTGAGCAAGCGACGCATGCCTGAGCCTTAGAAACAGCTCGTTTCTAAGGCAACACCGCATTCACTAGAGGCGCTTTTGTACCACTTCGAAGCATCGTACTCGTGGCTCAGTGGTAGCGTCTCCGTCTCACACTCCGGAGACCCTGGTTCGATTCCCACCCAGCCCATCTTGCAAGAGTTGAGCCAAAGCCACCTAGAAAAAGCGCAGCTGCTTATATACCGCCGCGACGCCGCGAGCGACGGCGCGAGTTGGAGCCCCGTTTCGCCTCTGTCGTGACGTCACGGTGTCACGTGGTATTGAAGGCGACACCGCCGCGCCTGAGGAGCTGGGTTGAGCTCTAGTAATATGCTTCGCATAAAAACGTAGAAATCGATGAAGATATTGACGCGTGTAGACCTCCCTGTACCTACGCCATCGGAGCAGGTGTGGCTGGCGGCGTGATCATAACAGTCGGCTGCCAACTCTGGCGCGGCAGGTGCTTGATGCGCGCAAGTAGCTGTTTTGAGAATAGATGCGATGAAGCAACGGGTGAGGATTGAAGCAAGGCATGTGCAGTGACTGAAATGCGCCTCTGTAAGCAGGGAACGTCTTGTTATTCACGTAGTGAACGAGTACATGCGCAGCGGTTTCAGCGTCCCGTTGTTTCATCGCAGCCGAGCACTCCTTCCCTTGGTGCACACGAGATGGCGCCACCAGTCTCATGGCGAATTTTTTGTTTTTCGTCAGCCGTCGCTTCAGACGATGCGGATTTCGATTCATTCTGGCAGAATTGGCCAAACATCTGGCTCAGAACGTCGTACAAACGACAAATTACGGTGAAATGGCACCTGGGCACAAAACTACAGCGTGAACAAGTACGCGAGAAAAAGACCACCGCTGCCTGCCGTTTTCACATGCGCACAGCAGACCCTCGGTATTTTGCGGCGTTGACACAGCTGCTCCACACATCAAACCACAAATCCACGAGATGAAAGACGAGGTTTTCGAACAGCTCACACGAGGAAGCGGTGCGAATAGGACGGTCGAACAAAGAAGGTGCGTTGCTGCAAACGTCAACTCGCCCCCTTCGCGCGCTGGACGATCGCTCACAATGGGCCTTGAGGTGGGTAAGTGTGACGTGATATCCGGTTTTGCCAAAGCTTTCGGAGGAGGCCGGTAGGTGCTGTGATTTGAGAAATATTCACTAAAATAATTACTTTTCGCTCACTTCTCCTCAGAAAGAGTGTTGTTTTGGTCGCTCTCGGTGCGACAGCTATCACTGGAGACAGAAATCTCAGCGACAAATTTTTTATTCACTATCCCTTTAACGTCCTGTCGGCGGCTGGAGGAGTTGTCAGTGTACAGTCAACGACCGACTTTCCGGATTCCCGATAATTTGGACGGCTTCGAGGCACCACCACGTCTCCCTAGAGTCGATGTATCAGAACATATCTATAATTTCGGACGCAAGAACTCTTCGCCGTACGATTTTCTGGACGTTTTGTTGTGACCGCAAGTCCGAAACGGTATTAATAAAAGCCGCCACTGCTGCCATTTTGATTACCTCGCCGCCTGAAATCGGCACTCTGGCACGCAGATCCGCTGGCAGTCGTAGCCAACGCTGCGGCAATGCTAGGCCTAGCTGCTTCGACGTTCGCTATGAAGCTTCTTGCCGTTGGGTGCCGTGTTCTTTATTGAAAGAATTCGCTGCTGTCAGCAATGGCACGGACTCCGCCTTTGCGGTCCTCGCAATTGGCTTAGAAAGCACTGTGCGTTGCATAATGCCAGTTCCCGAAAGTCAGCTTCGCCTCCGTATGGAAATCTCAGTTGATGAAGCGTGCGTAAAAGTATTGCAGTGAAACGTAACAAACGTGGGAAGGGGCAATTGCCACGGGACACCGTATGTATTCCTTAATTATACACGCGTGCAATCAGTATTTCCTGTCACAGTGCGAGCACCGATATGCCTAATACGTGTACCGAAAGGCCTTCAGAGCGTTTTCGAATGTGCCTGTGGTGGTTTGAGCCATTAAGGGCAGTAAATGACATGCATTTCTTTTTTTCCAACTGGCCGATTTTATGGACGTTTTCGCGGCCCATAAGGAGTTCGAAAACTCGGACGTGGACTCTGCAACTGACAAAGAAGATGCTTCAAATGGTCTGTGGGGCGAACAAGTGGCGGAAGGAGTATGGGAACAGAAAGGACCTGCGCATTGAGGAATGAACAGGAAAGGAAGCATGCTGCCGCCATTTTGAAGGAGCTTGAGCTCAAAAAACACAGTGTTAGCTGATGCCGAGATGCAAGTGTCCCTAATGCAAACAAAAATAAACTCTTTAAAGCAGTGAAACATAACAGTGAGGCGTCGTGCATGGGCTGAGAGTATGTCAGGACATTTGAGGTTGACTTACGAGCTGCTGAGAGAGAATCTCAGTCGTGACAAAGTTCGGGCCTCATACCACTGAGCTTGCTATCAGTTGGTAGAAATAGCTCATATTTGAAAATATTTGCTTTTGTATGCATCTCCTTTTTTATTCGCATTTGAGAATGTCCGACTCGATTTGCAATTTTTTTCAAAGATATCTTATTTGCTGTGCATTTTACTAACCCCACCCTTCTATTTTCTTTTTGAATAACATGAACACTACTCCTTAGTATTCAAATTGGATTAAGTCGTTTTTTTTACATATATATATGCTTACTAGAGAATGACCGCATCGGGCGATATATGGCTTCAGCTCGTCTTGACATAAAACTAGTTCTGCATCACTCAGGGAATTTTGCAAAGGCACTCAGGGAAAACCTGGAAAACTCAGGGAATTTGGAAATGTCAACTTGGTAGACACCCTGCCAAGTAAGATCAGAGGTGATGTGAAGGCCAAGGTACTTGTAAGTTGTTACCAATTCTAATGGAGCGTTATTAACCCTTTCGCTGTCGGACCTTTCTGACCGTGACGCACCCCCAGTGTCGGCTTTGTTTCAGGGAACGAGCATAACAGGGAATGAACATAGCAATTTATTTTTGACTATGATTGGTATACAAATAACATAGTCAATGCAATGTGCACATTTCAATGTTCTGCAGCTGTTATTAGTAAACATCATCATCATCATCAGCCTGACTATAACATCCGTTCAACATCCGAATCTGACGATGCGCAACTCATCTCTTCGTCGCATTAGACGCTGTCCGAGTCCAAATCCGAGCTCGGCTCGTATTCTGAATCGTAAGAGCCACCGCTCCAATGAACAGACGAAGGTCTCGCGCCGCTCAGCTATCCGAAAGTAACCGCGCGCAGGGAGGATGCGCTCTCAGTCGCCCGCGCAACGGAGATAAATGGGACGTTGTGTGATCGAGAAGAGGGAGATGGAAAAAGGCTAAAACAAACTTCGAAGGGCATTACGTTTACTGCTGCGAGTCGGAAGCGAGGGTGCGGCGAGAGAGCGAAAGGAGCAATCGAGTCACCCTTTTCGGAGAGGCAACGGCGACGCGTGCGCCTGAACTTGACGCGCCGCAGCAGACGTACCAACAGAAGAAAAATAAAAACCTTCAAACCGGCGGAGATGGCAGAACAAGCCTTGAACCCATAACCACACGCGCGCGACGCACGATCCAGCAAACGCGGAGCCACCGCGCCACTCAGCAAAAAGAGAGGGGGGCGTGGCAGTCGCATCGTACTCTTCAATACATGTACTAACACAGGTCGGGGCGAAAATACGAACTTGTAGGAAGAGTCAACAGATGGCGTGGCCAAGTCCGGGAGCGCCAGCTTTGCGCTCAGGCACGAAATTTTGAACGCGCGATAGAGAACGTACCGGTACGTCAGTGACACTGAGGGGGGGAAGCGCGATGACGTACCGGTACGTCCGTGACAGCGAAAGGGTTAAGGGAGTACACAGGTGGTTCACTGGTAGTTCGAGATACACGCATGAATTTACACTTGTTAACGTTTAGTTCCATTAACCATGAATTGCACCATGCAGAAACAGTGTTAAGGTCAGCTTGACGCCTGGTTACATCCTCGTCGCGAGTTATTTCGGTGTAAATTACGCAGTCATCAGCAAATAGGTGAATTTGAGATGAAACACAGGAAGGTAAGTTGTTAATATATATGAGAAATAGGAGGGGTCCAAGCACAGAGCCTTGTGGTACACCTGAATAAACAGGACTCAGATTACAGGTTACTTCGTTAGCTGAAACAAACTGTGAATGGTTAGTGAGGAAAACCTCAAGCCAGTACAAAATTTTAGGGGGGTCAAGGTTTCAAGGCTGTACTATCAACTTCAGAATACCAAACTTTTCAAAATAACGATCGTTATTCAGTTTCTGTGTCATGTTAACGCCTCAGTACTACAAACTAATATTCCAAAGTCCGGGGATGCTTATATTTCCGTGTATCCTTCACGGCAGGAAGCAGTAGGCTAGCAGACAACAAGGCACAGAAAGCGGATTACTTTGCGCATCTGTTCGGAAAACGTGAGACGGTACTCAATTTTAAAAAAAACACAGGAGAGAATTCGTATCTATTATGGAGGCGACAATGTATTGTAGGAGTTGTCGGACGATCTCGCCGCTGCCACCATTCGTAAGATTTGGAGTCGGGCTTGTAGGACGATCGGAGGAACTTGGGGCGACAGGACTAGGTGAGCAGGATTTATTTACTGTTTAAACATCTTAGACAAGACATACATCGACAGTCTAGCGTGACTCCCAAATGGAGCCCGCAAGACAAAGCATATAGCAAACGAGCACACAGCTCACGAGTAAATTTCGAGCACAGAGCACGACGACGAGCACGCAGCTCACGAGTACATTTCGAGCACGACAACGAGCACACACTAGCAGCCGACAACAGCCGCTTATAACCACTCCGTTCGACGTCATTGAGGAAAGTCCTCGTGGTCGCCTTTGAGAGAAGAGGGCAGGGGTTTTACACACACACATGCCGCACAGGTTTCGATGCTCTCTCCGAGGGCCAACGACCTTTGCAGCGCAGTCGTCATGGTATCCATTGTCTGGCGTCCCCGTAGTCAGGTGGTCACGCCCGACCCCAGCCGGCGCCTCTAAATTCCAGAGCTGCCTTTTTCCTCTAGTCGCCACGTGTGTCGGCAGACTGTTTCTCAGCTGTTTGCTGCTGCTTGAGTACCGCGTATGTCTAAAGGTAACCCATCTTTAAAAAAGCGCATGTGTAGCCCACAGAAGGTGTATGCTCAGGGTAGAATTTTTAAAAATGCTTTCCCTCCAATTCTCTACGTTTTGTTTCAAGGAGGCACCGATTGAAACAAAAACCTCTCTTTCTGCTCATCTCAGTGACAGTAGAGCGGAATCTCGGTAAACGGAAATCGCTTAAACGGAACTGCCTTTTAAACAAAACAGCATCCTCATGGTTGGTTGGTTTTATATTCATGTTATTGTATTCAGCTTTGTCTCTCAGTAAATGGAACTCCTGATAAACGGAACCTGTTTCCCTGGTCCCTTGATGTGCCATTTAAAGAGAGTCCTTTGTGTTTGCATCTGGTCATTCTGACGGAGTCCAGTTATCAAATGGTACACTGTACAGCATGTGAATTTTGAGTCATCATTTTACATTACGTGTGTGGGGCGAGTGGTGGTGCCTTGAAGCCGTCCAAATAATTGGTCGGTGAGTGTATTTACTTTTGAAGCATTGCTATCGATGGTACTCACCTTGCTTTATCAAAGTGAGTGTAGAGAATGTACTTATTGGTTGGCGTATTCAACGAAGTGCCTGTTTCTGTTACAGCCTGTGAAGGACACCTATTTATGAAGCTTTTTAGTGTTTGGAAAAAAAGTTTCCTTTTGATATACAGTAGACTTCTGTTAATTTGACTCCAGTTAATTCAATCCAGGCTGAAAGTCCAGGCCAGTGCCCATGCATTTCTATGGTCCCAAACGTTTGTTAGTTCGATCCTAAAATTGGCCTTCGTCAGATAATTTGAACTTGACCAGTCAGCATGCATGTGTCTGACCCCTATGGTGACCTTACTAGCGACCCCTTTAATGGCAATGTCTGTCTCGGCAGAGCTTAGGGGGACAGTGAATGCATTGAACACACATCTCCCGTCGAAAACCCCTATTTTAGGCCTGCTGTAGGAAGATTTTCAAGCAATAATCGTAGCTCACTATGTCTGATTATGGGACTTGCCAGATTTCATATGCCTCCTTTTTTGTTTTTGTTTTTACAAGAAAATTTGGTCGAAAGTTGCCTGTGCAGTGCACTTGGACATGCTAGATATACCGCCTTTAAAGCGTTTGTATGCTTTTCCGAATAACAGGGATGTATTGCGCAGAAGCTGACTTTGAAAAATTGTGCAGCGAAGTTGATTAAAAAGCTAGCCGCTATTGTGCAACAGATATTAGACCCCTGCCCATATTTCTTGCTAAAGCATCGAGTGCATGTTAGATTCCTATTTTGTTTAGGAACTTCAATATCATTTCTATTTCTGCCTTGTACACATAGAAAGTGGGTGCGCGTTCCGCTCGAGGGCATGCTGGAATCGGGAAAATACAGCCAAATGTATCAGCAGTGTGTTTTGCCATTTCTTCTGCATCTTGTTTAATTCAACATATCGATAATTCAATCAATTTCATTGATCCCATCTGGGTCAAATTAATGGATGTTGACTGTATCCACTATTTTGTTACAGTAATACCATTTCATTACAACAACGTTTAAGGATTAAATCTCTGCACCCTTTTGTGATGTCACAACTACTGTCACACCGCTGATTGCATGCTAGGTGCAACAGTTTCGGACATAGAAGACAAGTATTCAAAGAATATCACTTTTTAAGCCAGTTACCAAATGCTGGAGTGAACTTAATTAATGTGCTGGTGTAATGAAAATGATGTCTTTTCTGTCTTCAATGCAGCCCAAGGTGGTGACAGAGACAGACGAGCTGGAACTTGCCAAGCAGTTAGATCGCCTTGAACAAGAGAATGCCGAGATTGACGGAGATGACGACGACGAAGAGGCTGAAGCTGGCTCAGGTTCTTCTGGCGCTGAAGACAATGACAATGTAGTAATGGTTGAGGCCTGACCTGCTAGAGGTGGCCCAGGTGAGAATAAAGCAACCTGCTTAACCCTTGCACTTGATGTGTGTCATTCTGTGGAATTGAAGCAGTGAGGTCTAGCTGGTGAGCAAAACTTCAGGAAGCATGTTAGATGCTTGAAGGAGTTATACAGTGCTTTGCAGAACAAATGGACAAGTAATTGAAGTCGGTTATCACTACACAGCAGCTATATACTAATTTGAAGTTTACAAAAAAAAAAGATGCATTTCTCTAGCATGGAAACTCCCTGTGCTTTCAGCAGGAGCTTTACGTAGGTGTAATACAAAAGAAAGCCCAACAACACAAATACATATATTTCTAATCAGACCTGCAAATGGAATTCTATATATTCAAACGTTAATATAATTCTGACACATATTATGAATATGTTTTGAATATGCCCTAAACAGGCTGACTCTGAGAGTCTGTGTGAGGCGAGTTCAAAACAGTGTGACCGAACAAATTTGGAAAGTAAGTACATTAGGCTTGTTTAGCTTAGTGTACGGGGTGGGACTTCCCAAAGTCATTTTGAAACAATTTCTGGTGCAAGTAAAATTGGGTTTTGGTGCAATTTAGAGCAGATAAAGTTCCATTTGGAAGCAGTTTGGAGAAGGCCAATCTGAATTTTGGTGGAATAATGGAATATGAAACAGAATAAACCTACATGAAGTACATAGTACAAGTGCAATTTGTAGCTATAGCCTACTGTAATATGGAAGAGTGTCCTGAGCGGTGGCACACCTCAAGCTTTCCTATAAAGCTGAAAGCATCAGTGGCACTGTGATCGAATTAGATATTCCTGTGTCAATGCTCATGATGATAGCGAAAAATGTTCTCAAATTGTGCGGTCCAATCGACACGGTAACAATTTCTGGATCACCATATGTCACCGCAGACCTAGGGAGCAGTGATCAATTGAGGGCTGGTATAACTTAAAGTTAGTCAGTTCTGTTTGTATTGCGATAGCAATTATATGGATACTCCAGGTGGATTCCTGCCTTCGGCGTCGCCTTGGTGTTCCATATAAAGTCTAGTGGCGATAGCATAATCGCCGTACGCCATATGCTGCATGTGCGAGTGAAAGCATGCAAGGGTGAGCCGACGACGGTGACTCATTCTCGCAAATGCATGGGAGAAAAGCGGGGAGGATGCACGCCGCCAAGCTTCTGTCGTGCGCAAGCCACTGGGGGAGAGGGTGTTCTACTCCAGCGGCTGCCAGCTATGGCGCCGCCGCGCGTGCCCTATCTTGAAAGCGATATTCGATGGGGACAGTGTGCGATTCCTGATAACTTCGTGTGCACTGTGTTTTCGTTGCTTAGTTCGCATTGAAGTGAGAGGTAGCACGAAGGTCAATTCGCTCGCTGCTAATGCCAAGCTTCCTCACTCAATCATTCTTTTACAGCAAGTTTCTGCGCTCATCAAGGGAAATGTGATCATGTCTGCTTGAGCCCATGTGACACCAGGCTTGTTCATTTAGTAGGTGAATGCTTACAACCTTATACGGCCGATAAAGCTACTATATATGTCTTTACTTCGTACAGCTGTCTACTAAATTGATATCGCAATCAATGCTTCGCCTTTTGGGCGAAACAGCGCCTTTTTATTCCAAATCTGCATTAGGTGAAAATGGCTCATGCTTTGCCCATGTGGGCATAAAAACAGATTGGAATAGGACTGCATTATACTGGCCCTGGGGACAGAGACGCCTGCCTACAGAATGCGCGCTTCCCTAATATCTAGTTCGGTCGCCACACTGTCGGCCTACTTTTTGTTGTTCTGCGCCTCGGCTATAGGGACCGCCATGTCATTCGGGCCACACAACTAGGATTACTGTATACGCTACCAAAGATAGCGTATACAGTAACTCTACACTCAGCGGTATTGTAGTACCCTCTAAATACAGCCACCCAAGTGACTGCACGTGCACGCCAGCGGCTTGCTGGAAGCTCCGAAAAGTCCAGTGTTATAAGCGCAAGAATTCTGCGCGTGAGGTGCCGTCTCACGGTGTGCAGCACGGCTGCACTCTCTTTCAGAGAACGAATCCGCATGCTGTTTGGAGCCGCTGCTGGAGCACACCTGCCGAAGCTGTTTTGGTGCAGCGTGGCACAATTTCCATCAATTTTCTGCGTTTGGTGCAGTTTGGCGCAGGAATTTGCGTTTGTATCAAAATGGCACAATCGACGAAGGAGTCCCACCCCTGGACATACGAAAAATCCTTGGGAAGCAAGCTTTGCAGCAGCCAGACTTTGGTTCTAGGGGGAGAGAAATTAGGTTGATAATTTTTTCTGTGCAATTGCCTCGCCTGTAGCCAATTACCACAGGGGTAGCTTAGTTAAAATGGAACTATACAAAAAATCGCAGCACTTGTGGCGGCCATTTTCAGGCTAAACTAAATAAGCACGATTGGACAAGGATGAAAAGAACAGGACTAGACTGGCATGAGTCGTGCTGTGTGCTTTTCATCTTCGTCCCGTCGTACTGTTGAATATGCCTCCATATAAATGCAATAAATGTTTTGCAGTTCTTTATTGTCACTGACCAAAGCAAGATCTTTGCATCACCAAGCACCTCTCTATTTTTCAACCACGAAGGAGCAAGGCAACTTCCACACCGTCCAAGAGTATGTCCAAATTTCACTAATTGCATGCGTATTCTCTTTTCTGAACTGATAAATTGCGCTTGCTACTTACAGACCCTGCCATCATAAGGTGTATAAGCTGAGACGCATATGTAGGTGAAGACTTCCGTAGGGGTGTGCGAATATTACAAACTTTAATGAATATATGTAATTACTGTGATAACGGCTGTTCATTATTCAATATTCAGTTTGGTTCTGGCACTATTCAATTCGTTTTCAATTCGGTCTCAAAAATTGCTATTCACACACCCCTAATGGTTCAGACGATATATGGTTCCACAGTTGGATGGAAACTGGAGAATGCACAGCCCTAAAGTGCCAGCCTGCAGACCCTCGATTGGAGAATACCTTATTTTCTTGTACACCAGCAGCGATGTTGTCAAACAGGGGGTGTGCTAGACGACAAGAACTGTGTGAAGTAGACAAAAACACACTCCCCACCTCGTACGTTATTACATATACCTCATTCTTTTTAGCCTTGTGCGTGTTTTAATTTGCGCTTCTACTTTTTATCTTTGTGTCCCTTCTTCCCCACACTGCTGACCGACGTTCAGATGTCAGCCGCGTATTAGTTACGGTGAGGTCAGCTGGCTTTCCTTTATTCTGTCAATCAATTCTCTGTAACTTAATTGGTGGGGTAGTTGACGCATTTTTAGATAGCATTAAAAATGATGAAATGGGCAAGGTGGTGTGCATTCATTGTTAAAAAAAATGTGCGAAAAGACAGACGATGCAAGTACACAGGATTGTGCTTACTATCAACTGAAAGACTTTTATTAGAACTTGCATATTTATCAAAAACTGTAATGCATGTGCGTACCTAATGTGACTAGCCTGTAAGCACATGGACAAAGGTGAGATCACGAGACCATAATTATCTTCCACTGCACATAGCTAGTGCTTTTCCTAACAATCCTAATAAGTGTGCTCCTCCTGTGAATGTATCCTTCAGTGGTGTTTTATGTGCAGACATTTATATACCATGTATATTATGCTAAATTTCTCTTAACCTTTCCGACTACTTTTCATGAAGTGGCCCAAAAGAATCTAAAACGTATTCGAGAGCAATAAAAAAAACCGAGGTGATGTAAGCACTTATGAGTTGTCAATGCGAAAGCAAAAATGTGTCCATTTGAACACTGCAGAGCGGCCCTTCGAGTTTTGCGCAGCGAGTAATTTACCATAGCGGTACATGCTGTACCAGTACGTAATGTACCATAGTGGTGCACGCCATATGCCACCGAAGTCCTGCGCGACGAGAGACCGAGGAAGCAGCAGCGGCCGGCCACCAAGGCCGGCAGGCGCGCCCAGTGGGGGTGAGAGAGATCCGGACCGCACGCCGACTTCCGAAAGCGAAGTGCGCTGGTAACGTGGCGTCGCAGCGAGGCCCTAGCTCTTCCCTCATGCAACAGCTGGTGTGCTATTGCCGCAGCAGGTGTTCCGTTTCGCCCGCTGATCTCGTCGAGAAGGCGTTTTGATGGTGACACGGTAGGGCACAGTCTCCTTTAGATTTTTTATTTTTTTTCAGGAAACGCCACATCAGAACAGACGGGTACGCTGCATGCACGTTTAAACTTAAACTGACAAAAAGATAAAACATTGTGCATCTGGTCAATGCAAAACAACGTACAAAAAAGCATGACGCCCCCATAACATTCCGCAACACTATAATTTGGTGACACCTGCGACGGGGCAGTTGGATGCATTTGAAAGTATATGGCTACAGTGTAAGTTCACCGCGAGACAAATTAGGTGTCTGCTAACTTTAAGAAACGTGGTTGGAAGCAAATAAATTACCACTAACGCTACAAAGTGCTTCAGCTACTTTTGTGTTGTTGATGGGCTGTGCGTGAGGCTACGCCTTTACGCCCAAATAGCAGTTCGGATATCTCCCTTTCCACAGGGACCCCTACCAGAAACGAGAGAACTCTTTGTCATGTGAGTGTCACATTATGTGAACGCCTTTCCGGTAGTTGTCCCTTAGTTCAAAGGCTTTGGAGTGCCCATGAGCCACAGGAATTACGCAAGTCTGCCGCTTTCCTGCAGTGCGTGCATGGAGCATTCGACGCGCCCTTTGGTGATTTGAAATGATGCAGGTTCAATCCTGGTCGATATGTGACATTGTTTATGCACGACTACTGACTAAATTGGCAAAATGGCACAATTTTCTCGTTGCACCCGTATTTATATTGCTAGATTTTTATTATGAAAACCAAAGCGATGACTAAGGCGGGCTTCCGCTCACGTGGACTCTAGCTACAGAGAAGCCAACTTTCACGTTCGCTCAGAAGCACGTTGCATGGGCTCTTAGTGATAATTATTTTTGGGTGTCACAGGTAACGGTCTAGCATACGGCGACAATGTTACGTAATACTGAAAAATCGCAGTAACGCACTGAACAAATAAATACGAATTAGTGCAGTCGGTCGTCACAATCTCACATATCGTGCAAATTATATGGACTAAGAAACAGTTGAAGTTCCAATTTACGCTGTAATAATTATATTGCTACGGCACAATATGCGCGATCACGAAAGGCCAGCAGTGTGAAGACGACGACGACGATTAGAAGCTAGCGCGGGCTGTTGCCTCTTGGCCAAGCGCAGCGTATTTTCCTTGTAAATATATTTGTACATAGCTTTTCGTCTGCGTCTTCCTACGTAACATATCTGGTGGAGGTGGACGTTCCCTGTACCTCGTCACGGAGCTTCGCAGTGGACGGTACGTCGAGCCTTCCTTCATGGCTCCCGGCGACGACAACCCGACTCCGCCGGCTCCGACACCTGCTGCCACTTCGACGACCTACATCACTCTCCCCGCTCCCCGTGATCCTGGCGTATTCTCGGGCCAAGATGGGGAAGACGTCGATGACTGGATCAGCCTGTATGAACACGTCAGCCGCAATAACCGGTGGGACCCTACTATTATGCTCGCCAACGTAGTCTTTTACCTCGGTGGCACACCTCGAGTTTGGTATCGCACGCACGAAGATGAGCTCACCAGTTGGGATTCACTTAAGACACAGCTTCGAGACTTGTTCGGCAACCCCTACGGTCAACAACTTGCCGCGCAGAAGGCGCTTTCCGGCCGTGTGCAGACGTCAACAGAGCCCTATGTCACGTACATTCAGGACGTCTTGGCTCTGTGCCGCAAAGTTGACACCCACATGACTGAGTCAGACAAGGTTTCCCACATCCTCAAAGGCATTGTCGATGACGCCTTCAACTTGCTCGTTTGCAACAACGTAGCGACGGTGGATGCTGTTATAAGAGAGTGCCGCCGCCTGGAACTCGCCAAAAGCCGACGTATTGACCAGCAGTTTGCCCGTCTGCCCAACACCCCAGCGACATCTTCCTGTGCCGACGCTCCTCGTCCCAACAACACTGCCGATGTTACCAGGATCGTCCGGCGTGAGATCGAGGCCGCCTATCCGGCTGCCTTCGACTCCAGTCCCACCAACACATCTGCAGTCACGGTCTCACTGATCCAGGCAGTTGTCCGCCAGGAGTTTGAAAACATGGGTCTTCACACCATCTGCTCGGACCATCGCCCTAATACCCGCCCGGCATCTTCGATTTCGCCCCGTCCCGCATCTTCTTACCCACCACGTTTCCGCAACCCATCTGAATGGCGCACTGCTGACGACAAGCCTATTTGTTTCCACTGCCATCGAATCGGGCACATTTCTCGGCACTGTCGTAGTCGCTGGAGTTCCCCGAGCCGGCCTACTTATACTGCCTACTCTCGCCCCTCAGGTGGCCCTTCTCGTCCCTATGCCGCACGCTCCGATAATGCCGCCACTGATTCTCCTGCAACGAACCGCCCCTATTCTCGTTCGCCTTCGCCCCAACGACGACAATCTCGCTCTCCCCAGCCCCGTCGCTCCTATTCGCCGACTCCCTTCGGACGCCGCTCCCAGCCGGAAAACTAGACGATGCAGCGCCTCGAGGTGACGCTGCATTGCTCCCTACGCCGCCAAATCCTCTACTGACTTTGCCCACTCATCTGAACCTTCTTGACGTGCAAGTCGACGGTGTTTCTGTGTCTGCTCTCATAGACACTGGGGCGCATTTGTCCGTAATGAGCGCTGACCTTCGTAACCGGCTCAAGAAAATTATCACGCCCGCCACGACGCCTGTTGTCCGTGTCGCCGATGGCGGAACAGCCCCCGTAATTGGTATGTGTACCGCCCGCGTCTCCTTCGCCGATCGCTCAACAATCGTGCTATTCACAGTCATCGCCCACTGTCCCCACGACATCATCCTCGGCTTAGACTTCCTTTCCGCACATTCTGCTCTCATCGATTGTTCCGCCAGTACTCTCCGCCTTGACCTGCCTGTTCTGGATCCTGCTGAACCACACCCCAGTCGCCTCAGTTCCGCCGACTTCGTTCGCTTGCCACCTTCGGCACTGACCTACGTTGACCTAGTGTCATTCCCACCAGTCCCCGACGGTCACTACATCGCGGCTCCTATGCAAGACGTCCTCCTTACACATGGGATCACAGTACCCCATACAGTTTTATCTATTACGGCGAATTGCGTCTGCCTGCCAGTGGTCAACTTTGGCTTGACGACACAAGTGCTGCCACGTGGGATGTCTTTGGCCCAGCTTTGTTCATTCGAGGATCACTCAGTAGCATCCATTGCAGTAGACGACACTTCATCCGATACTCCTCTACCATCGCAGTCGGCAAATTGTACCATCGCTGACTTACGGAAAATGATTGCCCCCGACTTGCCCTCCGAGCACGCTCGTGAACTCTACCGCGTTCTGTTTTCCTACCACGATATTTTTGACTTTAACGATCGTCCTTTAGCCCAAACTACAGCTGTCAAACATCGCATTAATACCGGCGATGCCCCTCCTATTCATCGCCGCCCGTATCGAGTGTCACCAGCTGAGCGTCAAGTTATTCACGCAGAAGTTCGCAAAATGCTTGCCAAGAACATTATTGAACCATCATATAGTCCATGGGCGTCACCTGTAGTACTGGTCAAAAAGAAGGATGGCTCATGGCGCTTTTGCGTGGATTATCGGCACCTTAACAGGGTTACCAAAAAGGACGTGTATCCCCTACCTCGGATTGATGACGCCCTTGACTGCCTCCACGGTGCTCGCTATTTCTCTTCTATTGACCTTCGCTCCGGCTACTGGCAGATTGCCGTGGACGATCTCGACCGCGAGAAGACTGCTTTTGTCACACCCGACGGTCTTTATCAATTCAAAGTGATGCCGTTCGGTCTATGTAACGCCCCTGCCACTTTTGAACGCATGATGGACTCCCTTCTTCACGGTTTCAAATGGTCCACGTGCCTGTGCTACTTGGACGACGTTATCGTATTCTCCCCAACGTTCGCTACGCACCTCGAGCGCCTCTCAGCAGTCCTGGACGTTTTTCGGCGAGCCGGTCTGCAACTCAACGCATCGAAGTGCCAATTCGGCCGTCGCCAGATTACCGTCCTTGGACATCTCGTTGACGCGAACGGAGTGCAACCGGACCCAGGCAAGATCCATGCTGTTACGCACTTCCCTGTTCCGAAGTGTGTCAAGGATGTGCGCAGCTTCATCGGCCTTTGTTCGTACTTCCGCCGTTTCGTGAGAAATTTCGCCGCCATAGCACGACCACTAACCGACCTTTTGAAAAAAGACGCTCCTTTCCAGTGGGGCGATAACGAGGCCTCTGCATTCTCTCATCTAATCGACATTCTCACAACGCCTCCCGTTTTGGCCCATTTCGATCCTTCTGCGCCTACCGAAGTCCGTACTGATGCCAGCGGTCACGGAATTGGAGCAGTACTGGCACAACGCCAGCGTGGCCACGACCGTGTTATCGCTTACGCCAGCAGGCTCCTCTCACCCGCGGAGCGCAACTATTCCATCACTGAGCGTGAGTGTCTGGCCCTAGTTTGGGCGGTTGCGAAATTCCGCCCATACTTATATGGCCGATCCTTTTCCGTTGTCACAGACCATCACGCGCTTTGCTGGTTATGCTCACTGAAAGATCCTACAGGAAGACTTGGTCGCTGGGCCTTACGCCTCCAAGAATATTCGTATACTGTCACCTATAAATCTGGCCGACTACACAAGGACGCTGACTGCCTGTCTCGCTACCCGGTCGACGAGCCTGACGACGCCGACAGTAGTAGCGCCAACGGCATTTTCTCTGTCTCTGCCTTCGGTAACATCGCCGGTGAGCAGTACCGAGACCTATCGCTGCGAGCACTTATCGAGCGTCTGCGCTCTACACCTACCGACGCATCCGTTCGCCGATATGTCCTCCAGGGTGGCATTCTGTATCGAAGGAACTTCCTCCCTGACGGCTCTGACCTTCTTCTTGTCGTGCCAAAACAGCTACGACAGACTGTGCTCTTTGAGATGCATGACGCACCCACTTCAGGACATCTTGGGGTAACCCGCACGTACGACCGCGTCCGCCGCCGCTTCTATTGGCCTGGTCTCGCTCGCTCCGTTCGACGCTATGTTGCTGCCTGTGATCCCTGCCAGCGTCGGAAGACACCTCAGGTGCTACCTGCCGGTCATCTCCAGCCGATCACCGTCCCTGTGGAACCGTTCTTTCGTGTTGGATTAGAACTGCTCGGTCCCTTTCCCACGTCATCTTCTGGGAACAAATGGGTAGCCGTCGCGACTGATTACGCCACCCGATACGCTATCACTCGGGCTCTCCCTACCAGCTGCGCCACTGACGTCGCGGACTTTCTCTTGCGTGACATTATCTTGCTTCATGGCGCCCCGCGACAGCTGCTGACTGACCGTGGTCGAAACTTCCTCTCGAAAGTTATCGCTGACATTGTGCGTTCCTGCTCCATTCAACACAAACTGACTACTTCATACCATCCTCAAACCAATGGCCTGACAGAGCGGTTAAACCGTACTCTTACCGATATGCTGGCCAAGTACGTTTCCAAGGACCACCACGACTGGGACATTGCCCTTCCTTACGTAACATTTGCGTACAATTCTTCCCGGCACGACACCGCCGGATTTTCTCCCTTTTATCTACTGTACGGTCGCGAACCTACCTTGCCCCTAGACACGGCACTTCCTCCTGCTGCGGTCTCAACAAGCGAGTATGCGCGCGACGCCATCGCCCTCGCTGACCATGCACGCCAGCTTGCCCGTGCTCGACTGACGGCCTCACAAACCACTCAGCAGTGTCAGTACAACGCCCGCCATCGTGACGTACAGTTTTCACCTGGTGCGCTCGTGCTCCTGTGGTCGCCCTCTCGTCACGTCGGACTTTCAGAGAAGCTCCTTTCGCGATACACAGGGCCCTACCGCGTGCTGCGCCAGGTGACGCCTGTGACTTACGAAATTGCTCCTGTGGCCTCAACCTCGTCCTCTCCTGTGGCATCTAGTGATGTCGTACACGTCAGTAGGCTCAAGGCCTACTACACTGCTTCCGAGTCCGATCTTTAGTCGCTCCGGGACGGCGCTTTTGCAGCCGGGGGTAGTGCTACGGCACAATATGCGCGATCACGAAAGGCCAGCAGTGTGAAGACGACGACGACGATTAGAAGCTAGCGCGGGCTGTTGCCTCTTGGCCAAGCGCAGCGTATTTTCCTTGTAAATATATTTGTACATAGCTTTTCGTCTGCGTCTTCCTACGTAACATATTGTGTTTTATGCACTACTGTATACGTATGTACGTGACAGTCAAACGTGTCGCGCAAGGTGTTTTGGATTGACAACATTGCACTGGTTTGTTTTACGTAAGCGGCGACTTATGCATATTATAGCTAGGAAGCCGGGCACCAATTGGCGATCTACTTATCTGCATTTGCGATTCCATAGTCACTGCCTTATCGTGACGTGTATATATAGATCTATATCCGTCCTATGGTCATCGTATTTAAAAGTGAGTAGCAATGGATATATATAAGGGGCTGGTGAGGATTTTGGAAAGTTGATATGGGAAACCTGTGGCTGCGCGTACTCGATCGCTGCTATGAATAATTTTAAGATGAATAAATAATTTAGATTCAGAGGTTCGCGAAGCTATTATCTAGCGTTCAACGCGTTATTAGCCATGGAGAGTGCCACACGGACCCCCTTAAAACATGTTAATTGACGCAATCATTTTTTCAGAAGCAACAAATTAAGCGTAAAGATCATTTTCAATCCAGTTTGGGCTGCGTCCATTTACGCTCGATTGGCTTCGTACTTAAGACATCAATTATTAACGTGTACTGAAAAATATATCCTGTAGCATGAGACATAAATACACCAGCTTTTGCAGACAAAATGTTTCGTAAGTTAGGCTTAGTCAGCACAAGGTGTTTTCAGGGAGTTCTCCAAAACTATGAAACCCAGCTGCACTTTAGTGGTAGGAGTACAGCTAGGCATATTCTGCATGACATGACCAAAGGCATGCATATATGCCACCGTAGTGTACCATATATGTTAATAACCGGCCGTACGGCATCACAAAATGCCCGCGCTAATCTCATCCTGCTCTTGTCGTTGAGTGCTGACGCGACTTTCCCAACTTATTTTTTCTGCGGGAAATTATAGATCTACACCCTATAGAAAAAAGTACGGAACGCACCAGCGTGTCATAAATAATTTACAATACATGTATAAACCAGTCTTCGCTTCGGTATACCCAAAGGACTGGTATAACGTAGAAGTTCCTTTCGCTCGATTTCATTCCTTCATTATCCACCACTCACGACCAGACAGTCCTCGAGAAAAAGTAGAAGGCCGGTACACAGCCCGGTCCATTGACGAAGCGTGAAAAGGGAAAACTCCGGCAGAAACCATCTCAGCATATGTCTGCTGACGTTAGCGCGATTAGCACTGAAGCAGTGTACCGACACACCGTATTGCGATCGACCGCCGAAACGCGTCATATATGAGGCGTGTGTACTGCGCAGCTGGGCTCCTCTCTCGCGCTTTCCCCTGGACATGCTACACCATATCTAGCGCCGCCGCTATTGCAAAGTCCACACGTGGGGCCTATGTAAATATAATATTCAGATCCGAAAAAATTTGAAGGAATTTTTTGTCGTTGAAGGAGCGCGCACACGTCCAACGACCCAAACTGTGGAAGAGGTTCATTGAAGAGCAGCACAAGCCACGTGTTGAGGCCAGTACAACAGCAACATGCCAAGTGGAACGTACCCATGCCGTGAATAGCATAACATGAAATAGGTTAAATGAAGGTTGTCACATACAACCGTATACCCAATGAGCCAAGTTGGCGTGAAAGGGATATCGCGAAAATGAAACTATCTTAGAAAGAAGTCGGCCCAAATTTTATTGCAATATATATAGCCATTATAAGTGGGTACACACCAGACGAATTTACAGCCCGTTGGCGTTGCCTTGAAGTTCAGTCTGTAGGTGCGAGGGAAAGCGTGTGAGGGTGAGTGGAAATGGATGGCAGCTTCATCTCGCGCACGCGCGCAGGGAAGGAGGGCGGGGAGGATATGCGTACCGTCTCACTCGGGGCGCAGCTGATCGCGGGCGGCCACGTGAGTCGATCCTACCTCACTTGCAAGTTATCTGCGGTGGGTGCAAGCAACCCGGCCGAGATAGCTGATGGCTGCGTGTACGCTTTGTTCTCGCGTGCACTAGTTTGTGTTAATTGAAGCAAGAACTACTGGCAGCACGAAGGGCAATTCGTTCACCGCTGCTGCTGCTCCATCACGTACGTCAGTGCTGACAGCAATGAAGTGTCCGCGGTCATCGAGTGAGATGTGTTCATATTTGCCTGCACACGTGACATCGTGCTTGCTTAAAAATTACAAACAATTCATTTGACAGTGGCTAAACTCCTACGTCACAGCCACAACATCGTGAAAGCTCCCTCCTTGGTATAGTGCTTCGTCCTTCGCAAAAATGGTGCTCGCAAACATATTTGTTTGTGTGGTAACGTTCCAAGCTGCTCTTTTACGAAATTAACAAGTAAGTTGGCATGGAACGATGCACCGTGTACAAATTAAGGATGTTCCAAGAGGAATCAAGAAACGGCGCCGCTATCACGTGCGGCATAGTTACTGCGTATGCTACCAAAGGTGTTAGTGGCATTTACGGTAACTCAAGCGCGACACGCTGTCTGAGTACTCCTTCGATCCGAACCCTCCGCTTCCGCAGGCTCTGCGACCATCCATCTCTGTATCTCGAAATAGAAGACACACGCTTCCTTGGTGTTGGAACGAATATGGAATGAATTTTCTATGGCTGCTATCACAGCAGCTGATCTCGCTTGAGGAGTTTCAGTAGATGCTTCCGCCGCCTAGCTGTGGTGCAGCGCTTGCCACTACTACGCCACTACTATATACACCAGGTCGCAGAAGGGCACCATTAAGATGCATCTGCCCGAATGATTGGTGAAAGAAGCCTATACATAGCTTCCATAAAAGTACTGAAAGAGTATGTAGAGGTACTTTCTGCAGTGGATCTGCGTTCACAATAACAAATAGTTCGGCGTTCTTGCATGCAATTAAGTGAAAGCGTTTTTTGATTATTAGATACAGTATTGTTGGGTGAGAAAAAAAGTTCAGAGGCGATTTGGTGGTAAACGCGAGAGAAATGCATTAGCCAATTACATCGCACTTCGTTGAGGTCCTGGGTTTACCATATTGCAAAGTGTTGTTCAGGAGCTCACTGGGCACATGTCCTGTCTCTTTGAGAGGAAAAGTGCAACTGTCAGCTAGTTGCTACACACACACACACACACACACACACACACACACACACACACACACACACACACACACACACACACACACACACACACACACACACACATATATATAGTCTAACCCACTTATAACACTATTCAGATGCCGCGAGAATTCCGTTGTTATAACCTGGCTGCATGAAAAAAATCAAAATAGGGGGATGGCAGAGCTGTTGTGAGAAAGCTATAATGGCGCGGAGACCAGTGCCCCTCCCCACCACCCCCTCCCCTGCCCTAACGCGTCATCGCTGCCGTCGCTATCTGATGCAAACACGGCCGCGACGATGGCCTCATCGGGCAGCCTGCCCTACCGCGTCATCGTTGTCGTCGCTATCTGATGCAAACACGTTCGCGACGATCGCCTCATCGGACAGCCTGCACTACCGCGACATAGCTACCGTCGCTATCAGATACAAGCACGGTCGCGACGATCACCTCATCGGGCAGCCTGACCTACCGCGTCATCGCTATTTGATGTAAGCACGTTCGCGACGATCGCCTTATCGAGCAGCCTGCCCTACACGTCATCGCTCTCTGATGCAAGCACGGTCGCGACGATCGCCTCACCGGGCACTGCCTGCCCTACCGCGCCATCGCTATCTGATGCAAACACGTTCGCGACGATCGCCTCATCGGACAGCCTGCACTACCGCGACATAGCTACCGTCGCTATCAGATACAAGCACGGTCGCGACGATCACCTCATCGGGCAGCCTGACCTACCGCGTCATCGCTATTTGATGCAAGCACGTTCGCGACAATCGTCTCATCGGGCAACCTGCCCTACCGTGTCATCGCTGCCGTCGCTATCTGATGCAAGCACGGTCGCGACAATTGCCTTATCGAGCAGCCTGCCCTACACGTCATCGCTCTCTGATGCAAGCACGGTCGCGACGATCGCCTCACCGGGCACTGCCTGCCCTACCGCGCCATCGCTATCTGATGCAAGCACGGTCGCCACGATCGCCTTATCAGGCAGACTGCCCTACCGCGTCATAGGTGCCGTCGCTACCTGATGCAAGCACGGTCGCGACGATTACCTCATAGGGCAGCCTGCCCTACCGCGTCATCGCTATTTGATGTAAGCACGGTCGCGACGATCGCCTCATCGGGCAACCTGCCCTACCGCGCCTTTGCTAGCTGATGAAAGCACGTTCGCCTTATCGAGCAGCCTGCTCTACCGCGTCATCACTGCCGTCGCTATCTGATGCAAGCACGGTCGCGACGATCATCGGGCAGCCTGCCCTACCGCGTCATCGCTGCTGTCGCTATGTGATGCAAGCACGTTCGCGATAATCGCCTCATCGGGCAGCCTGCCCTACCACGTCATCGCTTCCGTCGCTATCTGATGCAAACACGGTCGCGACGATCGCCTCATCGGGCAACCTGCCCTACCGCGCCTTCGCTATCTGATGCAAGCACGTTCGCCTTATCCAGCAGCCTGCCCTACCACGTCACCGCTGCCGTCGCTATCTGATGCAACCACGGTTGCAACGATCGCCTTATCGGGCAGCCTGCCCAACCACGCGATCGCTGCCGTCGTTTTCTGATGCAATCACGGTCACGACGATCGCCTCATCGCGCAGCCTGTTCTACCGCGCCGTCGCTATCTGAAGCAAGCACGATCGCGACGATCGCCTCATAAGGCAGCCTGCCCTACTGCGTCGTCGCCATCTGATGCAAGCACGGTCACGACGATCGTCTTATCGGGCAGCCTGCCCTACTACGTCATCGCTATCCGACGTAAGCACGGTCGCGACGATCGCGTTATAGGGCAGACTGCCCTACACGTGATCGCTATCTGATGCAAACACGGTCGCAACGATCGCCTCATCGGGCAACCTGCCCACCGCGCCTTCGCTAGCTGATGCAAGCACGTTCGCCTTATCGAGCAGCCTGCTCTACCGCGTCATCACTGCCGTCGCTATCTAATGCAAGCACGGTCGCGACGATCATCGGGCAGCCTGCCCTACCGCGTCATCGCTATCTGATGCAAGCACGTTCGCCTTATCGAGCAGCCTGCTCTACCGCGCAAGTTTGTTCTTTATTCTATGACCGCGTCATCACTGCCGTCGCTATCTGATGCAAGCACGTTCGCGACGATCACCTTATCGGGCAGCCTGCCCTACCGCGTCGTTGCTGCCGTCGCTATCTGGTGCAAAAACGTTCGGGATGATCGCCTCATCGGGCAGCCTGCCCTACCGCGTTATCGCTGCCATCGCTATCTCATGCAAGCACGGTCGCGACGATCGCCTCATCGGGCAGCCTGCCCTACCGAGCCATCACTAGCTTGCAAGCACGTTCGCGACGATCGCTTCATCGGTTAGAAGCACTTCCAAATCTGCAGCCGTGCGCTTTCTTTTCACCGGCAACATCGTGCATTGTCGATGATCAGCGGGCGTATCAGCCATCTTGTTTTGGCGGCGAGAAACCGCGTGGCCAGGAACGATTTCGACGCAAACAACGAAAACCAGCGCGAGCGATTAAGCTGTTTGCAGAGCTGCGCTGAATGAGCCAGCACGCGAGCAGCGCAGTTGGCGCGGTCCATTCATGTTTCGGAGGGTGGGGCGGCGTAGAGCTGTGCGCTCAGCCCATTCGTGTTAGGAGAGGTGGAAGGGCGACGGGAGGGAGGCGCACGGAGATGACTAGAAAATGAGCGCCCGGCAGCTGTTGCAGCAGCGGCCCATCGTGCGGCGGCTCGAATTTCTCGTTTTCTTTTCAGGGATTTCGCATTTCACTACCTTTCCTCTCAGACACTTCATCGTTATAACCGATATATTGTTAAAACCGGTATCGTTATAAGTGCGCGCGACCTCGACTGTGTGCGTGTGCATATATATATATATATATATATATAGGGGGTTTCTTCAAAGTTCAGCACGCAGGACCCGACGTAACATGCGCAGAAAAGAGACGACGAACTTTTTAGAGAGCTGAAAGAATGCTATCATACTAATCTTTAAGAAGGGAGACAAAAAAATCAAAGAAATATAGGCCAATTAGCTTGCTTTCAGTGTTGTATAAAATATTCACCAAGATAATTTACAATAGAATCAGGGCAACACTTCAATGAACTAAGAGAGCAGACTGGCTTCAGGAGGGACCTTCTATAATTGATAACATCAATCAGGTAGTTGAGAAATCTGCAGAGTGTAATTAACCCTCATATGGCTTTCTTAGATTGTGAAAAAGCATATGATTAATTAGAGATAACAAGTCATGGTGGCATTGCATATGATCAAGGAGTACAGGAGACATACATGAATAAATTGGGAAATATCTACAAAGATTCCACAGCTACTTTGGTTCTCAAGTAAAGTAGAAAATTACCTATCAATTAAAAAAAGGGTCAGGCAAGGAGACACAACCTCTTCAATGCTATTCAATGCATGCTTAGAAGAAATATTCAAGCTATTAGACTGCGAAGGCTTAGGAGTGAGGTTCGACAGCAAATATCTGAACTTCTGGTTTGACATTATCCTGTCCAGCAACACTGCAGTGTTGCTGGACCAATTTTTAACCATGGTTAAAAATTGCAACATATGATTGAGGACTTTGACTGGGAAAGTGTAAGAATAGGGTTGAAGATTAATATGCAAAACACAAAGATAATATTCAATAGCCTCTCAAGGGAACAAGAATTAATGATCACCAGTCGGCCCCTAGAGTTTCTGCAGGAGTATGTTTATCAAGGTCAATTACGCACAGGGGACTCAGATGAAAAAATTAACAGAAGAATGAAAATTGGTTGGAGTGCATATGGCAGGCATTATCAAATCATCCACCTTTGATTAAATTGACTGCCATTCTGCCTTCCCTTGCCGCTTTTCCCCGTTACAAGGGGAAAGGCATGTCTTGCATGCCTTTCATGCAAGCCTTGCAAGCCTTGCATGTCTTGCAAGGCATGTCTTGCAAGGCCCTTGTAACTTCATCGTTAGTTATAGGAGCCCCTATAACCGGTTCACTACTATTTTGAATGTAGGTATCATGGCTGCTCTGGGTACTGTACAGGTCAGTACAGAATTCTTCCACTTTCACTATATCTTCAAAATTGCTGATGATATTACCCTGCTTAACTTTCAGTGCATACATCTTGGCTTGTCCTATGCCAAGTTTCCTTCTCACTGATTTCATGCCGCCTCCATTTTTTTACTGCTTCCTCAGTCTTATGTTATAATTTCAAACATCCCTTATTTTCTCCTCGTTGATCAGTTTTGACAGTTCCTAGCATTCTATCTCTTCTTTTGAGTTGGACACCTTCATTCTTTCTTCATCAGCCTACTTTATGTCCACTGCAGGACGAAGGCATCTCCCTACAATCTTCAATTACCCCTGTCCTGTGCCAACCGATTCCAACCAGCACCCGCAAATTTCTTAATTTCATCGCCCGCCTAGCCTTCTGCCATCTTCTTTATTAGGTCCTTCATTACTTGGGAGAGCTTACCTACTGGTTGCCTTGGTGCTTTACCTCCCAGTTCAATTGCTGCTTCTTAAGCCAGCCTAGCTACAGTTTCATTCATTACCTCTATGTCATCTTCACCTCTCTGTTCTAAGGCTGCATATTTGTTTGCAAGTACCAGCCTGAATTGGTCTTTGACCCGTACTGCATCTAGGTTGGCCCTTTTCTTAAGCAATTTTACCATTTCGCTTCAAACTAAGGTTAATCTTAGACCTCACTAAACTATGATCACTGCACTTTACCTAGCGCTTGTACATCCTGCACTATGCTGGGATCTGCAGAAAGTATGAAATCTATTTCATTTCTTGTTTCACCATTAGGGATTTCCAGGTCCACTTTCTGTTGCTATGCTTCCTGAAGCTTATTCCTTTCAACAAAATCTGCAAGCATTTCTCTTCTAGTGTTCCTAGAATCGACGCCGTAGTCTGAAATTGCTTGTTCACAAGCCTGCTTTTCCTCCACCACTTTTGCACTGAAGTTGGCTGTTACTCCGTATACTGACTTTGCACTTTTCTCATCGCTAATTCAACAACTTCATAAAGCTGATCTATTCCATAATGATCAAGACTGGACGTTGGAGCATAGGCTTGCACTACCTTTATTCTATATCTCTTATTAATTTTTATTACGACTACTGCACCCTCTCATAAATGCTGTAGAATTCATCAATGTTTCCCACTATGTCCTTATGGACTAGGAATCCTACTCTGTACTCCTTACCCGAGAGTCCTTGCAGAGGGTGTGGCCGTTAGTCGGCACTGTATAAGCCTCACTGGTCCTTCTAACCTCACAAAGGCCAATGATAATGCCTGATAATTCCTCAAGCAGTCCTGCTAAGCTGGCTTCACTCGAGAGAGTTCAGGCGTTGAACATTACCAGGGTCAGTTTCCATGCTTTTCACTGCATGCTTGGAAGAAGTATTCAAGCTAGTAAACTTGGAAGGCTTAGGAGTAAGGATCAACCGCAAATATCTCAGCAACCTTCGGTTTGCAATCATTGTCCTGGTCAGCAACACTGGGTATGAATTACAATAAATTATTGAGAACTTTAACAGAGAATGTAAGGGTGAGGTTGAAGATTAATATGCAGAAGACAAAGATAATGATCAACAGCCTCACAAGGGAACAAGAGTTCAGGATTGCCAATCAGCCTCTAGAGTCTGTGAAGGAGTATGTTTACCTAGGTCAATTACTCGCCAGGAACCCTGATCATGAGAAGGAAATGTGCAGAAGAATAAAAATGGGTTGGAGCGCATATAGCAGACATTGCCAGATGGAAGCTTACCATTATCAATGAAAAGAATGAATGAATGTGTGGTGTTTATTGGCACAAGGGCCAGGTATGGCCAAAGAGCGCCATGGGCGTGGTAATGAGTTCGCAGGGTAGTTATGAGTTCTATGAAGTTGATGTGATGTGGCTGTAATGGGGCCTTAAAAATAGTCGTTCTAAAGTGCATAAAATCTATGTGTAGTAAGAGTAGGGCGATGACAAATGACGTATACTATGAGTATTAAGATGCATTGCAAAAGAATGATACAATATACAAGATATGTTGGATGTTAAATTTAGCAAAAGCACCACTGCTTCGTTAGAGCCCTTGAAACACAAGGGCCTGGAGGGACGTGCTATTCAAAACAATTATCACAGCGGCATCCTCTGGAAAGAGGATGCACTACGAGTTTAATGGACTTATAACATGTGGGATAACATGATTAAAAAGCCGAGGACTGCTTTGGTGTTAAAGAGCGGTTCTTGACCAAGAAAAATAGCTGGGTGAAGAGGGACACTATAGTGGTATGCAAGAGGAAAATGTTTCTTTCTCTCAGCTGCAGCCTCCTGACACTCCAGGAAGACGTGAAGGACGGTCAGCCTCTCACCACATATACCACAGGTTGGAAGTTCATTTCCAGTAAGTAGGAAATTATGAGTGCCAAATGTGTGTCCTATTCTGAGACAACAGAATAGGACATTTCTTTACCGTGATTTTGTTGCAGAGGGCCAAACACCTAGCTGTGGCTTTATCACACGCAGCTTATTTGTTTCTGCATCCCACATGCCAGTGCTTTTGAAGTTTCTTTCGTAAGAAAGGCTCCAGATCTGTGATAGAGACAGCGGCGGTAGGATTAACTGCACGTGATGCAATTGATGTGGCCATCTCGTCTGCCAGAACATTACCCTTGATGCCCCTATGGCCAGGCATCCAGCATATAATGATATGCTGATTAGATAGATAAGCTTTACACAGGTGGGAATAGAGGTCAGCAAGTACTGGATTTTTGTGCTTACAGAGTGACATCAAGGCCTTCACGACGCTTAGGATGTCTGTATATATAACTACTTTTTGGAGTTTTGATTTCCTTATATGCTTCACAGCCAACAATAGCACGTAGGCCTCGGCTGTAAAGATACTTGCTTCCGGATGCAGTAAATCGGATTCTGAGAAGGATGGACAGATGGCTGCATAGGACACCCCGGCATGTGACTTGGAAGCGTCTGTGTAGAACTCTGTGCACAAGTGCTTGTACTGAAGTTCTGGGAAATGCATTCGGATTTCGACCTCTGGAATGTGCTTTGTAACTTGTAGAAAGGATATGTTACATTCTACCATCTGCCACTCCCAAGGAGTAGCATTGAAAAGAAACGTGCGCAATCAGTGCATTCTATCGGTGCTAACATATGGGGCAGAAACATGGAGACTGACAAAGAAACTCGAGAACAAGTTAAGGTCCACGCAGAGCGATGAACGAAGAATGTTAGGTGTAACATTAAGAGACAAGAAGGGAGCAGTGTGGATCAGAGAGTAAGCAGGGATAGCTGGTATTCTAATTCACAATAAGAAAAAAAAAAAAAAGAGCCGGGCAGGTCATGTAATGTGCAAGTTAGATAACCGGTGGACCATTAGGGTTACAAAATGGGTGCCAAGAGAAGAGAAGCGCAGTCGAGAACGGTAGTAGACTAAGTGGGGCGATGAATTTAAGAAATTCGCAGGTACTAGTTGGAATTGGTTGGCACAGGACAGAGTTAAGTGGAGATCGCAGGGAGAGGCCTTTGTCCTGCAGTGGACATAAAATAGGCTAATGATGATGATACTTTTTGCTTGCTTAAAGCCAGTGGGGCAGTTTCTACAACTTAAAATGTGTGTCGGTATTATTTATTTATTTATTATAATACCCTCAAGGCATGGAGGTCATTTCATAGAGGTTGGGTACAGATTGTTGCAAGTGCATATAGTTGAAAAATCTGTGGATCGCACGTGTTGCAGGTGACTGTCCATCTTCTGTGGCAGTAAAAGAAGGCGGAAGGCGATTCCAGTGTCCGCAAGCTGTCTTCAGCAAGAACGAATACAAGAAAAGATTAGTGCGACAGGAAGGAGAGAAAGAGAAATTGAATGACAGAGAAAAGGAAAGCCTGCTGACCGCACCCGTAACTGCCTAGTGGTCAGCAGCCTGGTCAAGGAGGAGAGGGGACAGAAAGATGACAGAGATGGGAAGAGCAACATTGTGGGGGTGGTTCACACGGCATGGTGGGCTCTGAAATGAATTTATGCTGAAGGGTTTAAATGTGGAAGAAAATCTTTTCTTTCTTTCCTTCACAGCTTTTCACACAGCTCAGGTGCATGGTGGTCAAACCTAAAGCATGAAAAAAAAAGGAATGAGAGGTCCACAGCACACTTACATGGCATCGACTAATAGGTGGTACTCATGACAACAGAAAGTTTGTATAGAACAGGCAAGAACGAGAAAAAAAGATCACGAGCATTTACTGCTAAAAAATTGTAATAAGTGCAGATTATATGCAGAAATACTTTGCAATCGACGAAATCTTTATATGCGACTACGCACTTCAGTCGCTTATTTCTTTTCATTCTTTCCCGTTCAATTCTTACCTTTTTCTTTTTTTTGCCATGACACCTTAAAAACTTGCTCAGATCTCAGTGTTCCTTGAGTAGATACTCACTTTATCTGCAACCAAAGGAATAAATGTAACAGTGGTCCCTTTCAACCCCAGAGTGTCCCTGTGTCATCAGTCTTTCTTCTTCAAGTCGTCTGCAGCAACACCAAGTTTCTCTAGGACACTGTCCACAAACTCCTGAGTGATGCCAATCTCCGACAGGGTTGCATCCTTTGCCCTGCCTTGAGCATACTTTAACGCCAGCACCTCACGATGGTGGTCTACGGACCATAGTGCCGGCATGTGCTTGGGCTTCATGGAGTCCAGAAAGTGCTGCCTCCACCTCATCTCAAAGCTGACCAGTCCACTTGTGCTCTTGAAATGTTCCACAACCTTCAAGCCATGTGGAACAAACTCCTCATTGTAAATCCTGGTGTCCATTTCCGACGCTGTCTTAATGATGTCGTCGGTAACTTCGTCAACACCGAAGTGCTTCTCGAGGACATTCTCGAGAACCATTGCCCTGTCTTCGGGAAGCGTTTTTCGTGCAAGCAGTAAAGCACGTCCGGCCGAACGCACTTTCCGCAGATGATGATCGTCTCTCACTTTTCCTACATCCCCGCTCTCGATGGGTGCGTTACATTCCTTGGCCAGGGTCTTGCGAAGTGCTCCATCTCTTAGGTTGCTGATCTGGTGACAGTGGAGGCATAGCAGCAGGATGTCGTGCGATATGTGGTTCTTCATGATCTCTGGAAAATATTTCCTGCAAATGTGAAAGAGGACACGGTTCAGTTTTCCCTTTGTTACGGCAGTGGTATTCAGCAGTAGACCCCTTGGTTGCAATAAATTTGCCCTGCAAAGCCCACCTTTCTTACAATCCTCAAAACAACAGTTTTCCACATAGCGCTGGAATTTTCCAGTGCATGGTAAGCATTCCCAGTACACCTGCTCTGTTCCAAGACATTGGCACTGCCTTTCATAATGAGGCTCAAAGGTGCGGATACGCAATGTGGGCCTGCACCACGCAGTTACGCTTATGTTGGCGAAAAGTGGATGCTGTACACAGGCTAGCATCACGGTGCAGGCAAAATAACTGACGGAATTCAAAACGCTTTGATGCAGCCAGTGCAGGAATAGAGCATGTCTTATCTCGTGCTCTAGTTGCTAGACCAGAGCGCATCGTGCCTTAGCTTGGTTGGGCTGTAGCATGCTGGCCTACAGTTCCAATACTGAAGAGGGTGCGCTGAGTTAGTGCATTTGCAAAACAAAATATGCACTCGCGAGCATGCGCTGCAGCAACAGCTAATCACCACACTGCTGCAGGCCACGTTCAACACACCAAACTGTACAGGGATCAAATTTTTGGTGATCCGGGTGTCACCTGTGTGACATATATGGTATGCCAGAGGAGATGCAAGGCTATATTTGTGCCTCAAGAGGAAGCTATGGCTCGGGGGCTCCTATCTAAATACATCAGAACTGAGAAATAGTTTTTCTCGGCAACCAACGCAGTGAATTTGATAAGATTTGTGGTATTTAACAAAAACAGTCGAAATCTAGTAGCTGTAGAAGGTGAATCTTTTATTTATGCCATAAATTTTTCAACACATTTATTTATTTATTTACTTACTTGTTATACATACATACTTTCAAGGTCCGAAGGCACTATAGAAAGGAGTGGTAACAAAGCAAAATATGCAGACAATTATATACAGAAAAAATGTTGTGATAGCGTTTTGATGACTGCTGTTTTGAATGAAGATGTATCTGTGATGTGAATGATGGAAGCAGGAAGGTGGTTCCAGTCAACACTTGTGTGGGGTAAAAAAGAATCATGGTACCTGTTTGTTCGGCAGGATGGGACGGTAACTTTATATCTGTGGCCAGATTGGGATGAAACATATAAAGGTGGGGTGAGAAGTTGTTTCTTCAGCATGTGATTGGAATGATAAACCTTGTGGAATAGGCAAAGGCGAGCACATCTGCAGCGTAATGAAAGATCTGGGAGATGCAGGGTTTTTTCCATACATGTTACACTAGAATGGCGGGAATAGTTAGATAAAATAAAGCGAGGTGCTCGATTTTGAATAACTTTAAGAGTAAAGGTTAATGATGCTTGAACGTTATCCCAAATGGCAGATGCGTAATCTAGCTTTGAGCGAATGAGGGTTTTACAGAGTCAGTTTTGCAGAAGCAAAATTAGGTCGACTGTATCCTAACATGTGATTAGCATTAGCACTAATATAATTAGCATGCATATTCCACGACACATTATTAGTTATGCGAATTGTTAAAAATTGTGAAATTCTTTAAGAAAAATCCCATGTATCAAGTTCACAATTCATAACTCTACAATAAAAATGAGATATCATAATTCTGTAAACTGCATTTAATAATACTTCTAAAGCAGACAAAATCGTTGTATTGGGAACTGCCCTAAAATAATGCCACTAATTTGTGAGCAGGGCTGCTGTAAAACCCTCATAAACATAATAATTTCATGTAAGCTGCTAATTCATGTAACAAAATTGCTTTAGATACTTTAACATATGTAACTTATAAAACAGTGATATTTTTTTTTTCTGCGTGCAGTGTTACGCATTTGTAAACTTTGTATTTCAATTTTCTTTTAGCATACCGATTTGCAGGAATATCTGTAAGGAATTCAATACGTATATCCCATAGTCACACTTTTCTTTTGCTGTTTTCATTAATATACATATGCATGCACGTATCACATTTATATATTTCATGATGACGCTGTGGAATAAACAGTTTAGAGGGGCACTTGTCTGGTGTCCACCCTCCCTTTCTTTCATGCTATGCTTGCTTCTAGCTCTCATTAATTATGCAAAGTAAAGAATTCAAAGCCTTAAATAAATATGTTGCTTGCTACAGTCAATAAAACCTTTTTTTCTTCTCTCAAATGCAACAAATGTCGTTCAAATTGGTACAGGGGTTGCCTTATAAAAGTGTTTCTGCATTTTACATGTATGTACTTCAATAGGCAGTATCAGAGCTAGCCCCGAGCTAAAGCTTCCGTGGAAGTGAATTTCTTGAATTTCGCACCGAAATCCTAGTGCTTCATGTTGTCGTATGAAGCCACAAATTTAAAAGTATTTTTGCACATTTGTACCATTATTGCTGAATAAAATTTTTTGAAAGTTGCCAAGTTGTCTTTGGCATTTCCAAAATACAATGTAGTTTATGCTTACTGATAAAAAAATACTAGGCCTGAGCAACCACTGTCAAAATCCATGATGTCATGGAAAGCTAGTGTACGAACTCTAATTAAACATTGCCACCCACTTTTTGTTTATGTCTTTTCTCTCTTACCAAACCCCTTCTCACAATAAGAGTGACTTTTTTGGGTATTGTAGAAGGGTAATTTACTAATACTGCTCGAATTTATGTCACACGGATTCTTCTCTACTTATGTCACGCCAATTTTCCGGACTTGACAGTGGTGGGACAAGGAATTTTGCTGGAGCCAGCGTTTCAACAGGGGGACTTGCCTTCGTCACGGCAGCAACTCAAAGCAGTTTCTGCCCTGATGAAGCTTGTTAGAACACTTCAAGCCTCCGTCTTCATGTGACCTTCCGTCTTGTTTCAATCTTCCAAATGTTTCTTGCTGATGTTTGCCCTCTCACTAGCATCTTAGGGACATGGGTCGTCAAGACAAAAAGATATCGCAGAAAAATAAAAATGTTCACTTCCAATATTTTTTTTTATCTACATATTGCGCACCTGGCAGAAAGAAAAAAAAAACTAGCTCAAAACAATGCGTTGAGGGAAAAAAGGCATTTGTCCTACGAAACACACTGTTTTGCTCATGAAAGTGGTGAGAACGGCCCTCTTTGTTCTGTTCACCATTCCAAAACTGCTCATCAGAGCCACACTATTTTGGTCTCACTTGAAAATGACTCTTTCCAGCTTGCTTTCCTGCTAAAAACAAGCCCTTCAATTCTGCTTCAGAAGAAAGCAACCTGGTTTTGTAGTGTGAGATGTATATAATTGCCTTTTGGTTTATTGCAAAATGGTTTCTTGCAAATATTTTTCTAGCAAATTTTGGGAGCAGCACTGTCTCTCTGCTAGTAATTCACTTTTTTTTCTTTGCCTGAATGATAGAGAGAGTGTGTAGAAGCACTATGATATAGTGTTTTAGGACCCGGCAACATTTTGAAATATCAACAAATATCCACTATTGCAAAGTTGCAACTTTAGAAATTCGTAAGTTAATGTAAAATACATACAATTAAAAATGCCAAAGTGCACTTTTTAGACATCGAAAAACATACCTCCTCAATTTTAGCTCTCTTGCTGCAGCACTTTTCTTACAGCTCACATCTCAAACTTTTTGCACTTACAGAAAATTTCTTACTTTTTTATAGATTGATTTAGAAAAAAATCTAATTATATATTTGCAATTTGCACATAAGGTTGAATATTTCATGAAAATGTTACATCCCAACAGCTAACAAAAATGTTCTTTTTTCTGGAGTCCATGCGCCTTCTTAAACCCTAAAGCTTCATGGAGATGACCATATCTTTACCTACTCCTGGATTTACACTCTGACGTACCAACATGATGCGTGTTAACTGTCTCCGCAATATTTTTGCATAGTACCATTTACAGCAAATGGAAAAGTGCAATGAAATACGTATTGTAGGCAAATTGCAGGGCAAATTGTAGAATTGCAGCATTCCCAACACCAACTGAAGACAGGCCGCATGAGGTGCTGCCTGGTTGTGTCATGCGTACAACACACTTCTCTGCAGCGCACACTGCACCCATAAAGCAACATTTATTTGAGCACCCTGTGTAGCAGTTGGCAACCATGGCCAGAGCAGTGCCCGGCTTTCCAGATGCTTTTCAGAGTACCAGGTGCTCTTTGTTTCATAATGTTAGCTCGGAATGAAACCCTTCACCTGTTCATCTATTCAGGGTTTCATTCCAGCACAAATGAAGGGTAGGCAACAGCGAGGCTGTACCTGTTACAAAATGCAAGCACCTGCTTGGTTTCTGAATGTGGTAGTCACAGTGAAGTCTGTAAAGTGTGGCAAACAGGGCTGTTGAAAAGAGCATCTTGAGCGATATAAAGGATGCTGCGTCAAATGAGCGACTATAAACAAGTGCAGAGATGGCAATAGCAATTTGGCTCCCATACCATAGCGGTTCTTACAATTTGAACTGTTGACTTTTCAGTGTCTCTTCACATCCATATATCGAAAGGTCTCTCAATGTGTCAGCATTAGAATGCTCATGATGAACAAAAACCCGGCAGCATCCGTCGGTCACCTCCTGGTGTAGGTGATGAGGAAAGAGGGAAGGGAAGTGTGCGATGGAGGAACAAAGGAGGGAGATGAAAGAGCGAGAGGGCGGTGTGACATCACACCTTAGGAGCCCCTAGGAATACAGGTAGTGTGTGACATCACGCTTAGCGCTCACAGCTGGCAGACCACCAGGGAAGAGGGAATCGCACTGTGACACATTGCGGCAGACTTCACAGATTGCTTGTGGCATTCGGCAGGTTCAGACATGTCTTGTGAAGGTGCATGTTTTTGAGTAGGTCAAGATAGATGCAGTGCCATCAACTAGCCGTACGGAAAGGCGTGCCAAGGAATGTCACCAAAAGAAGGTTGAGGCTAGCTACGAGACGGTTACGACAGGCCAACTCATAGGAAGCTCACAAGGCTCATTTGGCTACAACAGCTGAAGTGAAGTGCCGAAAGCGCACTGCAGAGTCAGAGGATGAACACCAACGTCGGTTGGCAGGGGATGCAGTAGCATAGCGGGCGAAGTGTGAGGTGGACCCTGCTATGCGTCAGGCATAAGCCGAGGAGGAACGGGCTAATGCCAACGCATTTCCGCCGGATCAACAAATTGATCGACCACGAGGTTTTCATTTTTATTGTACATAGTTGGCACTATCACTTTATTAGCTTCAAATCTAAGCAACCTGCCCCTCTAGTCCTCACAGTTATGCAAAAAAAAAAAAAAAAAAAAAGCAAGTGCTTGGATGTAAATATGTGCACAAAACCAAGATTAAGAAAATAACAGTAGTGTTACCACTCTTTGTCTCTCGTTTTTTTCTGCCCATTCACTCCATAGTTTCGTCCCTCACTGCACATCATGCTGCCCGCACAAGCATTGCAATTCGCTGGTCATCCTCTCCTCTCTTTAAGTCTTACGACTACCTGCCACAGTAGCTTATGTGGCTATGGCGTCGAGCTGCTCAGCTTGGAGGCGCAGGTGCAACTTAGGCCACAGTGGGCGCATTTCGATGGCGGCGAAACGCAGAACTGCTCGTGTATTTGGATTTGGGGTGCATGACATAGAACTTTAGGCGGTCAAAATTAACCTCGCTCCACTACAGTGTGCCTTGCAATCGGGTGATGGTTTTGGCACGTAAAATTCCTAAAACTTTTACAGCCTCACCATTGCGTTCAGCTTCATACACAGCTACCACCTCAGCCTCATAATTTCTTTTTCCCTTCAGAAGCTAGGAGCTTTCCCTTCGTGCCACCAGCTGCGCCTCTGCACTCGTGGGTAATGTACCTTCATGCTTGGTAAACCGAAGAGTCATTCTCTTCAGTTCTAAAAAATGCGCTTTCACAATTGCATATCTACTATACTTTAACATGCATCCAGTGTTAGATTAATATGAATTGCCTCAAAAGTAAATTGTCTTATTCAAAGAATTCAGTGTTGACGGTATAAACCAAGAACAACAAACAACAACAAAAAAACAATACAGAAAAAAGTAAATAGATGCTTTCTTGCTTTTCTTTCTATTGGGGGGGGGGGGGAATTCAGTTTTGACTGACAAGGGTCAGTAAAGCAGATTTAACAAGGAGCCAAGATAACGATCGATATGCAGCAGTCAGCCCACACACTTTCCGATGCATGGAGCAAGGCGAAGTGATGCCTGCACATCAGCCTGCCACCAAGGCAATGTTGACTTTTTTTTCCACTCTCTTCTGTGTCTGTTTTGCCCACCAATGTGACAGGCACCAATGTATGCAGTGGGGACGAGGTAGGCTTGGCCCAAGTCTTGCAGTTTTCATGCTGTGGAATAAACTGGGCACATTTACTGATGGTTATGTGGGATGATAGCTACACATGTCAATTCTTCTGCTTTATACATTGTAGCTCTGTACCCACATAGTACTGACGATAAAGACGTATTGGATTTGCATTAGAATGCCAAATGTACTCACTATGCTCCTCCATAACCATTGTGCCCTAGCTAGACTGCTTCTCGAAAACTTTTTTTATTCTGTGTGCTGAATACAACTAGTGCTGAAGATAAGGACCTGCAATTATACAGCAAGTTCCAACACCTGCAAAATTAGTGGTCCAGATATTCGCACATAAAAAGACAACTAATTTCTCAGTAGAAATAAGAATAAAGAAAAGTTTACCAAACTTTAGGAAACTAAATACAGAAAATCCTGAACTTAACTTGTACCCTTCATACTCTGGAAAAAAGATGATGCACAAAAACGGACAAGCACAAAAAGGCAGAGGCCTGTTCAGGCCCAGTTCCCGAACTTTCTGCCCTGCTGGGACAGTCAGTGCCGATGTCATGCGGTGACGATGCAGCAGACAATTTTTCTGGTATCATGGCAGCAGATGAAATGGCAAGAAATGGGACTGTGCTGTTGACAGAAATGCCGCTAATGGGCAACGACGGCACCCATGTCCACAAGGGAAGCCAGTGTTCGTACGTGATCCTCGGGTGTGTACCAAGACAGGCGGAAAAGTTGTTTAAAATCGACTTCAATGTATTCTCATTCAACGTCTTCACAATATTGAGGTGACCAATTTTTCACATCTGACCAGGTTACGTGCCAGCACTACAACCACTGTTACACTGCTCTGTGCTGTTGGAGTGCTGGAAAGAAGTCAAACCTGCCAAAAATGGGCATTGCCAATGCAATCGCAGCACACGCTGGACAATGCCAGAAATGAAAGGAGCAAGATGCAAACATAGAAGCAGAAAACTTGCACCGCAATGGCACTTTTGTGTTTGTTTCCACAAGACCGTAGCATTATACTATGGCTGCACTTGTGAACTGGTACTTCACGAGTTTGGCACTGTGCAGTGAACTCGTCACAAAAGAATTCACAGACGATTACGATGCTCCCTAATGCGAAATTTGAGTCTTTCATCCTTTGCTGTGCTCATTCGCTCGGTTACTCCAGCCTCGACACTTGCCACAGGAATGGGCGTCCAAGAGCTGCACTCTAAATAGTGTAGGCAAATCGAACAGACCATAAATGTGTGCCCAACAGTGGTCCCCGACAATGCGCCAATTGACAGTCCTTACAGTGTGCCTGCATTGACATAGCTTCTTTTGTATTTGGGTGCGTCTGATCGACAAAGCGATTTGGGTACAATAATTGTGCCAGACAGGTGCCAAGGAGCCAATTACGAAGTTTGTCAACACTTTGACATCCATGCCACCATAAACCACAACGCAAGCCTTACACAGACTGCCTGAGTCTCCCCACGTCTGTATGTATGCACACACTTTCCACTAAAACTAATCAATAAGCTTGGATTTTAGATCAACTGTGATAAATTGTGGTACACGACGAAGCTTCTTAGTACCAACCTTCAAACTTAATATGATTGCTTCGAAGTACTGCCTACTACTTCCTAGTAGGGCATTAAGATCAGTTTAGCAAGGTTGGCTTAAGCTTCTCGCCTTGAAATCTTTACCTGTAACATGCAGTTGTCGTAAAGCGGAGTCTTGCGCGTCATATACGACCGAAAGCAGCCTAGTTTCTTCGGCATTGTGGGCACAGCGGACGCGCCGTTTTCGATCAAGTTCCTTCCCGGCTTGGAGAAAGGGACGTCTAGGAGCTGTTCGCAGGCGTCCAGGGTTTCAGCCCTGAGCCGGCGATACCAGCCGGGCCTGAAAGAGGTGAGCGTCAGCCTGTCTCGAATTATCTGGTCGAAAATCTGCACGGAAAGTAGGACGTCGGCCGCAGCGTAGCTGACTTGCGCCGCGCTAAGCGATTCCGCCTCCCAGTTGCTGCACGTGAGCACTTTGGAGTCGTCCGCTTGCACGCCGAGAATCGTGCGGGCTTGCGTCTTCAGCCCGCCGAGGGGATAGTGCCGGAGCTCGGGAAAAGAACGCAGCACGTGTCTCAGGTCGACGCAACCGCGAACGGACAGTCCGTAGTCGTGAAGGAGCTTGGCGGCGTCATCGCAGACAGCCACCCCCAGCTTGATGATGGAGTCGTCGTTGAGCACGTCTCTCAACGACTCGGGAAGGGTCGGAAGACACTGTTCCTGCACGTCCCCGGCAGCGTCTGGAAACACTTTGCAGAGCCTCAAAAGTACGCTGAAGTCTCTCGTCGGGGCCAGTTGAAGCAGAGCGACTTTTCGCCTCTGCTTTCCGACGCTCACCCATTCGCAGTCGAGCCCCAGGACGCTGGACTGGCGACACAGCGCCAGAAAGAGAGGTTCCACTTCTCTGAAATCATCGAGAGAGGAACACACAATGACATTCGTGGGAAACACGCGACGCAAGTATTTGTACAACTTCTTTTCGAACAGGTACGCGCCGAGTCCAACACACGCAGCGGCTCCTGCAGCGAGCACGACGAGGTTATGCGAGGAACCGGTGCCCATGGTAGAGCTTATGACGCGCATCCAGAGTTACAGAACGCCCTGGTATAATGTGGCATCATCGTTGTCCGCAGTCCGGAGCAGCATCGTCAATCAAATTACAAGAAACCGCAAGACACAAAAGATGTCAAGCACGTCGAGTCGATTGATGAGCGACCATAACAGAAGCACGTGGCAGAAACGGAAGGCGGCAACTCGTAGACAAATGAACATGACAAATTAAACGTATAAGTGGACAGATGCACTACATTTAAATTCCCTATTGAAGCTTTCTCGGTATTGCCACAGGGCCCACACACAAAAAATTAATTTGTAAGCATATTTGTTAGAAAATGCAAGTAAAGTTCACAAAAATTAGCTGCAGGTATTTCTGGAATACAAATGTAACACGAATTATTACATAAGCGACTCCCCATTCGGAGCATGAGATAGCGGAAAATCAACAAAGCGCATTGCATCATGGGATAGAAATGGCCATATGCTTGTCTTGCGACGGAGTAGTCTGCGTAGGTCAAGCTAACTTTGAGTAAAAAAAATTATTCACTTGCTGAGCTTTGTAGCTAGCGATAATCATTCGTAGCGAGAGGGGGAAGACGCAGGATACTTTTAATACGGTGAGCATTTTGACCTTGATGACATCATCAGAACAAAGAAACGAAGAAAAACGTCTCGGCGCGCGCGACTTGCTCGCGCGTTTCCAGGAGCGGTGACTAGTGAAATTTAGTTCGGCACGCTACTGAGGTGGTGTCTTCGTTCACAAACGAAGGTGTTGCCCGTTTTTCTTTTTTTTTTTAACGCACTCGTACCAGAGCATCCCGGTAAGTTACGGGTTGTGGAAAACGCATCTTTGTCGCGTCCAGACGCGCTCTACTTCGACTTCTCAGGAAGTGACCTAATTCTTTAGCGTCCGCAACCAAGCTGCTCAGCTATGGTTTCTTCGGGCCTTTTTTCATATGACATTCGGTGCACACGTATAAAGCTCCTCGCACTGCTTCGCATACATTGAAATTAGAAATGCCGCTGGCATCGTAGGTCATTCCTCATGCCAGCGTTGCTCATGCGATGCGCACGGAGCTGTCGTAGAAACACCGCGCGCGTAGTCGCGTTGCGTCGGCTCCGCTTGAAAGAGAATGGAAATGTTCACAACACGAGAGCGCGTTAATCCTGCTGATAAACAGTACCTATTAACAAGTGGTAAATTGATGGAATGATTCCCGTTTCTACAAGTTGGCACTACACCTTGACAGCGCACTGTGCTTGTTTTGGATTTTTTAGTACTGGGCATTTTCTGTTGCTCCAGAAGCGCCTGCGCGAATCGCAAGTCATGTGTACTGTGGAAACGTGCACTGCGTCATGGACCTAAACAAAAAATGATTCGTTAGTGTGTTGTGTGCACGTGAAGTATTTTTGTTGCTCTGTTTCTGTTGTGTCGCCCTATGTAGTGACTTCCACCGTAATTGTAAACTGCAATTGCATGGGGCCACCGAATTTGCTTATCCTTACGCTATAGTGAGTTGCTGTGTGATCCTACCTCATCACACCAGGGTGAAGTCAACCGCTGGAAAGAAAAAAGTTTGTAAGCTCTCCTCCCACCTACACAGGCACACAAAATGGAAGTGTCCTGGATACACGTGCACTTTGTGTTGTTACTGCTAGCAGTAAACCAATGTTTTGCCCTTTGGCTGTCTCGCAGTAACTGGCAGTTGGTAAAGAGACGAGGCATGTTGAGAAGATGGACAAGAAGCAGCCGCAGCACGCTCCAGCTGTCGACGACCTGCAGACCGCGTTCAAGAAGTTGAGGGTCAATTTGAGCAGGTATGAAACTGTGTTGCCCGGTCGCCATCAGCACGTCTATCAGCTATGTTCATGCCAATATTCCTTGGTAATGGGTTAGTCGTTTCGAGGTCTGCCGGTGTCCATTGCGTGAGTATTGATGTGCTCTGCGAGAAGCTTTTAAATGAAATGAAAACGTGTAGTGCACCGAGTGGATTCGACCTCCATTCCCACAGAATGGCATTCATAGACCCACATAACTGATGCTACACCACAGTACCATGTCTGGGGAGCATGGTCATGCTGCTAGCTGCTGTGATTGGCTGATGCCACACAGTGCTTACCTATAAACCAGCTCCAAGGTTAAAAAAACTTCAATGAGCCAGCAGTAAAATGCAAAAAGCAGGATTGGAAAGAGGAGGAAGAAATAGTCTCCACTCCACCAACAGATAGAGCCCCTCCACAACAAATGATGTTTTCTTCTTGAAGGCAGGGGTATAGTGCCTAGAATGTACTGGCTAGTGTGCCGAAGGCGCCGGCGCGCGTGGTCACTGTGGTGATGCCTTCCCCCCAGCCGTCGCATGATGGTGCTGCCAATCCCTATGGTGTAAAGCCCCTGAACTAAGGTGCAGCCACACGCGTTCGTGGCATAGACCTGCGTTAGTAGTACAGGCACACTACGCTTTTCGCCACGAAACTGTCTTTCTCTTTGCATTGACAGCCCTTTGTCTAAATGCTTAATGGCGGGAGACAAACTTACTGGCCCAGCCCTATCTGAAACAAATTCTGAACCGACGAGGCTGACAAAACCTTGAGCACCTACGACCACCGGGCTAGCTGGCTGGTTTTTATTATTTTGTCTATCATTAATATATCCAATTTAATTTGAAGCATCCAACGAAAGACACCACTCGAAACAAACACTGAAAGTTTGTTTACACATTGATCACAGTAAGTAATTGTGGATGAATGTGCCTCATGGCAATTTGGATTGCGATTCTCAGTCGCGGGTGTAGCGTACACATACGAGTGAACTCAATCAACTGTATCCTGGCAACCATTCTTAATGGCCAGAAAAAAAAATCCAGATTGGGTTTATCGCAGTAGTCATTCCACAAGTGATGCCGGTTAGAAAAGTGGGTTATTTTTTTTTCTTTTACTCAGACATTACACCAGCTTTGCGTTTTGTTCGCTTTCTTGTTAAGCTCCGAGGGATCTCAATGCTGCAGTCCAGTGATGAAGATATCAACACGGGTCCCATATCTTGGATGGGGTATATAGACGTTTTTGTCAATATAACACTGTGCTTGCCAATTCGAAATGTTGATATATCAGTCAGTAGATGTTAAATGGGGTCGCATATATATATGCAAAAGGAAAGCAAGTACACCTTTGCTCTTTCCCAATATGATCGTATGTGGTAACCAAGAATTCAGAATAAGACTCAATATTCATGCATTTTATTCAGAAGGCCACAACTCGCTTTACATAGAAATAGTTCTTATGTGGCAACCTCAACTTGCATTTCTTGCATTTCCTTTTGTAAGAAAAGAAGCAGGAATGAAAAGAAAATGGGGATCGTATATACGGCAAATTTTCATATACAGTGTCCATAATATAGCAAAAAAAAAGAAAAAAAGCTGTCCAAGAAGCCAAAGTAATGATAATAAACGGTCACTCTCGGGCGAGTTCGTTGACGACGCCATCCACCATAATTTTGAAAGTTCTCTTGATGTAAATCTCCTAAAAGTGCTTCTCGCAGAAAACACACGAGTCAACTTGTGGTCCCCCCCCTTTTGATTAGACGCTCCCATTCTGCAAGCCGCGCAGGGTCCGACGGTGCACCATAGCATTTCTTGACTCGAATCACTTTTTTCATCCCGCTCAGCACAGATTCCGCAAAGGTTTCTCGTGTGAGACACAGCTGGCCATCCTCCTGCATGATGTTCCCACTAACCTTGACACTAACATGCAAACTGACATAATTTTTCTGGATTTCTCCAAGGCCTTCGATGAAGTCGCTCATCAGTGTCTAATATTGAAACTTACAAGACCTAATTTACATCTTGATGTTTTGAATTGGATTATAGAATTTCTTAGTAACCGCTCCCAATCTGTCATTATATATAGTCACCTGTCTAGCCCTGTACCAGTAACATCGGGTGTCCCTCAAGGATCTGTTCATGGCCCTTTATTTTTTTAAATATATATTAATGACTTACCTTCACATTTGGCTTCTAACAAGCGAATGTTCGCCAATGATTGTGCTATTTATCACAGTATACATAGTACCCTCAATCAAACAGCCCTGCAGAAAGACCTCGCCAACATACTAACAGTGTTTGACAATTAGTTAATGGCACTTAATGCTAAAAAATGTAAAGTTATGTCAGTCACTCGTAGTAGTAATCCCCTGGTAATTCTTTATCAAATCAGAAGCATGCCTCTCGAACTAGTCGATTCATATGACTACCTAGGTGTCACTGTGTGCAATTATCTGTCCTGGCATAAACATATTTCTAACATTATATCCTCTGCTAATAAGGCACTAGGCTTTTTAGAGCGTAATCTCCGTCAGGCTCCACAGAACGTAAAATTGCTTGCATACATATCCTTTGTTCAAGCAAAACTGGAATATGCATCTGCCATCTGGAGCCCACATCAAGCATGTCTTATCAACTCGCTTGAATCTGTTCAGAACCGCGCTAGGTTCATTCACTCACAATATTCATATGTCAGTATTTCTGCTCTCAGAATCCGGATTAACACTACTATCTAATCGCCGATGCATTGCTAGTCTTGAGCTCTATCACAAGTTCTCTTTCAGCACCCTTCATCATGCACCATACATCATTCCTGCAGCACGCATCTCTTACCGTACCAGTCATCTGCAGCAAGTTGAATGCCCGCATGACCGAACCGCTCATTTTTCTGCCTCGTTCATTCCTCGAACAGCTAAAGAGTTGAACGGCCTTCCTGCTGACATTGTTGACATTGCTTGCCCATCTTTGTTCCAACAGTGTGTGATTGGTCACTTTATGATGCATACATAATGTGGAACTGATGCAAAACCCACCCCTTGTGTAATGCCCCCTCCGGGGGTCTTTTAAGGACAACAAACTTAACTGAACATACATGTCTTGTCCGGGTTTGACCAGTAGCCACTCCGACACAGGAGCACGAAATGTGTCTTCTCCCTGCTCTGATGCTTCGCATTTAACATCATTAGTCGGTGCTACTTCCACTCACATGGCCTCAGATTACAGCACAGAAAACCAAAGAATACTGCACACTTTAACGAAATGCTTTGCACAGGGCGAAGTAACTGATGCAACTGCAGCATGTCACGAGCCGCTGACACCTTAACAAACCGCAGCGTCCCTGGCAGTCAGAGTTGGAAGGCAGTGCTAGTCTGGCCACCTCCTCACTTTGGGAGAGCCCTCCGGTTGCCACACTAGCAACTATATTCTAGGCACTATAGCAGGAGGTTGCTACGTGTGCATATGCAAATATTTACTTGGATACCGCACCACAGAACTATTCAAGATTTACTGCATTGTAGTACTGTGCTTCTGGTGTTACAGTAAAAAAAGAATAACACAGCTGGAGAGTTATGACTAGGTGACATCACAGTCTGCAGCTGATATAGTAACCAGCACCGAGCTAAAAAAGAACTCGAACAAAGCTAATGGTAACAAACAAAAGGCAGAATAGGAAAGGGAAAGAAGCTATGTTTCTCTGCTTCACCACCACAGAACGCTGCTTCCGCAAATGAAGGTATGAACTGTCTTGTTCTCGAAAGATTGCCCACAACCATCTGTGAATGCTTTCTCCAACCAATACCAGGGAAAGTGCGCAAGGCTTACTGAATGTAATATTGCACAAGCTATGGCGTCACTGCTTCACATTAGGTGCGAACGTGTAACTTTTTTATCATAGTGGCAAGATGCCTGTGCATCAGTGTCCGATTGTATCGCACTATTGTCAGCACAAGTTGAGGAATTTGATGGCAAACGTTTGTCAGAGGGAATCTGTCAGAAGGAATGTATGCCAGCGAATCATTTGTGAATTTCCCTCCCCTTCCTTTTAGCTGTTTACGTCCTCATATTTGCCTTGCCCAGGCACTGGTGTTATGAACCCCATCACTGGTGTTTGTGAGATACAAGGGACACCTATCTGTAAAAGAATTACTGGTTTCACCTGCTGCACGGCACCTCCTAAGCTGTGCACGAAGAGGTTCTATGGACGTCAGAGGGTGCCAGCTGTGCCCTTTCCAATCCAACGCCAAAGTTTTGCGCATGCCGAACAATGTTGAATTTAGCATGTGTTTGTGCTGCGAGCTGCTACCTTTGTTTCTAAGCTTTCCAATCTCGGCTGTACACACTTTTGGTGAGCGACTGTGGAGTGTTCATTGTTTCCAAGCCACTGGGTCGCCTCTTTGCACTTGTGTGACTTGCAAAGGCCTTTTGTAAGTATCTAAAGCTGCAAGGTTTGCATAAGATCTTGCATTCTTGATGTCACTAACTATAAGTCGCACCATTGCAATATTGTGCATGTCTTTGAGTCATTGTCCCCAGATAACAGATTTACAGTAGTTGCAGAGACTGCTTGACCTTGATACCAACAGCTGACAGCTGCTGCTCTTTACATGCTACTGTAGCTTGCGCACTTGTACAAAAAGTTGTATATGGATGCTGGTGTTTATGATTGTCATATTTGTGCCAGTCACTTTCGTGTGCTGTAATGTACAGGTCCGCTTGCCTGGACAAATGGGACGACTGTCCAGCGAGTCGTCATATTGGCGTCCCGATAAAGTAAACCTTCCATAAGTTCGAAATGTGCCTGCATATTTGATGGTTGGCATTTCTTTACTGGAGTTTATCCTTCAGTGTTCCCTCTTTTATTTAGTGTTCAGTCTTTCCATATTCCTAGCCCTTAACTTGTTCAACAGAGATTAAATGTGAACTGGTAGGAACACAATTCTAGTGGCTCTTTTCTTTCTTTTTTAGAACACTGGAATGGCACAATATGTTGGAGTGGATTGCACACAAAAGTGTGCACCCAATCTGTATCGTGCGCATGCCTGTTTGTAATTGCCAGTGTATGCACTTGCATATACCGGCGACTGGCAAGCTTTACTAAGAAGCCAAGGGTTTGACGAAAGCTCGTCTTGTTGGATTATTCATAGTCAAAGGTAAACTGGACGGCGACCACAAACACCAAAATACAAGTGGTTTAGACTCCCAAGACAAGGTGCCAACCACAAGCAACAAAAATAGATGTTTTGGCTCATACATTGAGAGCCCAAACACCTTGTATTTTTGTTGTTAGCGGTATGCATCTGTATTACCTTTGACCAAGCAGTACTGAAGGGTGCCTATCTGTTGAAACTCTGTCTCATTCTGCACTTCAACAATAATGGATCACCCCGGCTAGCCCAGTCCTGCAGTTTGCTAAGCAGGCCATGTTTCTGTGCTCGTGCAGTGAAGGCAGACGAGCGACACCTGGTCTTCAGAAGCACCACCACCATCACCACCACTACCACAACCACCTTTCGGCTCCCGTCCGCAAGTTCAGGTCGCGGTCTGCGTCGACGAGCATCTCCGAGGGCAGCACGGAGCAGAAGTTGGCGACCGTCTCCGAACAGTTGGAGCAGACCAGGCTAGAACCTTCTTTGCCTGTGCCTGCCTGCCCTCCCACTGTCGGGTAAAGCACACACGCCTGCCCTTTGCACTTTCTGTGTGTTGGGTGCCTCCTGCAAGGTTCACATTTGGGAGGCTTGGTGCCGATCCATTTTGTTAATGGGTTCCTGAATTGTAAATTGAAAAACCTTGAAAACACTTGAATTTGAAAACACCTTTTTCAAGGCCCTTAAGTTTTTCTAAAATGCTTGAAAGTCCTTCAGTTTAATTGCTGGCTGAGTTTAGCAGACTGTGTTTGAGCATCGGGCAACTGGGTAATCCTAATCCAAGCCGATCTGACCTGTTTCACTTCTGTTGCTGACGAGAGCTTCTTTTTCGTATTTGAGCGTAGTGCACATGCATGAGTTGTGAGAGGGACATCTGGGGACTTTTGTTAGGGACTCTTGCTTCCAGTGTGTGTCTGCCTAGATACTACGAAGGAGGGTGCACTTTGCTGGACTCCCCATGTGAGTGGCGCTTATACTTCCGTCTAAACGGGATCATAATTGGCGATACAGAGTCTGTAATGGCAATGCGGCAGTTGTTTATCGTCAATGGATGGTCTGGGCCACCGTGGCTTACGTAGAATAAGGTTTGCCACTTCACGGTGCATCTTTGACACTCTCCCTCTGCCGCATTCGTTCGCAAAGGGAAGCAGTATGTGCCACGTGGGCACGCTCTCGGTATGCGCCAGTCAACCATGAGCAAGAGAAGGCTTTAGGTCGGGCCCAACTCCGACGCTGCGTATTCAAATACATGTAAAATGCAAAAACGCTTTTCCGAGATGACCCCTAGACTGATTTTAATGAAATTTGTTGCGTTTGAGAGAAGAAGTTAAATTCTAGTGACTGTTGGAAGCGGAATTTCGATCTAGGGCCCGAATTTTGTGAAATGTTCTTCAAAAATTCAAAAGTTCGAAAGAAATAAACACGAAGTTTATAAATAATAGCTCTGCATCAAGAAAACATATCGTGGTTCTGTAAACGGCATTCATTAGATCATTTAAAGTGGACAAATTCGATATGTCACTTTATATCTTAGGTGAATTTGTTACGTTGGTTACAAGGGTTCTGCAAAAGTTGTATTTCCATATTACTATAATTTTTTATATTCATGTGTAGCATATCAGTTTTGTCCACTTTAGATGTAGTATCGGATGCAATTCATAGAATTGCAATATCATTTTTCCTTGCTGAGTTAGAGTTATAAGCTTGATGGTTTTGTTTTCTGAAAATTCTTGATTTTTGCCCATTTTTAATAAAAATTTGACAATCTAAATCGAAAATTCAAAACCAACAGCCACTAGATATCAAGTTTTGTTTTAAATGCAACAAACCTCGTCAAATTTGGTGCAGTGGCTGCCGAGAAAAACGAATTCTCCTTTTACATGTATTTAGGTAGGAGCACCCAAGCTAAAGCTAACATAAGCATAACTTGCAAATGAATATTTTACAATAAAATGAATTCGCAGTAACGTGTCATTATGCTTTGGTATGTGGCTGGTGGTATGTAGCCCTGAGGAGGCCACATGGCCTTGGCGTCGATTTGGACTTGGAAGCGCAACCGACGCTGGTGTCGCTAGAGCCAGCGCCGCAGTCGGCTCGCTCACTCATTTGTACATGTGGATGGTTGCGATTTCCAGATGGGTTCGCTTGGATTCCACGTAGATGCTGCAGACATTTGTTTTGTGTGGTTTGACAGTCTTTTGTTGCTGAAGTTAAGTCAACAGCCTGTCGGAGGAGTTGACGGGCAGGACAGCAAGCAACGAACACTCACCAGAAGACACACTGGTGATTCTGCCTTTGAGGAATGTGTAAAACATGTGACCGTCTAGGTTGTTGCAAAAATTCAAAAGGGAAAACTAAAGTACAATAAAATACGAGTAGCTGACTGGTGAATGTGCTGTCAAAAACAACAAATATATTATCTATTTCTTAAGTAAGAAAGCGTGAACACAACTGCAGGACTACTTCCAACAGCGGCGACAGAGGCTCGCTTTGGTTCCATAGCTTTCACTTCATAGCCAAGAAAAGTTGTCTGCGAGTATAGCGACATCCTCAAGTACTGTCGTCCCCAAAGTACAAACAAAAGCTATGATGTCAACACCCGGCAGATAGCTGCTCGTTGATTGGTATGCCTCGTGCCGCAACGTTCCACTCTTTCTCCGAGTGACAAAACAGCCAGAGTATCGTGCAATGGTTCCAAAGCGAACCATTGCAGAATAGTACGGCCCCAGATGTCACTCTTGCAACTTGTGCATGCGCACGATGCTCAGGCAAATATGATAAAGGCGGTCTCCACTGTTGCTGTGTGGGCTCTACAATGTGCTTGTTTGCTAAGCATGTTGCCGTGATAATTATTGTAATTGTGCATCTGGGGGCTTAAGTATGCCAAGGGAGTGCAATTCCTTTAACAATCATGGCTGCTCTATGATGCTTGTAAAACAAATGTGACCAAAGGAGATGCACCATAAGCACTTAGGTGTGCTTCTTTCTTTGTCCTCTTCTGTTGCAATGCCCTTCACTCATACTCGTTTCGCCACCAAATAGTATATGGCAGGTTTCAGCTCTGAGAGTTTCCAGTGATTAAGGATAGGGGGCAGTGATAACTTTTGCTGGCGAACTCTGCAGTGGCGGACGCCAGAAATGCAGCATGTGGGCTTAGAAAACTAGAGCAGTTACAAATTCCAACCTTTACGTGCGGGCTGCTGGTCCTTTGCAGCTCTGCGATCAAGACACCGACCGGGCCGGATCTGACGTGCTCACGGCAGGCAAGGATGGACGACACGACCGTCGACGAGCTTGCGGGATACTTCGACAACCTTGTCTACATCCCGCGAAAGATGTCAGTAATGGCCGAAATGATGTACACGTAGCACTGTTCGCCACACAATGACCCGCAGCCAGGGAACGAAACGGAGTTGACCTCCGTTCCTGTAACTTGCCCGTGTGAAGTTGTGCCGAGGCAATAAACCGTAGGCGTACGATGGCTGCAGACTTAGCAAGCCATTGTCGTCGTCCCCCTTCCCGTACCCTATATTTCGTGATTTCGTGATACAGGTTTTTTATGCGCTTGCTTCTGCTGGCCTAGAGCAAAACGTTTGTCCCTACTCTTTTGTGATAAGTGGACCCTGCTTCCCTCGCGTGCAGTTGGGCAAAGGCAAGTGCATGCTTGTCTTTGCTGCAGGTTTAGTCTTTGTAAGCTGAGGAGAGCAGTGGTTCAAGGTGTGTGCTTATTGAGCTTTTTTTTTTTTTTTTTTTTTTGCAGTTGCCAAACTGCACAAGACTTTGTTTACAAAGATCAAGTTGATAATCTTTATTGGATACAACATGCTGCAATAATAAAACGGGTGCCCAAGTGATAAGGAGGATTTCTGCTGGGGGAGAAGTGTTCAGCTGTCAATACCCAAATGTAGATCCATTCCTTGGCATGGCACAGAGTTGTGCCCCGTTTGTTCATGGCAGTCTTTAGTCTAGCAGTGAAGTTGTGGAGCCAGGTGAACGCATTTTAGAAATAATTTAGCCGAGTGAATGTCTGCAGCCGTGTGTGAAGTGTCTGTGTGAAAACTGCAGTAGGGGCCCATTGGCCGAGCCGCAAAGGGGTGTGCTGGGTGGGTGAATCGCATGCGCCAAAGAGATCCCCCTGAACCTTTCCTAGCTTTACTACAATTTTTTTAATGCCTCGTGGTGGCACCTTTGGTGTGTGGCTCGCTCTGGTGAGTGTTATGTGGAGATTGTCATACGAACGAATAAAATGTTTTCAAATTCTTTTTCCTGCTGCTGTGCGACTCCTTTCCCTTTAACTTGGATAGCACATGTTGTGTTGGCGTGCACACACCAACCAGTGTGACGCACATAGCTTTCGGCGACAGGGTCGTTGTATAGCCTTAAAACACTGCTCCATGCCGACTGGCAGCCCCGTTTGTGATAACATGTGACTGGTCACCTCCCCTTTCGGGGACTTAATGTCTGCCTTTTTGCATTTTGAACAGGTTTTGTAAAAGGTGCTGTAATTATTTGTGCTGCTCTCAAGGAATTGAGGAAGCATATTGTAATAATGGAGTCAACACCTACCTAAAGCATGCTAGAAAAAAGTTTCAGTACTAGGCCTATACTACCTTTATAAATGAACATTGGCAACAAGGTACTATTCCAAGGGAGTGGAAGCACGCTCAAATAGTCTTAATTCCCAAGCCTGGCAAGAAATTAGCAATTACTAACCTTCGACCAATCTCCCTAACTTCGTGTCTGGGGAAACTATTTGAAAGAATAGTAAACTCTAGATTACAAAACTACTTGGAGGACAATGAAATCATTCCAGACACTATGTTTGGATTCAGACCCAAGCTCTCAATTCAAGACATCCTCCTACAGTTGAAGGAAGAAGTCCTGACAAATATACCAAAATCAAGCGAACACGTTGTCATGGCCGTCGACATAAAAGGAGCTTTTGATAACGTAAGCCACCAAGGAATACTCGATGGCCTGGCTGAAACAAACTGCGGAGAGCGGATATACAACTATGTTCGCAGCTTTTTAAACCAACGAACCGCTGAGATTAAATTTGGCGCAGTAGAAATCAAGACTTTCAAGGCACCCAACAAAGGTACTCCCCAGGGCGCAGTGATCTCGCCAACGCTATTTAACGTGGCGATGATAGGCCTTGCAAGAAAACTACAAGCCATCCCGGGTATCCAGCACGCCCTATACGCGGATGACATTACAGTCTGGTGTGTCACCGGGTCGCTACGTGAAAAAGAAGAACGATTACAAGCAGCTGCCTGTGAAATCGAGACGTACGTGCGAGCCAGAGGGCTGCAATGCCCGTCAGAGAAATCCGAGATTATACGAGTCTGGAGAGGGAAAGGGAATCATAACATCCCGACGGACCCTGCCCTTAAACTGGAAATCAGACTTGGCAATAATGCAATACCTGAGAAGACCACAATCTGGGTACTAGGCATGTGGCTACAATCAAATCAACACTGCCAACACGGGCTTAACCTCATCAAGATTGCAACACAACAAGTCGCGAGAATGATAAAGCGGGTAGCCACGAAAAGGACGGGGATGAAGGAATCAGACACCCTTCGCCTAATCAGAAGTCTGGTGGTTAGCCGCTTCATTTACAGCTTGCCGTATTACCAGCTAACGAAAACAGAGAGGGATGCGATCAATTCGTGCTTAAGGAAAGCCTACAAGATCGCCCTACAAATTCCGCAGTGCGCCCCAACCGAAAAACTCATGTCTCTAGGGATTCATAATACATTCGAGGATCTGGCAGAAGGTCAACTGATACCTCAAAGAAACAGACTCGCACAAACGACCACGGGTAGGAAACTCCTTGGTAGACTCGGGTATCACGAGCTCCTTGAAAAACACAACCAAACTAAGCCAATCCCCACAATAATCAGAAACTGCATCAAAGTGCCGCCAATACCCAGAAATATGGACCCAACTCTACATGCAGGCAGAAGAGAAGCCAGAGCTGCATACATTGAAAAAACGCATGGCGACAAACCAAACTCCCGCTTCGTGGACGCGGCAAGATACCCAGGCAGGCAGAAAAGAACGGTAGCTGCTGTCACTGACTACATGGACAGAGAAATCATTAGCGCCTCCACTCACAACACCACTATCGTGGAAGCAGAAGAAATCGCAATAGCCCTTGCTATCAAAGTGACGGAACCAAACAAACAACAAATAACCATCCTATCAGACTCTCAAGCGGCATGCAGAAGCTACCTCAGGGGACGAGTATGCACCGCAGCCTATAGGATTATAGGAGATATAAAACCCCGAGCCAGATTTCACCTTATATGGGTACCCAGTCATGAGGGAATCAAGGGAAACGAAGAGGCTGACAGAGTAGCTTGTGCGCATGCTACACACCACGGGTGCTCACAGGACGCCTCTGAAGAGCTGATCCCGATTGACCAGAACTACTCTGCAATTTTAAACTACCACAGAGAAAATAGAATGAAGCTACCACCCCCAGATAAGAACCTCAGTAAGGAAGAACAGGTTATATGGACAAAGCTACAAACGTATACATATAACAACCTGCACATTCTCCATAAAATTCACCCTGAAAGATATGCGGACACATGCCCATGGTGCGGAGCTACGCCAACCTTAGACCACATCTCATAGGCATGCACGGCATATACACAAAAGACAAACACAGAAATTACGGATCATACACACTGGGAGGCTGCGCTGTCCAGCTCACAGGAAGAGGTCCAAAGGGCCATCATCCGACAAGCAAGACGGCGTGCGGAAGCCAGTGGGGCCCTTGTCTAGGGGCTCCAACCATTGAGCGTTTTATTTTTCAATAAAGTTGTTCAGTCAGTCAGTCAGTACTCCCAACATCCCACTTACACAATATGGCGTAATTACCGTCATAAAGTTGACTTTGTGGCTTCTGGGTCCCTTCATTGTGCCTCATTAAAAATTTTATTCACACCTGAATGCAACAAAAACCTGTATGACAGACAATTCCATGTATCCTGGCTGAATTAGCTTTCATGTGTATAGCGAATGGTTCTATAGCAAACACTAGGACAATATTGCCTGTACAAAGGAATTTAGGCATCTATGACAGGGGATTTGTCACTTTACAATGAATGCACGTAATGCATTCACATTATAGCAAAAGCAGAGGTCGTGACATTCTATGACATTTTTGCAAATGGCTTTGCGTTGCCTGTTCATCTCCCTCCTGTTTTATAGGTACAGCCACAGGTTAAGTGAAGCCAGTGTCCATCATGATGTTCGCTTCTCTCCAGCACGCAGGTTGGCGAAAAAGGGCCCAAGAGTGAATGCAAAATCAGATTGCACTAGCACGTCAGATCTTCCAAAAACTTGGCTGGCACTTTTTGGGTGAATAGCACGGTGACTGCAACACGTAAACTGCAATATGTGCCACGAGGGAGTTGACTAGCAAAATTTCCTTAAAGAGTTGTGCAATTCATTCCTCATGCAAGTAATGTCTGCCTCTTCAAGTGATCCAGCTCATAGGCCAGAATAGCTGGTGTCTAAAATATAACGGCCATGACATGTTTCTGGTCTCGCAATCTCTTCAGGTGCATGCAGTCCGCAAAAGCATAGCCTTCAAGATCAGTTTGTTACTTAGAGGCACCTATCGCCGAGGCTTGGATTGGGACGCCACCCATTGTAGAACAGTAGACCCTCGCTAACTTGAACTCAGATATCCCAAAACATCAGTGAAGCCGAACCCATCAGTTCTACACCTCTCTCGGAAAAGTTTTTGCACCAGACTCTGGAAATCTTGAAATCTCGAATTCAGAAATGCCAGAAAAAAGGCAGCATCGCTCGCACTCGCTTTTCACACAACGGCAGTGACAAGCTAAGCAGCTTATATTTCCGCTTCTTGTGCAAGACGCTATCAGCGTATTAATCGTGACCTTGGGTGTGATGATTGGCACTTTTGAGCATGCCTGATCAGCCTGTATGCTGTGCCAAGAGAACCCGCATGCGAGCTCACAGCGTTTCAGCAAGATCACGGCATGACAAGGACAATCTCTGCATGCTCTTGCAGACGAGACATAAGTGCCGCATCACTTTTGGGCTTCACTTGCGTGAAAATTGCACTCTTCCGTAGTTTCGGTTTTTGAAGTTAAACTGTCCGGAATTCATTACGATGCAGAAAGTAGCTGCGCCGGCATTTCGTGTGCCTGAAAATGGTTATGCTGGGACGGTTGGCTTCGAATATTGCATTAGGATCAATCATCTTGGCTGTATGCCAAACATGCCATCTGGGCACAGTGCTAGCAATGTAGTAGCAGACTTATTCGGTGCAGATGCATGCAAAAGTAACGAAGAATATTACTGGCAGTATTTTGAAAAGGCTACACGTCTGCGTGCAACCTGAGGGCTTCTTTTATCGTGAAATCTCTTATCTAGAAATTCGATCCAGTTTTTACAGCTTCCTAGTTAATGAGGGTTTACTGTATCTCTATTTTGAGATTTTTAAAAATTCTGTTATGCGGTATATGTCTGAATTGTCTTGCTCCTTAGGCCACAAATGTCCTGCAGTATTGTGAAGTAACTAAATAATAAGGGCACAAAATGAAGAACGCAGAGCAGCCACCCAATTTTCAACATCCAGGGTTTTTGCAGAAACCAGTCTCGAAAGCCGGACATGGAGCATTTCCCTCCTGATGCAACTTGCAGCAGAACATAACGATTTGCTCCAAGACCAGAACAGGTTGGGACAAGAAAACAGGCAGCGATTATATGTGATTTAAGTATCTTTATAGTATAGTTAAAAAACCATACATTGCACACAGCATGTACCTGAATGCCATGCACGGGAACAACATCCGTGGCTCTGGTTCAACATTGTCAAGGGCGACGCTATCACAGCCACTGACATTGTGCCACCCAGGACGACTTGAATAAACAGAGGTTTGAATAAGAAGGATTTAATAAGCAATGCAACATAACATTCAGAGACAAAATGCTACATCACATCATTAGGTCACATCTTATTTCAAGCACACTGACTGCCGGGAACATCTAATACTTGAAACATGAATGGCAGCTGACAGATAAAGCCACAAGCAAAGTTTGTGGCATGGCACTGTTTTCAAGGAGCCATAATGGCTAGAGCAAAACATACCGTCGGCAATCACAGCACTGAGGCTGACTCATATCTTCATGCAATGAATCTGTGCAAGTAAAACAAACAGATCAACAGAGAGAATAAATACTACACACCACTCCCCTCGTCAGCCGCACAGGGCGACAAATTGATTGCTACAGTTTTATGCATGTATTAAAATTTTGTCCACAAGTTAAACCAGTTTATTCAGACACTACAACTCATCTGCGCTGCGATCTCTCGATTCATTGCAGCCACACTACATGAATTAATAATTTCATTTGTAAAGAGCTGGTGTAAATGTGATCTCATCGAATGACCACGCCTAGCTACAGAACGACCGATCCAAGAAGACACGATAGTTATAAGCAGTGCTCACACTAGCCTCGCGAAGAATTCAGTTCTTGTCTTTTTACCCACTGAAGCCCCTCAACAACTAAACATACAATGTCTCGCGACGCCACAGCATGCCTATTGATACATAGAAAAAAAAAAAAAGTGGGTGCGCATTACACATGGGTAACTGCCAATTGTGACACGCCAAGTGTGAAGAGAAAGGCATAACACCCTAATCACTCTCTTTCTTCATAGGCTCTTTGGCAGGCAACATTTGTAGCCCTTCACCATTTTGCTCACAGTCGACAGCTTTAAACATGAGGTTTCAGCCAAGCCATAATAGATATTTAGCAAAATATATGTGTAAATAAAAACAGCATCAAATATGATACACATGCCATTAGAGGGGAATGACAAAGAAACGGCTCATCGATAAGTGCCGAAGCAGCGACAGTTTGCGGCTAAAAATCGAGCACGGCCGGATTCCGCCAAATCCTGGCATGAAGGGTCTGGACGCAAGGTGGACTCTGGTGTACAGGCCTGCCAATGGTCTTCTTACATGTCCGGAATCGAGTGGTCCATCAGCTTCTTAAGCATGCCTCCAGATGTGCTGAAAACCGCAGAAGCAAGGGCAATGTGAATGATGCTAGAATCGCACACAGAAACAAAAACCAGAGATAGCACTAAACCATCTGCACATAAGGGCTGGAAGTGAAGCTTAAAAGCAAAAGGTTAAGCTAGAGTTCCAACTTTCAACCACTGCATCACTACTGTGACAGAGGCGAGTTGTAGACGAAATGCATATTTACACAGAAAGGCAAGCTTGATTACATAAGATGGGTAAAGAGACACACCTACGCCGCCACTCCCACACTGCCCAAAAGCATGGGGGTGTTTGACGCAACATTGTGTTCACATCTCCTGCGACGACCTTGGGAGTATGCACAATGTTATGAGCCGCACAACATTCTGAACACACGTCCGAAGATGGCTTCACCTTTGAACAATGCACGATTGGTGCGGCACAGAGCTGCATCGCGTGCCATACTGATCTTCTCTATTTGGCCATTTCCGCAGTCGTCGACTAAGCACGGTAAAAATTTGTATCCCAGTATTTCACAGCTTGCCGTGTAGCGCTGCACGAACGCATTTGTGTGACACATGTAGGCCACGCTGCCGATGGGCTTCAGAGCTTTGTACGTAATGCACATGCTCATGCAATCAGTCTTCGTCGCACACTTGCACCATGTGAAATGTATGTGGGTGCTATTCACTAGAGTTGAGGATTGGGCGACTTGGTATCGCATTCTAAAACTGGTACAGCGCAACATAGAATGGAAGAAACATGCCGAGCCGTCCAGATGAAAGAACAGTGCTCTGTTCTTTCATCTGGCCAGCTCAGCTTGTTTTTCTCAGTTTTTACATAAAACATGGGTGACTCAATGTTCGAGCCTGTCCGAGGACAGCTCCGCCTTGTAATGCATGTGGTAAACCAATGCTAGCTGCTCCAGCTCTGTGGTTACATGCTATCAGTGATGAATGAAGTAGCAAGCAAAGCTTAAAAAAAAATAAAGGCTTCTCAAGCTCGTTGCACATGGCAGCAAGCATGCAGTTTTTCAAAGGAGATACAAATTTATGTTTTCTCATGTATGGGCTGCACACACTAAATTTGGGCTACAAATTACGGGAAAAAAAAAAGTGGTCTTTACACGAGAACATACATAGGTCCTTCGTTTTTAGAGTTAATACTTTTTGAAATTCCGGAGGTAAAAATCATGTGTTCTGTTTAAAGAAGAAAACTGTGGAGAAATAGAAAGGTCTTGTTATCTGGCAGCCCAATGTATGAAATTTTGCTGGTAAGTTTTACGAATGAACAACACAAACAATGGCCTCCTTTGGGACATGAACACACTATTTAAAAATCCCCACGACCACCCTGTAATGGCAAAGAGCTGCTCACAAATCATGTAAGGAACTTACCTCTACAAATACTCACTATATGGCATAATAATTTTATTTAAAAGAAACAACATTACCAAGAAACAGAACATACAGACGGGTTTGACGATCCCCTGTTTACTTTATCTGCACTTTTTAACAGAAGAAAAATGGCACAAAATGCAGTTCACAGAGAGGGATGCTTTGCAAGACGTGTGATGCTCTTTCTTATGTCGCAAGCCCTTGTTGACACACATTATTATATGCATTGAAAGCATTTGTGTTCATCCTTGACCTGAGACATTTAGTCCTTGTCCGTATTCTTCCCGTTTTACTGGTTCCCAATATATGCTCTTGCAACAAAATTAGACATATCAGCCACCCTTCTTTGAATGTAGTGTAGTTGTGTAAACGTCCTCAACGTCACAGCTGCCATTTGCAACAGCAATGTCAGGGCTGGCGTTATTTCTCTTCCTAGCACATTACCGCCATTTATATGTATGCTACTTGCGGGAAATGCGATGCAATGCACTATTACATTCATGCACATGGCTAGTATAAAAGCAACAAGTTTTCGTTCCCTTTCAATGTTGGCAGGCATTGAAAAAAAGAAATATATTTTTTATATATGCTCATTTTCACTTGAGCGTTAAGTGCAAACGAAGCTTATGCCATATTCATATATAGTCAACTTCTGTTAATTAGACCCAGACAGGACCAACAAAATTTATCTAATTATCCAGCGATAGAAATTAAACAAGATGCAGAAAAAACGGTAAAACACATAACCAATTCATTTGGCAGTATTCGTCCAATTAAAATGTGCACCTACTTTGTGTTGAAAGTAGAAAAACAACATATAAATGACATTAAAGTTCCTAAACTAAGTAGAGACATAACATGCACCCCATTTTTTAGAAAGAAAAATAGGCAATAGATGTTGCACAATGGTGGCTGGTTGTCTAAAGTCATCCTCGCCGCAATGCACCCGCCTTATGCGGCAAAACATACATCGCAAAGGCAGTTATGGTTTCATGTCCGATTGCACCCCGCAGGCAATATTGTGCCCAATTTTCTTGGAGATGAAGTGGGGAAACTTTAGAATGAGGTAAATACCATAACCGGACATTGCGAATTATGGTTATTGCTTGAAAATCTTCCTAGGGCAGGCCGAAAATAGGTGCTTCTGATGGAATACGATGCATGTTCAATGTACTCACTGTTCTCTAAGCTCCACCAAGACAGACGCTTGCACTAAAGGGGTCACTAGTGGGGTAACCATAAGGGTTGGGCACATGCCTACTGTCTGGTCAACTTTCAATTATCTGGCGAAAGCCAATTTTAGGATAAATAAAGTTTGGGCCCATAGGAATGCATGAGTGCTGGCCAGGAACTTCAGTCAGGATCGAATTAAACGAAAAATCGAATTGACCGTCGTCGAATTAATGGAAGTCAACTGTATACTCTACTGCACACTTAATCTTCTTCATCTGATTATATCTTAACCCCTTGTTCATAAAAGATGGGCAGCATTCATTACTTTTGCAAAACCTGCATTCATTGCTATCCTCTATGAAAGGGCAAACTTCGAGGAGAGATTGGGTTTAACCTGAATTTTATAAATTTTGTTTGGGGTGAAAAAATAGGAAATTATCAGGTTTTACCTGAAAACTAAGGACCTTAAATATACGGTCTTGCATTACTGTGCAAACATCCACTAATGAGGGATAGGCAGTGGGAGGCATGGCTTGCGGAGGAGCGCTGGGAGAGCCAATGGCTCTTGTGGACTAAGCCCAGCGAGCCACTTGTGGCAGTGGGGCCCTGAAATAGGGGCCCCAACTAGCGTTCCTTCTTTTATTTATTTTCGATATAATTTTTGCTCACTCACTCATTACTGCGCTGTAATTGCCTGCTTCATAATGGGTGAATGTGTGTCGGCTTAGAAAAACTCTTTTTCTTCAAAATTTCTCTACGGTCCGTTCAAGGAGAGGTCACAATATGTGCACAGCTGTGAACTCCTCTAGGTGCACTATGCTTCTTTTATGCAGAAAAGACACCTAGTGTACAACCTATCTTGAACTGCCTCTATCACAGTTCTTCAGGAATAGTTTTCATTCTTTCAAGTAAGCTGACAGCATCCTCATTGCATGTTTTTGTTAAATGTAGAATATTGTTTTCTTATAGCAGCATCTGTCTTGGCATAGCTTACTTAGAGGACTGTAAAGATGTAGTGCATGCTCTCCCCCACCGGAAATGCCCATTTTCGACCCGCCCGAGAAAGATTTTCAAGCGGTAACTGTAGCTCACAGTGCGACCACAGTATTTATTTACCCAATAAACACGCGTGGCTTTCTTTTTTTTTTTTGCAGGAAAATTGAGCTGAACATTGCCTGAGTGGCGAAATTGAACACGTAACCAAATCCACCTTCGCAATGTTTGTATGCTTGACCGCATAACAGAAGGGTACTGCGGTGAAGCAGACATTGAGAAATGGCCACCATGGTTCAAACAGTTATTTACAACACCTTCAGTGCGCCGTAGCACTTTTGTGTAAAAGAAATAAGATCCTTCAAGATACAAATATACATATGCACAACAAAACACAGACTGACATCAGTTCATAACAGTTCAGAGAACAATAAGGATATTTAATAATCACAATAGGGAAACAAATGTTTACGAAAAGTTTAATATAACTGACAAAAACAGAAAAAGCAACCATGCTCAACTTTGACAAGGTTTACTGCAAAGAAAGTTCTGAAGCATGGATGAAAATGTTTTGGGGGAAACAGACAATTTCCTGCGGAAGCTTATTCTATTCAAATTTTTCGGAGAAAGAAAGCACTTTTGAATAACTTGATCCTGCATGCAAGCTCTCGTACCTTCAAACAATGGTCCATATAGGCAGATATGTACGTAGACTTCTTGTCTTAGCATAAAAGATCTTATAAAAGAGAGACAAGTAAATATTTCCACCTATCAAGGAGAGGCCATCCTAGTGAATTTTGGATCTCAATTGTTCTTTTAGAAAAGTCACACTGGCCTGTGACAAAATGGGCCGCTCTCACGCGTACGCACTTTCCTGACCATGGCCATTTTTCCTGGTACAAAATCGGGTGCACATTAAATTTCCACTTTGTTTAAGAGCTTTATTATCGTTTCTACATTAATTTTCTGCTTTGAATACATAGAAAGTGGGCGTGCATTTAATTCAGGGGTGTGTTAGACTCTGGCAAATACTGCCAAATTGCCCAAATACTCCAGTCTGTTTTGGCGTTTTTTCTGCATGTTTAATTCGACTTCATGGATAATTCAATCAATTTGTCGGTCCTGTCGGGGTAAAATTAATAGATGTTGACTGTATTAAATTTCGACATACATGGTATTCTATGGAAAAGAAGTTATAAAAAGTTAAATACTTTGTTATATCAAGGTTTACTGTATATTAGTGGTTATGTTATATTTATGAAAATATACACACTTAGAGGAGGACATTTTGGAGATTTGACACAGCAACATGGCACCCAGTGTCTGATTTTGATGTTAGTATTCCTCCCTCCTCATTTGCCAAGCAAGTATGGTTATCATCAGGGCAAGAGCAAAATGTAACAGAATATTACACCCACTTACTGTTTGATCATGTGATCGTAGACAAATGATGGAATCACTGTGACCGTGATGATATTCCCTGCACTCTCAATAATCTTTGTTATTTCGGGGTCCTTGACTCCCACCACGTTCTGGCCGTTCACCTGCAAGGAGCCACAAACAGTCGTTGTGTAAACTGCAAATTAATCTGGTAATCAATCACATTTTTCTTTTTTCGCATTTCACATGAATTGGCTGAAGGAACAGCAAACATGGTCTTGAGACTGAAACCTGCTTACTACTTGCAGGTGCTACACTTGGGATACATTCATGCCACCTCTTGAGCATCCATTGAGCATCCATATTCTAAGGATGCTCAATTCTTGTGTCATTGACATTTGGTTTCCCCGCATAGCACACAAGGTAATGCAGAAAGTCATGTTGTAGTTAGTGTACAGCTATTACGAGAGATGGCGCAAGCTTTCTTACACCACCTGACACCATCTGACAGCAAGAAAAGTGCTGAGGCAAAGGGAAGCTTATCTACTCTTTTTGACAAGTGGGCTACAAAAGTAAAAAGTAGTGTAATTCAGAATGCAAAACTTTCATAAATTAGAGCAACAAGGTGTGCTAATTTGCAATGCTCTCACTACTTTAGCAAACATGGGTCTTTATTTCTTCTTTATATCATCATGGATTTTGAAAAAAAAAAAATGGCAGTGTTATTGGTAATGTCCTCTGTGATGTTACCATAAAAATTTCCTAGTTATATCTCAAGAACTTCTGTATTTACAATTTTCTTCTCTGTTTGGGCTTGTCCCTAGCCTGAACGACTTGCGAAATGTGACTGAAGACTCGTTCAAAGTGCTGTGTGTTCCAAAATGAATGGTTGAGGGTGCGACATTCCTAGATTGTTATTTGCTACATATTTTTTTTCTGTTCTCATCTTTCATGAGACGACTGTACAACAGGCATCCAGATCGTGAACAGGTAGCTGAATAATTATTTCAGAAAATGTCACTCTGGGAAAGCAAGAATGTCACGCCCTGTCTGCACTTAGAAAAACATAGGGGGGTGGGGGGAAAGGAGGAATTGTAGTAGACCTAGCAGTTGCGAAGAAATCAATGGGACAAGCTGAGCAGGTGGCAAGAAAAGGAAATGGCTAAGTTGTATCTTAGATTTCACTTTATAAAAAGGCACCAAGGTTGTAGTCATTGATGTATCAAATGTGGGGCTACCAGAGTGTTTCTCCTTTAGTCCGAAGTGCTAAGACATCCTTCTCCGCTGCTCTGTGAAGAGCATCTTGGCCAGGTTGCAGACCAAATGTTGCACAATTTCCCACAAAAGCACAGCGGAACCCAGAATTGTACTTGCATACTGCCTTTCTGACGGCTGTCACTAGTGGAGCAAGGAAGCTTACCCCATGCAACAAAATGTCTCCGTAGCATTCAATGCTGCACTGTCATCTTCTTGTAGCTATGAACAAAGGACTGAACAAAGGTTTTCTGCAGCATTCTGAATTTCTTTCCCCTAGGCCACAACTAGGAAGCTGCACATCAGAAAGGCACTGGCACACATGTATGCCTTGCAAGCCAACACTTATGCAGAAGTATTTGCTGCCTAGTGTTTGCACCAGCTACCACATTTTGAGCACACAGTTTTGTACTAACATTTTCTCTTTTGAACCTCGTTAGTGCCTGGAGAGCTTACGGAATGCAGCGGAAGGTCTGTTGGATATGTCTTTTTTTAACAGAAAAACTTCCACATTAAATTTTCCGTATCACTTTTTGGGTGCGTACGAAATGAAATAAGTAAAAAAAGCGAGAATGTCCCAGCCTGCATTGTAGCTGGAGGACAGTGGCAAAATAAATAAATAAATACTTGATATCAATGTGCAATGTGATTGGTCTTGTGCCAATTGCATGAAATTAGGGGTGTGCGAATATCAAAATTTTCTAATACGAATCGAATACTTAGCATCATACATAGAACTGAATATAGAATAATGATATGCACATGCATTTATTCGCAAGTTGGTTAATTTTAACATATTGGAACATTGCAATTACATTGTCATTGGTAAAAAAGTTAAGCTAGTAAGCCATTATGCAAAAAGATTGTGTATTTGGCTCATGCTAGCTTTGGAAAAGTCAATAACTTCTGCTAGTTGTCCGTTCTCGCCAACCTGTGCCTTAATATACTGCATCAATGTCCCGTAAATTTAAAGGCATTTGACCCTGTACTAGTCGTCATTCGTCGAATTTGCTGTCAAGCAATAAGCTCAGGATTGGGGATGGAACTTGCAAAAGAGTGCGTGCACCCCTGCTGTTCGCAAACCTGCGCAACTTGTTACTGAGAGGCTGGCTTTCCAGCACACTTTATAAGTTTAGTGGCTAAGTGTGCTTTACAGGCAAAATTTCGCTAGCAGCATGAAACCATAAAATTCAGCACAATAACGCCCCAATATTCTTAGATTAGATAGAAACAAATGCTGAGAACCGTGTTTGCTTCCGCACAGCCAGCAATATATTCGACCGAATATACGAACATTTCATAATATTTATTTTTCGAATTTATTATGAATATCACAAATATTCGATAACATTTGAACATTCGGATACCCCTAACGGAATGATTAGCCGCAGGTTCAAGGAGTCTACGCACAATGTGCTTGAACATCGAGTCCGAGGCCCTGATGTGTGAAATTCTTAGCCATACGTCTTAGGAGACCGTGCAAAATGTTACTAGTATTTATTGGCACGTTGGAGGCACCGATGCGCGAACTGCTAAGCCGTGGGTCTTGGGAGTCTGCGAAAGATGTGCTTGATCGTGGAGTCAGAGCCACTGATGTGCGAAATGCTTAGCCGAGGGTTTGAGTATTGCTTGTGCGAAGTGCACGGTCGCAGATTCCGAAGCACTGAGGCTCTAAAGGTTTAGCCATGTGTGACGTCTGCATCACCAATGCTCGGAATGCTTAGCCACAGGTCTGCAACCTCCAGAAATGAAGGAATAGACTGCACTTCTGCGACGTCCGCGTCACGCCCATTTCGGCACTGGTCAGGATTATGCTGGTCGAGAACTCGCAAGGTGTAAACAAAAAGAGCAGATGACACCCTCACAGAGTGAGCGCGGCCAACCAGTCTTCGGAACAACTTACAATAATTTCATTTTTGTGCGCTTGTTTCCAAGTGGAGGAGATAGCTGAAGTGGCAAACTCATTTCATGTTGCTCTAGATATGAGAACATATTCTACATTTGATTCGATATTTGGTGGTGGTTTTTCTTGTATATTCATATTCGATTAGAAAGCTTCACTATTCAAACAACCCTATTCTTTTTTCATACACATGCGAAAGACACAGCACAAGTGTATCCTGCGTTTTTATCTTTTTTTTTCTTACATGTGTACGTGTTTAAGCCTGTAAAAATTCATCAAAGAGAAAGCCCTGCTTTCCAGTATTCTGTGTGGAAAAAGAGACCCGCCATTTCAATAAACCACAGCTTACTCCCAACATACGAGGCAAAACCCACCTCAAGTAGTTGGTGGTCAACTAGAAGGCCGTTCCGTGTTGCCGACGAGTCCTTGACGAGGGAGATGATGCGGCCATCTCGGAATGCAAATCCAACATGGCCCGTGCTTGACTTGTGCATTGTCACTGTGCGCTCAAATGGCCTGCGGAATTCGGATGAAAAAAGAAAAAAAAAAGTGGTTAATGGGAAGTGGTTAAACATTCCCATTGGCTGCTGGAACTCAAGCCACAAAGGGCCTGCAATTTACACCTGCTTAAAGTGCAGAAATTTGTAAACTCCTTTTTATTTCTGCAAACAGGTTCACAACAAATCTCAAAGTCGCAGTCTCCGCATGCGTGCTCTAATAGCGCACGCGTGCGAGGCGGCCCGGCTCAGTGGAGCCCTGGACTAGGGGCCCATCCATGGCTGAAGAGGACCCAAGCTTCAAGAATGAAGACTTCGGCCTCGACCCGCTAAAACCTTAACAGACTCAATAAAGTTTTCCATTCCATTCCATTCAAAGTTGCAACATCAACAGAACTCTGCACAAAGCTAAGACTGACTGAAGCTTGAGTTGCATTGGATTGGTATAGTCTAATGTCTATGCAACACACAGGCTATGAGAGGTGCCACCTGGATTACCATATTTACTCAATTCTAATGATAACATGGATTAGAATCAAATGAAAAAGGAGAACTGCAATAGTGAGACACACGGTCATTGGCACTAAAAATTCCTCTAGTCCAAACCAATTTACATATCGGCCAAAATGTAGGAGCTGCAGTTGCTACGACACTGTGGCCACTCTATAAGTTAATTAGGTTGTATAATGGTCTGTGTGGCATTTTTAGAGGAGCCCTGAAACACTTGTCTAAATAATCGTAGAATATCATTATCAAAATCATGTCACTTAACAAATATCTTGACACATACATTTTTCAAATCCTTCAAGCACAAGCAAAGTGGAAGGTTAGTTATTGGACGTATCAGTGGCTTTGTTTTTAATTTCCACTAGCGTGCTGGAAGCTACACAGGGGAGACAGCAAGGGAGCACAAGTGCGAAAGGCCCTCTGGCCTCAACCTGAAGGTTGAACATGAGACGGTCACGAGCAGCAGATGGAGCAAAAGCCATACCAACGCGTAAATGTTGTGTTTAGACCAGATAAAATCATCTTTCTGCTTTTTTTTTTTTTTGAGATGACAGATTGTATATTTTTCATTTATTTCACCCAAGTGAGCAATAATTGTATTACCGAGACTGTTCTAGTGATTACAAAATCATAAAAGGGTACAGCTGTTTGCGATGATGCTGCACAAAGACATTGTGGAAGCGAGAGCAAGTGATTTTTTACTGCTTCTGATATGGGTTTGCAAATTCTATGCTGCCTGCAGTGCAATAACATTTGGCTCATGTTTACAGGAACGTCATTAACAGATCGGCAACATTCTTCTACATTCAAAAAGTGTTTCAGGGCCCCTTAAGAAATGAGGTGTCTTCCAAAGATGACATGGTCTGGGTTGTTGATAACCATCACGAGGCTGCAAAAAGTGACGCATGATGCCTGGGCGATGCAAAAGATGCAAAAAATTTAAATAAGTTCTGGGATTTTATGCACCAGAACCACGATCTGCACAAACTAGTAGAGGACTCCAGAATAATTGCGACTACCTGGAGTTTTTTAACACCCAAAGCATTACACACAAGTGCTTTCCCATTACACGCACATTGGAATGCGATTGCCATGGCTGGGAATTAAGCTTGCAACTTTGCATTCAGGACGAGAATGCCACAGCCATTAACTTACCATGCGCTGGTCTAAGCAAAGCAAAATACCATAAATTAAATTAATTACATGGCATTAAAATTATACCAAAAGGCATACACTTCTACAATGCCCCTCCATTTAGAAGGGCTTTGGAGTATGCACGAAATGTATTGAGGATGGCCAGTGCTCAGTAAATCTGCACCTAGAAGTATTCTTACGAGCAACGCTACCAAGAACACAAGTTAGCTCTCACCACCTTTGAGGCTAGACAATTCCCTGCATGATGAAGGAAATCTTGTTAGCACCACCCCCCCCCCCCCCCAACCAGAAACCATTCTCCATTTCATTGTTACCATTATAGGTGTTTTTCCAATTATTCCATCACTTCTGCAGTACGTTGCACATTCACAATGATTTTAATGCTGTGAATGCTTTGTACATCGCTCAAATAAAAACAGTGGTCAATAACAGCACAGTAAGGTTTAGCCTACTTCTCGGGCTTTTAGTTCAGGTTTTCATTAATGCATCTTCTATGTAGGACAGCTAATTGACTATGCTAAGAAATTATAGCAGAACACTTGATATAATATGAAGTCTCGTTCCAGATATCAGCATGTCAAATTTAAATCTTGTATTTGGGCAGCAAAGTTCACCTGTGTTTAAGCATTTTTCTTTAAGTATAGCACATTTAAAATAAATCTGCTTTTCTTTCTTTTGTGTTTATAAATGTTGATGAATGAAAAATCTTACAACTCATGGACCCAATTAGCCTCTATATTACGTTCAGGCTTCCATGCAACAGTTTGTGGTGATCAGTAGAAAATGCTTGCACTTGGTGCAGGTTAACCAGCGAGGGATGTGGCTGCCTGCAAGGCTCACCTGTCCCGGACAGCCATGACGATGCGCTCTGCGCTGGCCTTGACGATGAGTGTGTGCACCTTGTCGACCGAATAACCAGCAACAACTTCATCGTTAATGGTCAGCAGCTGATCGCCGAAGCGAAGACCTGCCAGGGCTGCTGGGCTGTTGGCTTGGACGAGCACAACAAAGATGCCCTATAAGAAAAACGGGCACACCGCACTAAGTTCATGAGAAAACATGAGCGCCACACATGCTCCTTCCATAGCGACAGCAAAAATGCTACCATGAACCGGGCGTGAAACATGGGCGAGTTGGTAACACACGGCAAACAGGCAAAAGCTGCATGTTTGCTTTATCGCGTGTAAAGTTTACAATATCATTAACTCTTACAGTGCCAACCCCAAGATAACTCGGAGATTGACCGTTGCAAAAGCCCTGCTACTCCCGAGTATGTGAACAGCATAGACTGCTTATAATGTAAGTTGCCAGAGTGATAAGCGATACTGCACTATAATCAACATTATTTAAAGGTTGTGCACATGCAAAACATGTAGACCAAGCAGCCACATGTGTCTGGAAGTTGAAGCATATGAGTGGACATATGCCCGCACTTTTGTTAGTCAGGTGGTTCTTCCGTTTTCCAATTGCCGTACAGTCACTGTGAAGCACTTTGCTGGGTCTGCACTAAACCACAACTTTTAACGCAATAGTGTTAAAGGTCCCGTGTCGCAGAATATCTGGCGTTGGTGTCCGATGTCCCACATCTGGCGTCCAGCATCACATCGGCAAAAAGAATTTCGAACCACGCATACCCAACCACACAGGCCCTCCATGCGGCGCAAGGAAATTACTGAACTAATTTAATTTCTCAAGGAAATTACTGAACTAATTGAATTTCTCAAGGTAAAATATGCAGAGAAATTGTAAAGTGCGATTCACACATAACCTACAGACATGATAGCGTTAGATTGTAATTTGAATATACGAGAAAACATAATTCTTTTACACGGAGGCTCAAACACAGACCCCTTTTAACACGGTAGCGTTTTCCAGCTGCCGTTCAGGTCTGTCTTAGTATGAGTGGTGTGGCCCCCTCAGTTCCCTGCACACCATCAAAAAAGAACTACAAAGCTTGCCTTCATGCATAGCATTCGCCGCCAGCGTTTCCCTGTGAACATTACAGTTACATAAGCAGCAGTTGCTGGGAAGCATGAGAAGCACTCAGGGTTCTTTGAATGCTACCGTGCTCCACTCTTAAAGGTGAAGCGCTTAAGCATGCCCAAAATTTTTGCCACTGAATCCGGATTAGACAACACTGCCTTGATAAATGTTCGTACCCGTGGACAAATACATGTTTATCTGGCATGATATCATGCACACAGGCTGCCTCGATGGCAACAAGTGTGAAGCAGGGTTCACGGGCAATCAGTTGGCAACCACTGCAGATGCATATAGCAAAACATGGTATGTGCTCATGCTGGTAGGAAAGGTGAAAGCTCACGTGCACCAAGTTCCGAACCGATGAATTGGAGAAACAGTGTAAACTGACTGTGTCGTGGACTCAAGGTCGCATGTGTGACATCTGCACGTGTTCACGATAGGCGAACGTGAAACACACTCATGGCCTCGACTGATCTCTCCGTCGAAATACGCCGTAGTTTACAAAGTAAACCATAGCGCTTCGCTTACTTTGTACTGCTGTTGTGAAGATATCATTGATATGGCATGAAAGCATATCATTCGTCGCCGATTCCCAAATTCATTAAAAAGAATAGTTTTTTCATTCAGATTTGTTTTTTAGATTGCCAATAATTCGAAAAATTCTGTGGCCCCTTTCCATGTAAGAAAAATCGATCGGCGACTGTACTTATTTGCATAAAAGGTCGAATTTCAGTACAACGAAATTTCGATGTAACAAAGCAAATTCATGATTTTACTGACTTCTTTATATCGAGGTTTAACTGTACTTTCAGACATAAACACTACTAGAAAACTGAAACAGCAACTGAAGAATTTAGAAGTGACTTGGCAAAAAGACTGCAACATTTGCTTGCAATAACCGAAGCTGGTCACCTGGAGGCAACGACTGTCCCCTTTAGCAATGGTCTGATGGCATAACAAACAGAAAATAAACACCTACAATATGTCAACAATTTGCAAGTGCAGTGATCCCTAAAATGACAATCATGGTCTATGACAAGCCTGTTCAGAAGAGATCTTTTTAAAGCTATCAAAGCAATATTATCATGTGTCTGATTACAATGACAACACATCTATCTTGAATAAGAATATACCAACAATATGTGTGGGTATGGAATTCCCTAAAACTACAACAGTCATGGTTTATTTTAGGCATAGTTGAAAGACACCATTTTAAGCTTTCGACCTTTCATACACAATGCCCTGTGACTTCACATGTACGAGACTTGTAAGAATGCCAAAATAATAATAAAACATAAGCAAAGACATGTTCAACGGGGTGAAGAAATATATACCCCTAGCTTGCTTTCAAGTAAGCTACAAAGTGTTCATTAGGGTAATTATGAACAGAAGCATTCCAATACTAACTTCAATCAACCCGCAGAACACTTCAGAAAGAGGTGTATTCAGCAATGTATTGCATCCATGACACTAGATTTGAGGTGTCTGCGGCCAACACCTTTTATCTTATATTAAAAGGTGTTAAATGCAGCACAGATACCATCAGCAGTCATGGAGGCACTACACAGTCAAGGAAGCACAGGCCCCAAGCGATGTGCAGAGACGCTGCAGCTATCGTAATTCTCGAGAAAGGTGGAAAAATACTAATCATGAATTCTCTGCAAATATACTGCAGTATGCCCTCAAGTGCCCGTATTTACCAAAGCCGCACTTCTTGCAGCAACCGTTGATATTAATATGCGAAGTGTCCGCAAAGTCGGTTTAAAAGCACACGGGCTTGCGTGTTATAGTACGAAGAGCGAGATGTTCACGCCAAGAGTCATATCGGCGTAATGACAAGTAATGCCAGTTTTGTTCAGTTAATGACATACTGCACTGCTGCTACAAAGATGTGCTTGTTGAACTTCACAGCCAATGACACAGCCAATGACACAGACAATGACAAGGGGAGAAAGCACGGCGCACACAAGCAAGATAGCGAGTGGAATTCTGGAAGGTGCATAACCCCTCTCCAGAGAGAGGAAGAGAATGACAGCACTCATTTTCAAGATAAATAATGGGGCTTTATCAGAACCACTACTAACATCATGCAAGAGCCTGGCCTTCAATACTGCTTTGCGATAGCCGCAGACACTACCAGTGAGATTACGAGCACAAATGATAGACAAGCTGATAAAAAACACTACAGAAAAGAGTGCTGGAAAACAAGGATACCAGATGGAACAGGGGATGACAAAAGCGTCAACTGTGACTGAAAGGATTATCAGTCATGTGAGACAGGCTGAAGAGAAGCGCGAACAACGAGGACAGAAAAATCGCACAGGAAATCTTGTGCAATTCCTTCTCTGCCCTAATTTGTGCTGCCCTTAATAGTCCTTAACCACCAATCGACACTAACTTGCCCCATTGTACTAAACAGTAACAGCTAACTTTGGCCTAGATAACAGGGGAAAGACAAATTATGAAGTCGAAACAAGCATTTGCACGGGCATGTAAACATGCCTGTGCAAATCTGACTTGATCTTAACAGAAAGAAGTCAGCTACAAGAGAAATATTGGCGAACCAATATGAGGCTGTGCCGATACTTCTAGCAGTTGTGACGTGTATATACTTGACATTCTGCCTGGTCTGGCAGAATCAGCTCAGCCATTCCCTTTCTCAGCCTCGGAGGATGAGGTGGTTTCGTCCTTCAAGCATGTTTCTGCCAAGCAATCCCTCTCCATAACTTGTCCAGAAATGAATAGCCTACATCATTACAGGTCCATAACAGAACAGTAAATGGATAGTTTGGCGACAATAGGAACAGAAAAGGCCGAAAGATGGCAGGCACTACAGCAGACTTCCATTAACTCGACCTTGACAGGGCCCACGAAAGTGATCGATTTACCCGGCGGGTCGAATTAAACAAGATGCAGAAAAAATATCAACATACCATCGATTCATTTGTTCAGTACTAACTAGCCCCCAAATTAAACGTGCTCCCACTTCCTATGCATCCAAAGTAGAAAGTTAACATAGAAATAACATCTGAGCTTGTAAACGAAGTAGAAATCTAGCACACACCCAATTTTTTAGAAAGAAAAATGGACAAAGGTCTAATATATGTTGCACAATGGCAGCCTGTTTTCTAAAGTCAGATTTGCCTCTGAAGTTTTTTAAGACAGCTTCGGCGCCCTATATCCATGTTATGCAGTAAAGCATACTAATGCCACAAAGGCGGTTTTGACTTCATATCTGATTGCCCTATGCAGGCAATTTTCAGACAAATGTTTATAAAAAGAAAAAAGACATGCGTGCATAAGAATTGGGTAAGCATCATGACCAGACATTGTGAGCTACTCTCATTGCTTGAAAATGCTCTTATGGCAGGCCAAAAATATGCACTTTCGACAGGAGATTGATATATACATATATAAAGCTCAACATATACAATGTCCCTAAGCTCCGCTGACACAGATGCTGAAGCCTGCTGTATACATAAAGCATCGTACATTTCAACTAGTGGCAGCAGTACTCTATTGGATGCATAGCCAAGAAATGTGAAAAAGGATTCTGCACCTACAGTATGCGATGGATACAAAGCTTATTGCCCAAAATCACATGTGATGCATCCATAGGTGAAAAATCAGATAAACTGACACTAGACCCTTAAGAAATTTCTTTTCTATTGACCTCTTGCAACCTCCAATATTTGTCTCTAGTGCTGGTTACTTAACATACAGATCAAACAGAAGAGATGCAGTCATATTACCTGGTTGATGGCTTGCACACGCAGTCCAACCTTGCCTTTCTTGTCTTTGCAGAGGGTGACTTCACGAATCCCATGACTAACGTGTGCCCTCTTCAGGCCAACTGAGGAACCCGAAATTGGCGCAACCATGTTTGAGAGGAAGCCGCCGGTTCCCACAGGCTGTGGCACTGCCACTTGGTTCTGTGGAAGACACGATGGTCACATGCACAAAAGGAAAGGTGCGACTACAGAACGACACACAAATGTGGAATGGAAGGTAAAAGAGACACCAAAGACAGTTATTAAATGCTGGTATGATGTCACAGATCTTAAAGCATATTCACACGTTTGGGACACATTTAATTAGACAAACTTCTGAAAAACTTGCTAGGTTATGTTTTTGGTTCCTTTAGAATGCAATGTGATTTTTGCTTATTGATAAAAATCTAAAGGGACGCTAAAAAGACATAAAATAAAAGGTAAGTGGCCACACTGCTTTGGAGTGTCGTCAAGCCAGCAATAACCAGCCATGATGTCATAAAGTTTGACGCCATCTGCTTGTGCCTATACTTACCTGTTTAATTGGTGAAGATGGACTGCATTGCACTCTAAAGGAGCCATAGAAAAACTTAGCAAGTTTTGAGAACATTCACTGCACCAAAACAGCCTAAGTATGTGACAAGATTTCAAAAACCACAGCGAGAAAGAATGATAATAACCAAGAGGCAAAATATTATGTTAGTTACAATTGGCACTGTGGTTTCTCATTCTAAGCTGATTTGGTGGTTCTCTTTAGTGTCCGTTTTAAATATTCCTGAAGTCCCAGTTCTGAAAACATCACAAATAACTAACAATTATGGTACAACTGGCAAGGCTGAGTGGAGCCGAAGCAATACCAATATAGGTCTATCAACCAGAAGAAATGCAAATGGCTCGAATGTAGATGGACAGCTACACGCATGGAATGCAGAGGCAAGTTTCCAGGATGGCATCATAGAAATTGTCTAAGTAGCACGCAGTGTAGCGAGGATTCAAGAATGGAAGCATATTGTTTGGTCCTACCTCAACAAGAGCTAACTGGAAAGAGGACGATGACCTGTAGTGGCCAGATAAAACAAGGTTGAGTCCAAGGAGGACTGGCTGACTGATGGAGCAAAGTGAAAGCACCTTGACAAAAACAGCAACCTCATGCAGAAGCAGAATACGACTGTCAGAAGATGAAGCTTGGATTTTAGTTTTCAGTTGCACTAAATAAAAGCCTTCACTTGGGCAAATCAAGTTAACGAGGGGCCATTGTGAACTAGTTTTCCCCTAAGCAGTGAAACTGATAGCTCGCTTTTATGCACCATCCACAGTCTGTCAACTGATATGCACCATACATACACGAGGAAACTTGTATATATATATAAAAAAAAGAAAAAACTGCCACTACCAGAGTTCTTTAAACGGAAGCATAAAATACGAAGGCAGACTTCAGAGACATCCCCCTCTCTTCCCTAGTCACCAACGTAGCCATTTCTCTTTTGCGTTGCCGAGACTCTCAGCACATCTTGTTCTCCCGGTTAAGAGATTTGATTGGCTGACGAGTTAAGTCTCAGAGCAACACGAGGGCTACGAGAGCTGCTGTAGTGGAGGGCTATAAATTGACTTTGACCTCCTGAAGTATATGTAACGCAGATTTAAAGCATTAGGATTTAAAGTGAAGACCACGAGCATTTTTGCATTCAACCCACATTGTGATGCAGCCAGCACAGCCAGGTACTGAACCTGTGACCTCATGCTTGGTATCGTCAGAACACTTTAGCCACTGTAGTGGCTCTCGCCCACATTACATGCCGGATCATACAGAGTGGCATGTTAGAACGTTACCTTAAAGGGGTCCTGAACCACCTCTCGGGCTTGGTGCAAAAACTCAGTCCACGGAAAGCACATGCTGCTGTGAACATCTCGGCCAAATTTTGCATTACTGAATGGCATGCGGAGCTCACAAGCGGAGCGTGAATTCACCTTTCTCTCAACTGCTCTCTTTTCAAATGAAGCCTTCTCCTTTCTACAGGCACTATATTTCGCCACACAGCAGATTCCCATATGCAGCTGCCATTGGCCAATAGCCAACGTCAAACAAGAAGGGTGTTTGGAGTAGTACACTTCTTACGGTTACTGTGTATATTTATTGACGCAGGTTAATAAACAACTAATAAACAATGTCTCTGCTTCTGCTGAACACATTGAAGTACTTTGTGCGGCAAAATATTTCTCTGAAATAGTCTGTTTTAACTTCAAATGCATTTCTCGACTTTGATAGAAAGTGATTCAGGGCCCCTTTAAACGTTTCCAAATGCACGATTAAACACTCGCGACGAGCTGTAGGGAGCCTCTCTCTAATGTGAGCAAGTGCAAACGCATGCTTTGGAAAACTGAACAAGGCATGCCTGGAGCTCATTATACCAAGTAGGGAACACCATGCAAAACAACTGTGCGACATCATGCAATCTACTCAGAACAGTTGACACGGTTCTCAAGTGTGAAGCACTCAGGACACTTAGGTTCAAGAGTCCTTGCGTAGACCTGCCATTTTTTCTTTAAACCTGCCCAAGCCGTGTTTATGGATGAACAAGACCTTTTTACATTATGATGAACAGCTCTCAACGGCCAACATGTGACATCACACATATAGTGAAAGTAAGGTACCACTTTTATGCAAAAACTTGCATGCAATGCTGGCCATGACGGGCCACCATGTCTATGTCAGGCTACTTTTGCGCTAACTAAAGGTTGATAGAACTAGCGGATTAAATGAAAATGTAATGCACTTCTACAAAATAAAAATTCTCAGCACAGCAGTAGCTGTAACAGTTGAGTAGACACAAAGAAATAACGAAGTGGGCCTCTTCGATTTCCCACTTCCAGCTACCCGCAGGCTGCCACAGCTCACACACGGAGATGTTTCATTTTTCCTTGGATTATTCAGCCCACCGCACTTCCGCCAGGCATTTGTCATTCTGCCTGGAAGGTCTCTGGTTGTGTCAAGTGCAGACGGCATTCCACCCGACTTATCCCATCACCTCAGGCACGGTGCGTCGTGTGCATGACACTGGCATTTTGCCACCATGCATAATCGAGTGCAGTGCAATTACTATTTTTTTTTGGTGGCTGTTGTAGAAAGCATTACTTTTGCCCCATCCTGCATTTACACACTTTGCACTTTTGATCAGGAGCATGGTTGGTCCCTTACGTTTATCTCATTTCATATCTTGCAATTTCTGTTTTCTGCTGCTGCCTCAACTTTTTACATTTGATTGTTGTGAAATACTCTGGTGTTACCACTCTAAACAAAATACAAAAATAAAGTTACAGCGCTTGTAAGATTGCTGTGTTGACCGCCCACTTTTGTAATGGACTTTTTACCAATTCGGTACACTGTGGAAGTTCTAAGCTAGGCTGCATAGTATATTATTCAATGAGAAAGGCGCTGTATAGGACAGGACCACAGATATACCAATGAATCTATCCCATTTACTGTGCTGTTGCCATATCGGCACCACAGTGGACAGTGCCAATGTATATAAATGCCAAGTACACAGTTTTGCTGCAGTTTTGGATGCCTTCAATGGCCTTCTTTTTCCTCTAGCCTCAAGTGCCAAGCTCCTCTGCAGATGTGTAAATATGGCATTCATTGCTGATGCAGCTGTGATCGAATGAATTGCATTCGAAAAGTATGGTAAAGAGCAACATTGTAACTGGTGAGGGAATAGCTTGGGGGTGACTGCGCGCCTTCAAGCAGACTGCTCCCTTCCACACCGAACAGACCCGATTGCCTAGTGTTCCCAGCTCAAGACAATGCGATGCTTCTCCTTAGCTAGCGGGCAGCCAGCGGGCTGCCCAAGTGTGGCAAATCGAAGAGCCCCAGTGTTGTCCACACATGGACAAACCTGGGAGATGGTTGCCAGAGCAGTAATTTCGGGTGGGACATCCCGAGACAGGGAGAGGCCCATGTAGTCATCTAGAGTGGGGTAAAGGGTTTCAAATTTCTCCGGATCAACTGGTGCTGATGGGTACAGTCCATAAGGAAGGGGAGCTGACGCCACTGGAGCTGCTGGGACAGACGATTCCAGGGGCTTTGTCTGCGCCTGTGCATGTGGGAGGGAATGAATAGCATGAATTTTCTGCCGAACGGAAACATCAGGCAGGGGAACAAATAAAAGGAGTCGCTGTGTTGAATGAATTGCAACATTCATTGCAATCTGTACTCAAAACCTACATAACACACATTTTCTCCCTTTTCTCTCCATTTGGTCGTTTAGACTTGTTTGTACACTGACATTTTGTGCTGTTACTTCCGCAATATGTAGTTGTTAGCAGGGCTCATTGGTATGACGACATAACAGGGAACAGAATGCAGAAGCAGGTCCCACTTTTGCACCCATTCCTGTATTATGTACTTCTGACGCTGGTCTGCTGTATAAGTGTTTACTTTTCTTTATGGTTTTTATCATGGATAAAAAGCTTTGTACTCCATTCCAACTCAATGTATTGTTGCCTTTAATCCTAAAGTACAAATTCCACCTGCTTGTGCTCTACACAGACTGCAATGTATGTACTAAACAGGAAAAAAAAATGAAGTCACAAGAGAAGCATTTTGGCCTCCGCAACTATAGGAAGGTTAGTTCACAAATTTATCAAGCAACATCTTATGATTTAAAAGATGGTTTGCTGCTTTTGACCGCATACAGTTGCAAGGGCGAAAAAAATTAAAAGAAAAAGAAAGTAAATGAAGCTGCAAAAACAAACCATCTGTGCAGAAAGCTCATCTATAAAACCTACTGAAACAATAATCATAGTCCCTGGAAGTGTACCTTGTCACAGGCTTGGAAACCCAGCTGCTAAGCTGGCAGACACGTGCAACTTTTTCTTTTTAGTCCCTTGTCAATGTTATAACAATGCACCAACACGAGTAACATTTTAATAACGTATACGCTTCGTAATATAATGGAGCCAGACATGTATATTTACCAGGTTTTCCACAGGCAACAATGCGGAACAAAGTGTATAACAGAATTTACTAAGCTACACGTTTTGGTCGATCCAAACATAAGTTTGACTCAATTTTCTTTTATTTGTCCTGAGGCATGCGATGGTGTGCATGCACTGCTCATATATTATAGCAGTGGCTTATGGAAGTGCCCTAGCCAGCACACAGTTCGGCAGACCAAATTGCTTATCTATGCAGTGTTCACTGCAGCCTCACTCGGTAACTATCTACAACGCTTGGTACCATGCAATGTAACCTAGCTACTAACCACGGCGAACACAATTTCGCAGTGAATGAAATAGAGCACTTACCTGGATCATGTGATCCACTTTCATATCCTCCAGAGTCGGGTACAGGCTCGACATCTTGCCTGCAGCGGGGGAAAAAAGCACTGCCAGCTGAGAACTCGGGCAAAAGAAATACCTATGCCAAGCCGCATGCGCCGCACACAGCGCTGTATACTGTTATCTGCAGATACGCCAGAGAGTGGATTTCCGAACGGCGATTGTTCGATAACGGACAGCACTCTTATCAGCTCGAGTCACAGGAAAGATGCGTGAGTAATTCCACCAATAGGATTAGAAAAGCACCACAATGAGGAGCAAAAACAAATTTTGCGGCAGAAAGTTAGAAACAAAAGCCACGAGTAGTGCCGCTTGTTTTGTGAAGTGCTCTGCCACCATGAACTATTTCTGTCCTAAGCGTATACAGTGTAATGTACACGAGACAGCGACGATGTAAATCATAAAAAACGACCCTTAATCGAGCTTAGACGAGTTAACGGGACATATCTCCGGCCCGCACTCACGTCAGCTTTAAACGACGTACTGCATTACTCTCAATTATAAGCACTGAGGCGCAGGAATTGCCTAAGTCTGACCCTGTCAAAGCGGTTACCTCGCTCTACGTCAGTCCTGCGTTTCAAAGAACAGTCAAAACAATTGCAACGGCACAGGGGCGAAGATGCTTCGTCGGTTGCGTTGACTTCACGGAGCTTGGCGGCTGGCAAGCTTTTCCGTCATCACCAGGATCCTGAACAAACGTCAAATGCAATACGCGCACACCCACCTCAATGTATTGACGACTGCCGATGCAAGAACCACACACACCCGTTACGTTTTTCCGGTCGCAAGTGACTCACACACGTGACGAGAAGGGGAGGGCAGCTGTCGGAAGGCACGAGTGACGAGAGAGCGAAGCCACAGGCGAAGCTTATCACGCACAACGTCGCATCTGATCAACAGCGCACCATAGAATAAAGAACATATAAAGAAGAGCACACAGCGACTGGCGAGGAGCGCGCCAGGTTATCTACTGTGATCTACGCTGTGCACACACACACACACACACACCATGCACACATGATCAACGAATGTAAAAGACGGCCAAATTAAAGAAAAAATAAAACAGCGGCATGAGTTTAGCGGCACCTTTAAAATATTTAACAAATACGGGCCAAGTATGAAAAGGCAAAGAAAGGATCTTGAAAGAAACGATAAGAAACTGAAACCGAAACTCCTTGAGCGAGACACGCCAAATGGCATTGTTTGGTGGCACGTGTTTGGTGGATATAATATTTCACTTGTTTGATCAAGATTGTTACCAGCGCTTAGAGCGCTTGTCGTACATGACGGACCACTTATTAAAGGGAATGTCTCCAGATTCACGTGGCGATTTCCAAGGTTACGGATCCGTTTTCTCGGCTTCCCTTACCTAGAGGCTGTTCCCCTATCTGCTGCGGATGCGGGTACGGCGGGTACGGTCCAGCACGTAAATCACTCCCTCACTCGGATTTTCCAGGGCCGACAGGAGCGCACCGGACAGCGCAGGAGCCGCACTGCTCTACGGAGCCACCGTCCCTATCTCAGGGTGAACCCATTCCAGGGACTCGATCTCCTTACAGAGCAAACTCTTCTCGAGGCTCCCATCGGCGTCTCCGAGCTGGTTTGCGTTGCCGCACTGGGTCCCGAAGGACCGATCTCTGTAGCCGGGTTCAAGACTGTTAACCCGATTCCCTTTCGGTTGCAGCGGGGCGACTGTTGGGCACACATTTATGGTCTGTTAGATTCGCCTACACTTTTGGAGCGCATCTTAGGCGCCCGTTCCTGCGGCGAGCGTCCGCGCCCCTCGTAACGGAGCGAACGAGCACAGCGAAGGATGACTGAACGCGTAAGCGTTGCGGGAGATGAAAGAGGGCGCGAGGAGGATAGCAGAGGAGGAAGGTATGGCGGAAGCGTGAGAAAAAAAGCGTGGTGCTGTGCAAGACGGGCTCTGCGGCGACGATGGCTACGAGATAGCGCCACAGTAGCGCGAATCATCTGTTCACCGACAACGCAAACTATAAGTCAGGCGGCGAGCTCGTAGGGCTGGTAATATAGACAATTACTTAATTGATGAAATGTATCTCGCAAAACAATCTTACTCAGTGTCCACCTTTCAGTTAATCAGCCCAATTGATTAGATCTGTTCAATTAATCGTTTTCGAGAGTTTGACAGGAGTGGCTCGAAAATTTTGAAATCATGCTGGAATGGCGGTGCACAAGCAGTGATCATATGTGGCTGTGGCAGAACGAATGTTGACTGTTTTACCGAGTGATGCCAACCCGAGCGCCTTTCAAGGCCTACTACAGCAACCCAGTTGGTGATCGTCGAGCCACTCCCAGTAAACTAAAGATGTGGTACAGCATGCACACTAGCTCTGAGCATGTATTTAACATGGCTATGGAGTTCATGTCAATTCCAGCAAACCTATAACATCCGAGCATCTATTCTTGCAAGCTGGTAGTGTGGTCATTCAAAAAGGTGTCTGTTCCACCTTTGCTTGACATTTCTTCGTTCTGTAGGAATTGAGCAGGTGGTTTAATATCGTAAACCAGTAATTTTCTTTTCCCTGGTGAATATTGCAATTTCTTGCATATTTCAGTTGGACTTCACCTTTTGCCATTTTTCTCATTTCATGTTTAACTGCACTGTGCACAGACTCGCTAGTACCATGCGTTATTTCTACACTAAGTGCCCTTTTACAACAAATAGTGTTGATTTTTTCAAAAGCCACCAGTGCTAACTATATTTAGTCTTAATCAATTCAAATATTTTACTTTAGCCAATGTTTAAACACTTGTGTTTTAAGCTTGGTTTCACCTCTCAAACATTAAAATAGGGTCCTACAAAAGTGGATAACTGTTTCAACCTTTTTAGAAATGCAGAGGAACAATTTCACTTAATCAATCGATGAGAGACCCTGCATCAAAGTCATTAATTGGTGAAAGGCTAATATGATTAATATTAATAATTAATCGAACAAAAAAATTAGTTCATCACTACGAGCACGTCTACCGATACCATATGTGGAAACAAAGCGCTGCATGAGCAGAGGTCTGTCTGTAGCAGCAGCTGTAAATTGCACCCAAACGTCACCCACGCACTGCCTCTCACAATCTCCCGATTAGCGAGGCAGTCGCGCCACACTTCGCTCCGTTTGCAACGTGCCACACAAGACCGTTCGTCCGTGCCAGCCAATTAGATCGCAAAATGAAGATGTAGAGCTGTGCTCAAATTTTGCATTTAGGAGTATCATAATCATTGGTAACCAAAATTAAAGCTGCCACGGCCAGCTAGGAACTGAACCCACAATCTCGCGCTCACCAACAGAAAGCCACCCACCGAGCCACAATGATGGGCCAGCATAAATGTTCGCTTGCGGTTAAGCCATGGATACTTGCGGAGTGTTCCAATTATAAGAATTTAAGAAATATTAGCTCAACTTGTAGGCAAGAGTAGACCATGGCTGGTGTTCTGCAGGCAGAGGAAATTAAAGGCAACCAGTGCATAGCTATTTCCTGCTTCCATAGTGGCATGCACTCATAATCGCGCTCAAAGAAGAAAAGGAACCAGTAAAATCAGTTGAACCTGTGTCCCTCGTGGAGCGCTTGCTTACCATCAGTCACGTGCTGCATATGTTCTGCCAAAACTGGCGAAAGAGTTGTGTAGTGGTGTAGCTACAAGAATGGCAATTCTTTATGCTATTGAGATTCCAATTCAATTAGCACCATCAGGGTCTTGAGAGTCAGTTGCATCTGAACTTCCACCACATGGAGGCACGTCCAGTTCAGCGGAAGGCTTCCAAATTGAACACATGCTGCTGCAGCCTTCGGATTACCCACTGCGACTGCCAAAATTCAACCCCTTGCTTGCACATAAATTGAGGCCATTGCACCAAACCTTTCCGCAATATGTCGCACTACACTTTTGTTTAGCAACTCCCACTGAACGAGATATAAGGCGGTTTAACTTCGTGCTTGCAGTCCTTTCCAGTTTAACTTACCTGCACAGTTGCAACTTAATGAACCACATTGGTCACAGATTCTTTTTTTTTAGCGAGGTGAAAATAGATCTTGAGTTATGCTTTGCTGGTAACACCAAGCACTTACTTTTTTTTTATTACAAAAAAAAAAAAAAAAGAGTATAGCTGATATACATCCTCGTCATGGCTGCATGAACATGTATTGGAGAGGACACACACTTAATTCTAAATAGTAAGTGTATGGTGTAGGCATCCCTGAGGTACAAATGATGCAAGAGGTTGTCAATGAATTGTGGAAGCAGAGCACCAAGTTGGTCCTCCAGATGTCTACATATAAGCTACATACAAGGCATTTTCAAACTCGTATGCTACATAAGCCGTTGGGGAAACACGGGGAAGGCGGGAGATGGAAAATTAAGACTATGAGCAAAACGATAACAGGGTGCTCATAAGCCAATGGGGCAATGCAAGCTGCATCTTGAAGAGAAAGTTTGTATATGCAGTAACTGTGCTAGGACGAAGCGTGTATTGGTCAACAAAATGGCTAGGCAAATGCACCGAGATTTGTTCCCTTTTACAACAAGCTGCATTCTGCTGTTTCCTGCATTCAAAATTGACTCTCTGTAGCTAGCCATAAAACAAACTTACTTTTACCTGGATTCCCAGACTTGCCACTGAACTTCAACTGGGCTAACTTTCATTTCCAGAACTGCTAGAGGAAACAGGGCACTGGCAACAGCTGTCGTCAGCCAAGTACACAAGCCAAATACTGATATGCCTAATATCCACGTCACGTTGAACATGGACCCTAGCAGCCACATGCCAGCAAAGTTTTGAGGTAGAACTTTGTGGTATAGTGTCGCAAATGCTATTTCCACAGCAAAAAATTCCAAGCGTCCACACACGATACAAATAAACTGAGACAGTTGCTTACAGTGATGCTTACATGAAGATTTGCAAAAGTAGATTTATTCCATTTGATTGTAGGGTTCTCGTCAAGAACAGCAAAGTTTCCCGCCCGACACAAGCAGCACTTGGAGTGGGTAATACTCCCAGCAGATCAACGAATATTTGTAAATATATATAAAAAAAAAATATCCCACAACGTCAACATGAGGAATGCTTCTGTGGTTTGCACAAAAAACACCGCCAAAACTGGCATATAGTATGCTGTGAAAACCTGACACACTGTTGAATATGACACGGAAAGAAGAAGGAAACAGAAAAAGAAAGAAAAAAAGAACAGTATGTATACTTCTGGCAACAAGAAACATCAACAAGGTAATTAATGTCCAAGGTAGCACAAATGTCCGTTTACTATCAAATATGAAAATATTGTGTCACGATACCAAATCCATACATAGGTATAGCTCCTATAGGCAAATACCTTAACATTCACACGTGGGGCAGAATTAGAACAAATAATTGTCACGAAATATGCATCCGTAATCTCAGAATAATAACAAGCAAACAGTGAAATCATACAACATGGCCTGCTAAGTCATCAAAGAAAAGCAGCATGGGAATCTCCTTGCTGGCTTCAGGTGTCTCAGGTCAGTACTTTGCAATGACAGCAGCAAAGCTAATGAAGTTCTTGGCACCTTCAAGACGATTGCACCCGTACGACATGCTGCACCTGGGGTCACAACGCAGATTAAAAACCAACTTTTTGGCGACTGTAAAGGCCTTCCAGCTGAACCGGCTTAGTAAATATCGCAATGAAGGAGTTCAGATGCAAGCAATGACATTGCGATTATACATGGTCAGACGCCCAGCTCTACACAAAAAATATTTCTGTTGGTACAGAAAACAACGATCCATAATGGTATGCACGGACCTTTACAGTCATTGCAACAGCGTCACTAGAGGAACGTGCTACACGCACACACACACATTGTGAAAAGGTCACCAAATTGGTTGTGCCAACCTGAAAGTTGACTCTAACATTCACAAGGCACCGTTTTCTTTTGTCCACAATGAAAAGTACCATGTTCAGCCATTATCACAATGAGACGGCCGTGAAATGAAAACAGAAAAAAAAAAAAAAAACAACACCACAGGAGAGACAGCGAAGGAGCAAAGCCAGTGACTTGTTGAGATCGCTGCGGAACGCCGTGGATTCAGGTGCTCTCATACTCGTCCCAGAACCATCGCCAAAAGTGCCATGCGGATGTACATTCCGGCCTCAGCCTGCCGGAAGTATGCTGCTCGAGGGTCTGTGTCGAACTCCGGACTGCGTAGAGGTGGGATAAAATGACACAGCAATGGTCAGAAAAAAAAAAAAGTATGCTAAATTAACCAATGCAGCTCTGTTGGCCAACCACGGGTGTGTCCAGATACTATGCAACAACACAGCAACGTCGGCAATAAATCACTCTGGGTAGAGTGCCACTGGGCATGCATGTTTGTGTCATTGTTTGGGGGAGGCCCGGTGCTTTCCCTTAGCAGCTCTGAAATAGAATTGTTTAAGATACTTTGTGCAATATCCTATGCTGCTTGCCAGCAGCAACTACCAGTGGTAAAGTGTTTTCGTTTGCCACACAAGCTGTCACTAACGCTCAACATGCTTGCCTCCAAGCACTTTGCATTTAGGCTTAGCCTATGGAAGCATTGACTTTTTGTTCGGGCCTTCTCCATCTTTGGCAATGAAAAATCAAATGAATTCTATTCAAGCTGGCATGATGGATAGAGAGGTTTAGATTCGAAAGAACAGGTCACAACGCACAAGCTCTTTATTAATGAGCCAGGGCTGGGCAAAGATACTTTGCAATTCCATAATGATACGATACAAGACACTCGGGAAACAAGTATTTGAGATACATATACAAGAAACTACTGCAATAATTGCATCCAATACGGTACTTTCTATTTGTATCTTAAGATACTTCTATACATGTGGAAATGTCTTATTATAGATCTGTATAATGTAGCAGCAATAGCGTACGCAGAAAGAAATGTTTGCTTGGAAATTTATTAACTCCGCCCCACCTTGTTTTACTTGAAAGAAAAGTATCTCTAAATTTTTGTGTTTCTTGCTCAAAGTAAAATATTTTCATTCTGGAACAACTTATTGCGGTTACTTTAGCTGCTGAACATGAAGCCTCTTTATACGCTGCGCTGTCAAGAGGTTTTTGCTTGTTGCTTTTTTAATTGATGGGAGTTGCTGCCCTGCTTGCTGACCAGTTAGCAGGTCACCATCTAATTACATGAACATCAGCAAGAAGCCTCTGCACGATAGGGTAAATACTGCTGTGGAGTTTTAACTTGCCTATAAATCTATTATACTCTGCACATGTAACTAGTTCAATAGGTTGCTTCTGGTGCATGCAAGCAACAATCACGTGCACAACATAGCCATCGACAGTGGCAACATAGGCATCGACAGTGGGCGCGGCGAAAGCGCTGGGAGCATGTGGCTTACAGCCTCTCGTTTCTTCGTCGTGCAGGTTAGGCATGAATGTTCAATACGTAGTGATGACATATTTCTTGTTATTTTGCCGTGCCCATGCACCTGCTTGAGTATTGCATATGAATGCTTTTGTTCGTGCAAACTTATCCTTTGCGGGGATGTAGAGTTAAATCCAGGTCCTCTTACAGTTGAGGAAATGTTCGCGGAACTCTCGGAAGGACAGAATGAAATCAAGGCAGAAATAGTTGACTTAAAAACTCGTCTTGAATGTACTGAAAAAAGTATTGAGTGTTTTGGTGTACGACTGAATACCCTTGAAGAAAACATTAATGAAACCCATGCAAAACTAACCGCTAGCGTTGAGACTCTTCAAGAGGCCATCATAACACAGCATGCTAAGTTAGTTGACCTTGAAAATCGCAGCCGTAGATCTAACTTGTTAGTTTTCGGTACTGCGGAACACGCAAATGAAACTGAATTAGACTTGAGGAAAAAGGTTATTGATGAATTGTTTAGGAGAAAGCTGGGCGTGAATTGCTCTTCAGTCGCCCGCGTTCACAGACTAGGACATAGCGAACAAAATCGGCCAGTAATTCTTTATTTTCAAAACTACAGGGAAAAGCAGGCTGTCTGGAAGAATGTTTCAAAGCTTAAGGGTTCTCAGATAAGTATTGATAACGACTACTGTGAGGACACTTGACGGAAGCGTAAATTGCTCTGGCAGACAGCGAAGGAAGAGAAAGCAGCTGGTAAAAAAGTACTATTCCTTGTGCATGATAGCCTTCATGTTGACAGTGACATCTACAGTTGGAATGACTCCTCAAGCACTCGAAAATGGCTTTCAAAGGCGAAAAAGAAGCCTACAAAGATATAGCAGTTCCCAACTGCGCAGCTGCGCCTGATATCTTTTAAAGCACAGAGCATTAGTAACAAACTTGATAAACTTGAAAATATCCTTATTTTACATGACCCACATATATGCGTTATTACAGAAACATGGCTACATGATCTGATAGGCGACAACGAAATCGTGCCGCTTGGTTATCAACTCTTCAGGTGTGATAGAGGCTCTCGTGGTGGTGGCGTGGCGGTTATTATAAAAGACAGCGTTGATGCCACTCTTGTTGATCAAATTGCAGATCATGAAAGCCTTTTTTTGAAAATATCGTTTAAGCAAGATACCTTTTTCCTTTGTGCCATGTACCATACACCCAATGCAGATGATTTGTTTTTGAATAAGCTATACGATCGACTATTAGGTTTGCGTAATAAAAACATATTGATAACTGGTGATATTAATTTACCAACAATTGAATGGGAGAACCTACGTTATGGCTGTTCTGCTACTGGTGATTCCATTCTTGACATCATGTTTTTGCTCAATCTTAAACAAGCGGTGACTGACTATACTCGAGGCAGCTCAATTTTGGAATTACTGTTTCTCAGTGAAATATTCATTGACGGCACCGTTGTAATTGAGCCTGGTATTTCTGACCATAAGCTAACCTTCTTTACCTGGGATAAGGTTTTAGGTAGAACTGAAAAAACTGAGTCAGCCACTGTTGTAAAGAAATTTTCTAAGGCTGATGACGTCACTATAATTGATTACCTTGACACGCATATCGAAACCTTATCACACGATGTTGAGACCTCATGGCAACTCTTTGTTAAAACCATACATTATCGACTTGATAATTTTGTACCCAGCAGAAAAATGTGTAAGCACTGTGTAAACCCGTGGATTAACCGAGAAATGATCCACATGAAGCGTAAAATTAAAAGACTACGCAAGAAGTGTGCAACAATGACTCCCCAGTTTACAGAATTAGAAGTTAAGCTACAAACAAGCTTGGCAAAAGCAAGGAAATATTTTTATACTAATACATTGACAGATTTTCTTCAAACTAATCCCCAAAAGTTTTGGCGGTACTTAAGTGAGTCGAAAACTGGGATTAGCAAAATGAATGTCGATGGTTTGGTGATAACTGACTCCTGTGCTATTGCTGAACATTTTAATGCATATTTCCAGAGTGTTTTTACTAAAACCGATTATTATGAATTTCAGAATTCAGTCGTTGAAACTGATACTGAGATAGAAGTAACGAGGGAAGGTGTAATACATATGCTGTTAAAACTTGATCCTAAAGAATCGTCTGGGCCTGACGGTATACCTAATGCCTTTCTTAACGGGTACGCTGAGTATTTATCCGGGTTTCTAACTGCTCTTTTTAACTGTTCACTGTCTTCAGGGAAAATACCAGCTGACTGGGGTACAGCACGCGTTAAGCTGATTTATAAAAAGGTGACCACTTGTCGTTTGAGAATTATCATCCTATCTCTATTACAAGCAGTTGTTGTAAACTTCACGAGCATGTTATTGCAAACTTCATTCATGAATTCCTTAGTGATAACAACGTACAATCAATATTTCAACATGGATTTAGAAAACGGTTATCTACTGTTACACAACTATAGTTACAACTGTGCATGAATTTCCACGAGTGCTTGATGCATCAGGACAAATAGATGTTCTCTTTCTAGATTTCTGTAAAGCCTTTGATAAAGTGTCACATGGGAAATTGTTGTACAAATTACAGTGCTTGGGGTTACCAGGAAAAATAGTTCAATGGATTTGGGCTTATCTTCAAAATAGACAACAGTATGTGGTAATTATTGATTCATCATCTGCTATTCTTCATGTCACGCCTGGAGTCCCACAGGGAAGTGCATTGGGACCACTTTTGTTTTTAATTTATGGTAATGACTTGGTTGATGTTATTCCCGAAAATGTGTCTGTATGTTTGTTCGCGGATGATTGTATCATTTTTAAACAAATCGTATCACCCAGAGATCACGTTGAATTGCAACATGCACTGAATGTTATTGACGACTGGTGTCAAAAATGGGGCATGCAACTAAATACTCAGAAAACAGTACTACTGCGTATCACCAGGAAATTAAATCCAAACCAGTTCTGTTATTCCCTTAGGAACAATAGTATTTGAATTGTAGGCAAATATAAGTACTTAGGTGTCACCCTCACAAACAACTTAACTTGGTCAACCCACATTTCTGATATCTGCACATCTGCACTACGTAAGTTATGGTCCCTTAAAAGAAAGCTGAAATTTGAACCTTCACAAACAAAGCTTTTAGCCTATAATACCAGTGTTCGTTCTAAGCTTGAGTATGCTTCTATCATTTGGGATCCCTATTTAAAGAAAGATATCATGCAACTTGAACATATTAACAGGAAGGCTGTTAGGTTTATATATGGCAAATATCGTAGACTTGATTCCCCATCCAATCTAATGCAATTAAACTGTATTTCTACTCTAGAAGCCCGCAGAAAGTTTAGTCGCCTTTCATTTCTTTATAATTGTGTGTTTGGTAACATAAAAATAGATCTGCCTGACAGTATAAAACCCCTAACAACACGACGCACACGCCATGGCCATGAATTTGCACTAACCCCAATCTTTGCCCGAACAAAATCTTTCAAATTCAGTTATTTCCCTAGAACTGTGGAAGATTGCAATTCATTGCCGTCTGATATTTTTGGTTCCAATAATTTTCTCGCTGAGTTGGAGTGTCACCTTCTCTCTTAAACTTTGTTTTTTTTTCTTTCTTGCTTTTTGTTGTCTGTTGTTTTGTACATTCATGTTGGATGTAAGCCACACCTGCTTGGGCCACCACATTGGCCTGCAGTATTTTGAAATAAATAAGAAATAGCCACCTTATGCACAAGTCTCCCGGAAGCAGTATCATCCACACTTTGGTTCACAACAGTCAAACTTATATCGACGAGATCATTTAAATCACTCATGTGTGAAAGCTATTAGATACAAGGAAACCCCATTCTTGCATTCTTCAGACTTTGCAACAAAGCACTACGCAAGAGAAACTTCATAACGACACCATAGCAGCATCAGAATTTGCGCTAAAGAGGCCGGATGCATTGGTGTACTCAGCACAGTATGGTGGCTATGAGCAAGTACCTTGGCACTGACGCAACTAAAGAAGTTGCAGTTTCGCCCGAAAGGTGACGCAATCATCGTGAAAGCAAATTAGTAGACAGCTATACGAAGTAAGGATAAAAGCTTTACCAGCCATATAAACTTGTAAACATAGGCATACTAAATAAATTTACAAGCATGGTGTCACGCATGCACAAGTAAACCCGAACACATCTCACTCGATGACTGCGGTAACTTGCTGAATGCTGAAGCACGGCAGCAGCAGCGAGCGAATTGACTCTCGTGCTGCATGTCTCATCAATGCGTAATACGCCATGGAAATGCTGTGTGCAGTGGAATGTGTCTCTTTTGAAGATCGTTTTCAGGATACAGCAGACCGGGCAAGTGCGTGTGGCCGCCCAGGCCACCCAGAGTAGATTGCCCCCCCCCCCCCCCCCAAGGAGCTTCACGTGACAGAAGATGGCGGGCTTCCTCCCTGCTTTCCTCGCTTGTGTGCGCAAGATTGAGCAGCAATCGCCGGCTCACCCTCACACACTTTCACTCGTACATACAGCATACGGTGTGCGGCAACGATTTTATTGCCCTTGGACTCATAAAAAACCTCACGGCGATGGCGACGGTACAAATGTGCCTGGAGTGCCGATACAATTGCTATTGCAATAAAACAAGAAATCAAGCAAACAAATAGTCGGCTGTGCGCAGACATTCATGCACTTGTTTTGGTTGAGATGGCGCGAGTGCCATCACATGACTCTGCTCCACCAATAGGGACATGTGGAGATCATCACCTGCCCTCGCTGGAGGGCTCTCGGGGGAAAGATAAAAGAATGTCGCTGTCTTTAGTTCTATTCAGGTGGTGTAGTAGCAGCAGTATCAGGGGACATATTCTACGACGATCCACTGCGGCGATACTATCACCTTGGCCATGCCTTGGCCGTCAGGCATGTGCTGCTTGACTGGTTGAACATTACATCATCTGACTGCCCAACCAGCCAATTAGTGCACGCCTGACGGCACTACTATCGCCAAGGTCACACTGTCAGTGAAAGTGATCGTCGCAGAATGCATCCACAGTTTAAAAAGGGGTGTTCAGCCAACGTTTATAGTTTGACACGGTGATGTTGCGACAGCAGTACCTTGTATCTTAAGATACACTATACATTCTTCCATATATCGGAAATACAGATACTGATACATGTCTTGCCAGATGTATCATGATACAGATACAAGATACCCAAAGAGTATCTAAGATCGTATCTAAGATACATGTATCTTCGATACTGCCCAGCACTGTAGTGGGCTAACAGGCAAGCCTCTGCCAATGCATAACCACCCTAGTGTTCTAGTGATATGTTCTAGTGGCTCAGTGGCTTGAGGATTGTTGAACGCATGTCGCTGCTAGAGGCAGCAACATATTCACTGCAGAACATGAACGGTAACCCCTGTCCTGTTGACCTTTCGTGGTTAAGGCGCGGATATAATTGGGCGTTGCCAGCATGCCTGGCAGCGGCCAACAAGGTTGAACGTGTAAGGCCGGCAATGCCAGGATCGCCTAAAATTTGCCCACCTGTGTGGTTCGGCATGTTCAATGTGGCCTGCAACAATGTGGCAAACAAGTGTTGTCACAGTGCATGGGCACAAGTGCACAGTTAGCGAGCACCTTTGTGTTTGATGAACGCACAAACAGCGCAATCTCTTGAGTGCAGCTGAACGGTAGGTCAGCATGTAGCCAGCGAGGAAAGAAAGCGTGGGATGCACTTTGGTCTACCGGCTTCGGTGTGACACGGGACATGCTCTATTCCTGTGCTGGCCGTGCAATGCACGCCATATGCCTCCAGTCACACTGGCTGCATGGTTACGCTAGACTGCAGAGCGCCCACTGAGCGCTGGCCTGCATTACGCCAAACTATATCCACGCCTTTATGAAGGACAGAGACAAGCATGTGAGACCCTCGATGCAGAATGCAGCAATGTTTAGTGCCAAATTAGGAGGGGAAAACAATCTACATCATGTATAACTAATACATGACACATTGTACACACACACATACACGTGCACACGCACACTTATTGCAAGCAAGATAGCAGTAGCAGCTGCAAAAGGCCAGAACTTAACCAGCTAATCTGTTTATCAAATAATAATTTAGAGGGACTGATTGCAAGAAGACTGACAACCACGTAGGAAAAGACAAGTAAAATGGTTTGACTGAAGTATAGATGAACTAAGCAACTGGACCTCCAGAATCACAACAAGTGCATGCACGAATGCATCCCACTAGAGTGTGACAAAAAAACTCCCAGTTGAGTGCACATGAGGACTTTCTTATCTACAGGGAACCTTGTTGATACGATCCTGTTTCATATGATTTCTAGGTGCCAACGTTCACTAACGACCCAATAGAGTTACACTTCGTTTTTGCCGGTTAATACGTTCACAGAAAATATGATACTCCAGCACCAATGTTCAGTGCAATGCCAAACTGCAATCGTATAATACATTTTCTGGCCAATAGATCCCATGTGAACAAGAAAAAGTGCGAGTCGCACACGATCAAGAGCAACAGCTTGCCACAGCAGCTTCCCTGCAGTACAATCCCACGTATTAAGCGAGAACACTGGTGTGCACCGGCGAATGAACCACCTCTTGGGTTGTCACACACCGTATTCAAAGCTGTCGCCACCAATCCTACTGCGATAAGCATCTTCATCTATCTGTTTGATAGCGTGTCAGCAAGTGTACTGCACGTTTTTAATAGGCGATAACTAAAATGCGCCGCCGTTCCCTGTTGCAAGCGGCGTGAAATGAGCGTCATGTTTTGTCTGGTGGCGATGTATTCCGCTGTTGCCCATCCGTTTGACGTAGTTTTGGTTACTCTTTGCTGTCAAAACACTACGCAACAGGAAAACAACAAAGCGCGTCTGGCCGATTGAGCCCCACCATCTCGATGCACATCTGCATGTCATGTCACAGCAATTCTTGCCAAGCAGGCCCGTGAGAAGTTCCTGCTGAGATGTCCCACACATAGAAGCAGCTGACCCAGGTCGAATTCAAGGAGCGCAAAAGTAAGCTTGCCGAAGCCGCAAAAACAACAACTCGAGTCTCAGGCCGCTTGGGCCCCACCATCTCAGCATGCGTCGGTCTCATGCTGCAACAATTTGTGGAATGCTTCGCATTACATAGATGCTAACTGCAATTGAGTCTGCCAAAGTTTTTTGTGACTGAATCGTACATTTTCCCGGTTAGTACATTTTTTCCTGCATATGTTTCCAGAATGTATGAATGAGGTTCTACTGTATTCCTTTTCATTGTTCCTGATAAATATAAGCTTCTACAACAGCCATACTGCCTGCTCCTAGTCCAGCAAAAAATAACTGCATCTCGAAGTTCTTGCTTACACCTAACCGCAGCAACAAGTGCAGGCAAATGCACAAATATAGCCATTCTTCTCTACTTCTCTGCCCACATTGCTACTGTATGGCGCATCACATTGCCTAATCAATTTTTCTCAAAAAAAAAAAAAAAAAAAAAAAAAAAAAAAAAAAAAAAGAAGAAGACAAGAAAGAAAAGAAAATGCTTTAAAGACTCTGCATGCCTCTTGCCTTAGCAAGCTATTGAATGAACGCTGCCTCGGCAATACAGCCTTTTCCACTCCCATCACTGCCACTCTAATGAAAGCTGTGCTGCCTGCAATGCTCTGCCAGTCACTCGGCACTCTTGCAGTGTTCCCTTTTGATGCAAACTTCTTGCCTTATTCCAGGCATATTGTCGTAGGTAGGTTCTCGCCTCGCATCACTCTGCGATCCCAGTCTTCAAAAACTCAGATCAAAGCTAACGGCCTTGGTATAGCTTATGAATGGTCTATGCTTCATTTGCCCGATTCTAACATGCCCTCGAATTGTAAGTGCATCGAAATTTTATGGCTTCAAAGTAACAAACTAATCTAGAAATGACAGAGGACCTAAAAAAAAATAATAATAATGATAATAATAAAAGATTGAACCTTACTTTTCCAGACTGGCAGTTCATTTACACATAATGTTCATCATCACCACACTCAGACAGCACTTTCTGCTCTCTATGGATCACTGTCATCCTCCTTATGGTCAATTGCGCATTTGAAACAAAGACTGCAAGCAGCATGATGTCATGTTGCACATAACTTGTTCTAACACACTAATGCGATTGCAATGCTGATAATGCTGCCAAGCTGGCTCTGGTGACCGGATGTTGCAAGTGCAATTTTGCTTTTGTATTGAAATGCACTATGCCAGCCATCTCAGCATCAATTCTTTTGTAAACAGTGGCATACCTCACGATAAAGTAAACACTGTAATCATTAGGGATGTACGAACATCAAAATTTTCTAATATGCATCGAACACGAGCACTTAACTTCGAATAATGAATAATTATATGCACAGGTATTACACATGTTAACAGTGGAAATACATTGTCCATGGCAAAAAAAAAAAAAAAAAAAAAAAAAAAAAAAAAAAAAAACAGAAAAAAAAGACCCAGAAGGACTTTATATACTAAAAGATTTTGTGCATTGGGATTGCATTAACTTGGGAAACTGAATCCCGCTAGCTGTTTGTTCTGACCAACCAGTGCCTTAGTAATAATAATAATAATAATAATAATAATAATAATAATAATAATAATAATAATAATCAGCCCATTTTATGTCCACTGCCGGGCGAAGGCCTCTTATTACCCCTGTCCTGCGCCAACTGATTCCAACTCCTGTGCCTTATTATACAACATCAGATGCCCATAAACTCGGATGCATTTGACCCTGTGTCACTCATAGCGTTTGCAGTCAAGCTAGGGGTTGCACTGCAAAAGAGTGCACCCTCGATGTCCTTAAACTAGCGCCCTTTGCTCTGAGAGGCTGGCTTTTCACAAAGCTGAGACGCGCAGCGGCTAAGCAAGCTTAGCAGGTGAAATTTTGGCAGTAGCATGAAATTATCACAAAACTCAAAGTGATATCGGACGCACATTCTTAGATTAGACAGATGGAAACGCTAACCATGTTTGCTCCCACACGGCCAGTAATACATTCGATTTGTTTTGAATATTCTTATAGAACTGAATATTTGAAAATTTCGGAATACAGTTTTTGAATCAAATACTACCAATACCAAAAATATATTATTCAATTATTATTAGAAATTTTTGGATATTCGCAAAACCCTAGTAATCATTCATTGTGGACTGCTTTTTTTGGTTAAACATCTTTCTAACACAAGTGAAAAATAGGAGTTTTTGGTGAGAGTTGACATCCACTTGACGCATCCACTGTCCCTTGAAGAGATTGACAACCAATTTTTATGGACCCAACTTGTTATGTTGCAACGAAAAGGTAATCCTTGGTAGTGTTTATACCTGCAGCGGTTACTCCCAAAAGTGCGTAAAAAATTTCGTAAGTGGACTTTTTGAAAGCAACCTCTTAAAAGAACAGATTAATTACGGGGTTTTACGTGCTAAAACCTCGATCTGATTATGAGGCACACTGTAGTGGGGGATTCCACAATAATTTGGACCACCTGGAGTTCTTCAATGTGCAGCTAAATCTAAGTACCACGGGTGTTTTCACATTTCGCCCCCATCAAAATGTGGCCGAAATGCAAGAACACCCGAGTGCTAGTCCCGATGCCAACAACACTGACAAGGGAGAGCAATGCCTATAGCCCGAGAAACCAGAATGATAGGTGGATTTTGCAGGAGTGAGGACAACTTTCGTTAACCATCCACATTTTGACTTTTTCACTACTTTCGAAAAATGAGATGCTGCTGTAATAAGCTTTCCTTTTATTCGAAAGCTTCGCTACACTAAGCTGTTGCATCTGTGGCTGCTACAAATCATAGTGCTACCAATTGGGAAAGTAGTGCCCTCTTTTGGACGTAAGCACAAGTTCTCATGATGCCACTATGGCCTCCGAGAACAGGCTACAGCGCGCGCTGCCCTAATTTTAAAGGACACAGTGCCACTTTCCTATTCATTACAATTGAAGGTTCAGAGGTGGATTGTAAGTCATCGAAAAAACATAATAGAAAAAAATGTGTTGCATTTAAATATTTAAAGAATGACTGAATAGAAGGTCATGTGATAAGGCATCCTATTTTTCATCATGCATTTGTCACGTGAGAACGCCAAAGGTAGCTTTTTGACGATTTGTTCTGAAGAATTAAAAACATGAATCATCGTTTAACAAGAAAAACAGTGCTAATTTCAGTCAATATGAGACACAATATTTATGTCAGTGGGGCTATCTCGATTCATGTTCTGAATGGTTGTCTCTCTCTCAATGCGCCATCAGGACAGACGGTGCCGCTAAAGGAGTCACTATCGGGGTCAACAGCAGGGTCAGACGAGTTTGTGCTGACCAGTCAAGTCCAATATCAGAATCCAAATAATGAAAGTTTTGGCCCACAGGAATGTATGGGCACTGGCATGTGCCTTCAGATGGGATCAAATCAACTGAAAAATCGAATTAGCCAGAGTCAAATCGATGAGTCTACTGTGACTAACAATTTTTTAACTGGCATTTTTTAGGAGACACATAATAGCAAAAGTGAAGCTAGCCGTCCATTTGCTAGACATCCTGTGCCTATAGCAACAGTCTAGGCAGACAGCGAAAGACAGGTGGGCAAAACTGTAACGTGGTGAAGCACACTTGCAAGTGAGGAAAAGGGTCCACTGGCGTGCCATGGAAAGAAGACGCACATACCTGATTTCAAAGACCCGTGGCAGGGGATGCATAACAATCATGCGTCTCTTGGCCTTCGTCATGAGCTGAGGTGTCACCACAAAGAGGCCACAAGCCTACGTGATATCCAAAACAGAAGGGGTGGGAGGTAGGGGAGGGGAGTGATAGAAAGAGGGTAGGCAAGGTTAGCTTAGGAGTACACACTTATGCAGCTGAACCTATGCAGAATTTCTATACACCAAAATACTGATACAATGAAGTTGTACTTCCAGCCAAGAACTTTACGTAGAGAGTTTTAAGTAAGGTTTCTGCAATTCATCAACACTTTCGGTGGTTAACATCTTGCTAGGAAGCATTCACTAAAGGGACACTAAACAGTGACGCTGAATAAGCTTAGACTGATACAGTATTCTTTCAAAACTATCTTCATTAATTTCACAGATACATATAGGTTTATTATTATAAAAAATGGAAAGCCAGTTTCATTTTTTAGATTTTGAGCCAGAACCCCAGTGTCAGTATGTCACTGTGGCATCGCTGATTTCAAAATATCTTTTGGTATTTAGGCTGTTCAGGCTCAGTAAAAGTTCTTGAAACTTGCAAAATGCAGTGCTTGGCTGTTATAGGACACAATGTAGTCCATCTTTGCCGAGAGAGAATCTACCAGGCCCGAGCAGACGTGACGACAAGGTGTGCTCGTCTGGGTGCTTCAAGGCCGCCCATATCTTGTTTTTGCATCTTTTCTGGCTTACCAAGCCTTTTCTCATGGAAATAAGGGTTTTCTGGTATTGAAGAAAGCTAATTTACTAACACAGCCATGTTACTTTTCTCTTCTTTAGTGTCTGCTAACACGTAGTGATAAATGCAGGCAATAAATTTGCAGTCAAGTGGCCACGGCCATTGAACCATTGATTGCCTACGGCGAAATTCCTCCATCTTGCCTTTCCTGCCTAACGTGCCACAACTTCCCCCAGCTACTTCTTCCCCACCAACTTGCTCTTTGAGTAACTTTTTTTTTTCAGTTGTGTAGTATGCACTGATTGCATAGTTTGATCTTTTCTTTTGATCAATGCTTTTTACCTACGACTAAGAGCGGGTCAAATTCAACGAAAGACGACCTGTGTTAAGCACGTTCAATTAAAGTGATCAATGCTAAAATTGGTGCCATCTTGTGGATGAGAAGCAGCTGCAATGCTCTCACATCAAATAAAATGCAAGCAACAACCTATTGTGAAAGTATGATCGCTCATTTCTCTCTTGGCACCAAACTAACTACCTACAATTATGGGCAAATTGCATTTCTGACAGGGGCATGACTGCATGCGACAAAACTTTAAAAGGTCGATGCACAATTTTGAAAAGCAGGGGAAACAAAAAATCCCCTAAGCTTTGAAAATCACTGCGTGCTCCACCCTGGAATGCACGTAAGCTGGGCATACCCTCTCGTACTCCTCCACGCTGCTGAAACGTTCCTTCTGAATCCTGGTCATGTACAGCACGTCCGTATCTGGCAACGCTGCTTCCAGGCTCTCCATGTCCTCCTGCTCAAAAGAAAAAGACGGAGTGGTCAAAATACAGACTTGCATATGTACAAGGCACAAACAAAGGAATTAGGTGTCACTGAAAAAAATAACACACATAATTGACGTTGGATCAGAAGCAGCAGCAGCTTAATCAGCCCACAACAGGACAAGTGTCCCTCCCGGTGACATCGAATTACGCCGGTCTTTTTGTTACTGTTGCTTAATAACTGTAGATATGTGGGATGGAGGGAACATTCCAGCCAGCCATTTCAAGACAGTAAAAAAGGAAGGAAAAAGCAAACATCCTTGTGCCGGCTTACTGCTTTTTTAAGCCTGCAAATTTCAAAATCTCGTGAAACCATCTTATCTGCGGCCCTAAATGACTGTGCTTATCCTCTCTTGGCACACATTCTGTAACTCCATTACACCATGCTTATCTGCTGTATGCATTAGATGGCCTGCCCAAACATTTGTCTTAATTTTAAGTGGTATAATGTTAGCTAATTTCTGCATTTATTGTCTGCTGTTTTGTTACTACAGTCGAACCTCATTAAGTGAACGCAGATCGCTGACTGATTATTCGGATGCCCATAATTTCGACAGCTCCATGGCACTGCCACTCATAGACTTAAAGGCAAACTGCAACGAAATTTCACTTGGGATATATTGACTATAAATGCCTAGCGTATGTTCTCAGAGTAACCTTGGCAAAGTCGCAGGGCTGGTAATTGCCTAATTTTGTTATTAGCAGGTATTAAACAGTGCCTATGCAGACGGCGTGTACACCTGGCTGCAAAGCGGTAGCAATGTGGATATGGCGAATATTGAAGAACTGTATGCAACTGCTGATCTCTCAGTTGCACCTAGGCAGCCAGGAGCATTGCTCGGTCATCATTTGCAAGTTGACGGGCGTTTGCCTCCGCATGCGTTCTCCTTGTTGCGCTCCTGACTTGAGTTGTAAGAATGTCGATGCGCTGCGTGGCCATCGGGTGCTCAAATACGTACTCGAACACGAGCGATGGCTGTGCGGTACGCAACGCTAAGTAGAGGAAGGTCGAACACACCTTTCCTGTCCCAGCTTTGAGAGTGCAAGCATGCATCATGGCGCAGCAGGCAAGTGCAACGTGGACTAGCCAACGCGCACAAGGCATGTAAACTGCAGTTAACGAAGCTGCACAAGCTACACTTCAATAGCATAGTCACTTACCCATCAAGATTTGCTTGGCAAACGCTTTCTCAGCATGACTATAAGTACTATAAGCCGCGATGGCGCAGGAAAACAAAAGGTAAGCTGTATTCAGAGTTGTTATTCTCGACCGATCACTTCCGGTAGTGCATCATCTGCATTTCACATGTCTCTACATGGGACACGTCGAAGTAGATGAACAAAAGCCTTTCTGACACAGTGCCAGAAACGAGCAGAAACTGCATGCTGCATATGTCACAAATGCAAGCGCGATGCAGTGGCCATGGTGTAGATGTGGCAGCAAGCCATGCAAGAATGCAATGCCGCCAGAGCGTAATGGGCGAAGCTTTATCACGGCAGCCGTCCGGCCTGTCTGGCTGTGAGTTAATGCATACCTAATCAGCACCGAGCCACTCCAGCCTGGCCATGCCTCAGCTACTTATTTATTATCATTACCATCCTTTACTACAGATGGCAGTAGTTGTCTGATCAATGCACGAGTCTAGAATTTCCAGCATGCCAGGCAGCGCCCAGTGAAGTTGGATACGTCATGCTGGAGTTGCTAAGATTGCTAAGATTTTACCCTGTGCTTTAAACGCGATCTGCAGCCGTTGCGGCTATCAGTTGTCACCGCAGCGCAAGTGCAAAAGTGCACGGTGAGCGAGTGCTTCTTTGTTGTTCGAAGGCACAAATGCAACATGCTAGCTTTAGTCAACCCGAACTGCATATAGGTCAGCATGCTGCTGGTCAGCCAAGTTAGCGAGCTATGCACCCTCTTTCAGCGGCTCCAGCGTGCAATATGACATGTTCTATTCCTGCACCAGCCACAGCAGACTACAGAGCGTTCAATTTTCACCGATGTAGCATAACTGCACCACATGCAGATCACATCCGTATTAGGCTCTCATGTTCTGGCGAATCCAGTATTCCAGACTCGCAATTATTCTGACTTTTTGACAGTCCATTTCGAGTCCGAGTAATCGATTGGTGACTGTACAGTGAATTATTGGATGTAAAGAAGTAAATACAAAGTGGGTTAGTCAAGCTTGATTTCAAGAGTATTCTCCTGCTATAACAAAAGCTAAAATGCAGGAACCTACACGGTATTGGTTAGGGCAAGAAACAAAAAAGGTGGGATTCGACACGGTATCTGTAACACCGAAACTAATTTTCATTTGCATGTGGCTCAAAATATACATTCTGAAAGGAGAAATGTCAAACACTGTCGGCGTCCAATTTTTCAGACACAACATTATTTCTGGACCTGCACAATTACTCCAGCACAGCCACTTACCACTACCACCAATGCAGAACAGCTATGGTATGCCTGCATATTTGCGTAGGCGCAGAGCATGTGCATGTAATTTATTGCTCCCGTGCCTCACATCAACTTGGAAAGATGTCGACAGGTCATTAAGCAAGCACAGCCAATCAAAGGCTGCGCTTGCTTTTCTTTGAAATATTTTTACTAATACTATCTGCATGTATGCCTATAATGAATATCAGATACAATGAAGGTATTTACCTGCTTGATGCGACTTCATGACTAGGTTCAACTTATTTTAAGCATTTAAGCTTACTTAAGCTGCATGAAGATGATGCAGGGTCTGCTATTTCAGGTAACTGATCTCTTTATCAGCCAGAGCTTGGGCAAAGGCTGGCTAGAACACTTGTTACCTGAATACCTTTTGCTTCTTTTGATGCATATTCACAACCATCATCATCCCATTTTTAAGTTCACTGCAGGTCTAAAGCCTCTTCCAGTGATCTCCAGCTATCCCTGACTTGTGCTAGTTGTGTCTGCAAATTTCCTAATTTCATCGCACCAACAAATTCGCTACTGTCTTTGACTGCACTTTCTTTCCCCTGGCATCCATTATGTAACTCTAGTAGACTACTGTTTATCTGCCCTGCGTAATGTCACGTTGTAGTGACGGTGAAGAACTACAGTGGGCACTACGCAAGTCATGAAATGAACTGTTTATTGGGCACACCTGTATCCTGCAAAACAAGTAACACTGAGCACAATGCTAGCAGCGAGCACACTCGTTCATCGTCAAAATCTAATCTCCATGTCAAGCACGTCGGCTATTTATACGTGACTTAACAAAGATTCCAGCATAATCAATGGTATAGTGGAACCCGACTGATACGTTCCTTGCTGTTGCGTTTTCCTGGCTGCTAAGTCATGTTCTTGTGGTCCATACTTAAATCCCATTGACTATGTATTATGTTGCCACTGATACTGCGCCATTCTGTGATGTTTCCGCATCTTACGCTGCATTTGAACGTTGCATTCGAAAGTGGCCGTCACTTAAATATAACGGCAGTGGGAAAAATCGGCTCTTGCATGTTGCAACAAGCAAATGACGCAACAAGCGGCCGAAGTTTACATTAAACGAAAAAAGTTGCACAAGCCAGGCACTGCATAAACATAGGGAGAAAGCAAGCACATAGCAGTTCGGGAAGCATCTGAAAAAGTGCACATTGATTAAAGCCTACTGGTAACCACACACACTGGATAAATTCTGCCAAGTACAGGGCTACATTTACTTTGGGGCCTGCAAAAGTCATTGCGTTTCACAATTGCCGGTTCTCTTTAGTCAGCTTCGCTGCAGTAGAACCGTGTTATGCAGTGGAGTGTACACAAAATAATGCAGTGGGGGGTCACTGTCACAAAACACCGTACGTGTCCTCTAATTATACAGCCACACATGTGCCATTCCTGGTCACAGTATGACCACCGTGACATCTAACTGCACTGGCAGCCATTCGAACTGTTTCTGACGTTATGCTGTGGCAATTTGTGTTCTTTGTTACAGTTACGTTTTCCCAGCTGGTACGTTTCTTTTTCCACGGTCCCTTAAAAACATATCAATGGGGTTCTACTGTGCTTGCGCGAGTTCTACAAGGCACAAGACTATTCGTGTTGCACATGCAATCCGATTACACAAGGTTCCGCAGCAACAACATAGGCAACAGATTGAATCAATAATAACATTTGAGTAGATTCCAATGCATACAGGTACGTGTTGCACTAAGCGATAATTTAAGCTGTTGTTAGCAGGTGAAAAGCGGTCCCTGGAAAAAGAATAAACAAATGATAAACAATGTACGCCTGTCAGTATTACATGGCCTGCCCAACTTGAAAACCAGCTAGAGTCAATACAACCACGCTGTTTAATTACAAATGAATGCCAGTGGACAGAGATCACTGTACAAAGGCGTACATGGTGAAACGCTTGTTCCCTCTCACCTGAGTGATTCCCTGTGCAGCCACGACATCACGCACCGACTGAGGCATGCCCAGGTTAGCTGGGGCCACATAGCGCAGCTGAACGTTGTAGTGAGTCAGCAGCCGTGCCAGGGAATGCACTGTGCGGCCATGCTTCAAGTCACCCACGAGTGTCACCTGAATCAAATTTTGGAGCAGTAACATGCACAATGAAACAATGTTCTGGACACAACACCATTCAAACATGACATTGGCGTTAGCAGCAGGCTGAAGAAGTTTGTAGAAAAGTTGCTGAAAGTCTACTTCCCACCTCTTGCATGCGAAAATATGACACCTAGCAAGTATTTATTTATTTATTTATTTATTTATTTATTTATACATACTGCAACCCTGTTATTGCAGGAGTAGGGTACAAAATCAAATGTGCAATGCACACAGCAAAGCAGAAGTGCAAGGAATATGTAAATAAATAAATAAAATGGTCTCAATACACACATATATGCATATATGCATGGTGTACAATACATGGTCCTAGGAATCACAAGCATCAACCGGTGAGTGCCTTAACAAAATGATCAAATGGCAATTTTTGAATGTTGGGGGGAAGCTGGTTACAAATTTTGATGGATCGGGGAAAAAAGCTATATTTGAATTTGTTAGTCCTGGCATACAGAGGTGCTATATTTAGTGGGTGAGAATTCTGTGTGTTAAGACGCTTTAACAAACTCAATGTATTCCAAAGATGAACAATGTTCAGAGTTAAGAGTGGTGTAAAACAGTAAAGGCTTTCTACATGATGCCGCTCTACTAGGGAAGACAGGTTCAAGGTGGGAAGGTTAGAAGAGAGGGAGAAGTCCTTGTCGTAACACCAGCATATAAATTGAATAGCTTTTTTTTTTGGAGAGATTCAAGTTTTTTTTTTATGTCAGACTTCAGATATGGATTCCAAATGGCACACCTGTAATCCAAGATGGGCCACACTAGAGTTTTATAGGTAAGCAATCTTGTTTCTTTAGGAAAAAAAAGGAAGAAAGAAAGAAATAAAGAAAGAAAGAAAGGAAGATGATGAAGAAGAAGCTAAAAGGGGGAACACTACGCATGTTTCTACTGGCTCTGATATGTTTAAGGATGGCAGCTACACTAATCACAGGAGCAGTGCACCAGTGTATAATGATGTCATGACACAGTCATCTGTTCAGTACCAAAACCTAAACTGGTTCATAGAAAAAAGACATAATAGTAAGTTATCTAGGCACTTGGACACTTGGCAGTACCTTTTCACAGGGTTTAGAACATTCAGACTTCCCTTTAATGGGGGAGGGGGAACAAATAAAAAGAATACAATACAGAAATGTGATGTAAGTACCGATTTAATGCTGTATAGACCTGTACTCTCTAATCTTTGCAAAGAAAACATTTCTCTTAAGTAATTTCTCACCCAGCATAGCAAATCAACTTGGTGGTTCTCAATGAGCTGCAAGTAGTTTTGACCATTGTACATACTGAAGGTGGCTCATTCAGTTTAAGTGCTAGTGTCATAAGCCAAGAAAGAAACAGGGAGAAGAAGAAAAAAACAAAAGGTATGAGGACAAGAAAGCACGAGGTGGATGTGGAAGAGATAAAGAAAAAGAAGTGACAAAATACGAAAGTGTCCGATCAAAAAAGAATGGAAGATATGAAAGAAAAAGTGGAAAAATGGACGCGCGGCTATGTGGCCAATGTGGCAAAAGGACACGTAGCAGAAGAGAGCAGCCCAGCTATGCTCTGGGATGATGGGTGGCAGAAGGAGCTGAAGGCCGAATATGACAAATGGACTTTGGAGATGGCGGGAAACTAGTGGGAGCAGTGCAGCTGTGACTGGTATTCTGAGCAGGTGCCCCACCGGAGACCGCAGCTACAGACAGACGGCGGTGTTTCTGAGACTCCCTGCGGTGACCATCCGCAGGCTAGCGGAGTTGGCCGGGTGATCCAGGCACCTTGGTCAGCCCACCATCCTAACCCCTGGACCAGGGCAACAGTGGGCTGAAAGTTGTACGCAGCGACGACGAGGTGACGTGGCCACATCGGTGAACTCAATGTAAATATTTTGGACTTATCAATGCGTTGTATCTGAGGACTTTGGCGAATGTGTGCCATTAGGTTGTGCTGCACACTGTTTGAGTTGTTTTCTTTGATGTTTGTTTCTTCAATTATAAGTGTTTGTCGTACACATGCAACTCGTCCCTGTCTGTCTTCAGTTTGCCGAAATTCGTGACAATTGGCGAGCCTGCCAGGATTTCTGGCCTTGTCACAGATTTTGGTAGTCTAGAGATGGATTGGGACAGCATATTAGCTACTGTTAGCGAGAAACAAACTTATCAAGGAGTAGGACCTCAAACTAATTGAGGATGAAAGGAACCGTGTCCATGCCACTTGATTTGCAGAACATACTGCAGTTTTGAGAGCATATCAGAATAGAAAACAGTTTCAAAAGAGATAAAAATGCCATAAGCAGTCAACATAATATCTACCCCTCATAGCATACCTGAAAGGAAGCCTCGCACATGTGAGCTGTTGCTATACAATAGTTACCACTGTAAGGCTATGGATGACCGCACCACCGAATCCTATGGCAGTAGAGAGCAATATGTAAAACACCCGAATGATGAGTGTGCTTTAAGTAGCATACCTACCGGAACTCGCATGACTTCATGAGCATGACCTAACGGAAGGCCATGCTCATGAAGGAGAACAATCCTCAGAAATGATGACCTAAAGGAACCTGAAGAGCTCATCGCGTCACATGGGGTTTGTTGAGAGAAGAGCAAATGAAGATGTCTTGCATGAAGGGAGAGTACTCTACTGCGACAAGACTTTTGAGGAAATGTCTGCTTTCAATTGCAGAAACCTCTGCGAACACAAGCTAGTGGCCAGCAAGGAAGATGTTTCGGTCCAGATGAACACAGAAGCACAACTTTTATGAGTGGCGAGAAAGAAGTGTGCACTAAGCAAGCGATGATAACAGACAGAGATAGAGTGAGTAGAGAAAACGGTAAAAGAGAAAATAAAGAAGCAAGAGAGAAAAACAAATCAAAGAAACGCTTCGAAGAAAAAAAAAAAAAGAATAGATCACCACCTATGAGAAAAACCCGAACAAAGCACAGATTGGCGATGCTTTATGGTGCTGTTCTACTCAAAGCCACTGTGAAAGGAGCATTTAAATTTGAGGTGATCAGTTGTAGAGCTTATGAATACGAAAACTACAAAGAGCATCACAAAGGGCCAGAGTAAGAGCTGCAAGTTCTTAACTGCAGATCCCAAGTGTCTTCCCATAACAAGAAAGAAGTCAGCAGCTACACTAATCGATCAAGAAGGTGTGCATCTCGAAAGTACAGATGAGAAACCAAGAGATTGCTGAGAGCGAGACTGTGCACACAGACGCATGAGTTCTGGACGCTTTGCCCACCAATTAAAAAGAAGGTGAAATCTGAATTCCACTGGCGACTTTCAAAGCCAGGCAGGAACTATCCAAGCGCAAGAAGTAGAAGCAAGAAGAGAAGCGGACACTCTACGAAGTCTTGACAGTGGCGCGAAAGAAAATCATTATGACAATGCTGAGGGTATCAAATGGAATTACATTAAGGAGAAGGCATGCATTCTTATGAGGTTTGGATGGACTTATAAAGTGATCAGAAACACTACTGCTCAAGATATAGAGCAAGTTATGCATGTAAAATTTGCATTTGGGATCGGACGTTTGTTGCCGGGGTATTTGTTGGATATACAGTCAAACCTCGATATATCGAACACTTTCTATATCACCTGGAAGATCGCATGTATATTTAATTTTTTATTGTGAACGGGGTCGGACGAAAAATGGATATATCGAACTCCGCCACCCTAGACTATGTGCACTCTGTTGACAGGCGCTGAGCTTTCCCGCAACACCTTCAAAGATAGCGGGTGCGCGATGGGTGTTCCCGACTGCTGCGCACTATAGCTACACACATCGATCGTGCCGAGGGTGTTATTTGAATGTAGCGGCGTACACTCGAGACAATGTCAACCATCGCTACGTTGACGTCAACGACATTTGTCAATGACGCATTGCATTTGTTGCACTGACTTATTCGTGCTGCGCTCTGCGCCTGCCGCGCTTCGTGAGGAATAGCGGTTTGCAGCCGCAAAAATGTGCGACAGCGCGCGCTCAATGCGCTCACTCATAGACGCCTGGGCAGATGCCACTTCATACTTCACGCTAAAAAACATTCACATCCTTTGGGGTGTATATTTGCCACACAACGATAATCGTCATCTGTCTTGCCTGCATTTCCTTTCTATAACGCTGCGAGCCCGGTACCTCCAAGTCACGAAGAGCATGCGTGTTATCAGCATGACAGATCATTCTCGGCAGTAAAGTATTGAGCGCAGCGTTTTCAAGAAAGGAAACGCAAGCAAGACCGATGATGATTATGGTTGTGTGGCAAACATACACGCCAAAAGGTGTGTTATCGACAGTGTTTCAAACTGCTTAGATTGACGGACGTGGTGATCGCAGCAGAAGTAGCGGCCAAACGAAGACGCTGCCGAAGTTGATTCCGCAAGCGATGATGTTGCCCCGTTGCCGACTTCAACTGGCTGCAGTTGCTTTGGCCCGTCTACGCCGCTACCGGCCTATCGCTTGCAGATCTTGATGATGATGATGATGATGATGATGTGTTGTGTTTAGTGGCGCAAGGGCCAGGTTTGGCCAAAGAGCGCCATGACAAGTGTTATTGTTGATGTATTATGGAAGATGTGACTTGGCTGTAAAGTGGCCTAAAAATAGTCGCTGTAAAGTGCGTAAAATCTACGTGCTATAAAATTATGGCGATGATTAATGAAGAAAACTATGACCATTAAAATCCATCGTAGGAGAATGATGCAAAATGGAAAATGTATAAGATAGTAAAATTATTTGGAGCACTGCTGCCTCGCCAGAGCCCTTGAAACACAAAGGCCTAGAGGCGCGTGCTATACGAGAGAGCTATCACAGCGGTATCCTCTGAAGAGAGGACCCGCTACGAACATGTGGGGCTAAGAACATGCAAGACAACATCTTTCAGGAAGCCCAGGACTGCACTGGAGTCAAACAGCGGTTCTGGGCCGAGTAACATTACTGGATGAAGGGGGATGTTCTGGCGGTATGCTAAGGGAAAATGTTTCTTTCTTTCAGATTCGGCTGCCCGACACTCCAGAAGGACGTGGAGGACGGTCAGCCTCTCCCCGCATCTACCACAGGTTGGAGGCTCGTTTCCGGTGAGTAAAAAGTTATGTGTGCCAAAAGTGTGTCCTATTCTTAGACGACAGAATAGGACATCTGTCCGGCGTGATTTTGTTACGGAAGGCCAGAATCCTAACTGCGGCTTTATCACGTGGAGCTTATTATTTGTTTCCGCGTCCCATAGGCGTTGCCACTGGTTCCGTAGTTTCCTCCGTAAGAAGGGCTTCAGGTCTGTGACAGGAACTGCAGCGGTGGGATTAGCAGAAAATGATGCAACTGACGTGGCCATCTGGTCCGCCAGGACGTTACCTTAGATGCCCCTATGACCTGGCACCCAGCATATGATGAAATGCTGATTACCTACATACGCTTTACACAGAGCAGAATAGAGTTCGTTAATTACCGGATTTTTGTGGTTAGAGAATGCCATCAAGGCCTTCACAACACTAAGGGAATCCGTATATATGACTGCTTTCTGGAGTTTTGATTTCCTGATATGCTTCACAGCCGACAATAGTGCGTAGGCCTCAGCCGTAAAGATACTAGTTTCCGCATGCAGTACATCGGTTTCCGAGAAGGATGGCCCGACGGCTGCGTAGGACACCCCGTCGTGTGACTTCGATGCGTCTGTGTAGAACTCCGTGCAGGAGTGTTTGTGTTGGAGTTCCCGGAAATGCATTTGGATTTCAATGTCTGAAGCGTGCTTTGTAACTTGAACGAAAGATGTGTCGCATTGTATCAGCTGCCACTCCCAAGGAGGTAGCAGCTTGGCTGGATGCATTAGGCGAAGCTCGAGGAGTGGAACTTGCATTTCTTCACTAAGCTCCCTCACACGCAGCGAGAAAGGCTGTCTTACGGAGGGACGATTGCGAAAGAGTGTAGCGTATGTCATCTCGTTAACGGTATTATAACACGGATGTTGAGGATTAGAGTGGACTTTCAAAAAATATGTTTGGCTGATGTATGTTCTCTGGATATGAAGTGACCACTCATTCGATTCTGCATATAAACTTTGTATGGGACTCGTTCTGAAAGCGCCCGTGGCTAAGCGGATTCCTAGATGGTGGACCGGATCTAGCATCTTTAGCGCGCTCGGGGCGGCAGAATGGTAGATCACGGCACCATAATCTAATCGTGACCGAATCAGGCTCTTATAGAGATTCATTAGGCACGTCCTGTCACTACCCCACGTAGTTTGCGATAGAAGTTTCAAGAGGTTCATTGTTTTCAGACATTTTTCTTTAAGATATTTTATGTGTGGGATAAAAGTGAGTCTATTGTCAAGTATAACACCTAGAAATTTGTGTTCTTTGTTTACAGGTATCTGTTGTCCACACAGTTCTAAGCAAGGATCCGGAACCAGGCCTCTCTTTCTTGTATACAGAACACAAGAACTCTTGTGAGGATTGATTTTAAATCCATTTTTCTCTGCCCACTGTGACACCTTGTTCAAACCATGCTGTACCTGTCTCTCGCAGACTGTGAGGTTGCAGGATTTAAAACCTATTTGTATATCGTCTACGTACACGGAATAGAAAATAGCTGGTGGTAAAGATGCACGAAGCGTGTTCATCTTTACGACAAAGAGCATGCAGCTGAGTACGCCACCCTGGGGTACCCCAGTTTCCTGTTTAAATGTACGCGACAGTGCAGGACCTATTTTCACTCGAAATGTACGGTTCTCTAGGTAGCTCTCTATAGTATTTAGCATATTGCCGCGGATACCTAGCGCGGAAAGATCGCGCAGGATTCCGTACCGCCAGGTTGTGTCGTACGTTTTTTCCATATCCAGAAATACAGATAAGAAGGATTGCTTGTGCACGAAGGCATCGCGAATGCTCGCTTCGATGCGCACAGGATGGTCGGTTGTAGATCGCTCTTCCCGAAAACCACATTGAAATGGGTCAAGCATTTTACTGGACTCTAGGAGATGCACGAGACGGCGATTGATCATTTTTTCAAATACCTTACAAAGGCAACTTGTCAGGGCTATCGGGCGGTAACTTGCCACTGAGGAAGGATCTTTGCCTTGTTTCAAAACCGGGATCACAATGGCTTCTTTCCATGTAGTCGGGAAGTATCCCGCAGCCCAAATCGTGTTGAAAAGTGTGACTAGTGTAACTTGGGTGTCTTTATGTAGGTTTTTGATCATTTCATACATGATTCTGTCAGATCCCGGAGCAGAGCTCTTGCATGCGCTCAAGGCAGCTCTCAACTCGGCAATGCTAAAAGGACAGTTGTATGGTTCATTCTGTTGACATTTTCTCATGAGTGGCTTACATTCTTCTATTTGTTTATATTTGAGAAAGGATTGCGAGTAATGGTTGGCACTTGACACGCTCTCAAAGTGCTCCCCAAGTGAGTCCGCCTGATCTTGTAGGGTATCGCCTTCTGTGTTTACCAAAGGAAGTGCATGTGCTTGTCGCCCTCTTAACCTATTGACCCTGTTCCAGGCTTTCGCCTCATCTCTGAACGAGTTAATACTCGATAGGAACTTCTGCCAACTTTCTCGTCTGGCCTGTCGGCGGGTTCGCCTGCCTTCGGATTTTACTTTTTTAAAGTTGACTAGATTCTCTGCAGTGGGGGAAGCGCGTAGCAACCCCCACGCCCTGTTCTGTTTTTTACGAGCGATCCTACAATCGTCGTTCCACCATGGGACACGTCGTTTGCAGGCCAAGCCTTTTACTTCTGATATGCATTTAAATGCGACATCTATTATGAATGCTGTAAAAAACTCGACTGCAGCGTCAATTCCTAACGAAGACAGGTCAGCCCATGAGATACTAGTTAGAGATCGAAATTTCTCCCAATCAGCTGTCTCAATCTTCCACCTAGGAGCGTATGGTGGATATTCGTTTTCTTTATATGATCTTAGCAGTATAGGGAAGTGGTCGCTACCGTAAGGGTTGTCGGTAACTTCCCATTCAAGTTCAGGCAGTACAGACGGGGAGACTATACTAAGGTCTATTGACGAAAAGGATCGGTTTGCAAGAGAGTAATATGTGGGTTCTTTCTTATTGATAAGGCACGCTCCAGAAGAAAAAAGGAACTGTTCAACAAGGCGACCTCGCGCATCTATACGGGAGTCGCCCCACAGGGAGCTGTGCGCATTGAAATCGCCAAGAAGAGCATAAGGTTCTGGCAATTGATCGATCAAGGAGTGAAATTCATGTTTGTTCAGTTGGTAATGCGGGGGTATGTAAAGGGAGCAAATGGTGATGAGTTTGTTTAGTAGGACAACTCGAACCGCCACTGCTTCAAGGGGCGTTTGTAGCTGTAGAGGTTGACACGCAATACTTCTATGAGTAAGAATCGCAACACCGCCCGATGATGCGACGGCATCATCGCGATCTTTGCGAAACGTAACATACGTACGGAGAAAGTTTGTGTGTTTAGATTTTAAGTGTGTTTCCTGTAAACACAGCACTTTTGGATTATGTTTGTGGATGAGTTCTTGCAAATCATCAAGGTTTCTAAGGAGACCTCTGATGTTCCATTGAATGATTTGTGTATCCATGTTTAAGGTAAATTGGTGCTGTGTTTACGGAAACGGAGTGGATGCCTTATATTACAGAGCCCTTTCGAGGCCCTGTAATAGGTGTTTTGTTCTTTTTGAAGCTTGCAGATCTTTTAGACTATGTTGAGCACTCCGTGTTTAAGCATGGGGCTGCCAATAAGAAGCTGCTACAGTGCTTTCAGCCAAATAAATACTTTGTGTGAAGCTTCAAGTGAGTATTTGCACCACGATCGGGGCGCGCGTTCGGTTGCGCCGCGCGCGATTGGCCTAGATTGCGCCGACTTCGTGCAACTGACGATAGGCGCGGCTTACGATAATTGCATGCGGCGCAATCGAATGCATGCTCCCGGCTGATCCCCAATCGCGCCTGTGGTTCTGTGATTGATATGCACAAGTTTTTTCACACGATTTTATATGAATTCTGGCTATATCAAACTATTTCGCGATCACCACGCTGTTCGGTATATCGAGGTTCGACTGTATAAGGAATGGCTGAAATGGCTACATTAGGAGTTAGTTACTGCGGCATGCATAAATATGGATAAAACAACAGTGTTCTTAAAGGTGCTCAAATGTATTTAAGGCTGTGTGAAAATGCACAGCCTTAAGATGTTTGTCGCAAGGTACTTGTGGGGCAGAAACCACAAATAGCATTTTACCATTCTTAGAGTTTGGTGGTGTAGATCATATAGTAGTTGTGGAGTGGTTGAGCAGTGTCTTGGGAAGCCTGCTTGCAAACTGCACTCAGTGCGGTGGAAAAGTGTGTAGTAACGCAGTAAGTTGTTTAAGCGTTGGTGTGAAGGAGTGTACCACTATGACGTAGTAGTGCTGCGGAAACCCGCAAGGTGGAGAGAAGTAATTACTGAGTAAACCCTTGCAGCAATTGCTACGAACGGGTGGATGTCTGATTTTCCCTTTAGTAAGTGTGCCACTATGTACTAGATGGACAAATGGTCTAGCAACGTTGTTTTGAGATACAATGACTTTTTCATGCTAAATAGTGAACTCCACAATGTGTGTAATGAAGTGAATACATGAAGTGAATTGACATGTGGCGAGCATACAGAGTGGTGCAAATGATGGCTAGTGCCTCAGAAAAGCCCGAAAAAGAAGACTTCAGCCAGCGGCAAATACGCATAAGCTTACTTTGTTTCCAATGAGAAAGAAAAGAAAGGTAACTACTCTAGCGCTGTCAGAATTACAAGTGACCTAAGCATGGCTACGGCACATAGTTTTGTTTCACTGCAATAGCAGTTATACGGATGCTTGAGGTGTGCTCATGCTGTTGGTGCTACCACGCATCCTGCGGTTTAGCCAGAAACATATGGCTGCCTGAGCGACAGTGTTTTCTACTCTGTAATTATTGAGATACGGATGAGAGTTATTGTATTTCTGTTCCAAGCTTCGTGTTTGATCCTGTACAATAAATGATGGGAAGTACGAGAAAACTATCTGAAAAATATTTCAATTTGCAAAGACCAAAAATTTTAAGAAGAGCACCAAACTAAGTAGGAAAATAGTTCATTTTTTAGTTCTCCAGCCATTTGTGTACTAACAAGTGGCAAAGACTCCACAAGTCCCCCTTACCGTCAGGTTGTTGACTGTGCCGATCTCCTCGCGGATGGTGTAGACATCGAGAAGAGCCTGCGTGGGATGCTCGCCGATGCCATCGCCGGCGTTGATCACTGGCTTGCGGCAATGCTTTGAGGCCCGCTGTGATAAATGACCTCTAGCATATACTCCGTGTTTCATGCAGAGCTGGCAATGCTACAAACGCTAGAGGGACTTCTCACTGTTTGCACTTGCAACCAAAGAGCATAGCACCATGTGAATGAGTGATATAGGCATGCATCATGCAATCGAATGTAACATTAAGTCTAATACATTTATGCTGAAAAGGTGACAATTATTGCATCAAAGATGTCGCACATCTCAGGCCATTTACCACCAATTGAGGGGAGTGATATGTTTCTGCGACTAGAAGCCACAGCACACTTTGAGTTGCTCAAGAGGACAGTCAGCAATGCTGTGTTGGTTGCATTCAAGTAGCCCACATATGGTTTATTAAAGCTTGGCACAGGGTAGCTGGAAAATCCTGTATACAGTCAATGCCTGATTTTTCGGACGTGCCTGATAAGGCACCCAACAACCCTGTCAGTGTAAAGAGCAGTGCTGCAGTTAACGAAATAACACATTTAGGGTTTCCCTACCACTTCCTTAACGATGCTATGTGCGAGGAACTTTTAACTGGATTGGACTGGATTTTTTTGCCAACGTGGCCAGACAAAGCGCTGGACACGGATAGAAACAGGGCAGAACTGCAATTTCCGGGAGACCTTCCTATCAACCGTACAACCAGAAGAAAAGGTTGACACTCAGGACACTTGAGAGGTATGCAGTCCCTAGGGAGTCCGATAAATTGGATGTTGACTGTAGAAAGGTAACTTAAAAATGGAGACATGTCTGCCCTAACAGTATGTTCAATGAACAAGGCCAATAAAAGATTATGCGCTGTGATGCAAGACCCACAAGGGAAGCATAAAAATCTCACCATAACAGCTCCAGGCTGTGGATGCCTCAGCACAACCACGTCGCTGTAATTGGACATGATGGTGATGCTATCTGCAGAAGAGAATTGCAGTGAAAAGTCAATGCATTCATAACGATAACAGGGCCGTGAACTCGCTGTATAAACAAAATGTTAGGAAGCGTGCAATACAAGTACCCTTTCACCATATTTCAGAAAAAATTACCTACCAAACAAACCTCCATGACACCTCCATGACAGACCCTTAACAGCAAAGCAGCGTGATTTACCGTATTTACTCGCATAATTATCGCACTTTTTTGTAAAAAAAATTGATGCAAATTCAGGAGTATGATCATTACGCTGGTTAAATTTCCCACAAAAAGAAGCACTTTCTCTTTTCATACTGCATTTGCGGCGGGACAAAAATGGCGGCCGGCAGAGCAAGCCGAACGCGCCGAACGCGATTTTTTTTCTTCTCATGAGTACATTACGTGCATTGAAACAGCTTCTTCCATATCAGTAATGAATAATATCGTTAATACCAGCAAGTTTGCGGCAATAACGTAGCCACGTCCACTTTGAGGGGACAGATACAGATGGGCGTGCTTAGCGGTGACATAGGAACACATGGCGAGCATGCTGCGGAAATTGCAGCATTTGTCTTTACTGCTATCCTAATACGGCATGTTTCTGCTAAGGGTGGGTGAATATCTTAGCTGTGTTACAAGTGTCAGCGTATGAATAGGGTACACTTCTAATGTATCAGTGTAAATGTGACTGCTATCGCTGCAGCTCGCAATTTGTTGCGTGCCCACGAGTGCAGACGGGAAGAATTGAAAGGTGCCCTTTATGTTGTTGTTGTTGACCAAAACCATTATGAAGCCTGCAAATAATAAAGCCAAGGCAAGTTTGGAAAGTGATGAAAGGAATGAAATGGGCCATCTGCTTAAGAATGTTGGGTGCGTGCAGACCGCTTGGTATGTCTTCAAGAGTCGTTCGCGTAGCATTTGACAGAGGGTAAGCGTGATCATCATTAGCTAGTCTTGGCACATGATATATCGCTGCAAGAAGGTCAAGGTGCGATCATTACACGGGAAAGGGAAAAAATAGAATTTTGACGATAAAATTCAGGGGAGCGATCATTACGCGAGTGCGATCATTATGCGAGTGAATACGGTGGGTTCTTTAGGGTGGGGAAGTGAGGAGGTGCATTCTACTCTGGCGGTCTGGGCTGCCGCACGCGTACCGGCCTGGGCCGCTGTCTGTGACACTGTGTCTGGACCTGCGATGGGGAGAGTCCTCCACGTGCAGTTTTTTCGCAGTTAGTTTGCATTGACCTGAGATGCAGCAGGAAGGTCAATTCGCTCACTGCTGCTGCCATGCTTCCTCACTCCTGCTTCTTGACAGTGAGTTTCTGCGGTCGTCGACTGAGATGTGTTCATGTTTGCTTGCGTGCGTGTGACACCATGCTTGTTCATTTAATTAGTATGTATGCCTAAGTTTACATGTTTATATGGCCGATAAAACTACTATCCTTACTTCATATAGCTAGCTGTCCACTAATCTGCTATTGCAATCGATGCTTCACCTTTCGGAAAAAACAGATTTTTTTAGTGCGAATAGCATTCTTGACATTGTGAGACCAGTTTTCTTTTCATCTACGTAGCTATCCCACCAAAAATGTGGGCTGATCGCGTAGGTTGTGCAGTTTAAAAATGGGGGCCATTCATCAGTGCAATCATTTAATTTCAGGAATTGGATGTATGGATGTAAACAATTCTTCCCAACACTTTGTTTCAATGTAGCACGGAAGTGAAAGCTACAAGACAGCCTCTTACTCTTGAGACTGAGCAAATGATACTCCAATGTAGAGGGACACTAGGCGTCAAGATCAACACATTTGCACAATTTGCTGGCACAAGCTGTGGCGCTACAGCACCTTATTGCTTTGGAAAAGTACAGTTCGAAAGCTTAACACATTTATTTTATTCCAACAGCAATTACATGGACACTCCAGGTGAATTTTCATTGTCACCTTGTTGTTCTGTGCATATTTAAGTATAAGTATGCTATGTTCTTACACAAGTACCTATGCCGTATATACAAGGTAGATACTATACTAACCAACCGCCGAAGGTGCGAAAGCCAGGTCTATGTTCTTGACTAAATTATACCTCAGAATTTTTTTGGAACTGCAGTGTGTAAGTAATGAAACATTTCATTCACCGCACACGCCTTTTATCCTAAATCTACTGGCTATAAAAGAATGCAAATAAATATTAATACCTATAATCTGAAAATGATGCAATTTCACCGGTGCCGCTCCTTACGGCTAGCGCAGTGGCACCTGTGTGATGCCATTGCAGGCCCTACACGGCTGTTTTTATGGGTGCCAGAAATATTGGTGCACCCATGCATGTCGCATCTGTGTATAGTCGCACCCACGCATAGTTAGGACTCAGTCTGAAAAGTTCAAGCGCAATGCTAAACCTTGCTATCGCTGTCAAGTCCTTTGCCCTTCAGGTGAAACTGCCAATTTTTTCAAAAACCTGCATTGTCAATTTGGGCATCACTGTAAAGGGGTTGAAGGGGGGTCAAAAAGATTTGACCAAGCACAGTCAATGTATGATTTTATGGACTTTCTAGGGGCCATGAAGACGCCCGAAAAAATGAATGCATGCCTTTTACTGCCCCAAGGACTCAAATCGCCACGGGCATGTTCAAACTGGCTTTGAAGGCCTGTCAGTACACTTATTAGGTGTATCAGTGCTTTAGTGTGACAGGAGACAGTGGATGCATGCGTGTACAGTCAATCACAAATATATTGAACTTGAAGGAGATGGTGAAACAATATAGCGATAATCTGAAATATAACACATGCTTATCTGAAGCTAATCTCGCAACTCTGCAAGTCTCAGACAGACTCCCGAGATTGTAAAAGCGAGAATTTACCGATTTGTTACTCCATGGCTGCGCAGAACGCACAAAACTTTGCCTATTTTGTTTTTTGAGGCCGAATGTTACAACTCACTCGTGCTGCAAAATGTTCTTAGTTGTATTGACTGCACCGCTAACACTAAACGCCTATGTTGCTGGGGCTGGCTGTGATGTGGTGTGTCTCCGGTCAGCAAAGTGCTTGTTGTGGATTATTGTTCAGGATAAGGTAGAAATGAACGCAGCGTGGAAGCAAGCCAGCCTACATGCGCTGTGCTGCCATGAGTGCACTTATACTGCAAATAGTACGCGAGTATACCGGGCCATTTGCCTGTTACCAACGGCATCTAAGTGGCCAATCGTCGTACACGGCTAGATTTTAAATCGACTCACAGCCTGCAAAACACCAGAGTTATTCCCACTGACGCATCCCTGAGAGCACGAGTGAAACGTGTTCAGCCCGGACTGTGTGCCCGCAGATGGCACAGTGACAAGTCATGGGCATCATTACCATGATGGCCTTTCTGTGAAGTGCGGAAAAGGTCTGTGGTGGTTTTATTTAATGTGAACAAACAAACATTTGTAAAAAATTTGCTCTCGCCGCTCGTAGAACCTTAAAATGCTATTCGCAGAAGCTGCACATAACTGCAGGCATCTCCAGTTCGGCATCCCATGTTCGGAGCTACTCAGCAAAAAGATCTAGTGCCACCATGCTTTTTGTTGGACATGCATATCACACCAGAGAGCCTTTTGTGCTCTTAAAGCAGCGTGGCAATCCTCTTTCCAACAACAAACAGCTGCAGGCAGTATGCTTCACTGCGCGGCATGTCTTTTCAGTATCAATAGGCTTTACCACATCATATATGACTGTGTTGCAGTTAAGCTCACTAAAGCAAATTCATCATTACGGAGTGCAAATAAAACCCCTGCTGCATGAGCCATTCATATTTTGAGAATTACGCACCTGGTAATTTTTACTCCTGCCATTCAGATTCATTGACTTATATGACAACATTAGCGAAAACAATAGCGTTTTGCCCGCATGAATATTTCCGATTAGGTGAGAAGTGACTGTGGGACCGCTATGAGAAGCGCACTAACGGAGGCTCTGCCTTTAAAGTGAGTGAGCGAGCACTGGATTTATTGCTACATGTGCCATGCTGGATTTTCCTTACGCCGCCGAACTTGATTTCGCAAAAGCTGCCCGAATCGTTCGAAGAGCTGCTTGTGGCTTTCCAGCGCCACATTATCTCGCAGTGCAAGTCCAAGAACTTCCATCTAGGGCAAATAGGCAACGCTGACCAAACGCCAGTTTGTCTGGACATGCCATCGCCCTTCACCGTGCACGAAAAGGGCTCTAAACAAGTTTATGTTCGGTCGACTGGCAACGAGAAAACGCGAGTTACCATCACGTTGTCGTGCACGGCAGACGGATGCAAGTTCCCGCCCTATGTTGTCTTCAAGCGCAAGAGAGTGCTAAAGGTGAGGAGCTGCCAAAAAATGTGGTCGTGAGATGCCATGAGAAAGGCTGAATGAACGAGAATCTTGTGCTCGACTGGATAAAGTCTATCTGGTGTAGGTGGCCCGGCGCACTGTTGTTCCTGTCCATCCTCGTGCAGGACGCATTTCGTTGCCATTTGGCCAACTCAGTGAAGAGGCTGTTGCGTAAATCCAGCACTGAACTCGTCGTTATCCCAGGTGGGATGACGTCTCAGCTGCAGCCTTTAGATGTTTGCGTGAACAAGCCTTTCAAGGACGTGGTCAAGCGGTGTTACGTAGATTGGATGCGCTCAAGTGAGCCTGCAGTGATGCCGACTAGGCGGCTGAAGCGGGCTTTGCCACTCATGCTATGCAAGTGTATTGTGGACGCATGGGCCAGCATACAAGAGGACCTTGTGCATCGCACATTCAAGAAGTGCGGCATCTCGAACGCACTCGATGGCAGAGAGGATGAGTACCTCTGGGAAGATATGTCCGAGAAGGAACTATCCGAAGAGGGCGCAGCTGAGGAAGACAGCGATTGAAGTGCGGAGTGCAATTTAAATAAATGTTTTCCTAACTCGTAATATACTTAGATAAAACTTTTGTTTTTCCATTTTCGATAGGATCAGGGTACTGGGGCTCCTCATTGAAGCCAAGGGCACCAACGGAGAAACCCTCAGAAGACTGGAGGGAACTGTAGCGTAAATCATGAGGCTAATCAGAAGGATAGCAAACAAACATAGCGGGATGAGAGAGGAAAGCACGATCAGGTTAATAGAGGCATTCGTAATAAGTAGAATAGTATAGGTAGCGCCGTACTTAAGATGGCAGGTCGCAGAAAAGATAAAACTAGAATGCCTCATTCGGAAAATATACAAACTAGCCCTAGGGCTACCGATCAGCACCAGCACGGAGAACTTGCTGCAATTAGGCCTACACAACACGATAGACGAGCTCATTGAAGAGCAATGTACGGCACAATATGAACACCTCTCTAAGACTAGAGCAGGCAGACACATCCTAGAGAGATTAGACATAGGTTACCACACACAGCACGGTGTCAAGGTGGACATGCCGAGAGAGGAAACAATGGTAATACCCCCCATACCTTAGAACATGCACCCAGAACACAATAAGGACAGATGAGAGAACAGAGCGAAGCAAATACACAAGAAATTCAGCAGCGACAAGGACGCAGTGTTTGTAGACGTGACTCTATACAGTCGCAGACGGGGGGGTTTATGGCAGCCGTAATCAATAGGGAGAAACAGTGCAAGACGTGCGCGACGATACGCACCACAAGTAACGAGACAGCGGAAGAAGTAGCCATAGCGCTCGCAGTAGTTCAGGCTAATGCAACCGTGATAGTCAACGACTCTCAGACGGCAATAAGAAACTTTGCCAACGGCCGAATCTCCCCGGAGGCACTACGCATTCTTCTTGTAGGAGGCCAAAATTGTAAAAGGAAGATATACATCATATGGACACCCACTCACACCCTCGCGAAGGACGGCAACAATGAGGCGGCACACGACGTGGCTCGAGGGCTTATGGACCAAGCCCAAGTCGCAAGTGACGCCCCGACACCCTCCTGATGTGACGGTGCGGTAAATGAGTGGGAATGGGAGCACAGAATGACCACATATAATGACATCACGAAACACTATAGGTTACAGAGGGGCATATTCCCGCGACCTCACGCAAAATTGACAAAAAAGTAGCCTGTTGCATGGCGGCAGTTACAAAGAAGGTCGCATCCGAATCCTGTGCTCTTGCACATCATATATCCGGATATATATCAAACGGACAAATGCAACACATGTGAATCCAGAGTCACTCTGGAGCATATATTATGGGAATGCCGAGGGATATATAACAATAAAGAGAACACGGCCTCTAGCAGCAGCCTTCGCACGCGCTGCTCAGCCCCGCCCTCGAAGACCAACTATGGGCCGTCCAGCGGGCCGAGGATGCCGCCAGGAGCCATGAACTCCTGGCCGTCACCTAGGTGGGGCCTTTGGCCCTCCCCACCAACTCGCAGGGCACGCATTCATGTTATTTCCTCCTCCTCCTCCATTTTGCGTCTCAAATATTTCACCTCATACTATATGCGTGTTTGTATTATACACAGGTTCTTACGGTATTGCTTGCAGATGTGGCATTAAACTGAACCCACTGCACAATGTCACCTCTGTGCTAAACCAGAAAGGACATCAGCAAACGACTTAGCTGGAATGGTCGTGTGCACCCGGCACTCTCACTTGAGCAACACTCAGTATATGAAGACACCACGATACTAGAAGAACGTCATCATTTTCCTAAAGTGCCAAGGCTGGCCCAACATAGCCATGCGATACCTTCAAGAGTCTCGCCCTTCTGCGTCGACGACGTGGCCTGGTCCATGTGGATGACCGAGCCTCCGAGCCGTTGCATGGCAGCGGCAAAGCTGCACGACGTCCGTGTGCTCACCTCGTAGAAAACAGAGGCCATCACCTTGCCCTGGTGAAAGGTAGGAAGGGCAATGTGAGCTTGTACGTGCCTACTCTGTCAAACATTAGACTAAGTGATTATTAAAATCTGGGCTTGTTGGTAATTACATTGTGAATACACAAATAATGCAAAGATGACAAAAATGGTGCCAATACACAAATGCACTGCCGTCTTCTATTTTCTTTGTACACGTACTGCTTGCACACCTATAATGTTGCAGTTAAGGGGGGACACGGGTTGTGGCGACCAAAAATCGCGAAAAAAACTCGATTTTTTTTCTTGCATTCTTGGACTGTACAGCTATTATTGCATCTATATTGTTAATTTCATACCGATAACATCAGTATTTTAGCCGCAGTGACGCCTTATACGACATGTACTAGCTGAATTTCAGGCGGAACTTGCGCTGAAACGGCATATTTCCCGAAACGCGCGCCTGCTCTTCCACGTGTGCTAGCGCGGACATCTTGGTCTCATTTGAAAGAGGAGACTTTTCCCTTCAAATTCCCGCCAGAACGGGCCCCATTCAGCCATTGGCCACTTATAAAATGCGCGGCAAAGAAAGGTACTAGAACGCCCTCCTATTCGTCACTCGGTGCACGTGACTTGAGCTTGCCTCCCGATTGGCGGAACTGCATGGCCATCGTCTGCTCCGTGCTTGGAGCCGCGCACTGAGGTGCGCCATCTTGCCCCAGTGTCAACGCGATATCTGAAACGGAACGCAAATTTCGAACGCGGCTCAAGTTTGGTGCGCAAAAAGTGGGACGGACACTCATCGAAAACTTCAAAAAACGCTGCTCAACACTGCAAAACGCTCAGGACGCCACAACCTCAGCGACCGATGCCGAAATCGTCGATGCAGCAACGGCAGGCCTAACGACCGCATCGGCTGCTGCGGATACTGTGACAAGTCCGCCTGCCGTTGACCCTTCGACCCAGCGCTCGCGTACGGCAAGATACGATCTACCGGCAACCCTCCAAGCGGGAGGAGGGGGAAGCGAAAGCCAAAGCAAAGCTATCGGAGTTGTCTTCCGCTCCAGCGACGGAGAGGAAACGCGAGTGTGGGTGACAGTACCGACGATGCACTTCGCCTGCCTGATGGGACTACGTTTACGAATGTGGATTTGAGTGCCGTGAACACTTTATTAACATTTGCGAACTGCACCACTGCAACATCTGCAGTGGTGCCTTAAATTTGTAAATAAAGTAGGGTTTTGCACGTTTTCTCACTTTTCTCAAAACATGTGTTTGGGTCACTTCACTAGATTGTCGAAGTGATATCTCATGATCTAGAACAGCTAGAGCACTAATTCTTTCTTTAGCAGAAAGCCTAATCTACACATTACAAAGTGCTGAGAGCAGAATTTCAAATTTGTGCATATGTATATTTCCATTTTATGAATTTTCTTTTGGTGTGGTAGCCTTAGGTCAAGGAAAGAATTTTGATCACCTGCAGAATGGCTAATTAAAATTCCATTTGAAAACTTTTTGCAGCATTGCAGTTATTGCACAGTATAGTATCTAGCTATGCAATAATATTCACTTTCTGCTGAGCAGTTTTTTTCCATTGTCTCCGGAAACAATAGAGTGGCAGCACCGTCAATCTCCTGAACTAATGAACCTACAAGAAAGATCATTGCATATCTGAAATCAGCACGAAAAACTAAGTAAGCTTGTATGTTTTCATCAGATTTGGCCATAAGATGTAGGTAATAATCTCCACAACCCATGTCCCCCCTTAAACTTGGAAACACCATGTTTGAAAAAGCTCTTTTTGAAAGAAATTTTAGGAAATAAATACAAGTTATGCTAATTCCTGTTGCTCGGCACTAGGCTCCAAGAAGGGACACCTGCCTAATGTCACAGCCTGGTGGCTTGCATGAGTGAGCATGCAAGCCACCAGGACTTCAGGCACTCATGTGCCTGAAGGACAAGCGAGATGTCCAATTCTTGAGCTCTGGGCTATATAAGAAACCCAAGCTATGCTGGCTGGTAGATTGTTTACAAGTGTAATGACACATAAGATATGCAAACTTCAGTCACTAGCCAAGTCAAAGTGGGGGAGGGGCAAAAAAAGCTGTGAATTCATTTTCCTTGTTGGATGGCTCTGGTTTCAACCATCCAGAGTTCTTTTAAATTGAACCCGATACTTAGTACACAAGTACATTTGCATTCAACTCCATTAAACATGGCATTGAGTCTGGGAATCACAACCCCAGGAAGTGTTAGGAATGGCCGGACGGGGTGGCAACATGCCAGCTTTCAGCCCGCTGCACGACCCGCTGCGAATGGCCGGCAGCCACGTGGCGCGCGGTCAGCTCAGGAATGTGGTACTTCGCCGCGCCACCCGGGACAAAGCAGAGTTCTACGGGTCGGCTCCGGCCCTTTTCACCTGTGTGTATGTGCAGCACGTGTATGTGAGCCCTCATCCTCCTCCAAGTCGACAGCCCTCATCCTCCAAAAAGGTGGGTCATCTTGAATGACGTTGAACTATGACGTTGAGCAGAGAGCTTATAAGCAGCGATTGTCGGCTGCTAGGGTGTGCTCGTGTCGTGCTCGTCGTCGGGAGCTGAGTGCTCGTTGTCATGCTAGAAATGTACTAGTGAGCTGTGTGCTCGTAAGCTGTTTGCTGTAGGTTAATCTTGCGGGCTCCATATGGGAGTCACGCTAGACTGTCGATGTATGTCTTGTTTTAAATGTTAGTATGAAATAAACCCTGCTCGCCTAAGTCCCGACGAAGAGTCAAGGTCCTCCCTGCAACTACGACCGCTCCACTCTTACAGAAGAAAGAAATGCCCATCCCATGTAATGTGGGCATCAGTGCAAGCAAAACTCTCTGTAGCATTTGTGTTAGTTGACGGTGTTTGGCGGTAATGTCGAAGGCGAATGTTGAACTTATTGAGCGCTTAGAGCAATACAAAAGTGGCGGGGTGATGTTCTCATTGCGTGCACCACTTGTGTTTGTCCACATGGTATACAGAACACACAGCGGGACGCGCTTGCTTGAAGAGTTGTTGTGGACCATTGTCCATAGCCAACGAGAAGGTTAGCACTGTCATTGCCTAACACTGCACATAGCATCGGGGCAGAATTGTTAAAATTTAATTAAATTATGGTGCTTTACATGCCAAGACCACAATCTCATTATCAGGCATGCCGTAGTGGGGGACTCCAGATTAATTTTGACAGCCTGAGGTTCTGTAATGTGCACCAAAATCTAAGTAAACTTGTGTTTTTGCATTTCTTCCCAGTCAAAATGTTGTCACCATGGTTGGGATTGAATTCACGACCTAGGGCAACATCATAGCCACTAAGATACCATTTTGCTTACAGAAGCGTTGTTTTGCTGGCCAACCGCTTGCATATTGTGGTCCTGACACTGTGGCGCTTTGCTGTGTGTTTGCGTCTGCAAACCCTGCGTCTGTCCTCTGCAGGACAAATTTGAAGGATGTTTACTTTCTTAGAAATAGAGGAAATGTACAGTACTGTACCTTAAATTAACGTTTATCCCCTTAGTCCCGACTCCTCAGCTATTGCTCCATGTAGTACTAGCCTTTTCCTTATTGAAGAGGCCCCAAACAACGCATGCTTTCTGACGTCGCATTGCCTCTCCCCTCTGTGGTGTAGGCGAGCTGCCATGAGTGAAGAGCGGTGAAGTTCTTGTTCAGTGGTTTCGCAACTGTGTCGCTGGCTGAATGGGTAGGACATGCATGCTGTTCTACCCATCCTATGCCTCCTTTTGTTCTATCTCCGAGCACGCGAGCACAAAGGCAAGCGCTGCAGCTTCTGCAATGCTTTCGCGGGGAGAGGTCGTTGTGACAACTCCCAGGGATCTTCAGAGGGCGTTGTGGCCAAGCTTCCCCTAAACGAGGCGTGCTTTTCGACATACCTCCGGCACTCCTACCATGTGCTCTCAACCACCTCCCGACATAGCATGCAGAACAGCGATAGTGACAGCAGTGGCAAAGTCCAAGGAAGAAGCAAAGAAAGCATTGTTTTAAAGGTGGGAAGGCGATTCAACCTCTAGTTGAAGCCGACGAAAGGCAGTCTTCTGGGCCGAGTTGGGGATGAGAATGGGGTGTATGAACCGCATAATTTATGGTTCAATTCGTGCCGGAGCGATGTTTGATCAACTTCAACTAGAGGTTGAATCGCCCTCCAGCTTTTTGTCATCAGTTATCAACATTGGCATCAATCATTTTTTTTTAAGGCTGTGAATTTAGGTTTTTAATTTTACTATATATCAGTCACTATCACCATCACAATTAGCATCATCACTATCATCATCATGAGCTCTGTCTTTGACGGCACTGCTTTTGGGATCGGACCACAGAGGTAGCTAGAAAGACGTTAAGAACAGAAATACTCAAAATGAAAAAAGTGGTGGTAAGTTGTCAAACATTGTCTTCAAAATCAAATTCTGGGGTTTAACGTACAAAAGAAACACAAATGCTGTAAGAAGCACTGTGTTCGTGAAACACTGTGAAACACAGCTTACAAGAAACAAGTGTGCCAGTGTCTAAGTACTACCCTCATCAAAATGTGGCTACAGGCGCTAAGAATTGAAACCTGTCCATCGGCAGCAGAACACCCATAGCCACTGAACCACTGTGACGGGCACAGCCCCAGTGATTGTTAGTTTATTACCCACCTTGAGCACATGGTCGAGGGGCCGGTCCTTCTGCACAAAGACACTGAAAGCATGTGCCAAGTTGAACAGTGAGTGCATCTGGTCTTTCGTAAACATGTCGGCAGTCAGGATGTGTCTTCCCTGCAGCGCGTTAGGGATGTCTGGAAGGCTCCACAACTGGGACACCGTGCCCCCTGCCGTGGCCCCACCAGAAGCGCTCGTAAGTGGACTGACGCTACGCAGGGCTGCACCTTGTGCAGATGCCGTGCCCAGTCGTGTCCCAGGTGCCGCTTCATCGGACGAGCTCGCTGTCGCCGCCATGCCGGTTGGCACCAGCAGTCTATCCGGGAGGCCCAACTCTTGAAACATCTTGTTGTACATTTCTGCCAAATGACAAAAGAGAAAGCTTTAAAGTTTTACATAAGCTTACCTTTACAGAAGCTTACAAATCTTACACAAAGGAGTCGCTTGCATACTTATGGTGGTTTTTACCAATTCATCTGGGGCAGCTGGCTAACTGCGACAAAAACAACTGTTTATAGTGTTAAGAATAACCACGCTTAACCATTTCAGTGTCACCGACTAAACGGTATGTTTCTGTGATTCTGTCCCACGATGTCACTGACGTACTCGTACATTCTCTGCTCTCTCCGGTCAGATGTGTGCAGCAACACGAAGTTGGTGAGCTCTGAGGTAGTTCCGCCAACTGATGCATATTTCTAAAAGCATATATGCTCGTTTGTCCGGGATTCCTCAGTCCAGGTTTTTGTTAGTGCACTGTGGAATGCGGATCCACAGATGGGAGACGACTTTGTGCACCACTACCGTGGCGATTCCAAGTCCAACTATTCATGCCATAGCGTGAGGCCACCACTGGGCCTCTTCGATTTTCGGAGTTCTAGCAGCCCGGTAGTTCCGGTGCTGATAGGAAGTCACGTGGGCTTGGATCCGAAGACAAACCGAACCTGCCCGAAGTTTTCAAAATCGGAGGACCAGACAGCTGGCTGAATGCAAACATGCTGCCAGCATGCAGCACCCGGCGAGGCCGGTGTGCGCTCGGCGTAGTCGGTCCATTTATGCGTTGCCAGTTTGAAAATATATAGTTGCATTCAGGGATACGATCACTTTCACGTGACTTGGCACAGGACGCGCATGGGCCAACCTCACCTTGTGCATACCAGGTAACGAAGCCGCTGATAGATGTGCATCGATGGCAGCACACAAAGATATTACAAACACGACACTCCCATATAATGATAGCATCCGTGCAATCAGAAAAGCCTTCACGGTAAAATGGCAACGCGAATGGGACCGTTGTGCTGACAACAAGCTACATCTCACGAAACCCATAGTTGGCGAGTGGAAGTCGTGTTGTCATCAAGAGCGGTTCATCGAAGTAGTTTTATGCCGGCTACGCATTGGGCACACACACCTCACACACAATTACTTACTAACGAAAGAAGACACACCAACATGCGAGAAATGTCAACAGCCACTAACAGTTATGCACATATTACTCACATGTACGCAGACTGAATCACACAGACGAACACTTTTGCACAAATTATATGAACTACACATACCTTTACACCCTGCTCTGATTTTAGGTGATGATCCGCTAGTCCCATTATGTGACGTCCGTAACTTTCTACACGACACTGGATTTTTACATAAAATATAGATAACTAACCCAGCCTTTTCCTTCACAAACTGGATTTTAAAACACCTCGTGTTTGGCGCAGCATAGCCTTAGCTGCTTTTGCGCCATTAAACCCCATTTAACTAACTAACTCACCTTGTGCAGCACAACAGATGGCTTCCGACGCGTCCAGTGACAAGACGCGAAATTGTGCGTAAGTGATTGTATCCTCGAAAGGGATAGCTCGTGGATCTCTGCTCGCAGCGTTCACGTCGCCCACCGGCGACATTGATGAGTTGGCGTTGTGTCGTCACTTCACAAGACATGAAAAAGCAGGATATCAGGCACGTCTTACACGCATAAAATTTCGTGCTGACCTGCTTGGGCTTCGATTTCAGAAAGTTTGTCGCGGCTCATGGTGCTTCTCATTTTGACCCTAAGGAGCTGGGGACGCGACTGACGCGTGAAATTGCACGCTGCCTGTGACCAGCAAAAAGCTTCACACGAAAAACGACATTAGTTGCGATAATGAGAGCAATAAGCCAATGTCTAATGTATGTTTGCCTATTACTCAACCAGTGCATTCTTGCATCAACGGCCTGCAGTTCGGACCCATATCGGTTTCGAGCTGCCCCCCAAGCATACGACGGAGAGACAAAGCGAACACAGGCTAGCTGCAACGCCTTTGCTAAGTGCGGAAAAAGGAGATATCTCCGCATACATAGGCGAGATATGTGAAAAGGAACACCACCAGAGAAAGACACACCAAAAATGCACCGCAATAGGTGTGAATGAGAGTCTACAACTTGCCTGGAACACGATGCAGATGACATGCACGCGTGAGAGCGTAGCGCGCTGACCCTCGCCGCAAAGAAGCCACCAGGGGACACACCCACATACACACACAAAAGCTCCAAACGGTTCACCACTGCTTGTATCACACCGCTTCGCAATGCAGAACAGTGCGTTAGCACCTAAAAAGATAACACTAGAAGTAAGGAAATCTGAAGATGACCGTGGACAGTTGGCTGGGCAAGGTAAATTCAAGTCCTCAAGTGCTCGCGTTGCAATCCGTGAAGTCTCCGCAAAGATGGTGGCGAGTGCCCATCGCATCCTTTAATCGTCTGCTAGCCAGAGCACTTCCAGAGAGCAGCCAGACTAAAATTGTCCTGGCAGGTTCTGGCAGCCCGCGGGTAGCCAGAACCATCCAGCCCAAGCAAAGCGAACGCCCGGTGGAAGTGCGTGGCGCTGTGGGCGGAGCGGCCCAAGAAAAACGAAGACGCTCTGGCTGGCTCTGGCAGCCAGCGGGTAGCCAGAAGTGGAAAATCGAAGAAGCTCACTCTTACACGTTTCTGCCATTTGTTGTCTTACTTTTTTTTACACTGACACTATTACGGACCATACTGAGAGTGGATTATCCCATATTCGCGTCTAACCAAAAATAAACCGTTGTGCTCGATTTATAATATCCGTGTGTGTGTTCTACTTCAGCTACAACTGTGCAAGTGGTGGCTGCACGCGGTCGTGCAGCCGTATCTTGAGAGCGATCTGTGTTGAGGGCACAGTCTAAGTGTGTCGGTGACTCGTAGATTTGTGCGTGCTGTGCGTTCTCGGCAGTCACTTTTCGTTGAAGTGATATACAGCACGAGTGTCACATCTCTCCCATCTCCTGTAATACAGCTTCTCCTCGTAGCTAATCACCAGTGGCGGTTGGTGTTGCTGCAACATATTACGGGAGATGGCGCGAGTGTTGCGTTGCTAACGTCGCCTGACAGCGGGGCTATTCGGGTGCTACAGGGAGTAGGCTCTTTATCTTTGGCCAAGTGGTGGGAAGCGCCGCAGCTGCTCCATGCGTGCGGTGATCCATGCTTCTACGAGACCGTCTCACGAGGCTTAGGAGCAGGTCACCAGACTGGACGAACATGATCGTTCAAATGCGCCACCGTTCGCATGACTGTACACGCGAACAACAAACGTTCGTGTCCAGCATGGGGCGAACATGTTCGCTTCATATCCAGTCGCAGTATGTGGGACTTACTAGATTTGTTGCACGCCCATCGGCATGTTCTGTGGATAGCAATTCGGCTAGCAGCAGTTAGTGTATGAAAGGTGCAATACATTTAAACCTCGATATAACGAAGTATTTAACTTCTCATAACCTCTTGTCCATAAAACACCATGTAATTAGAACCTGAATATAACAAAGTGTGTTTGTATGCGATTTCAATATAACCGTATTTCGCTTCTGATGCAAAGCAATGCCGAGACAACAAATGCAAACTTCTGCACACGCATACGGTCAAATGATTGAATTACAAGCGGCTGCTTGCAAACGCACCTCTCAAATCACGCACGGTGCAACAAGAGATACTGCCGAAGTGAAGCCTGTTGCGCATAAACTACAAGGGCGATAAGATCCTAGTGCACCCTGTGCGCTTTGCGCTTTAGGTGCCAGTGAATGTGTGTGAGGGTGAGAAAGGAAGGTGGTGGCTTCACGCACGAGTGCCACTTCTCTGCGCGAGCAAAGGGAAAGAGGGGGAGGGGAGTGAGCTCGCCATAATGCGATCAAGCATATGCAAGGGGTGGGGCAGGGGCGAGAGGTAAGTCCACATGCGTCGCGATTTCTGGTGCGCATCTCAACCATGGCTGCACATGGCTATAAGCACGGCTGAACGCGTACGCAGCTGTGCACCCTGCTTTAGCGGCAATCTGCCGGGGGTGCAAAGAGTGGCTGTGTCGAGACGGCGTGGCACCATGTAAGCTATCTTCCTGCGTGTTTAGTGTTGGAGGTTGCGTAGCCTCGAGTTTCAGTGGCCCATTGGAGCGAGAGGCAGATGAAGCATTTGCTCCCTGCTGCCGGCGCTTTTCCCAATAGCGTCGTCCCAGTGCGGGCGACGTTATCAGCCGCAGGGGCGGAGTGCATGCGAAATCGTGGCTGGCTTCGCTCAATTCGTAGTGTCGAGAAGATATTATTGACATAAGTGGGATGAAACCGTATTATTCGTAGCCGACTCCCAAATTTATCAAAATGAATCGTTTTCTCATTCAAGTTTGCTTTCTTCGATTGCCCGGTAATTCGGAAAATTTTGCGGTCCCTTTCCGTGTAAAAAAAAAAAAAAAAAACGATCGGCGACTGTAGTTATTTGCATAAAAGGTTAAATTTCAATACAACAAAGCAAACTGCAGATTTTACTTACTTCGTTATATCGAGGTTTAACTGCGTATGCCCTTGTGCTTGTTTGCACTACTGTGTTGTCGTTCCTTTGTCCCAAGAGCATGTGCAAGACCCCACATGTGTTGGCTGTGCAAATTATTAGGTTAAACATACATATAAATATAAATTGTGGGACCAGAGGAATTCTGCAACCTGTATGCTAGTTTGAATAAACAGCAAATTACCAAAATCTTAGATTCTTAGAACTTAGATTGAAACAGTGCCTTTACCTGTGGTCAAAGATTTGACAGAGTTTCGCCAGTGGCCCGGCTTTCCTGCTGCAGGGCCTGTGACACCAAACGTCTCGGAAACACTAGAGCTTCCCTTTTCAGGCGGTGCCTGAAACAAACAGGAAATAATTGGCTCCAGCTTAGACAGTTACAATGCAAAGTCCCCACCACATCACAAACATTACCACACTCTTCTTTTGGAACAATGTGGCCACCATGGATAAAAATTAAAATAAAAACCCAGTATTCAGCAGCTGAATTATACAGCTAGCAACCTTGTATGCTTAAACATGCCTACACTGAACACCCTACCTCAAAAGAAAAGCGAAGGAATGTGTTACCTCTAGACTGAAGTGTTGAGTAGAACTTGTTGCTGGGCGAGTTGGTTGGGATTTAAAGAATACATTGTTGCGCCAAAAAGGAAAATAAAGACTTGCGAAGGAAGAGTACGAAATGACAGATTGAGCGCTGATATTCAGCGCTCAATCCGTCGTTTCGTACTCTTCCTTCGCAAGTCTTTATTTTCCTTTTAATATCAGCGCTCAATCTGTCGTTTCGTACTCTTCCTTCGCAAGTCTTTATTTTCCTTTTTTGGCGCAACAATGTATTCTTTAGATCCCAACCAACTCGCTCAGCAACAAGTTCTACTCAACTACATTTCTAGTGCAGTGGGCCCCTTTTCTACCATGTCTACTTCAAGTTACATCAACCATTTGAGTCTTATTGTGCAATCAGTGTGTCGGTCTAGGTTCATCGCTCAGTGCTCAATCTGTCGTTTCGTACTCTTCCTTCGCAAGTCTTTATTTTCATTTTCTGGCGCAACAATGTATTCTTTACTGAAGTGTTCACTGCATATCAGCGATGGTTCCAGGCAGTTCCTAAATTAGAATTTCACAACCACATATGATCAAAAATCTACCGTGAGGCATTGCTCAAACAAACATGCATTGCTGCAGTCAGCACCAACTGTTATTAAGCCCATTCTAATTAGAGTCAAGAGGCAGGACTGTCCTACACTTTGTGAGCTCGAGAAGAAGTTCCAAGCTGAGGTGCATTTGCAAACACAATAGTGGGTCAGTGAATATGGTAAATCAGTTCTGCGGAAGCCTGCAAGGTGGAGGAAAGTACATGAAAGGGAAAAATTGGCATCCACCTGAAGTGGGTCACTGCCAGTGGGTGCCTTGAATATGCAAGATGTCAACTTACATGCGTGAGACTCGTCATGCTTGCGCTACGCTCGAGATCCGAGGTGGCCATGACATCTTGCCCAAAGCCAGGGTCCACAAGGACCTGCAAGGGAAAAGTACAAAGTTCAAAATGCTGAATTGTTGCAGCGACTTGTTTGTGATGCTGAGCTGTGCTGTTTGGTATGTCAGAATTGTACCACTTCTGCAGAATGATGCATCTCGGAAAGCAAGAGAGAGCAATAGAAGATCTTAGCATGAATGCGTGTCAGTGAAATCAAAACCTTGTCTGTGTTTTTGCTAAAAAAGATTTAACTCTGCAGTTTTATGTGCCAAAACCACGGTCTGATTATGAGGCACAGGTAGTGGGCGGTGGAGTAGATCGTGTAAGAACACACCTGACCATCGACGAAGACCACTTCACCCCGGATGACCACTCGACGAACTTGGCCGCGAACCTTGCGCCCAGCAAAGGGCGTCCAGCCAGCGCGACTATACGCTGGAGCTTCAGGTATTGTCCATTCCTCATCTAGGTCGACCTCTATGTAAGTGTCTGGCTGGGCCGGAAGGTTGAAGATATGCCTTGGGTTGTTGTACATCTTCTTGATCAGGGCCTGCATGAATAAAAATGAACGCGCATATACAGTAAACTTCCAATATTCGACTGCAGTCCAATTCATTTTTCTGTTAATTCGATCCTGGCTGAAGGTCCAGCCTGGCGCCCAGAATTTCTACTGGCCCAAACTTCCGTTATTTCGATTTCAAACTTGAGTGGTCGGCTTCGCTGCAATACAACGGTGTTAAGTGGTGAAGCATTTCAAGGGCCAACTGTCATAGTACGCGTCTCTTTAATTATACATGTGTGAATGCGCTGTCTCCAATTACAGTACAAGCACCCTGGCAGCCATTCAGAGCTGTTACTGACGTTGCAGTGGTGACGAGCCCTTGTCACCTGCCATGCGCGTCTTGTATATGAGACCGTTAACGGGGCCTAGCACACATTCCTTAATCATGTGAGTGCTTGTAGCCTCTGCCTTATGAACCTATAAGCCATTGCATTTTTTGCTTGCTTACAGGGGTATCAGCCATTGATGACGATAGTTTCTGTGTGGGGACACGAAAATTCTTTGGTACCCTAGCCACATACAGCTTCGCTGCAAAAAGTTGAGGGCACGGCTAAAGTCAACGAAAAAGTGGGGGTCTATTTGAAACTCTTATGGCTTGCCAGTAAACTTATTAGGCATCTTGGTGCTCGTAGTGTGACCAGAGACAGTGCATGCGCAAATTAAGGAGCACATGCTATATCTCGCAAAAATGGCATCCCCCTCCCCTCGATTGATATGCCTCACCCCATAACATGGCTGTATCGCAGCGAAGCTACCTTTTAAAACAATAGTGCTAAGTGAATCAACAGTGTGTTTCAGCGTTATTTATGCCTTTTGTTTAATTCGACCCGACGAATAATTCAATCAGTTTTGTCAGTCCCACCACAATTTAACCGAAGTCGACTGTATTAACTTCACAGGGTGCGCTTAACAATTCACTCTTCCAAAATCCTGAGTTTTCTAGGTGTTCCTTAAAAAAATTGAATTATGGGGTTTTACATGCCAAAACCACAATCTGATTATGAGGCATGCTGTAGTGGGGGATTCCGAAAATTTGGACCACCCGGTGTTCTCTAACATGAACCTAAATCTAAGTACATGGGTGCTTTCGCAATGCGGCCTCTGTTGTAAAATGCGGTATCAAACCACCGCATCATGTGCGCGCTGTCAATGCGCATGCGCAAAGTTTCTTTTCTATGTTACTCTTCTGATCCCCCTTTCCCCTTTACATGCGTGCAATAAACGCTTGTGTTATTCTCAGCTAAACACTGGGTCGTCAACGTCTCCCTTCTTGCATGATGGCAGCTAGGCTGCCACTGCTATGCTACAGCTGCCGTGGCCAAGATACAATCCCGTGACTTCGTGCTTGACAGCCCAACACCATAGCCATTAAGCAACCACAGTGGTTTAGGTGTTCCCTAAACTAAGCAAGATTTTCGTAGTGGAAAAATGAGGGAACTACAGGAGGCACTATCCCTGTTGAGCAGCAACAAACAAAATTTTTGCGATGGCAGCTGAAAAAGAAAGCAGGGTGCTTTGCAACCTCTACTGAATGCTTTGCATTTGTGGTACAAAAAATTTATTTTTTGGCCAAGTAGAGATTTGAGGGCAGCGAAACAAAGAGCTCACCTCCATGGTTATCTTCCCTTCTGCCACGGCTGTGAGCATGAGTGGCAGTGATGTCTCGAGCCCTGGGAAGCCAGGCGGTGCATTGGGCTGGATCTTTTCATCATAGGTGTGAGGTGCTGCCAATGATAAGAATGTGGCCTGTGTGAATTTACACCTCAGTACACAACATTACAAAGCGCCTTTTGTGAGCAAGTTCTATTCACCGATTTTTGTATGCACTTTATACAGGGTTTGTCTGTAAAGTAATGAGACTGGTAAAAATAATGTGTTGATCTGCTCGGTGCATATTATTAAATTTCTACAAAATAGTCTCCTTGGGCGTCGATACACCGTTGCCAACAAGATTCTGATGCTGCAAAGGCTCCCTGGAAGTCAGCTGCCATTGTTAAACAGTTACCACTTGTTAAACATTGTTAAAACAGTGACCTTTCCGACTTCTCTTGAGCTTTGGGAACAGGAAGAAGTCTGGTCAGGCTCACATCAGGGTTGTACGGTGAATGCAGCAAGGTTGCAACCCCTATCCAGACCAGGCAGGCGGTCACAATGAAGGCGGTGTGAGCTGGAGCTTTGTCGTTGTGGAGCTTCCAGCGATCGGCTATCCCCAGTCGTTTCCGTTAGATGGCTCTGTGAAGGCACTCGAGGACTTCTTTGTAGAACACGGCATTGACGGTTTGTCCCGGAAGTACAAACTTTTTGTGGACCACCCCACGCTTGGAAATAAAGACAATGAACATTATCTTTGAATGCAACATTTTTGGTTTTTAGGGGCACGGAGAGTTCGCAGCGTGCCACATTGAATTTTGGCACTTGGTTTCGAAGTCGTACTGGAACACCCATGATTCGTCGCCTGTTATTATGCCGTCTGAAAAGTCCCGTTCACTTTCTAACTGCAACAAGATCTCAAGGAAAACGTCAACTCGCCATCGTTTTTGTTCATCACTCAACACTTTTGGCCCCAATTTTGAACAAACCTTGCGCATATTCAAGTTTTCAGAAATAATTTTGCACATACGGCAGACATTGTCAGCTCCTGACTGGAAGCTTACCATTACCATTGAAAAGGAAGGTGTACAAATTTTACCCGTGTTGACATATGGGGCAGAGACTTGGAGACTGACAAAGAAGCTCGAGAACAAGTTAAGGACCGCGCAAAGAGTGATGGAACGAAGAATGCTAGGCATAACATTAAGAGACAGAAAGAGAGCGGTTTGGACCTGAGATCAAACAGGTACAGCCGATATTCTAATTGACAATAAAAGAAAAGAAATGGAGCTGGACAGGTCATGAAATGCGCAGGTTAGATAACCGTTGGTCTATTAGGGCTACAGAAAGGGTACCAAGAGAAGGGAAGCGCAGTCGAGGACGGCAGAAGACTAGGTGAGGCGATGAAATTAGGAAATTCGCGGGCGCTAGTTGGAATCGGTTGGCGCAGGACAGGGGTAAGTGGAGATCGCAGGGAGAGAGAGGCCTTCGTTCTGCAGTGGACATAGGCTGATGATGATGATGAATTTTGTGAACAGTTGTTTTGCACATGTTGAGGTCTTCGGCGATTAGTCTGATACTGAAACAACAGTCGGAGTACAGGAGATTTTTTAAAATTTTACTTTGGCCACATTTGTGCCCGAACCACTTGTTGAAGGGTGTCCAGATCGTTCCATGCCTCCCAATGGTCTTCCGTCCGTTCTTGAGCTCATTGAGCCACCAGAAATCCTTGGCCCTTAATGGGGCATAGTCTTTGTAAGCTTCCTTAACCAAGGCAAGCATCCTGGAAGCGGTTTTGCCCAGGTGGGCAAGTAAACTTCATTGAAAGATGTAATATGGATCAATGAAAACCTTTTATGAAGATTTCATTTTAAAAACTTTATTATTTGCGTAGCCATACCCATATTTTAGATGAAGCCTCGTACACCAGCCAACACAAGCCTCGTATACCCATATACTGTCATTTAAAAGTAAATTGAATTATGGGGTTTTGCGTGCCAACACCACAACCTGATTATGAGACACGCCTTAGTGGGGGGCTCTGGATTAATTTTGACCACCTAGGGTTGGTTCTTTAACGTGCACTTAAATCTAAGTATACAGGTGTTTTTGCATTTTGGTGTCACTGAAATATGGCTGTCATGGCCGGGATTTGACACCGCGACCTCACGCTTTGCAGCGCAACATCAAATCCACTAAGCAACCACCGCAGATCATACCACGATTCCTGTGATGGCACAGCGCTTGTTAGAAAACTCCCATAGACGGTGGCGCCAGATTTCCCTCTGCATAATATAGTGAGAAACTCTACGGTCTCGACAAAAACAAGCGCATGAACATCTGCATGCAGCCGACCTTTCGTTTTCTTGACTTTGTTTTTAGCTGCTTTGGTGCTGCGACGCTTGTGGCAATCGTACTCTGCTGTGCATGCCAATGCATGTGGCACCTTCCACGCAAACTATGATGCCGTTACAGTGTCATTATCGCAGCTTCTTTTGCACGGTGCTTCATTACGGAGTTTGAAGAATGCAAGAGTGGGGTTGCCTTGCGTCTAGTGGATTTCACACATCAGCGTCTTGAAGGACCTTGTGGATGTAAGCTTGACTGCTGTGAACCAAAGCATGGATGGCACTGCTTCCAGGTGACTTGTGCATGAGTCACAATCCCAATCACTTGTGTATGTGATTGTTGCTCGCAAGCACCAAAAGCAATTTTTTAGACTATGTCGCACAAGAATTCTTAGAAATATGAATAAGCTACAAAAGCTGCATGTTATGGACGGACTAGTGCTTGTTTATACGTTAGGAAAGTTTGATTTGCTTGATCTCTATAGTCAACACACTCCAAACATGAGACCATTTTTTTTTACTTTGCCCTGGAGAAGCCCTGGAGAAGCAGCGTTCTGCGCCAGACCCGGCTTGGTTCGCCACAACGCCCCCGGAAGTCAAAGTGTACATTGCGTTGTGTATACTGATGAGTCAAGTGAGGAAATCATCTATAAACTCATACTGGTCTGAGAGGAGTGTTATAAACACACCAATTTTTCAATCAGTAATGCCAAGAAAATGTTTTTGGGAGCTGTCAAAATACCTACATATTTCCACTGCAGAGGAAACCGCCACCCAATACAGGCTTCGCAAGCTGCGCCCTGTCCTAGATTATATGCTAGAGGCATTTGAGAGTGCTTACTCCCCTGAGGAGAGCCTTGCGATAGATGAAAGCCTCATGAAGTTACGCGAACGCCTGCCTTATGTCCAGTTCAACCCAAGCAAGCGGGCTCGTTTTGGTATAAAATTTTACAAACTTTATGAGTCTTCTAGTGGATACTGCCTATGGTTTTCAATTTATACAGGTCAAGACACGAAGTCAAGTGCTACCAGCTCAATGCTGTGCAGTGAGGCTGTTGTAATTTATCTTCTTGGAGATAGAATTGCCAACGGGCACACTATTTATACGGACAACTGGTATTCGTCACCGAATCTCTTCTTGGCTCTCAGAAGTGCTGGTTCAAATGCTGTTGGAACCGTGAGGATGAATAGAAAGAACATGCCGAAAGAATTCAAAGAGCTGAAGCTGAAGAAGGGCGAGTGCAAAACTTCGTTCTCTCATGGAATCATGGCGATGCAGTGGAAGGACAGAAAGCCCGCCACCATGCTTTCAACTTGCCACAGAGAAGCAGACATCATAGACACTGGAAAAAGGCGACACAAAGGGAATGAGCCAGTGTTGAAACCGTGAGTTGTACAAGCCTACAACAAGGGAATGGGAGGCGTTGACCGTCAAGACCAGCAGTTGGCTTCCTTTCCCATTATGCGGCAGTATGCGAAAGGGTACAAGAAGATTTTTTTTATGTTCTTGATATTGCCATCTACAATTCCTACGTTTTGCAAGCTAAGAAAACTGGGAAGAAACGGTGTTACACTGAAAGGAAGATCAGTGTTGCAGAAGGAATCATTGAAGAGACGGCAGCGCTGGGATATCGAAGGCGAGGTGCGCACACTACGGGACCATCTCCAATGCACCTTGAGGCTACCGAATGGGCCCATTTCCCACGCCAAATCCCACCAAATCCTGTCAAGCAGAACCCCTCAAGGCAATGCCAGGTGTGTAAGGCCAGAGGAAAGAAAAGTGAAAGCCGCTGGGAGTGCGAAAAGTGTGGTGCTGCTCTGCACATGCCAGAGTGTTTCAAGATTTTTCACACAGTGAAATGCCTATGACTTGAAAAAACTTCACAGAATAAAATGTGAATATTTCTCAAATGTCAATAAATGTATTTCTATAATTGTCCAGCAAATCTTTTGCTTAGTGGCTCGTTACACACAGAAAGATGAGAGTGCGGCACGCGTGCACCGTTTCGGTCAAAAAATGCGCGGTACGGAGGGCCGGCATGTGCGCGCGGCAGGCGGCAGCGAATGGGTTAAACTGCCAAAATTAGGCAAACAATGCTAAGAAATCGAGTATTAAACCCGTCAACTTGGGCCCAAACCATGTGTAGACCGTTTTACACTTAGGATTGGTGCGAGTATATTCTAACGATTCTGTCAACGCTGCTTATACAGAACCTACAGTGAAACCTTCTTAAATGGTACGTAGTTGGCCAGAGCTCGGAAAAAGTACATATGTACTAAACGGTACTACTGCTTAACCTGAATAGCATGAGATTGTCCACTTACCTGTCAAATATCTAACTATGAGAAAGTGCAATGAAAGGGCAGAAAACATGCAGAATTTATTCACTTCGCATGACAAAAGTATGTTGTTTTTGTTTGATGCCACGGCAAGCTAGCAGCAACGACGGTGGCCTCAAACTCCCTTAAGCTGTGTGGCAGCTTTTCTGCAAGTACCCGCACAAGGCTGACATAATGCGCATCATCTGCCACTGTCGGGCCTTAATCGCCCGTGCTGTTGCTTTTTGTGTCGTTCTCACCACTGTCATTAGGTGACACTTCGGCAGTAAAAGAGGCAACGATGGCGAAAAATCGAACCTCGTAGCTGACGTATTTGTGTTTTTTGCTGCAGCATTGCCGACCAACTTCTTCGCATTCCAAATGCCACACACCGTAGTCAACGGTAGAATCCTCTCATGTGCCAGCACTAACTTCTTTGTGCCACGTTCGACAGCATGAAGGATGTCCAATTTTTCTTCTACGCTGAGCACCCAGTTTTCTCCTAACTTGCACGGCACCACAACACAGGTCACAACGCTCCGACTCAGGCACAGTGCCAAAATGATGTTGATGCTGATGTGGCTTCACCCTTCCAAGCGCCCTCTGTGTTTGTGCTTGGAGGCCGTTCCAATCTCTGAGGCTCGTTGTTCTGCCGGGCCAACGTACCACTGTGATTTCGCGACAAAATATGGAAACACTACGTGTTAACCGATATGTACGCAATGAGCTGGTACGGTTTATGCAGATACAAAATGCATTACAGTCGCCGACCGATTTTCCGGACTCCGAAAATTCGGACATGCTCGATTATTCGGTCTGCTTCGTGGCACCGCCATTCTCCCCATAGACCATAATGTATAACAACTGCCAAAAGTTCGGACACCTTGCAACCCCTCGTCCGATTTTTTGGACACTCCTTGAGCCAACTCGATCGAGAGCACCATGCACCGACTCTGACCGGTGCGTGGTTCGACTTGCTGAACGCCATTTTTGTTTTGAACGGAGCCTCCTTGCTAACCCACGAAGTGGCGCTACTGCAAATCGCCGCTCATCATCATCGTTTCTGGCTGGTTCGATAGAGTGGCTCTACAGCAGTTCCGGTTTCAGCTTAGTAAGCCATGTCAAGGCAATGCAGCAGCTGATTTTTCTTCGTGCACGACGCTGCGAGTAGGCCACGTTTTTCGTTTGTGCGACTGGTGTCGGCATGGTGGTGTTTGCTTTGTGCGCTGTGTTGAGGTTTCGGTGATGCAACGCGGCATACGGAAACATCGCTTCAAGTGTCTAATCGCGCCGACAGTGCCCGCGCAGACTGCGCTGGGGAATGCCGGCAAGCGGGTGCCGGGAGGCCTAAGATTTGTCGCCTTCCGATGTGCTCCCTACTGACGCGGAAAATGTTCTGCCGAGACCTGCGCAGTGGTTGCATTGCGATTCCGGACACCGTCTCATTTGACAGTTTCACAGGTGCTGATACTGCTGTACTGACATGCGCAGAACTCGACAACGACGAGATCATTCGTCAGGTTTCTGCTGCACCGCCGGACGATGACTCTGAGTCGCAAGATGACGCACCATGTGCTACGCTGCCGTCGCATGCGGAGCGTGTACAAGCAGTGACTGTGCTTTCAGCGGCCTTCAGTGACCATACGACCCTCTCCGAGATTCAGGCTTATCTGATTGCGCGTAAACGGAACAGCGTGCAATGGCGCATTCACGATTTCTTCAAGCCTACTGCCGAGCCGAAATAAGTGCGTGGAAATAAAGGATTTAATTTCTTTTACCTTAATCTGCTTTTTCGGACACCTGTTTATTCGGACATTTCCGCAGTCCCCATGAGGTCCGAATAAACGGTCGGCGACTGTATGTTCAATGGCTGCTGAGTCGGGGATTTGACTTTACTGCTTTTAAAACGAAACTACTGTTTATGCGGGTATGGTTTAACGAGGTTTTACTGTACTCGCACAAATAACTCAGTTAGCATTTGTGAATGTATTAAATTACAATCGAACCCTACTATATTGAACCCATTTACATCGAGTTATTCTGTATAATGAACAATTTCTGAACACGGTATAATTACAACGAGTATACATAGTAAAAATTATGCTTATGTCGAACAAAAATAGCAGCGACTCCCAATATATCGAACGACAAGCGGTGCAAAAGTGTCTCCAAAAGTTGGCTTTCCCTCGCAGCGGAGGGGAAACCTGGCGGCACGGCTCCACCCAACCGCTCTCCCTACTGTGACAGCGCTACGTCGGGCGAGCCATCGACACTCTCCTGCAAAAAATGATCCTGGCCCGCCTGCAGCGCTTGCTCCAAGTCAATCAAAGGCTCTTGTGCTCTCATCCTGCAAGATGGTGCAAGTGCAAGTTGTCTCGCTGCTTTTCTGGTTCATTGTGGTTGTGCCTTGTAGGCCTTTTCCCACAGTGTTGCCGTGATGAAGCAGCGGAATTTGCCTTTCGTTGTGAAGCTTGAAATCATAAATCGGTTCTAACGCGGTGAGAAGCCGGATGTCCCTGCAGCATGCAAGATTCCGAGAAGTACTCTCAGCATGATCTTGAAGAATAAGGGGGAGATTAGGGCTAAAGCGGACAAACTCGTGACCTGGTGCTCGTGGCGTCCAACGCGTACACACGGCCATGTAGAAGTGGTTCCTACGAAATTGCTTCAGACTTCTGGTGGCTTCTGGTGCGTTGCGAGCACTCTGTCACAGTGCTGAACGTGTCTGGTATTCCGGTAACCACAAGCGAGCTGGGCATTTCGACGGATAGGTGGAGGCATAAACTCAAGCTGATGAAGCAACTTAGCGTAGACGTACGTGAGCGGCCTGATCGGTCTGCACAGTCCAGCCATCTGTTGGCGCAGAGCTTAACCAGCCAAACAGAGAGCTAATATTGCCCTAATTAAGTGTAAAACATTTTAAACATTTACAAAAACAGCATGTTAACCATTACACTCCTGCGTAAAATTTACGCCAGTAGCAAAGAATATATTTCGTTACTGCTACAGTGTGTGGTTGAGCTCTGTGCCACCAGGTGGCTGCACCATGCTGATCATTCACGTTTGCGCTTCTGCTCATCCTGTGAAACGGCACGGTCAAGCGGCCAGGCACGGTCCCCTCGCTTGTGTTTACCCGAATACCAGGCTTGCGAAACGCTTTTGTGGTAGTAATCCTCCGGTGTAAAGTGGCGGCCACAAAATCGCAAATTCTGGCGCCGATCGGATACCAATACTCAGATGCGCTGCAGCCACTCCGCTCATCTGCTGCCTTGTAGAGGGACACAGCTTGACATATTGCCAGTCGCTACGTTTGCAGCCCACAACGCAACAAAGGTGATTTATGGTGCTCACGGAAAGACAGATCGCCACTGACCGCGAAGCTCTCGTCAAGAAGGAGCACATTGTAACGTAAGTAGACGGCACTTGCTGTGTGTCGGAAGTGCTTAAGTGTACTGGGATATTATTCTTGTGCATACTCTTTTTGTTACTTTCTTTTTATAGAAACAAATGAACTAACATTCCAACTATTACAAATACACAAATAAAATAACACTTGTTCACCGTAAAGTTGGAAGAATTACCCATGACACGCCCTGGGGAGCCAATCAGATAGCTCGCCCTACCGACGTCATTAGGGCAATTTACGCCAAATGGGTAGGGGCGGCTGAAAAATTCAGCTGAGCAGTGTGCTGCAATCAGCAGCGATGTAAATTTTTAAAACCTTATAATAAATTACACGCATTACGTGGAGCACTTAGATGCGTCAATGATCAGAAAGACCTTCTCTAATGACTCAGTATCTTTGTACAGAATAGTCAAAAACGTTTCAGGGTCCCTTTGAGCTCAGCAGTGCAATGTAGCCACTGGGCTATTGCAGCAAGTTCATTACAACTAAATGTCTTCTAGTCAAACAGGCAATGTGTCTGTGGACTGATGGCATCATGCCAACTCCTGACTCACGCACCATGGTCAGTGGCAATGCAGTCAATGATGTCAATGTTGTCCCAGAGCGCCTTCTGGTCCTTGGCTGTCATCAGCGGTGGCTTGACCTTGGCCACATTTGGGCCAAGCCGGTCGATGTCATCAATGGTGAGGAACAAATGGTGCGGCGTCACCTCGCAGGTCACCGCGTGCCCCTGTGCCTTGGCAGCCTTGATTATAGCTATCTGCATTACAATGTACAGTTCAGTACAGTAAACTTGTGAGGAAACTAAAGCAACCCACATGAAAGAGCACGGAACAGCAAATGCCTGTGTTAAGCAAGCAATGTTTGCCAATCACCTTATGAGGATCACTGCCAAACACACACGGCAGCAGAAACAAGTCTGAATGGTCATAAGTGTACTTAAAAAGCAGCGACCAAATATTTAGAAATGCACCTTTTCAGACTAAAGTGTTACCTGGCATTGCTTTGTGGGTGCTGCAACCTTACACAAGTCCTAAAACATATTTCTTTTTACGCTACTGCTCCTCGGCTTTTACTAGAACTGATTTTTCTCCTTGTGCTATGGTGATTCCACAGAAATGTCTACTAAAGGGCCCAAAAATCTCAAGTTTGACATTTTGTGCTGCTGTTTTATGTAAGTGAGCTTCGCCCTCGAACCACTCCTGCAAACCAGAGCATACTATAAAACAGATACTGTGTTTATTTAGATGATTAATGACACCTCAACATTGGTCTACAAAAATCAGTGGTTGTTTTCCATGTATGATGGTTGTGCCACTTGCCAAGCGCCTTGTCCTGTCTTTTCTTCCTTCTTTGTGTGCCGTTACCGTTGGCACTTTTTTTTTTTGAAAGTGCCACTAAACTTGTTGCTACAAGCTGTTGTCTGTTAAGTTAGACTAACACATATTACAACTAGCATTGCTAACTGACCTCTATAAAAGATTAATTTGTGCTGTCTAAAGCAATGAAGAGGCCTACAGAAATAAAATGTTGCAGATGATCATTGTCTGTCAGGGTTATGGGTGCAGCGTGGTGTTGATTGCATGACTTATGCAGACGTTGCAACTTGTGAGCCTTGTACTCAGCAGCCTTAAGGGGGCACCACACTAGGCTAGGGCACGATACATAAGGGCCTCGAGACATAGAAAATAAATGTTCTTTGGTTTCCGTACACTGGTTGCCTACCTCGTCCCTCGTTTCCAAGATTGAACATGGTGTCAGAATGGCCACGTTTAAGATAGACTTCGGAGCAGAAGTCACTGCTGTCTCGCAGTCTTTCCCGGGCTGACTGTGATGGTTGGCCAACACCGAAGCTTTGGGCCCTGCTGAGCGCATATTTTCAGTACAACAGTATTACAAAACAATTAATTCAGCGGTCCCCTGATAATTGTTATCAGTAGACTTCTGTTAATCTGACTCCGGTTAATTTGATCGTGACCGAAGGCCCTGGCCAGCACCTATGCATTTCTATGAGCCCAAACTTAAGTTATTTCGATCCTCAAATTGGTGTTAACAAGATAATCTGAACTTTACCAGTCAGCCTGCACATGCCTCACACCTATGGTAACCCCATCAGTGACCCTTTACCTTTAGTGGCAGCATTATTTGGTGGAGAACAGGGGACAGTGAATGCATTTCATCTCCCGTTGAAAATGCTTACTTTGGGCCTGCCCTTGGAAGATTTTCAAGCAATAACGGTAACTCAACAACGTCTGATTACAGTATTTACCTGACTCTAATTTGTATCGTTTCTTTCCATGAAAATTGGGCAGAGGTTTGCCTGCACAGTGCAAGCAAATACAAAACCGAACTGCGTTTGCATGCTTTACCGCACAACACAGCGGATATACGGCGAAGCTGACTTTACACCACAGTGCGGTAAGGATGACTATGAAAACGACTACTACTGTGCAACACATTCAGGGTTTGTACAGAACACTCGACTCAACTTTCAATGACAGTTCAACGATTTCAAGGATGCGAAAGGCTAAAATTCAAGGAGGGGAAAACAAACCTTATTCCTACACAGACACGGAAAATAAATTTAAATTTTCATCTTAGCTGCAATGTCTTGCAGCTAAGCAGCTGCCGAGTTGGACATATGCTTCAAGCTCTTCAGGTGGCTTTTCAAAGTTGACTTTCCCATTGTAATGATGTTGATAACCTTAAAGCACAATGGTTAGTAGCATCTGGCTTCAGCCAAAGATACTCGCTGTGTTAAAGCCATATGGCTGACACTTACTTTCCGCCAGGTATTCTAGAACCTAGGGCTTGAAAGTCGAGCGAGCCGTGAGGGCTGCAGTGTGGACCACCTAGCAAGAGTGGTATGGCTTGGTCGCTTGATCTGGGTTCGTCTAGCTCCACAATGGCAATGGAAATTTAGACAAGCCTATCGTTGGTGGCTGTGGACATGCCACATCGCAATGATTGGTAACACTATCAAAAGAAAATATTTAGGATGGTTTCCTGATAGACAGGGTCCATGGAATCACACCAATGCAGAGTTTGTTACTTTGAATGTTCAAAAGATCCCCAACCCCAGTTTTCAGGGAATTCAAGCGGTACATTTATTTTTTAAGGAGTTTTAAGTACCCTTGAATCCCTTTTCCAAATTCAAGGGTTTTAAGGAGGTGTATGAACCCTGCGATATTCACGCTTGCCCATGTTTCTTGCTAAAAAGTCAGGTGTGTGTTAAGCTGCTACTTTGTTTAGGAACGTTAATGTCATTGCTATGTTAGTTTTCTACTTCAGATGCATAGATAGTGGGCGTTTGTTTGATTAGGGGCCGCGTTAGAATTGGGCAAATACTACCAAATGTCTAATAAGGTGAATGTGTTGGCTAGTTCGTTGAACATCTACAATTAAGGAACACTGCGAAAGAAGACTCAGAAGAGGCACGTAACAACCACACGCAGTGCTATGTGCGGGTGTTGTGTGGCTCTTCTGTGTTTTCGTCTTTCGTGCTGTTCCCCAATTCAAGACTGCCAAATGAATCAGCTATGTGTTTCCCTCTTTTTTTTTTCTGCATATTGTTTAATTTGACCTGCTGGATGTTTCGATCAATTTCGTCGGCCCAGTCTTGGTCAAATTAATATAAGTCGACCGTATGGAGATTTCACCGTAGTTGCTTGCAGGTGCTTTTTTTTTAATAACACCACAATGACACCGTTTACAATACTGAAAAGTAACCCCAAGCTTAGCAGTATTACCACTGGAATTTTTTGTCAGTAGTGTTAGTGCTTTGCTAATATTACAACTTTTGAGGAAATCTTTAGAAGATCTAAACGCATATACCCTAAGCAAACGGGGAGGTTGTGCAAGGCAGCTAGCTCTGTGTACTATTGCACAAGCACAGTAACAGCTGATGAAAAAAACTGCGACAGCTGTGGTTCTTAAAAAGACTCGCCTCTTCCTCCCTGGCCACATGGCAGATGTGCACCGGCCGCTGCTGAAGGCTGGCCAGCAGTATGACAGCTGCCGTCCTGGGGCCCTCGGCATGACAACACAGCGGCATGTGCCTCGGCCACTTCTCGAAGTGCTGCACATTCAAGGGTAGCACGGCATCAGTTTCGTACTTACGCCAACGCAGCAGTCGGCACTCTCGAAAATCAAGGTCTCTTCCCGAGTCACTTTGCACACGTGTGCTCCTGCCTCCACTGCCACACCTTTGTCTAAAAACATCCGATTAGAGTTTTGGCTTGCCTGCAAACTTCTAAACACTTGGGGATTATCAGGTTACTGAAGTCATGGATGGCAGTAGTGAGGCCGGTAGCGGACTCTTGCAGCGTTGTTTTCCAGCTACAATACACATGAAACATTTCTGCATTAGGCTATTGGTCCGTTGAAGAAAAATCATAAAAGGACTGTATGTGAACAATTACATGGCTGCCACCACTTTACACCAGCAGTTAGGTAGAATATGGTAGGCCACTGCAATGATAGCTTCGTGTCCTCTCTGGTTAAAACTCTGCATCACAAAATGTTGCTACTCCTGTTGCTGCTGCCGCGCACTTCTTTGGTAAGCCAGTATTCCACAAAGGCTAGCATGTTTACGGACAAGCTAAAGTTCGATAATGCACAGTTGCGCCTCGACACGGTGATGTACAGAAGCCTGTCAGTGTGACGCACGTTTTCGTGGCGGTAAACACAAGAACAAGAATGAAAAGTATTGCATTGCAGTACACGCACCAAAATGCAGAGCTTTGCTCTGCCCTTCGGTGTGTGCGAGACAGAACACCTGTCTGAGAATGTGCAAGCATGAGCCTCTGTTCTCCTGTTTAGCTCCACAATTTTTTCAGGGTGCAGCTTTTAGGCGCCCATTCCTGTGACAAGTGTTGGTGTTGTACCTCGTAACCGAGCGAACGAGCACAGTGAAAGATGAGAGCGAACGCTGAACACAGCGGGTGATGATAGATGGTGAGAGTGAATAGAGCGTGAGGAGGAAAGCAGAGGAGGAGAGTCAAGCTGAACGATAAGGCGGAAAGTGGAGGGGGAGAGTATGGCAAAAACAAGAGAACAAAAGCATAGTTCCACACAAGACGGCTATGGCAAAGATGGCTACGACATGGTGCCAGAGTAGTGTGTGTTGTTAGAGTGCCTTGATGTGCTCGATCGCCTCCACTCAGTTCGCGGTGGTGCGCGCATCGAGGCCCTCTAAGTGCCGTCTGTTCACGAAAGTGCTGCCTGAGTTGAGGTCTGTCTGTGGCGGCGGCTGTGAATTGCGCCTACGTATCAGCCACACCAAATGCGCCTCTCGCAATCTCCCGATCAGCAAGGCAGTTTCACCCCACTTCACTCCGTTTGGAATGTGCTGCACGAGCCAGATTGTCTGCATTGTCTGCGCCAGCCTGTACATTGTGAAATGAAAACACATATAGAGCTGCGCTTGAATTTCGCATTAGGAAGTATTGTAATCGTCGGTGAATTTTTTGAAATAAGAAATAAGGATATGCATGAAGGTAACATTGAAAAAGTGACACAGTTGCAAATTACCACAGTCATGAGCATATGTCAGTATCAGTAGTCGTCACTAAGCATATGACTACTGAGCCGGACTGACTGACGACTTTCATCACTAGTTCGCGATACCATGTGACCCCACCTCCTATTCCTGTTCTGAAACGAGAAGTCCTACACCAAACTTAAGTGCGCTGCATTTGGTGTGCGCTTTCACTCCGTGTGTTAAAGGAGGACATAATCATGCTTCATACTAAAAAAAATTGAAACTGCATACAGAGATTCTGGAGTTGGCAGCTACCTTCTAAAGTAAAAAAAAACAAAAACAAAACAATTTTTGTTAATTTTTTTAACAAGCCTACAAGCAATGACTGCAGTGAACTGTCAGCTGTGCACTGATCATCAGAGGTGGAACCAGTGACGAGAATGCATGTAAGGCTTTCTTCCGCTTTCCAAATGTAGTGTCCATAAACTTAACCTGTGGGCGGTAGACCAGCAATTGGCTGGCTCACAGTGACCACAGGGTGAAACTGAGAATGTAAATATGTGCAACTTGGCTTAACCTGCTGGTGATGCAGTCAGGTTGGGATAGTGATGACCACCAAATTGTATAGAGTTTTTTTTCTTTCCCACGGCAAGCAGTTCAATTATATTCACTGCACAAATGATGACAATGAAAAGCAAGGACACTAACTATTGGGAGCGCTGGAATGACGCGACACGAAAACGATGACACGAGTATCTTAGTGTCTTGTCGTACCTGCGCTCTACCTTTCCAATAATGAAATAAATAGCCCAACTATCCACCTCCTATTGCAAGGATACCTACCTTGAGCCAATCCGAAACCGTATCCATGCAGAGGGGTCCATATGTGTCGTTGAGATACATCTTGAGACCAACAACCGACGGTGCCAGTGACACCACGCTCTCGGCATTTGTCTGGTTGGCACCCGCAAATAGGGCATAGTCGCATCGAGCACCAGCCTTGGCCGCCTGCGCATCGGTGACAGGAAGACATCACAAATTTCAACGGTTAAAAATTGGGAGAAAAAGGAAGGGCAGCTGATAATGGTTTGCAGCATCGGAAACCATCTTTTTATGCGCAGCATGGCACACTCTTCAAAGGGAACGCCCAATTGGTATTCAAACAAAACTTGAACGTGTCATCAGGTTCGAATAGAATATTGAATATCAGAAAATTTTTTACAAAATTTAATGCTTACACATATTGGGCAAGAAAAATACGCTGCTGCACATGCTCAGGAGTCTCTTAGCATTGCATAATGAGAATGTAACAAGCTATCAGTAACATAGGCAGATATAAATTAAGATATATAGTGCTACCTACTTTTAATAAAAGGAACAGCAAAATAGTATGCCAGCACTGATTACAGCTCTGTTCTGGTACATCAAGGCAGTTTAATAGTGGACCTGTGTTTTTGCAGCAATCTTTCTATTTAGGGTTATGTGAATACTTGAATATTCTATTTCGAATTGAATAGTGAACATTCAAAATAATTCGATTTGCTAATATGGTGGTTCTTAGCCGCGGATGTGTCGGGGACCCCTTGTGGCCTGGTGGAAGTGATGGGGGACCCCTTGCAATAAAGGGGCGGGTCAAAGGTTTATTTTACTTCCAATGAGCAAAAATAACAACAAACATTAAGGCATTTTTTTTACTTTTTATTATCTTGTGCGAATTGCTGCCTCAGTTCCTGGAGCAGGTTTCAGAACTGGGAATGAGTCAAGGCTAATTTTTTTCTTTTGGCAGGGGGGTGTGTGATTATCAATATCTTTGAATATGAATCAAATAATTAATAAATGGAAAATGAGACATCCACTGAAACTTTTGGGTGGACATATTGCGGGTTTTTGCAGAACTATTACCTCAAATACTTAAGCATAGAATATTGCATCAAATATTGAATAATAATATGCACATGTATTTAATAGCAAGTTGAGTTAATTTGATAAGTTGGAACATTGCAATTACATTGCCAATGTTACAATACTAGACTAGTCAGCCATAATACTAAAACACTGCATTTGGCTCACGTTAACTTGGAAAATTGAGCAATTCCCACTAGCTGTCTTCGCTAACCTGTGCTTTATTTTACTGTACAAAATGCCTGTAAACTCCGAGGCATTTAAGGGGGGACATGGGGATCAAAGCAAACTTTTTTATTTACCAGCCGATTTTGATGAAATTTTGCACAGGCGTTAATAATATCACATAAACAAAACTGTGAAAATATGGCTGCAATATCTGAAGTACTTTTTTGTTTACAAAATTTTTCTGCTTTCATTTTTGCAAAATGCCTGCACACCTGTATATTGATGGTAGGAGTTCAAGCAAACATTGATAGCACTCCTATATGTATCCTCCACACAGTGACATTCCTGTAATTTTTTTAGCCTACCAGATTTTTTTTATATTCTCATTCCTTGGTAGCTACTTCAGTTGCATGAAAATCTCGACTGTGAAAACAAAAGATAACAAATTATTGAAGCAACTATTTTGAAAACAAAACATGTCACTGTGTGCAGTGGTGCACAATGAGTGTAACAAAACAAACGGTGTAAAAATATTCATAACAGTGGCTGAGATATTGGCTTTGCAAGTTGACCTTTGTGGTAGAAAAAAGTTTTGAGAAAAAGGTGTTCGAAGTTTTGGGCCATGTTTATTCGAGTAGAAACTACCGGCCTTGTAGGTGCAGGTGTCAGGTTGATCTCTTGGCTTCTTGGATCTTTTATGCTTGCTTTCATGTGCTTTTTGTGCCCTCTTCTTGCTCAAGGCATCTTTCTCAGCCGCTCGACTCGCTTGAGTCCGTCACCACCGAGCATGCTCCTCCCGCCGTAAACCCTATCTTCCGTTCGGTTGCCGGCACAGAACCAAGTGACGCGCGGACAGTGGCGGCGGTCATATTCAGCACCTCCGACAAGATGAATTGTGACTCAAGATGAGACTGTATGCTGCGACCGTTGCTGATGCACGGTTCGTTTTCACGGCCGGCAGACGCACGCGCTTGGACCGCACTTTCGTCGTTCATCTCGGTGACGGCGGTGGCACAATCGGGGTACGTCGCGGAGTATTTACGGGACGTCGCAGGCCCGGAAGCATCGGAAACGGCCGTTATTAGTTCGGTATCATCACCATTGGAGCTCAAGGCTGCAACGGCCTGCGAACTGCCCGGCAATGCGTCGACAGTCTCTCTTGCAAGCTAGCGCGCGGACACATCTCTGCTAGGACTACTTATCGTTCGGATGTTCGGCGGCTTGCGCTTGCGGCTGCCGAAGCGGTGCTCGGTCGCGTATTTCGTCGTCCACGTCCGCCCAGTCATGCTCGAAACCACAAAATGAAATAGAAAACTCAAATCGGAATAAAGCGATGAAGCGGCGGTGTACCTCGAATATCTAACACGTAAACAAAGGCGCAGCAGCCAGCGCGCGAAGGAACGGGAGAAGCAGACGCCGCAGCAGCTCGCTTCCAGACCCGGCCAATGGGGCGGCTCATAGAACGCACGTGACGGAGCAAGCCAATCGGCGGCCGTAACAAGCAGCTCCGCGACCTTCAGACTTTTTATGTTTTTATGCTTGCTCTTCTCTCTATCAGGAAATGAAAGAGGGGCGTCAAAAGGCGAAGAGGCGCGCTTTTCAACGGTACCAGCATGGCCGCGCTGCGTACTGCCGTTCCGGAGCTAGGGGCGCTCGAAAACCGCGACTTTTCCACCGATTTTCACGAAATTTTCGCTGTATTGCCTGGTGTATATATTTATTTATGGTACTTAGCAGTCGTTTTCAGCGGAAATACTTGGAAAACTTATAGAAAAGGAGTCAAAGATTCGGAATCTGCAACTTTCTAAAAAGTGATTTTTGGGTCGTTTTTCCATAGTTGATCCCCGCGTCCCCCCTTAACCATGTGCCGGTCGACACTCGTCGCACTTTCTGTCAAACAATGAGCCGAGAATTGAGAATGGCGCTGGAAAAAAAAAAAGTACACCAACGCTGTCCACAAACCCACTCCTCAATGCTCCTTTGGGGGCTGTAGGGCAATATGAATAAATAAATAAATAAATAAATAAATAAATAAATAAATAAATAAATAAATAAATAAAGAACGCCCTGTGGAATTTCGTGTGACTTGAAGTGAGTGCATTGAAGTGTACAGCCAATAACATTCCTGGTACAGTGACAGGAAAGCTGCTGGTTGTGTATGCTAGCGTGCCAAGTGTCGAGTCGCGCAAAGCCTTGCAACGCTTGAGAATACTGCCTCTACTCCTGGCACCCCAGACAGCCAGGATGCAACTTACAGCAGGTGCAAAAGGAAACATCAACTTAGTTGTGGAGCGCTGAGTAATACTTCTGCCCACTGGCCTGCCATTTTACATTGATGTGCCATACTGGAAAAAGTGAGATGTTCTTGTCACATGATTCACGCTTCGTTTAAGAGTGACGGTGCTTATCCAAAGATATCTCCTTCCCGCGCAATCTCCACCACCTTACCTGCTGGCAGACCGCAAGAGAATCGGCGTCACAGAGCGGCGGTCGGGTGTTCGGCATGGCGCAGACTATTGTGAAGCCACCAGCCAGGGCAGCCGCTGTGCCGGAGGCATAGTCCTCCTTTTCTGTCGCACCCGGCTCCCGCATGTGGACGTGCACGTCAATGAGACCCGGAAGGCGCACAATGTTGCGTGAGGTGAGGCAGTCAATGTGCGTCTTGACGGGCGGCGCTTTGCGAATCAGCCGCAGAGCCTGCGCAGCAAAGACAAGCCATAGCCAGTTGCAACAGTGCCCCGGCCAAATGATTATCAAAAGCCACCCTTCCAAGCTCCGGCGAAGAAATGTAACAAAATGAGTGTAGCACGCGCACTGGCAACCAAAGGTGTCTATGTTTTCATTCGCGACGCTTCCGTAGTCAAAACTATACCCGTTTCATGCTTAGCAGGCAATGCTCCGAGAGCTCTGCAGTACAGTACAGTTGTTTTTGATCTGCAACACTTTCTACACAGTAACTAGTACAGTAGAACCTCATTCATGTTTTCGAAAAAAGAAAAAAAACCAGGCAACGTACTAATTGAGAAAACATATGATTCTAAGTCACCAAAAGATTCAACAGACTGAACTGTAGTTTACATCTATGTAACGTGAAGCATTGCACAAATTGTTACAGCACGAGACGCTGACGCACACGGAGCTAATAGGGCCTGAGCTGCCAGGCATTATCGTCTTTGTGGCTTCGGCCAGCTTACGTTGGCACTCCTCGAATTCAGCCTGAGTCAGCAGCTTTGAGCAGGGCATTTTGGCGGGAAGTTTTAACGTGCCCACTCAGTGCAAATCCCTGTGCCACGAGATGCCGAAGCACATTGAGCTCGTGAGGCCCGAGCGACCCAAGACACATGTCGTTTTCCTACGACGATGCTAAACCGCAATGAAATCGAGCTGGTGGGCTACACCGGAATAGGATGCCCAAGATGCCTCCAGTGCGAAACGTCATGCTCATTTCGCACCTCCTGCCGCAGAGAATGGCGACTTCTCTAGGATATCGCCATTAAGGATATCGCCTCTAGGATATCGCCTATTAAGAGTGTGCAGTACGCTTTCAACACTACGCTCCACATGCTGTGAAACGGGTAGGTGAAGATGCTTATCGCAATAACTGTGAACGGGGTGCGCGACGATCCGGGAGGAGATTTGTTGGTACTATAAACAAGTGAGAGGGCGGCAGAATTCTCACGCGAGATGGGCAGGCGAGTATTGCAGGGAAGCTGCTGCGGTGGGCAGCTACTGTTCTCTATTGGGCGCATCTTGTGCCTTTTATTGTTCACATGGGATCTAGTGGCCGGAAAAAATATAATACGATCGCAGGTTGCTTACGTACAGAACTTTTGTGCCGAAACATTGTTTCCTAGGGACGTATGAACCAGTAAAAAAGGTGCATAACTGTACTGGGTCATTTTTCGTGTTCTCGGTTGTGAACGGCACCGAGAAATCATGCGCAGTGAGAATGTATCAACGAGGTACTGCTGTACTTCGTATATTACAACTGCACCTCAGGATGTAAGGCTACGTAAACTGACGTATTTGTGCACCTTTGTGGCTCCAGTATGCATTCAGCATGTTTTGCTAGCATGTCACAGTATCCACCAAGGGGTCAATGAAGACGTGGTTGGTACCCTGGCTGAGGCCTCTGGTTTTAAAGAAAGCAAGGAAAAGGCTAAGGAACCTGCCCTTCAGAAAAGTAAAAGATGGCCAGAGTACTGGTGGCACTAAGGGATGGAACACGTAAAATGACCGGACATTACTTATTAAGTCAATAAATTTCTTTTAAGTCTGACTGTTCAAATGAACAAGATAGCTCAAGAGAATGTTAATAAATGCAGCAGAAGTGAAAAATAATGACAAGCTTTGTGGCACCAGCCGCCACCCCATTTCAAAGAGGATGCTCATGGTGTCCACTTATCCGTCTACCCGTTTATGCAACCTGCCTCCACAAGTAGCTTGGCGCACTTGACATCCGTGACGAGGGGCACGGCGTAGTCGACGGCCATGCGGCGTGTCCGGTAGCCCTGGGTGAACATGGTTGAGATGCGGCGGGCCCCGCTGCTGCACATGGGCAGGTTCACCACCAGGTCGAACTCTTTCTGTTCCAAGAAGTCCGCTATGCTCAACTGCGCCTGCTGTGAGACACACTGGTTTCCACCGTCCGACCCTCCATTCACCGTGTCCTCGTCAATGTCATGGTCGTGGAAAGGCCATGTCATTGGCTCAATCTGCCAAAAGCACACAGAGAAAGCACAGTAATCCGGGTGTTGACGCAGAAGATGGTGTGTTCACATTTCAAGAAAATCATTGCCACACCAAAGCAAAGAACATAGAATAACAAGAACTGACCGAAGTGTGCCATTCCAAATCAATTTATTGTAGAAGGATATGTGCAACCATTGTTTTTGAGAATATCTGCCAAGCTTTAGCATCAACATTATTTTTGCAATTGCAATATGTGTCCTAACCAGTGTACTGTACACTCATGTTTCATATAAAGTCCAAGTGCGGTAAGATCCTATTGTGCATCGTGCACTATATGCTTTAGGTGCAAATGAAAGAATGGGAGGGTGAGCTGAGAAGAATGGTGGTTTGATTAGCGCCGTGCTGCCGTGTGAGCAAGGGGAAAGGGGGAGGGGAGCCAGTTCGGGGTAACGCGATAAAGTGAATGTGAGGGGAGGGGGCAGGCTGGTGCACGCTTTCTCTTTTAGTGTGGCCGTGGTTGCACATGGCTGTCAGTGTGGTTGAGCTTATCCGCAGCCTGTGCACCTCGTTTTAGAGGCAATTTGCTGACTGCGCAAAGAGTGGGCGTGCTGAGACAGTGTGGCATCACGTGCGCTTACGTGTTTAGTACTGGAGGTCACATAATCTCGAGTTCTGGAGACGCGCTGAAGTGAGAGGCAGAGAAAGCATTCGCCCCCTGCTGCCAGCACTTTTCACGATAACACTGTCCCACTATGGACAACACTGTCAGCAGCAGGGGCGGAGCGAAAGTGTGGCTGGCTTCGCTCTGATGATGTGAAGATATCGTCAACATGGCATGAAACTGCATCTTTCATAGCAGACTCTCATGTTCAACACAGTGAAACCTTTCCTCATTCAAATTAGCTTTTTCTGTTTGCAAGATAATTCAGACAATTTTGCGGCTCCTTCCATGTGAAAAAATAGATTGGCAGCTGTACTTATATGCAAAAAGGTCAAATTTCAACAGAACAAAATTTTGATGTAACAAAGTAAATTGCTGATTTTACCAGCTTCGTTATAGCAAAGTTTAACTGCATCTCGAAATATTGTTGAAGTAGAAATATATTTCCTGGCGTATTGTCAACCTGATGTGTTTCTTTACTCCTCATCTCAAAATTTTTTTTTACACTGAATGTCGGATATCTTCTACTCTCGAATGCGAAAATACCAAGGAAAAGTCAATACTAAATACCATAAAAAAGGCAAACCACCTACTGTAATGTTCTTACGCCATGTTATTGGTCATAATTAAATTTGCCAACAAGGTGCCTCCGGTAAAAAGAAAATAAAGATGATACTGAAAAAAAAAAAAAGGGATGTGAGCCTCTACACCCAACTGCGTGCACATGCAGCACACTGCTGCATTGTCAGCCTCGCACGCCTCTCTCCAGTCTTCTTTCCACTCCATTTGGCCATATCTGCCTGACTCTAACAAAACCCAAAATCAAATATGTGCCCGCATTCTATGCGTCCAAACAGAAAACACAGAGATAACATAAAAGCTCCCAAACAAAGTAGAAATCTAATGCGCACCCAATGTTATAGCAAGGAAAATGGGCAAGGGTGTAATACATATTGCACAGGAGTGCCCAGTTTCCCAAGATTAGCTTCGCCGCAATACAGAAGTGTTACGCGGCAAAGCATAAAAACGTGGTTTCTTTAACCAAACTTTTTCGGGGGACAAATAAAGAAAGGCGCACCCTAGAATATAGTAAATACTGCCATCGGACATTGTGAGCTACCCTTACTGCTTGCAAATATTCCTAAGGTGGGCTGAAAATATGCGTTTTCGATTAGGACTCAAAGCATTCACTATCCCCTAAGCTATGCCGAGATAGATGCTGCCAGTAAAGGGGTCACTATAGGCACCGGGCGCAGGATGAGTTTGGACTGGTGGCGCCGCGATTGTAATGGCATGTGACGGCTGGGCCGGGCGTAGCAACTGTCGCCAGCTATGTTGGTTTATTATGTTGTGTTGTTTTTTCTGTTTTGCGTGAACTTGATACCGTACCTTGATGCCGTGCTCCATATAGAAGTCCGAGGTGCCAAGGCTGCCATATAATTGGAAGCCCATCTTCTCCAATGTTCGGACGCTGGGCAGGAACTCAGCTTTGTGCTGCACAAGCAAGGCACGACAGATTCAGCATGATGTTGCCGCTTACAACAAGAATGTCACACCTACATTTAAATATGACATGCAGTTGGCCTATATTATGACTCAAAGGCAGCTGCAAGAGTGCCTGCAAAGTCCGGCAGTAACACTGTGAAACAAACTGAGAAGGAAACAGAAGGTGCAACAATTGAAACTTTCCTTTGGATCGACTTGGGCATTGCATCAACATTGTGACCAGATGTCCAACCAGCTAGGTATAATTAAAAATTATTTAAATTCAGATTATCAAAGGAGCCCTCACCAAACTCTGTCAGAAATTCCGGTTATACACTGGTACCTGTAAGGTACGATCCACAGAGAATTCTGCCACAAGAATTTCTAGAAAGGGTTTAGTAGTGGCCGAGATGGCACAAATAAAATTCTGCAAGGTCATGGCGACCACATGTGACATCCCTCTCCTCAGAGCTCCTGCCTCCTACCATACTGAATTCAAGCACCCACGCGATGGTTATTTTATGACCCCTGCCCTATTTTTCTCTCTCCCTTCTTTTCTTGCACAGCTACAGAGTAGGGCTGGGCAATATTGTGTGGTTTCCACTGAACACACACATCCTGATAAATTTCACAACTTGATCCGAAATTAGTGTTTTGGAGCAGGGTGGCGCAGCTCGATTGTTTAGTGCAAGATGGCGCAATTAGCCCAGCACTTACATCCCTGATTAAGCTCCCATTTGATACGCTGTCATTTTGTAATTTTCCCGCATCTTGTGTTGCGTTTCAATGGGGTGGTCCCGTAAATTTGGTGGTGCAGATGCAAATTCGAAAGTCAGAAATGCCGGACGTATGCGACCGTCAGTCCCGATAAGCGTGTTATGATATGTTTGATTTTCACCAGCTCGCTAAAGTTAGCTTCACCGCAATACAGCCGTGTTAAGCGGCGAAGCATATACCGGAAAGGGGGCCATTGCCACGGAACACAGTACGTGTCCCCTTAACTATATATGTGCATTAATTTTATTTCTTTACTGAGGGTATGAAAAAAAAGGAAATAGAAAGCCATACTGCTGGTGCTATAGAGAAATGTGGAACTTGCGTTAGCATTGAAAATAAACTTGCTATCTATGCAGGTAATCTCCACCACACATTATTTTTTTTTTAATTTTCAACTCCTGGTTCTGATATTAAGGTGTTAAGCAAAGACGACTATTCACTTTGAGCAGAAAAATTTACATTTGTATTAAGGGGGGACACCCCACTTAAATTTTCATTTTTTATTTGTGGCCACAATTTGATAAAACTTCCATCACCTATGTATTTTGACATGCTGATTTCAAATATTCAGTTGGTTTTCCCATGCAACAAGTACTTTTCAAAATATAAGCAATTCATGTTTTTTTGTATGGACTAATTTGGAGGCAAGTTCTCTCTACAATGCTGGCTGCTAATGAAGGAGACTGGCAGATCAAAATGATGTTGAATGATCGGAGGTTGCAGTGCTACAAGAATGAATGTTCTAAACTGATTTATGCCGAAGTTACAGCATGTCAAACTTTTGTAAGCAGAAGGCATTAGTGTAACCCTGAAGAAATTATTACTTTTTCAAAATTTCTGTAATGATATTTGTTCACATTTTAGGCCTACTGCACTCCCATTTTGTCCACCTTTCTGACGAAAAAAGAATTATTGCAATAAGATGAGTAGAACCAGAAATATCGTCACTCCAAAACTACACTACCATCAAAAATGTCGTTTTGAGAAAACGAGAAAAAACATTTCAGGACATGTTCATGGTGATTACGGCAAATGCTTGAATACTAAATTGATCAAGGATGATACAGGGGTCCAACCAGGCAAGAATGAAACTTTCGCTTCTTTAAGGGGGGACACTGTAATTCAAATAATGTTCATGATGTTTTCCATCAATATTCATGAACTTTCCATTCTTGTTAAGACCTTTGTGCTGATTTCAAATATGTAATTATTTTTCCAAATGGCCATTTAGTTCTGAAGATAAATGAAATTCACTGTTCATAATTTGCAGAAATAGGGGAAAAAATGCGCTACGAAATCCGCATTGGCACATGCCTGGGTACTAGAAAACATAAGGAACATAATGGTAGGGATACTATTCTGATATATCAAATATTAGTAATTTTATAGCAATTCAATCTTTACTGTTCGAATTGTGGCTACCCTACTGTCTGATCTAAAGCAGAATTGAAAATTTTTAAAGCAGAAATTCCAAAATCTGACCGTACATCGTGTACAAGTGAAAAGTCGGTGTTTTGAGAAAACGAGAAAAAAGGAATACATTCACTTTTAATCAAAAGTACAGAAATAATTTTGCATTATTTTGCAGTGAAAGTGGCTAAAAGCCACCAGGAATGTAGCCGCTCTGACCACGGCCACCCAAATGCGGCAAAAACATCGTTTAGCGCCGTTCGCCGATTCCCGGTGGCTTGCATTGCGCGTGCGGCAAGGTTGTTCACGCGGGTCGAGCTCCATGCCGACGCGATATCGCCGCAACACGCGCATGTGATAACGATCTTTATGGCGAGGCCAGATTACCGTTCGCTTTTGCCTACTGCGACGCTGCCGCCGCACACCTTGCACTTGACAACATCAGTCCGTTCGCGGAGTCCTACTGAGGAAAGCGAAGCCTGCCTCGGCGTCGACTGGCGCGGCTGCAACGCCGTCGGCGCGAGTGAGCAAATCCAACCCCCGCGTAGTTGCTGGCGTTGACGCAAGAACTCGAAGTTTTTTTGAGCATTCATCTCCCTCTGCAACAAATCCGCACGTTGCAACATTGCAGTGTCACGCCGAACGCAGCCGCTGTCCGTAACGATTTCACTCATTTGTGAGCTGGCTAGGCATACTTCGGCATCGTCCGCAGTTTCGGCATCATTTGCGGTTGGCGGCGAGCTACTCTCGATGCTTTTAGAAGGAATGGAGCGCTTTTGAAAGTTATAAGCTGATCACTTCTTCTTTCTGCCGAACTTGTGCCCCGTGGCGAACTTTCCCGGTGGATCGGACATCCTTGGGCATGTGCCAACAAACCTACGAGACGCGCAGTCGCGTCGCCTGCGGAGTGGAGCAGACGATGGGAACCTCGCGCAGCCAACCACAGCACGCGTTTTTGGTCACGTGCGCTAGTCAACGAATCGGATCGCGCGTTCGGGCTTTTTTTTCTCCCCGGATTTCAACGTCACTGGCGTACCGACGGAGTCACTTTTGGCGGGAAATTAAAGAAGGAAGGCTCCTCTTTCCAACGAGACCAAGATGGCTGCGATCGCGCGTGTAGAAAAAGAGCTACGCGCTGCGATAAAAAGGGCTGTTTTTGCGCGGAATTCAGCTCACAGTGATGTTACAAATTGATATTGCGGATGAAATACTCTTCCCCGAGATTCGAAACTTGGTGAATTAAAGGAATATTAGCTGTAGATATCGAAAATTTCGTTTTCGAAAAATCTATTTTTTCGCCGCAAAGAGCCGTGTCCCCCCTTAATATAATTATAGCAAATGCTGCCATACTTTTCTTCACCAAATATGTGGTATATGAAGTACTACAATTCAAGATGTTCAATTTGGAATTATTCGGCCAAATTAGTATTTGCTTCGAACTCAATTCGAACCTCAGTGTTCGACTATCCTTACTGCACAGTAAGATGGTTGTGAGCTTGGGCTATAGGTGCATTGTCGGTGAGAACGCTGGCTACAAATGTGGCATGAGAGGGCCACAAGGTGCTGGTTGTTGCTGGTTTCATTTCCAATAAAAAAAAAAAAGGCACAGCTTCTCCCGTCCGAAAAATGGCCTCCAAAATCATTGTTACTTCAGATTAATGCAGACCAGTCACCTTGTAACTCCCGATGGAGAGGAATATCTTCTTCTCAGGAATGCAGAATCCAGTGCTAAGCAGGGCCTTGAGATAAGCCTCATATCTGTTCTCTCCGAAGCAGGCCACCTCTCCCGTCGAGGCCATCTCCACGCCGAGACGGATGTCGGCACCTGCCAGCCGGGAATACGAGAACTGGGGCACCTGCAAAGAAAGTATGGAGAAGGGGTAGTCAGACAGACGGGCTTTCGAAGAGCCGTAAATAACCAAGCTCACGAAACCAACCAGCACAGGAGGACATGTTGCTGGGCTAGCAGGTGCTTGCTAAAGGGCAATGTAATGCAATGAGATACCCACAATAAAATAAACACACAGAGCACAGGCACTAGTGACGTTATAGTACCTGTGATGTCAATGCTTCTGTCATTGTGGTTGTGTCATGCTACAGTACGTCTGCCTAGCCTAGTAAGAGGTGGTCTAATAACTGCGTGCACAACATCGGAGCAAATAGTCACTGCCCCATTTGGTAGCTAGCAAAGAGCTGCACATAACAGAATGAACCGTGTGTGTCTCACCATCCATAGTTTGGCCACCCCTGGTATAGAAAACAATATGAAACCTCACCTACTAGTCCAGCTCTCACTATTGATGCTGTATAAGGGAAGGCTTTGAAGGGTTCTTTCATTTGAAATGTCATTGTTAAATTGCATGCAGCAGGACAAGGACGGGGCGGTGTTGCGATTTCTAACATAATAATGTCATCTCTTATTCATTAATATTTTGCTTCTGCTATGTATAATATTCGTCCTCCTGACTGGGGGTTGCACAAGCTCTGCCTTCCCTGGTGTTGCAGCCACCACCCACTTAACACTTTGTAACACAATTGGACATAGATGTTCCACTCTTCTCAACAGCAAAGGGGGCACATTCATCTCATTTGTTTGATGCTGCTTTCTATATATAAACACTTTAAGGAATGAGTACTAACTGGCGACATGCGTGCAAAATCTAGAAAAATTGCTCTTATTGTAGGAACACTTCCCGAAATTGGCCCACATTTGCTCGTGAGAAAAAAGTACAGGTGTGCAAATATGAACAGAACGGCCACAGACTACCCAGTGGCCCAGGTAGGCGGGCAAATGGTGAAGTACAAACACACAGATACGCCCAAGAAAGTGCATGAAGTACCCAAAGGATGCTAATGCATTAAAAAAAATCATTTAAATTTCTCCGTTGGTGGGCACAGTCCAACCCACATCATAAATATTCAAACAATCTTGTTTGAATATATATTCGCATATGCACTATGAATGAATGTGTGATGCATGTGTGAGGCACTAGATGGCACAGTGTGCTTAGAAGGAAGTGTGTGAGATCATACACGCCTTATACGTGGCACGCTTCGGTGCTTGCAATACGGTATGACATTCCCTCTATGCTAAATGCAGTAATGTCAACATTCACAGTGAGATGGCTTCTACAGATTTTTATTCATCTGCAAACCGAGAGACACATATAAATGTCCTGTGCTAATCTCTGGCCGATTAGACTTCCTTTTCTAAAAAATAGGAGGTTCTAAAAAAAATGGCTGTTCACACCGTTAGAACCAGTTGAAAGTGTGATACATCTGCTGATAAAGCTGGTAGTCTGATGAATCCCATGATTCTCCCCCACCCGTGTTCCCACGCTTAAGGAGAAAGATATGCGCTGACCTTGACCCCAACCCGGGCAATGCCAAAGGTGACATCACGAAATTCGACAGGGAGTCCAAGGATGACTTGGGTGGCCAGTGCGACGAAGTCGCAGTTTAGTGTCTTGGAGACGAAAGGGAAGGAGCGGGAAACACGCAGGTTGCACTCAATCACCCTCAGCTGGTTGTCCTGCAGGCAAAAAGAGCAAATGCACATTAACGTAGTTCGACAAGGTGAGGAGGAGGATTGTGGGCATGTGACAACATCAAGGATTGAAACACAATAAACACTTGCCACGTGTTACTCTTTTCAAGGAGCAAAGCAGAATGTCAATCAAGACTTCAAGACGAAGTATATAGCAGCCAAATAATTTTATTGTGACAGTAGCAATAACAGCGGAATCTGGTTAGTACAAACCCACATAATGAAAGCTTTCGGTTTATTTTGACACTGCGGTCCTGTCAAAATCATGTGCATTTATATGTACAAAAGTGCCCGATAGTTCAAACACAGAAGTGTTTGCAACAGTTAATTTGGTCATACCTGGGCAGCACATGTCTAGCTGCAGTGAAGCCACGCTTCCGAAACTCATCACTTGTGTTAGCTCAGTGCGCATGCGCTGTCTAATGCAGCGCTGCACGTAAGACTTCCATGCAATGAGCTTTCTTTAATTCGAACACTGCTTCATTCTAACAAACTTTTCCGGGCCCTTTGAGTTTGGATTCTAAAGATTTCACTGTATATGGAAGCTCGAGGCACATCAAGGCCCTTGTTGCGATGCTGTTCTACTCAACAATGCATGCGCAGCTTGTCCAAGGATGCTCTCCAGAGACGCAAAGTGAATTTGGCAGCCAAAACAAAGCAAAGCCGTCACACAATCAATGCTACACTCAATCACCTCGGTGGCGAAGCCAGGGCAGCATTTTGCTTTTTGCTGCAGGCATGGGTGTTGTGCACAGGCCACCGTAAGCACACTAGCATTCCTGTTGAGCTGCCGTGTGTACGCACTGTTCTGAGTGAAACGGGCAGCAAATGTCAAGCTAAGGTTATTTAATATTTCACTGGGCACTAACGCCAACAGCTTTGCGCCAGTCTCATCTTGTGCACCATCGACGTGCAACATCTGTCACGCCACTGGCAGCGCTCATCCGCCAAGCATTGTGAGATTGCCCGGTAGCTTCCGGGTGGTTGTTCCTCCTGCTCAGCAGGAGTTGCCTTGCGTGCTGCACCGCACCAAAATGTCACACAGAGCACCACCCAAGGAGTTCCAAGCGCACGGCTAAACCTTATATTGCTGTCAATGCTTTGCCCTTTTGGGCAAGACGGCCAACATTCTTTTCAGACACTTCATTTTATGGACTTGCTCCATTATTAAAACACCCTTGTAGCACTGTCACCTTGTTGGTAGAACCAACGTATAACAGCAACCAAAATTTCACACGCTGCATCGTTCCTCGGCAAGCTTTGTTTCATGCCTACACATGAAACATATCTCGCCTCCGCCATGGAAGCCATTGACATGTAATCTAAATAGTCTCACCAGAAGGACCCAACTCACCTTCGCAATGAGCTGCATGTTGTATGGTCCGCTGACAATGAGTGCCTCGCCAATGGCCTGGCAAATAGAGCGGATCTTGGCGAGGGTCTCAGAGTTCAGATCCTGAGGTGGAGTCACGAGCGTAGCATCTCCAGAATGCACACCGGCATTCTCGACATGCTCAGAGACTGCCATGGCTACCAGAACACCGTCCTTGGCCACAGCGTCCACGTCGATTTCCTGTGTGCAGTTTTCGCGACTCGTGTCAGACTCATGTCAGATGGCAAGTGATTTTGTGAACCCCTTTCCAATGTGGCACAACTCTCAATGAAGTTCTAAAATTATTATTAGTAATATTAATAATTCTTCATTACCAAACAAGTAGCAGTTATAACATACAAGCCTGCCAAAGCCACAGAGGGCTTGAAAGGCAAAACGTGTCAATCAGCAGGCAAATTACAAACAAAACATAACAATAAAAAAATTGTCTTCACATATTGCACAAATATGTAATAGCTGTTTGCAAGCATTGCCACAGATCCTAACAAAGCATACAATTCACATTGATGAAAAGATAACATTGAGTACAAAATGAATTCAGAGGCAAGTAAACAATTTTTGAAGAGCACTAACAGGAGGTCAAGGTAGCACCCAATGAAACTAAACTGAAACTAAAACCTCTAGCACTAATACGAGATCAGAGATTAAGGCATCATAGAGCTTCTTTTTCAACTTGTACATAGTCTTGACCTGAAAAACACAAACTTATTGAAACACAGTAAAAATGCTGGGCCGTGAAAAATCTCTTCAAATTAAGCAGATCTTCTAATTACCAAAAAAATAAAATAAAAGGAGAACAAGAAGGTCAGTACTGTATGCTACAAGTATGTCAAGTTTATTTTTTATGTAGCAGGACCACTTAAAGTGATCCCTGATGTAGGATTGTTTGGTGTAGTAGTTTGCTGCACAAAGGTCAGGTTCCCTAGCCTGCTAATCATGCACCTCTCAGAGTTCAACAAAGCTCCGAACAATGTTCACAGACTTAATAATCGTCACTAAAGCAGGTGCACAAATAGGCTCATTATTAGGGGTGTGCGAATATTCAAAAACTTTCAAATTATTGAGTATTATATTCTTAATATTTGTATTTGATCAAAAAACTAGGTATACGAAAATTTTAGTATATTCGGTTGGATACGAATATTCAAACAAATCAAATATCTTGCTGGCTGTGTGGGAGAAAACATGGTTCATAGCACTTGATTTTAACAATATATGTCTGGTTTTGTGCTTTATTAATTATGCAATAACTTCCTTCTGCTGGCGAAAGAGCATGCTTAGCCACTGGACGTCTAAGCTTTGTGGGAAAGGCAACCTCTCAGTAGCAAGGGGCATGGGTTAGTGGAGAGTGCGGGTGCACTCTTTTGCAATGGCACCCCCAATCTGAGTTTATTCCTTGACAGAAAATGTGACAAGTGACCGCTGGCACAGGGTCAAATGCATGTGAATTTACGGGCATTTGATGTTGCAGAATAAGGCACAGGTTGGCGAGGACAGAATGCTAGCGAGAATTCCTCAATTTTCCAAGTTAACATAAGTTAAACACATAATCTTTCAGTATAATGGCTTAGCAGTCCAAGTTTTTATCGCTGACAATGTAATCGAAACGCTCGAACATGATCGATTCGTATTCTTAATTTTTTTATTCCCGCACTCCTGCTCCTTATTGTCCCTGCCATTGTCTACTGGCACATTGTTGGTGACTTCGCATTCCACATTAGCGTACAATGTCTTCAATGCTGCCACTATGTTCCAGTAGTTGATGAAGCCTCGCCTGTCACTCCCACAGCCATCTTCGTACACTAGCTGAACCATGCACATGATCGAGATTTGTCACGTAGTTGGGATTCGAACAAGTAGTACAACACACTGGCAGTGGAGAAAATGTGACAACACATGCGGTGCATCTGGCATGTACACGAGAAAAACAGGAAACAGAAAAGCAAAAGTGGCCAGTTGTTGATGATGATGATTTGCTTCTTTTAAGGGGGCAGGGAGAGGTAGTCTGCTAGCCAGATCAGAATAAACAGGAATTTAATGTGCACCACCACACTACATAGGCACTTTGTACAGCTGTACGGCCTATCAGCACCCACATCGCAAAATCTAGTGTTTGCTCAATCGATGGTGTCTGAATAGCAGCCTCAGTAAAAGTGCTCTCGGAGTCTGATCTTGAAGGCCATGGATTTATGTACTGGAAGTGCAAGAGGCAATTGCAGGTGCTGGAAACACATAATGGCCGCCATATTTCTGACATCAGGTCCGAGATACCTGCTTTGCAACATGAAGGTCTCATAGGCTACAACTGAAAACTATAAATTATCTGCATGGATTCTAAGTGATATGATATAAATCATAATGCATAAACTCTACAAATTAACTGGACTTTCAAATCAATCGAGATTGAATACTGAAGTTTTACTGTATAATCAGATATGAGTGTGGTGTGATTGGAAACTATATTTTGCTTAACGAGGTACAGTCAGGCTATCAAACCAAAACTAAACCGGCGAAAAAAAGAAGATACTTTTGCTTGACCCGAAACTGAACAAAATTCTGAAGCGAAATTGAAAGGAAGAAAACGGTTTTTGGTTCATGGTTGCCCACATTTCCTGGAGCTTTTCATCCATGCATTTCCTGCTCAACTAAGCTACCTCAGTGGTAAATACACACAGTCTTCGCGTGATTTCAAGTACGGCTTTCAGAGCATTATATCAAAAGGCAGATTAGGTGCCGTGTTACCATGACACTATTTGCATCGTGTTCGACGTGCGGACTTGCCAGACTGTGATGTGTGCAAAGCACCTGAAAGAATGGAGCCCATATACTTGTTTGTTTCCAGTATGACTGCAAATGACAGCTATTCCCCTCTTCCTTAACACCAATTAACAACAGGCCGTTCAGTGAAAAAGTGTTACTGGGCCACTGACTTGATATATCAGTGATAGTGAGCCTGACAGCCAATCAGAGCCTCTAGTGCTCCCGTCATGCAAGTTGTCTCGCTGCTTTTCTCGCTCAACTGTGTCTGAGCCTTGTGGACCTTCTCCCGGAGTATTGCCATGACGGCTAGTACGAAGCAGCAGAAATTGCTTTTCACTGCGATGCTCGAAATCATAATCGAGTCGAGTGCCGTGAGAAGAAGTCGGACGTCGCTGCAGTGACGTCGGACTTCTTTGCAGTGACGTCTGACTTCTTGACAGTTTGTGAGTGTGCATCATGGTGTCATGACTACGGGAAAGCTTGATCATGGGAAATCGAACACAAGTGAAAGCGGGCACAATAGGAAAAGCAACGAGGGCCCTTTGCTCACATCCTCTGAGGTGATTGGTGCACTCGCACTAGTCTGGTGCTTCTGTGCGAGTGTGGAAGGTTGTGGCCTCAGCTGCCCCACTCCTTGGACAGTGTGGAGAAATGTGTGCTGTCGCAGGCAGCGAAGTTGCTCAAACAGCAGATACAGGACTATTTCACATGAAACTAGCTAGTTTAATCAGTAAGGTACTTTTACACATGGTATGAGCCTTTATGACGTCCTATTCTTTAGCAGGCTTACATCGAATTATGCCCTAGATTGAATTGAAGGCCGCTTTTCTTGCGAGTTTGATATAACCAGGTTCAACTATAGTACATATTTAATTCTTGAGTCGAACTATTCGAATGTTCACTATTCAATTAAATGATATTTGAGTATTCGCACACCCTTACTCAAAACGAAAACAGTAACGAAAAAAGTTTTGGTTTGACACTTTGGGTACAGTAAGCCCTCAATGTAACGAAGTCACCAGGACAGGAAGCTGACTTATATGCAGCTTTTTCTTCAAAGAGGAGGAGCTATAGGAGAGTCATAGTAACTTGAGAAAGTGAGAAGCTTCAAACAAAGTGATATTTTGAAGGAAGTGACTTTGCTATAACGACGGTTTACTCCATCACCTAACATTCCTTGGGTTGACGTTATGAGCAGGGACGATCTAGAGCTGCCCAATGCTAACACTTATCCAGCAAAATGATAAATGGGGATGAGTATAAGCAAGCAGACGACACAGGAAACTTTTGTCCTTTTGACTTTTGCCTTGTTACGTGTTTGCGGTTGCTGTTTTTCTTATCACTGTTGATGCGCAATATTATTTCAAGTTTTTAAAGGGACACTAAAGTGAAAAATGATTTCTTCTGCATCAGTAAATAACCGTTCTACAACAACAAAGACACCGCTCTTACAACGATAAGACGTTTGTTAAGCCAGAAAAAGCGCAAGAACGAAATACGGGTGACGACGCCTACTTAAGTTCGTGCACCTGGGGGCTGTGACGTCTTGGATTTTGATGGCATCTTCTAGGGCCTACTAATTATATATAGCGGTACAGATCGACTACGTTGTGTTCTAAAGGAATCAAATATTAAAGATGGCAAGTTTCGGAAACCTTTATTCAGCCAATGCGGCCCAAATGCGAAAACATACTTTGGAATACCTGATGTTACGCTGACGTACCGGTGCTGGGGTTTCGGCGTGAAATTCAAATACCGATACTTGGACCTTCATTTTCTCATCAAATAATCAAACTTTTTTTTTAGTGACTGCCTGCAGGGTTCTCAAGCAATGCTTCATTAGTCTAAACTGATTTATTGTTTCGCTTTAGTGTCCCTTTAAGTGCAATCTGCCACATTACTTGTGCATGTTTACGCACATAGTGTGCTTATCGCTCAGAGTGTCTTCAACACCATGCTTCCTGCTCCTTCACAAATGTTTGCCATGATGTACACATGTTATCAAGAAATTTCCGCATCGTGTACGCAGCAAATGGCCAAGAGCTGCTCCAGTTCCGATTCAACGACTGCTGACCGTGCTTGCCACTGTCATAGTCTTGAGCAGTCAGCTTAAAATTATCACCGGGTTTAATGTTCTAAAGGAATGCACAAGCTTTGAGGAGCACCACAGTGGCGAGAATTGGATACATTTTTGACAACCAGGAGCTCTTTAATCTGCACCAAGTTGAAAACGTACACAAGGGTTCTCTCACTTCAACCCCATTGTGGTAGAATACTAAAACATACGCTGGGAAAATAAAAGCCCCAACTTCATGCTCAGCAGCAGAGTGCCACAGCAACTGTGCCGCAACAGCAGCAGTCATTTAAGTACTGTTTTTTTTTTTTTGTGCCCAAACTCGCCCAGTAAATGGTTTGATCGTTCATTCACTCGTTCTGCGAGTATTCCAGCATACCGCATTTATTTGGATCTAGGCTAAACATGATTTACAAAACTCCTAGATTGGCTTAGATTTGAGGATTTATTTAGGAGCTGTGGCAACTGGAAAAAATAGTGTGCCACTACCACAAAACAGTAGTGTGCCGATTGCTCTAAACTTCCAGAGCCGTGCAACACTATAGCTCACCGTGATGGCGCAATATTTTAACCACACTTGGTTAAAATATTAGTGATGGTGCTTACAGTGAGCGGGGGCAAGTGTGCGGCTGGTGCTGGATATTAATAAGAGTCATTTGTCGTTTGTGGGTGTTGTCATTCCCTGTCTTAGTCGGCTTGCATTCAAGGAAAATCGTCTTTTTCTGACCTCCTGAATTTGTGGGATCAGCTCAGAATAGTGCAGGTACGGTATTCACTGTCATTGCTACACGAAATCATGAGGCTTCACAAAATAGTTTTTTTTTCCCCCAGATTAACAGCTCACCTTGGCTTCACAGATGAACTTGGAGATAACCACAGGGTGCTCCTTGGAGACAGCACTGGCCTCATTGAGATAACCCTCGAGGTCGCGATGGGAGTAGGCCACATTCATGGCTGCTCCACTCAGCACATAGCTGGGGCGCACCAGGCACGGGTAGCCAACCTCCTCGCAGAATGACTTGATATTCTGTGCCCGGAATGGAGGGAGGCAGAGATCGAGAAACGAACAGTGCCAAGAACAAAGTCATGCACCTTGCTATATGCCCTTTTACAGAAGCCCTGTCCCACTTTGCTATGGCTGCTAAATGTTATCAAAAAGCACTGCTTTATGGAACTTTTCCTATAAGAATATTTTAAAAGCATTTTGCTTTGCAGTCTAGAAACACAAACGGTTGCCTATCATTGCTCCTGAGGTCTTTCCTCTCCGTTTGTCATCTCTAGTTTGTTTTATCGCATGACGCATAGTTACGCTCTTGTATTAATGAAGGGCTGCAACAAACATTATCTGGTCAAGTAAAGGAATCATTAGCAAAACAGGTCACTGACACTGTCAGAAGCATACATTGATGTTTTTAACATCTTTACAAATTCACAACATACTGACATTTTAGTATGTGTACAGTTACACAACATGCTGATGTCTCAGGATGTGAACAGGTCCATAACAACGGATCTGTACAGATTGTGAAATGTCAATGCATGTTTTTCACAACTGTCCCCAACTCGTTTTACGAGTCATGGTCATGCTCTATCTCCTTTTGCTTTGGCTGCTTCACTGTATGGGTTCTATATGCTGCATAGACACTGTCTCACCAAATCTACATTGTGGAAGCTAAAGCTAAATGCAGAGAAAAGTGGAGACGCACAAGCCTGTGACCACCGCGTGTGCACAGAAGTACAACAGAATCCCGAAGTTCCTTGTTCACACAAATTTCTGGTCAATGTTTATGTTAAACTAACAAAAAGTACCCTGTTCCGATTATGGAATTCAAGCCTCATGTTCCCCGATGACATCTTTCTCAGATGCAATTTTGTTTTTCAGAGACTTAAGAGTGTTAGTGACATATACACGAGGCATTTTAGTTGAAAACATGACTTGACAGATTGTCTCTACACTCCTATGCATCACAAAATCAAGTAGCGAAGACACCGATTGGCACACAACTAGTAGCTCTTCCAAGACATGTCCAAAATTTCAGCATCATTCGAGTTTTTGTTAGTGCCATTTTAACTCTCTCTCAGTTCTCTTTGAGTGAACACATGTGCTAGCTATGCAACCCTAGAGGGACAATAACAGAAGGCCAATTATCCAGCGAATGATGGGAGGGATTACGTTTGCTGCAGGCCTCCGCTAAATTCATTCACAAGCAGCGAGGTTGCATGCTTTTTCTTAGAAACATGTTCCATCTTCAGAGGGAGTTTCATGTGGCCGCACCACTTAAACAGGGCATGACATTGTTATCTCAATATACTCACTGAGGTACAGAGGCAGATGCCTCATGTGCACAGTTCTTTGGTCATGGTGGACGCAAAGACTACAAACAAACCTTTCACTGGTGTGCGAAAGAAAGAAAGAAAGGAACCAAAATGGGCTCCCTTGTCCCACCTCTAAGTTGGTGAGCTCCTTCCACTGTGGTTGGGAGATGCCAATGGAATCCAGCATGCGGGAGAACTTGAAACGGTTTTCGGCACAGTCAATCGACTCCGGAGACGTGCCCAGGATGCGTGCCTAAAATTAAAGAAGGAAAAAAAGAAGAATGGAATATGCTCTGACATAAAGTTCATTTAGTGAAACTTCCAGTCGCATTTGCAAGTAAAAAAAAAAAAAAAAGAGGGATGGCAAGGAAGAAGGCATTTCTCAATAGTTTCACAAGCCAACAACTGCAGTGTCTCAAAGCTACGTAAGGAGAGGTTGCACAGTGGTTGACAGAGAACACACCTCACAACATCTCGGGTATAGTGAACATTCAACAGCATGTATGAAAAAGGACAGGTCAAGGCGACACACTACGTGTGTCTCCTCTTCCTGCCCTTCGTATGCTCAGTGTTCACTTCGATCCAAAACCAACTATCTCGGCAACAAGTCATGACAAAGCTTGAGCAGGCAGTTGTTTTTCTGTCTATTATACAGTGACAAACAGAGCTACACAAACCCGATGGCGACTGACTTCAGCAGGCCACAAGCACAGGCACGTTAATGCCCACAAAAGCGGAGGAAAGCGTAGCGAGTGTGATCACTCAGCTTGTACATACAGCACTGCATGGGTCACACAGAGGTTGCAAACTACACTCCTGCTGCTCGTTTAGTTTTTGCTTGATCGTGCTTGCTGAATAATACCGATGTACATGTGCGCACACATTGAATGCACACACAGCATAACGAGAGAAAAACCATAGTTGTCACCTGGCTAGTTTGGACTTTATAACAGCCTTAAAAAGTTGTGAGCATTAAAGCCCTGTTAGCCGTTACCTGTTGTCGGCTATATGCTGCAAAAATCAGCCTTTTCCTTCACCCCAAAACACGTCTCAATTTTCATCCTTGCATTCGTAAAAAATGTTGATTTAGAAATTTAGCAGTATGAGCCAGCCCCTTATCTGTTTGTTTCTCTTGAAAGTGAGCACTGTGAAAAGCATTGAACTTACAAGCTTAACATCACTGGTGCAGTGAGGCATATTTTTTTAACACTGCCAATAGATTTCAATGTAGAAAGTAACTTTGTTGCTCTTTTCCCTTTTCCTTACTGACTTGGAAAAAAAAGAAAGAATGAAGCAAATCAAGGCAACTGCTCTTGACAGTAGTGCAGGTCAAGCTCTGCCGCTCACCTTTTGCCTGTACAGATCCATGGCAATGTTGTTGGGCAGCTGGCCCCCCATGTTCAGAATAATGCCCTCAGGTTGCTCCAGGCAGTAAATGTCCATCACGGTCTGCAAATACAAGTGAAAAGTGAAATTCAAACTGAAAAGCAGATGAAATTTAATCTACAGCTAAACCTTGATATAACAAAGTAAACTGGCATTTTATTTTGTTATCTTGTAATTTTGTTATGTTGACAATCAACATTTTACGCAAATAAGTACAGTTGCCAATGGATTTTTCTGTCACAGAAGGGGCTGTAAAAGTTTCAGGATTACCAGGGCAGTTGGATAAAACTAACTTCAATGAGAAAAAAAAAATGTTTGCTGAATTTGAGTGTTGGCAACGAAAGATATGGTTTCATGCTGTGTTGACGATATCTTCACAGTTACAGTACGAAGTAAAGCCTGAGAAGCTTTCACATCCACTCCACTGCTGTGACTGAGAGTGTCACCCGCAGTGGGATGAACGACGCCATCGTGAAGAGCGCAGGCAGAGGGGAGCGAACACTTCATCTGCCACTTGTTTCAACGCGTCACTGAAACTCGAGATTACGCAGTCTGTAGTGCTAAAGGCACGGGAAGACAGCGCACACGAAGCCACGGCCATCTTGGCTTTCCCATCTCGGCCATCTTGGCACCCACACCAGATTACGTCTAACATAGGGTGCGTGGGCTGCGTATGCGCTCGGCTGCACTGACAGCATGCAGCCCGGCTAGAAGAGAGGGCACATGCTGACTCAACCCACTTTGTCCTTTTCAAAATTTCATTTTGTCTAGACTGTTCGTCTGCACCAGGCATCCTCAAACTGGGTTCTGTGAACAGCATTCTAAGATTTCGAAAGCGGCCAAAATGAATCCGACTCCATCCCTCATTGGCTGGTTTACTACCTTGTTTAAGTGATTTTGTCATTTGTGCAGTTCTGTTGTTCTCATTTTTTAAGTCAGCCCATTGTTGATTCATTGCAACAAACGTTGCGAGGCTGTCAAGGAGCACACTAGCAAGAAAAAGAATAATGAACTATGGGTGTGGGAGAGTTTTTCGTGGCACTCTGGTAAGGCTGGTGGGCTTCCCCAAGGCCTGAAACATTGGGAACCCCTGGCCTATACTATTGAAGCAATCTTTGCAAAGCTGCAGGACTGGTAATCCTCTAATTTTCTTATTAAGAGCCACCAAAGAGCACCTCAGCAGACAATGTGCATTGTTAGCACACTCATGAGTTTGCACCCATTGGGGCTTATCTCGTCCCCACAACACTGCTGCGTGCTTGGTCCTTCCAGGTCACAAACCAGATGCACGTTATCAGCATGACACAGCATTATCGACAGGAAAGTAACCAGCGCAGAGTTTTCAAGAAAGGAAACGTGAGCAAGGCAGATGATGATTATTGTTGTTGGACAAGATAAGACCCAAAGGATGTAAACTTTTTTAAGATTGCAGTTAGCACGTGTGTTGTAAACCCCAGCCCATTTTTGCCTGATCTTGGAGGCCATACCAAGGAACAGAGCTTGTTCTAAGCGTTCCGGGTCATGCGTCACTTCGTCGAACGATAATGGCAGCATTTGTTCGGCTTTGATATAAGAAATGTCTGTTTTCGGGAGCTTTTGGGATGCATCCACTCGTATTTCAAGCACAAAATTTTTCATGATCCACACCATCTGAAGGTAGGCATATTTCCGCAATCCAAAATTTCGTTGCGCTTGTCCTTTACCACACTCAAATTAAGCTAAATTGTGGAATTTTACATGGCAATACCACAATATGATTACGAGGCACACCGTAGCGGGGGACTCTCGATTAATTTCGACCACGTGGCGATTTTAGATGTGCACCCAATGCACGGTACACAGGAGTTTTTCTACATCCCACCAATTGAAATACAGCTGCCATGGCCGGGATTTGATCCAGCACTCTCGGGTTTATTGCAATGCCGTAGCCACTATACTCTCAAATTAACGCTTCTGAATTTAAGAAGACACTTTCAAGTACTACTCCCTCAGGACCTCAGCGGACTCCCTGGATCCACCAAGGCCCAGCAATATATGCTTCCAAGCCACCTTGCGGCGGCCCTGCCTTGTCCTGCTTTGTCATAGCTCCACCGTCCCCAACCTCCATACTCTTTCTCTCTGACCATCCCCCTTCCCAAAGTGTCGTCGAACCGTGCTTCCAATAAGGCCGCACAAGCTTGCACCTCCTTTTCTTGAAGTTCTTGTCTGCCGAGTGTTAACAACATTCGGTTCGGATCATTTGCCAGCGGCCGCGCAGAGAGTCGAGTTTTGCACCAAAAGGTGGTCGGGAGTCGACTTCAGCATTGTGCTAGGCTTAGTCACCGGGACTAATGTTTTCTGATACATCAAGACATTATTTAAACAGAAAGTTTATATTTGTTGAAATACTGCACCCTGAAAATTATATTTTGACATTTAAAATTCTTTTTTCGTGAATGAAACAATGATGTTTTTATAAACTTTTTTTTTTACAAAGTTAATGTTTAGGTATTTCTTCTCGACTTCTTAATAAACAAGTGTTTGGGGACTAGCACCATCAGAAAGAATGTTTTTTCCTCATCAATTTATGCTGCATACACTTTAGTACCAGGCATGCTCTGTGATAGCAACAAATGTATTTGCTAGACTACCCAAGAACTGCTGCATTTCCTGCAGGCAGCAAAGTGCTAACGGCTTCAGTGGCCACTTCGGAATTTTCCTATGGTGTCTCCAACAACGCACACCCTGTTCCCACCAAGTTCCATTAACATAAGCCAGAGAGTTCTGAAAGGAGGCGCTGTTCAATGCCCCATTGAGCCCCAAAGCACAATTAATGCGACCTTCATGTAGGGAAGTTCTGATCTAGCTTGTAGCATCTTGTCCCACCACCTTACGCTGCTCTTGCATAGTGCATGTAGTATGCAATGCCCAGTGTAGAGGCACATACACTGGTATGCTCCATACATTTTTCAACAGTACAAGGGGTAACAAAAATAAGGAGAAGTGGCAGGTAGAGTAGGGAAAAAGAGAAAGTTATTGTAGTCCGAAACAGGACACCGTCATGGCCCATCCCATGGAATTGCTGGCACAGTTGGTCACACACATGCTAATGCTCTGTTCCTTTTTCTCTTTCTGCAATTTCATTTATAATTACTCCTTTATGGCCTGGCACCCAATTTAACCGCACACTTTAAGTATCCGTTGGGCTGTTTATCTAAATAACATAAATGCCATATTTCAATGGGAATGGCTTTCTTTGGCTCTTTTGCCTGTTTTTGCGGTCAGTGGTTGATGGTCCATGCTCAGACTCGCCACTGATGCAAAGGCCTCAATGCAAAGGGCGCGTGTTGCCATTCGATGATGAATGCTAACAATCAGATTTAAAAACCCTGAATGCAAACATAGCTGTCACAGAATTATCAACTCTAGATACAGCATTTGTAATGGTAAAATAAATATTGTGTCAAATTTCATTAAACATCCAGGCCTGCTGCAGAGGTTGTGAAAACAGGCCAAGGGGGACAAGGCAAAATTAGAACTGGGCTCCATTGTAGCAAGCCTTCATAACATAAGTCTTTAAATAAGTTGTGCGTGTAAGTAGATTTCCAAGCCTGCTGGCACCTACTGTTGTGCGAGACTTTTGGGGTGTCTGAAAGTTTGTTGGCCCCTCTACAAGTTGTGGTGGCTAAGAGAGTGCTCCAACACTGTGGCTCTGTTCTCTATGAAATTATGCAATGCAGCAACAAAGGCTACCTGAACGTCCCAATTGCAACAAATATATGCCTCCAAGCACATAATAATAAACATGTTCTTTAATAAAGCAAACTGATTTAATAAAGCACACTGATTAACTATCAAACATCTTGGACATCACATCACAATGGCAGAAGATCTGCATAAAACAAATTCTCATCTTCAACTGCACAGACATGCTTTTTGCTGCTTTGAACTACAGCACGCTTCATAATATTAACTTCATCACCACTGGCCACAGCAATTAAGCTGCCATAATGCAGCCAATGCTACACCACAGCTGGTGAAAGTTTTCACCACAGCTGGTGAAAACTACCTGCCAAAATTGCAACTTACCTCAAAGCTGATTTCATCAAAGTATAGGCGGTCACACATGTCGTAGTCTGTGCTGACCGTTTCGGGGTTGCAGTTAACCATGATGGTTGCCTTGCCAAGCTGCAAGCAAGACCAGAAAGACAGTTTGAAACACTTGCAACCTACACTAAAGTAAGGGCTTAAAGTAAGAAAATATAAGTGCACCTGAATTTAACATGCCGATAATTCATAAACTAGAAATATAAAACACCTCCCATGCTCGCAGTCAGAAAGAACAAGATGTGTAGCATTTACCTTCAGACATGGAATTTTTGTAGTGAGCTTTTGTAATAAAAGCAGCATGTCGTCGTCGCCATTTGCACTTCACTGGCTACAGATACCCACCACACAGGGGCAGTATTCTACAGAGATTACTTTAGAGATAATACTACAGTAGAATTTCAATAATACAAATCTTTTGGTATGGTGGAAAAATGTGTATCACCAAAATCGTAAAAGAACCCCGAAAAATTAAGGGGGGACACGGCAATGAAAATGTCAAACTTCCTCAAAATCAGATTTATTTTTTCCCCACAATTCTAGGACCTTTCTTTTATCTCATGGCAAAATATTTTGAAGTGATATGCAGCAAAATTTGAAAAAATGTCACTATTTGAGGGTGCTGTCTTCAAAATTGGGAAGGAAATTGGGCTTCGGGAAGTGTTACCGTACCGCTGACCACGTGAACACAGCTTTTCGTTGAGACAGCACTGCCATCTTGGCATTGCTGTAACAGGGTGTCTACCAAGTTGACATTTCCAAATTCCCTGAGTTTTCCAGGTCTTCCCAGAGTGCCTTTGCGAAATTCCCGAAGTGATGCAGAACTATGTTTTATGTCAAGACGGGCTAAAACCATATTGCCCGATGCTGTCACTCTTTAGTAAGCATATGGATGGATGGATGCAAAACTTTAATAAGGTCCTGAGGTACGCGACTCAGCGCGCTGCGGGCCGCTCCCACGTTGGGAAAATCAGGCCTTGCCCGACCGCCGCATCGTGGGCCCTCTGGACAGCCCGTAGTTGCGACCCGGCATCGGGGCTCTTGATAGCGGATAGCCACTTGTCTTCATTGATTTGTTCTGTGCCTCGTAACGAGGGGCAACGCCAGAGCATATGGTCTAGGCTAGCGATGTCATTGCAGTGCCTGCAATAACTAGTGGCATAGGTGTCGGGATAAATTTTGTGGAATAAAGCCGGGTTGGGATATGAGCCTGTTTGCAATAATCTGAGGGTCAATGCCTGCACTCTGTTTAACTTCTTGTGTGGAAGGGGAAAGTCTCTCCTGCCGAGATAAAAGTGCTGCGCAATTTCGTTGTATGTGGTCGGTTGATCTCTGTTCTCCACCACTGCGGGCCGGCGTTGGAGTTCTCCATGGTCGCGGAAAGCGAGACCTCGCGCCTTGGAGTGGGCCAGCTCATTGAGGTTTGTGGGGCCTCCCATGATGGATCCCATATGAGCGGGGAACCACGTGAGAGTGTGGGTGGCGATGCTTTTGCCGTCGAGGATGCGATAGGCTTCCTTACACATGGCGCCAACGCTGAAGGCGCGGATGGCTGCCCTGGAGTCGCTAAAGATATTGGCATGTCCGTCGTCCAGGAGGGCCAAGGCAATGGCCACTTGCTCGGCCGCATGTGACGACGTGCTTCATACCGAAGCGGCATTAACGGTCGAACCCCTGTGGTTGATTGACACTACCGCGAAATTGTTGCTGTTGCCATACTGGGCCGCGTCAACGAAGCAGCAGCCGCCAGGGAGTTCTGTTGCGCGGCGTAGGAGCGCCACCGCTCTGGCCTTCCTTCTTTCTACGTTGCGCTGGGGATGCATATTGCGTGGGGCGGGCGATATGATGATGTTATCTTTCTGCTCTTTTGGAAGGCCCTGGTAGGCGTCTTCGACAGTGGCCGGGGGGACGCCCATCTCAGTTAGGAGTCGTCTGCCCGCCCTGGTGCCGGAGAGCCTGAGAATCTGTGCTTTTTCTTGTGCTTCTGCAATCTCTTCCAGGGTATTATGAATACCCAACTGCAGGAGTCGGTCGGTGCGTGTGTAGTTTGGTAGTCCGAGCGCGCTCTTGATCCCCCTCCTTATCATGGCATTTAGCTTGTCTCGCTCGGCCCTCTTCCAGACGTGCATGGCTGCTACGTATGTAAAATGGCACAACAAGAAAGCGTGGACTAGCCTTAACAGATTCTCTTCGCTCAGGCCTCTCCTTCTGTTAGCTACCCGCCTGATTAGACCGATGACGCTATCCGTCTTTTTTGCTAGTTTGTGAATGGTGATGCTATTCGTGCCCGCCCCTTCGAGTGTCATTCCCAAGATTCAAATGGACGCGACTTTGGGAATGGGATCTCCGCAATTGGTGTAGAGATTAATGTCAATTTCAGTGGGGGGTTTCCAGTTCTGTGGGTTGCGGCCCTTTCTACTTGGGCTGTACAGAAGGAGCTCCGATTTCTTTGGGGAGCACCGGAGTCCCGTGTCGGTTAGAAAGCGCTCTGCAGTGTCGACAGCTTCCTGGAGAGCGGCTTCGACTTGTCCGTCACTGCCACCCGCGCACCAGACAGTGATGTCGTCCGCGTAGATCGTGTGACCGATACCCTGGACCTGGCCTAGATACCTTGAGAGGTCGACCATTGCGATTTTGAAGAGGAGTGGTGAGATGACTGACCCCTGGGGGGTGCCTCTTCTGCTCAGCTCCATTTTCTCCGATTCCAAATCTCCAGCCTTGAGGATGGCGCATTGTTTGCTCAAGAAAGACCTGACGAATGCATGGAAGGACGAGCCCAGATCGAGCTTGGAGATGGCGTCGAGGACGAACTCGTGACGGATGTTATCAAAGGCCTTCTCCAGGTCCAAAAGTAAGCATATGAAAAACTTTTTTAAAAAGAACCGACTTAATCCAATTTGAATACAAGGAGTAGTGTTTATGTTATTCAAAAAAAGAATAGAAGGGAGGGGTTAGTAAAATGCACAGCAAATAAAATGTCTTCGAGAGAAATTGCAAATCGAGTCAGACATTCTCAAATACAAATAAAAAGGAGATACATACAAAAGCAAATATTTTCGAATATGAGCTATTTATACCAACTGGTAGCAAGCTCAGTGGTATGAGGCCCGAATTTTGTCACAATTGAGAGTCTCACAACAGCTCGTAAGTCAACCTCAACTGTTCCGACATACTCTCAGCCCGTGCATGACGTCTCAGTGTTGTGTTTCACTGCTTTAAAGAGTTTATTTTGGTTTGTGTGAGGGACACCTGCATCTCGGCATCAGCCAAAAGTGTTTTTTGAGCTTAGGCTCCTTCAAAGAAGCGCTCGCATACTTCATTCCCCGTTCATTCCTCAATGCATCGGTCCTTTCTGTTCTCGTGCTCCTTTTGTCGCGCATTCGCACTACTGACCATTTGAAGCATACTCTGGGTATGCTCCCCCTAGGGGCCCCGAAAACTTCCGAAAAATCAGGCAGTCCGAAAAAATAAATGCATGTCTTTTACTGCTCTTAAGAGCTCAAATCGACACAGGCACGTCTGAAAAAGCTCCGATTGCCTGTCAGTACACTTATTAGGCATAGCGGTGCTCCTACTGTGACAGGAGAGGGTGGGTACACACATGTAAAATTAAGGAATACATACTGTGTCCCATGATAATTGCCCCTTTCTACGCTTGTTAAGCTTCACCGCAATAATTTTGCTAATGTATCGCGTCACACAACCGTATTGAGGCGAAACTAACTTTCAAGAACCAGCAATGTGGAACGCGCCGTGCTTTCCGAGCTTCGAAGCCAAAATTATTGCTGAAAGCGGAGAACTGAAGAAACACGGCACTGACCGGCAAGAAGCTTAATAGTGAACATCGAAGCAGCTAGGCGTAGCATTGCCGCAGTGGTGGCTACGGCTGCCAGTGGATCTGCGTGCAATAGCGCCGGTTCGAGGTGGTGAGGTAATCAAAATGGCAGCGGTGGTGGCTTTGATTAATGCAGTTTTGGACCTGCAGTCATGCAGAACGTCCGGAAAATTGGACGGCAAAGAGTTCTTGCATCCAAAATTTCAGACGTTCTGATACAGTGACTCTATGGGGTACGTGGTGGTGTCACGAAGCCGTCCAAATTATCGGGAATCGGGAAAGTCTGACGTTGACTGCACTGGCACCTGCGCCAGCCGACGACACGGCGTCAAAGTAGATTCGTTACGATTCCTGTGTTACTCGAGCCAGCATTACTGCAACTTTCGACCTTTTCAACAGAATTACAGCCAACTTTCCCTGATAGAGACACAAATTCCCTGAGTTCTCCCTGAGTTTTTCCAGACTACTCAAAATCCCTGAGAATTCCCGGTTTTCCCGGTTGGTAGACAACCTGGTCGTTGCTACATTATAGTTGCTGCTTGATGGTGATAAGGACATGATTTGTGCAAGATAAGGAAATCTGGTTAGTTTTCTTTGTGGTGGCAAAGCTAGTTCATATTGTGGAATCTGACGGGTACAAGGAAAGAAAATTTTCAATCTATATTGGTCACTCAGTCATTGGCAAAAGGCGTGGATTACAGAGACAAGGCTAATCATGGAAGCAAACCGCCGATGTTTCTGATGGGGCAAGACTGGGTCGCTTGTGATTGCTGCCTCTAAATAAGTTTACAAGTGTGGAACGGCCGACAAGTTCCATGATACTGCATAAAAGCAAAAGCTTTTTCTTTTCTTAGTGGTGGAGGGGGGTGGTCGGAGATAAGGCTCAGTGATGTTGGTCGCCCTGGCAACTGGAATGCAACTGGCGCATAGGTGCAACCACTCTGCCGGCATGACAACAGCCAGTGTCTGGCACTACAGTGAAACTTCGTTAAAGCATAGTTGGCCGGAGCTCGGAAAAAGTACGTACTAAACGGTAGTACTGTTTAACCGAAATAGCATGAGATCGACCACTTACATGTCAAAAACTGAACTTAGAGAGGGTGCGATGAAAGGGGAAAAAACATGCAGTATTTATTCACTTCGTGCGACAAAAATGTTATTTTTGTTTGATGCCATTGTGGCCTAGCAGCAACGACAGTGGCCTCAAACTTGCCGAAGCTGAGGTTTTCAGCCAGCCCCCCTCTTCTCGGCAAACACTTGCATGGCAGATTCCTCGTTGGCATTACATATTTTCCGTGCACGCGCACAGTAGTGCTGCAGAAGTCGTGGGGCGCCTTTTCGTTGCGGGCTGCTGTTCTCGCCTCGACGATTGCATTTATGAGGCTGGCCCAGCTTCTGCCACTGTCGGGCCTGAATAGCCCGTGCTGCCGCTTTCCGTGTCGTCCTCATCACTGCTGCTAGCTGACACTTTGGTAACAACAGAGGCAACGATGGCGAAAAGTTGAAACGCGTAGCCAATATCTCTTCACGGTCGCAACAGCACTGCCGAGCAACTTTTTCGCATTCCAAATGCCATGCACCGTACTCAACAGCAGATATCTGTCGCGTGTCAGCGCTGTCTTGTGTCATGTTCGATAGCACGAATGATGTCTAATTTTTCTTCTATGCTGAGCATCCAGCATTTTCTTTATCTGAGCTTTTCTTTATGTTGTGAGTCCTCGCTTGCCCGACGCCACAACGCTCTCTGGCACGCCACTGAAATGATGTGGCTTCACGCACGAACGCACAGGCCGTTCCGATCTCTGAGGCTTGTTCTACCGGGCCGCCCGATGGAGACGACGCACCGCCGTGTTTGCACGACGAAAAGTGGAAACACTACGTGTTAATCGATACGTACGCAATGAGCTGGTATGGTTTGAGCAGATACAAAACACATTATGTTCAATGGCCGCTGAGTCAGGGATTTGACTTTACTACATTTAAAACGAAACTGCTGTTTAAGCGGGTACGGTTTGATGAGGTTTTACTGTACCAGTGCACCAGGACCTTGTTGCTGGCTCCTTTGAAAATTATCCGCTGGTTAGATTGTCGGTATCATTTGTTGCGGTGTGAAAAGCAGTTCACAGCATTGGAAATTTAGCACACCGTATGCTAATGGATTTGGGCCAGCCCTGTTGAAAAATTCATACTATCTCGGAATTTATATCACGTGCTATCGTATCACTGGGATTCTATTGGATCACTTTTGAGATTTCGCATTGGACTTGTTGACATTTGCGTCACACAGCATCCCTGGTCCCGTGTGCAGATGGCGAGCTTGGCACAGCACGAGCAATGCTTGGGTCGACTACACAGATTCATCCGATAGTGGTATGAAATCTTGCGATAATGATAATACCGTATTTACTTGCATAATGATCACACTTGCGTAACGATCGCACTCGCTTAATGATTGCACGCCTGAATCTAGCTGTCAAAATTCTAGTTTTTTTTCTTTCCCGTGTAATGATCGCACCCCCAACTTGCCGCAGTGATATGTCATGTGCCAAGTCTAGCTAATGATGATTACGCTTACCATCTGTCGAATGCTACATGAATGACTCTTCAAGAGACACTAAAGGTTACTATGAAGTCAAGTTAAGGAGATAAAGCAATGCTCTAGAACGTCTAAGGCGTCAATATAATCGCGAACAGAGCTTTAGTAACCGAGAAATTGAGGCAAATGCATGACACGATTTGAGACCCCCCAGCGACATTCCGGTACTAGCCCGATGACGAAGGCACTCCTCATCATAATTAATGTCACTAGTACTCAACTACTCGTATTAAAAAGATCATTTCTTTAGATTATAAGACGGAAGAAAATGCTGCTTGTGTACTTCTATTCGATTCTAAGAAAAAATAATAATACATTTTGACGTTACCCTTTAGTATGGGCGATCGAAAGGTTTCGTTTTCGCTCGACTCTTTGCGCTCAACTTTGCGCCGCGCGCAGTTTGAGTTTCAGTTGTTTCGTTATCGCGTCGTGCTGCGCTGGTCCTGCTGGCTTGCGAAACTTGCATTTGGAACAAGCAGCGAGAATGCCTCGTCCATATGATGTCGTGGGATGCGCGAATGCACCGTGGAACTTGGCCAAGGGCAGTTGCAGTGGCGAATCCAACGTTACTTATCATTTGTGCCAACGAGTGAACCTCTCCATTCGAAGTGTGCCGTACCACGGCCACAGCGCGTTGGCAAAGAGCCGAAAAATCGCATAGTGTGCTTGCTGCACTATCGTCCAGAGGATTACGAGTTCAACGCCGACTAACTGAAGCTGTGTGGAGTGCCTTTCAAAGCAATGCTTTCCCGTAGCGCTGTTCCGTCGGTCTTGCCTGCATTCTCTGCAGCGCAAGAACAACTGCAGGTTGAAGACGGGGCGGTGAGTGTGGCATTTGGTTTTCACGAAGGAAAAGTTACAATGTGCGAATATGTACAGCAATGACATACAGTTGCCATTGTAGTAGTACGCAACGACGCCAGCAGCGTGAGCCCTCAGCAGCAGGTCACGTTCATCAGTGCTTAAATTGCTGAAGTCGAGCCCAGCATCGCAAGTCAATGTGTCGTTGTCAGGGTCGTCCATTGCAACTAGCGTCAAAGTTGGAGTGATAAAATGAAGAACCAACTTATCGTCGCGCGCTTTCCCTTTCGCTAGCCTCCATAGTTCCGCTTTCGCGCTGCTATCGGCTCTGTCTTGGCTCTGTCTTGGCTCTGTTCTGGCCACGCGTTTGCATTTTGGGCAGAAAAGACGTACCGCCGTCTGCGGGCGCCGTTTTACTCACCGACGGCGCAACGTCACTATGAGACCATGACGTCACCACTCCTCAATCGGAGGGCGAGCGATTTGAACTGCGCTAGAGGTACGCGGATGCTTCGGAACGCATTTTCTCTTAAAGTAAGTCTCTTCTTCGCATGAAACAAGCGTTTAGAGGTTTCTGGGATGGTATTTCAACGGTTCACGTGGACTTAATATTAGCCTTTAGTGTCCCTTTAAGCAGATACCCCATTTCATTCCTTTCATCACTTTCCACATTTCCATGAATAAAAAAGTTACATCCAAGCTTTCCTTGGCTTTATTATTCGTAGGCTTTATAATGGTTGTGGTCAACAACAACAACAAAGGAGTCACCTTTCGATTCTTCTCATCTGCACTCGTGGGCATGCAACAAATCGCGAGCGGCAACCACAGTAGCCCCGTTTACACCGATACGTTAGAAGTGTACCCTATTAGAAGTGTAGCCCCGTTAGAAGTGTAACACAGCTAAGATATTCGCCCACTCTTAGCAGAAATGTGCCGTATTAGGATAGTAGTGAACACAAATGCCGCAGTTTCCGCAGCATACCCGCCATGTGTTTCTATGTCACTGGCAGCTGAGCACACCCATCACTGTTTCTGTCCCCTCAAAGTGGACATGGCTACGTTATTGCCGCAGACTTGCTGATATTAACGTTATTATTCATTACTGATATGGAAGAAACTGTTTCAATGCATGTAATGTACTCACAAAAAGAAAAAAAGAAATCGCATTCGGCGCTCCGCCGGCCGGCATTTTTGTTTTTGTGTCCCGCACTGTTACAGCAGCAGCCGCCTGTTTGTTGGTCTGTTGTCATGCCTCAGCAAATGTGGAATGAAAAAATTATTTTTCTTTTTGCGGGAAATTTAACCCGTGTAATGATCGCACCCCTGAATTTATGGAAATTTTTTTGACAACAAAGTGCAATCATTATGCAAGTAGATACCTTATCTCCTAAAGTTAGTGGCAAAAAATACTGCTCAAGATTATAGTCGTGCACAAAATGAACCGACAGCAACCTTCACAAAATTGTGCACTACTGCCATTTGTGATGGTGATGCTGCTGCATCCGACAGCTATGACGGTAAGCTGTTGCCAATGTCAAGACCATTGTTTTGGTTTTGTATCTGACTGTAATGCGAGGCAATTTCTGGACCTAATTTCATGGAAAAAAAATAGTGTGTGCTAGATTCGGGTAAACACAGTACAGCTATTGTACAGCATGAAGTTGTCCCCATTTGGCTGTGAGAAACCATAATTACAACAACAAACACTGCTAAGCTTGATTTTAGTTTCCTAACTTCATTTGACTGGGATGCTTGAAGATATTCGTGCTGCATACTGTATCAGAAAGTCTTAGTACAGGGACACAGACAGTGAAAGAATCATAGAGGATCACCCCTTGAGTCCCAAGTTGAGGGCCTCCCAAAATGACAATGGCTGGTCTGAAGGTAGGCAGGATGATAATCTCATAACATTCCTCACACAGCAGACCCAAGATTCAGAGCTGGATGGAAAAATAGATTTGGGAAAATAACATTTTCAGGAGACTTTCGCTACCGAAGCAGTGTGATGGGGCCTGCCACAGATGCCAAGAAATTTTGTACCCTTAGCAGTCATCACTGCAAAGGATGAAAGATATGTGCTCAAGTGTCTTTTGTTTGTCTCAGAGTACCTGAGCCATGATCTACATCAGACTGATGTATGCTTCAACGAAAATCTGGATGAATATACTCGCGGACAACTTTCTGTGGCTATGAAGGGAAAGTTACGGAGGCAAAGCGTGCACAAGTGAGAGTGCTTCAGAAAAGAGTCCCACGTTTTCATTCACGTTAGCTTAAGCTGGGGAAGCGAAAACAAACAGATCATTAGCAACAGTCAAATAAGGCAAAACGCACCACTGAATATAAACGATTACTTATTTTGCGGCTTTTCCCTCCCACGTCTGAGAAAACGTGAAACCGTCATACGTGGAGGCTGCGTCGATCCAGCATCTCTTCCGAGCAACCAAAAGCACTGTCAAATGCTGGCGAACTACTTGGCACGGTAACACATGTGCAGAAGCTCCGCCCCTGTAGCCTTCCCTTCATGGCCACAGAAAATTGTCCGCGAGTACAGTAGTAGCTCCATGCATTACTGCTATCAAAGGAGGCTGACCTTGCGGAGCTCCTGGACACAACTGACGGCACACCAGTCGAACTCGACTGAGCTGCCAATGCGGTAAACACCGGAGCCCAGCACCATGATTGCACTCCGTGGCTCAAATTGCAGGTCATCCCCTCCAGCGTTGTATGTCAGGTAAAGGTAGTTGGTGGCGGCAGGCCACTCGGCAGCAACTGTGTCCACCTGCTTTACTCGGGGCACCACACCCAGTTCCTGGCGGGTCTTGCGGACTACAAGCTCTGTGCTGGATGAGAAACGACAGATGGCATGAGTGAGGAGTAGGGAAATACGAGTCTTGTCAGCTATTGTGAATGCTTAGAACACAAAACGAAGACAATGCAAAACAAACGGAGTGGCTGGGAGCTGTAGCTTGATGTGTACGCCAAGGTTGTGCATCAACAGCAAAGGCAACGATGAAGGCAATACTTGATATGTGTCACAAACAGCTGAACCTCATCGTAACGAAGTTGCAGTTCCAGCAATATACTTCGTTAAATCGTGAATTTCATCAATTTGAGGTTTTAAAGTTTCAGCATTAAAAACAACTTAAATTCCCACAGCGCTCCGGGTGGATAATATCTTCTTAGTAAGCATTTATAAACAAATCGCAAGAAGGTTGGGCCATAATAGCGTAATGAGTGCCAGTGCATGTGGTTTAAATTGCACTGAGAGCAATGCATCGACATGGCTCACGGCGTTAGAGATTTGTGTGTTGCGTTGCGCGATGCCGTAAATTTTGGACACCATAGCTGACCGCACTTAGTGCCAGTAGCCCGTGCCCACAAATTAAAAACAAAGTGTAAAAATATACGGATATTGGTCCTGAGGGCAGTCAAGAAGCGATTTTGCCGCTCAAACTTTTCATGCAGAAGGACACTTTAAATAACTTTTGCCTCGGACGACATAGTTTCTTGCTAGATTTACAGTGGAATCTCGATGATACGATCACGGCTAATACGAATTTCCGGATGATACGAATTTTTCTGTGATCCCGGCCGAGCCCCATTACCTTGCAACATGCTAGAGAACGGTTGTTACGAATCGATCTTCGACCCTCGTCGGTTGATACGAATAAACGCCGCTCCACCGACTGCCGCGAAAGAGAACAGTGCGCAGTCACGCGATTTCTCCCGTTCTCTTTTGGTGCGGAGGCGCGGATGTGGCGCCGGAGAGTGCGGAGGCCGCGACTGGCGAAGCATGCAAAGGAGGCAAAAAAAGCAAAGAGCGCATTATGGTTCTCTTATGCTGTAACGCCGACGGATCGGAGAAACTTAAGCTCACGGTAGTTGGCAAGTTTCAAAAGCCCTGGTGCTTCAAGCGCGAGAGTCATATGCCGTGCGTCTATTGCGCAAACAAAAAGGCTTGGATGACGGCGGTGCTGTTCGAAGAGTTTCTGTCGCTCCTTGACAGGAGGATGGCTTGCAAGAATCGGAAGATTGTTGTTTCTTGACCAGTGCGCCACCCACCCGAGGCAAGTACCGCTTGAAAACGTCAAACTTGTCTTTTTACCCGCGAATGCGGTGACGCACCTGCAACCCCTTGATGCTGGGATTATAAAGAACGCAAAGCACCATTTCAAGAGCCTTTTTGTTCACTGCCTACTTGCTAAAATTGATAGAAAGGACGAAGGCGACCTGCGAATAAGCCTCTTGGACGCCATCCATATTATAGCTATGGCATGGGATTGGGTTACTCCGACTGCCGTAGCGAACTGCTTCGGCAAATGCGGCTTCTTCGGGAGTCCAGAAGAGGTGCCGCCGGAGCCGGAAGATACAATTGAGGATTGGGAATGGCTTAATGTCGAGTACACAGCTGATGACTTTTGCAAGGCAGATGACAATCTCACCCCCTGTGGTGCGCGCACGGTAGAAGATATTGTCGAAGAGGCCACATGCGAGGCTGCTGATTCTAGCGATGATGGCGACAACGTAGACATGGGCGACGGTGAAGGACCACCACCAGTGGCTGAAACGCTGCACGTGCTCGACATTCTGATGTGTGCTATGGCCGTGGATGAAATCAGCGACGACACGTGCACGTGTTTTTATGGATTTGAACAAAGTCTGCTAAGTGACCTGACAAAGAAAAAGAAGCAGAAGGACATTAGAGACTTTTCCTACAAGAAATAAATGCTTTTTACGTACGTGTGCCTGAGTGAGTTCCCCTCTGACTCTTCAATTTAGCTAGTTTTAATTGTGTTTCGATGATACGAATTTCGGCTAATACGAATATTTTTCGTGACCCCGTGAGATTAGTATCATCGAGATTCCACTGTACTAACCATACAGGCTCCAAGTGCATGATGAAATGGCTGAAGACTTCGTTAAATCGAAACTATGTCACAAAGTTACTTCGTTAAATCGAAAAAAACTTATCCACGGTTTTAAATGCAACTCAGATTGGGAAATGAAAATGGTTCATTACATTGTGAATTTAATTAAATTGAGGTTCATTATATCGAGGTTTTACTGTACATCCTAAAGCACTTATGATTAGAACTGCGCTGCAAGTTTGAATAACAAGTGGAAATTGATTTAGTAATACGAGCGGGAACATAGACGGCTGGGTATTTTTACTCGAAGTCAGTCTGTCGTATGCAGTGGGTTCAAGTCTTTCATTACTTTTTCACAATTCGTTACACCAGGCACAATTTTCAACTCACTGGATAGGTGCTTTTCAAGCCTGCTAGACATGAAGTAGTTGATGTTCTCATATCTGACGTTCCTGTACAAGTTTCTGCATGGAGTCCACATTCTCTAAACATCACACAACACATGAAAGGACTGAACATTGATAATCCTTTTTGCAGCTGTATGCTTTTTATGATTCTGAACATGTAGAAAATGCTGTTGATGTAAGATTTAAATCAACAGAATTGGTTAGCGCTTGAAAGGGTTAAGGGAGTTCCTATAGTATGCTGTAAATGCAAACACCACTTGGGAAAGAAAAAAAAAAAAGAACCTCATGCAGAAGTTCAGAGAGTCGGGAGCAACATGAGAGCTGCATCCCACAGCTTAGCGACACATATGACAAAGGCGTGAGGTAGCCTGTAGACTTTTGACAAAGGCTGTACATGTCGAAGTAATGCACAATGTACAAGTAATGCACAGGCCTTTGCCTTTAACCAAGTGCTTCGAAACTTTGTAACACTCCACCAACACATTGTTAGTGCAGTGGCTCTGCATGGCCTCAGAGACACAGGTGTCTTCTGTACAACATGCAAAGCGAAGTGATTTTGAGGGCGACGGTTTGGTGTGCTGTTTATCTTTGCTAAACACCAGCAAAGCAGGACATCTTGTTCCAAACTCAAATGCATCACAAAAGCAAAACTTGCCCTATTGCTTAATATACTCAGAAAAGAAAGGGAAGGGCGGAAAAACGGTTGGATCACACTACTGAAATAAGATAACATGCATGTTGTTGATGTGAACATCGGTACGTAGTCATGCTATATCTTTAATACAGTCAATTCCAGATATATTGAACTCGAAGAGGATTGCGAAATAGTTTGTATGTACAGTCAACTTCTATAGATTCAACTCTGACGGGACCAAATAAATTAAAAGAATCATCCGGTAAGTTGAATTGATCGAGATGCAGAAAAAATGGCAAAACACACTATCGATTAATTTCGCAGTATTTGACAATTCTAAAAGGCCTCCTAATTAAACGCGTGCCCACTTTCTATGTGTCCAAAGTAGTAAACCAACATAGAAATCACATTAAAATTCCTAAACAAACTAGAAATCTAACGTGCACCAGATTTTTTAGCAAGAAAAAGTGTTGCGCACAGGTGGTCAGTTTGATAAAGTCGGCGTAGCTGCAGTACATACGTGTTATGCGGCAAAGCATATAAGGGTGCGAAGGAGGTTTGGTTGTGTGTGATGCAGTGCCAGTGCAGTTATGACTGCACTGGCACAGGCAATTCTCTTTAAAAATAAAAGAAAGAAAAAAAAATTAAAGAAAAGAGGCATGTGTTATAATCAGATAAATACTGTAATCAAACATAATGAATTATGGTTATTGCTTGAAAATTTCTCTAGGAGAGGTCGAAATTAGGTGTTTTTGAAGAGAGATGATGTATGCTCAATGCATTCACTCTCCCCTAAACTCTGCCGAGACAGACGCTATTACTAAAGCGGTCCCTACGGGGGTCACTTAGTGGTCAGGCGCATCTGTGGTGACTGGTCAAGCTCGAATTATCTGGCAAAGGCCAATTTTAGGATCGAAATAACAAACGTTCGGTCCAGCTGAAATGCATGGCCACTGGTCGCGACCTTCAGCCGGGATCGAATTAACCGAAAAATTGAATTAACCGGAGTCGGTTAACAGAGAACTGTCGTACACAGGCAACGAGCCAGGTGGACTTCTGCGTGGGGTTTCGGAAGCCACATCCTGTTGGATCTAGCCGTCCTCCCTTCTCTCCACCCTATAAATTCCACGTGTCTTGCGTGTTGCTCAGTGCCCCAATGCCTTGTGAGCGGTATGTCCCTTCGTCCTCAGCCCTTCCCCTCCGGCCCCTACATATGTGACTGCCGACACTATACACATGCTGTTAGTGTCAGTTTGAAAAGTGGCTTTCAGCTTGCAGAACATCCGAGTCCATTCCTATTGACATGTAACCGTGTGAGCACAAATGAAGCAGTTCCCATTGAGATGTAACCGTGTGAGCACAAATGAAGCAGATTCAGCACAGACCCGTAAATAGCACAATAGTTCTGTGTGTTGCTGCCGGGATGGCCTTTCCGCAAAGTCTTGATGAGGCGTGCAGTGGTTTTGTTAAATGGAAGCTGTAATGCAAAGACCCGTCCAACTTGAGGTTGAGTTTGGAATCGTTTTGGCCACTCACGAAATTCTAAAATGTCATTCGCTGAAAGCCTTTGTGTACAAGACAAATCCGGAGGCACGGCATCTTCAGTTCAGCCTCCCTCGCCTGGCAGCACTCGGCGAAAACATGGAATGTCATTCAGTCTTTATTATGGAAAGCGTATCGTAATGGGAGGCCTTTCGTGTTCTTGAAGCAGAATGGTGATCTGCTCTTGCCGATAACAGCCGCAGTTTGCCCAAGCCATCCATGTGCGCAGCGAGCAATACTGAGAGCTCTCTTAATTTTTCCTCCATAGCATGTACGGCTCCTCAGATTCAATCTCATGTATGACAGCATCGTTGAAAAAAGTGCCATTTCAAGTTTGTCGGTATTAATTATTTCTGACAACACGAAAATTGATCCGATCTCTGTTAGGACAAGTGCACTTGCAGGGACTTGCAGGGGCATGGCACGACGGAGCTTTCGATGTATTGAATGTGACGGTGAATAAGAGTTCGATGTACACATAGTACATTGCTATACTTTTGAATACGATTTCCAAGAGGATTTCAAAACTGTTAAATATAGACAATAATTCGATATATTTGAGATAGACTGCATTTCGAAGGCTTTCTTTCCTGGAAAAAATAAACAATAAACAAAAAGGACATCTCATTCTGACCTCTCAAAATATTTACAACTCCGTAAATTATATGTTGGCAAACAGAACAACCACTAAGAAGTCAGCTGATCACTTTTGATTAAGTAAGTTGAATGTGGGGGACTAAACAATTGTAATTAGTGGCTGTTTCCCAACAAGACTCCCAACAGCATGCATGGAGTATTATTCATGAATATTGTTTCTCACTACCCAGTACTTTGTGCACGGTAGCTGGGACACCTTGTACACGTTAGGTTTTGACTTCACACAGTTGAAGTGGATTACACTGAACCTGCATGGCATACACTTATTTCTTTTTATGTAGTTTAGACTGCCCAGAGAATGTCCCTTCCCTCCCTTTCCCCCTGCCCTTCTCGCTTGAAGTGCTCACCCCAGCAGAGTGTTAACTGGACAGGAGACTGTCCAAATTTCATTTGACAGGAAGAACCAAGGCTGCTGGATACTGACCTGCCCACGCACTGGGCGATCTGCTTGTCCGAGAAGCCAAGCTGCTTGGCTCGCAGGAGAACGTCGTACGTGAGTAGAGCAGGCTGCAGGTAGACAGGGCACATTGCACACAACAATATCAGAGGTGCAAATTCGCACAGATAATACCCCAGCCACACGAGCACATATCATCATCATCATTTATTGGTCCTTAAAGACCCCTGGAAGGGGCATTACATAAGGGAGGGGGGCGGAACATTGAACACAACAACGTAGGTCACTGTCAAACATTGTCACAATCAGTGATCAGCAGGATATATACAAAAGAAACAGTACAAAAACCCTTTAAATAAGCATTAACAAGTATAAAAAATAGCAACAGTAAAGTAAACAGAGGCAAACAGAAGCAGGCAAGAATTTTCACATGTTTTCAAATAGGATGTCAGCAACTGCCGGAACTTATATGGATCGCGTTCTATTACAATATGGTCTGGTAATGAATTCCATTCTTCAATTGCAAGAGGCAGGAATGACTTGTTAAATGCGTTAGAGGAGCCGTGCAGATGTCGAATGCTCGTGGAGTTGAAAAGACGGCGTGATGTTCAGAGAGGTGGAAGCAGAAGAGAGTCCCGAAGCGAAGGAAAACATAAGTATAGCTTATGAAATAATGACAAACGGGCGGTTTTCGTCTGTGCGTCAGAGGCTCGATGTCAAGCGATAATTTTATACTGGTAACATTGGAGTGGGTGTCGTAGTCGAATGAAATATATTGGGCTGCACGGTTTTGAATGGCTTCTAGGCTATCGACTAGGTAAGCCTGATGTGGATTCCAAATGAGTGCTTGTCTTACCCCTTTTGTGTCAGTGGTTTCCAAATGCTAAAGAAGCTTGCTCATGGAATAGACTAGCTCTATCTCTAGCATTGTCAGGAGGAACAAGGGGAACAAGACAGTGAAGCCAGAGGAAACAGGGAAATTAACTGTTATGTGGAGCAGCTTGGTAAAGATAAATATGAGCGACATACTACAGGCATACGAAGAAAGGGTGTTCCTTATTTGACTTTGCAGAACACTATTAGATTCCACCACATCAGTTCTGCGAAAGCCTGCAAGGTGGGCTAAATTCACGACAGGGAAAACTTGTCATCCACATGACTGTAACATGAAGCTACAAGAAACCTCATACAGGTTTCTCAGAAATCATCATAAAATTATATACCTGATGTGTCAACTAAATGTGGCTAAGAAAGAAATAACAGACAGCTTTTCGATCATAAGCTTGTGTTATGATAGTCGAGTTTTTTTTTTTATTGTGAACAAGCAATCAAGATTTTATTAAATGAAGTAATTATTAACGTACTTAATCAATAAGGTGCCAATGCAAAGGTTATGGAATACTTCAAGAAATGACTGACAGCGACGCATACAGTGACCTAGGACTTGTATGTATGGTCCTTTCTTTTCTTTTTCGAAAAAAAAAAAAAGGACAACATATCTCTGAACCAGTAATACAATTGTTCTCAGACATAAACATCATCAGTGCATTGTGTGCATTATGAGCGTGCAAACCTGGGTCACGGTCTTGTAACAGTTCAGAAAGCAAACCGTTACAAGATTGTGCTACTTTGTGCGTGATAGGGACCGAAGATGTGCGCCAAAAGCTGTTGATACGGCAAGAAAAAAGCGCGGCTGCTCAACGCCTGCTCTTCACCACTGGCAGTGACTGTGGTTGGCCCGCACAGCACCAACGCTTGCTACTCGTGAAGTGGCGATCAGGTCACGTGATGCGCCGTCCATGCTTTCATATGTCGCACAGATTGGCCTTACAAAAACCCACAACCAAATGACTGGAAAGCTCTTCTGCACCTTGGAGGAAAACTGGCAAGCAAAACGTTCTATGCAATAACACTGCCATAAAACACAGGACCACTAGTAAAGTGAGAACCTCATTGGTATTCAGTACAACATACCGTCACCATTCTTTTGCTTCGGAGGAAAAAAGCACTTGATTCTAATGGACAGACATTCTATCATTAAAAAAATATTTTCCAGACCTTCATTTACATAACTGAGTTGTAATCAGTGCTCACATACTAATTTGGAGTTCCCTTTAATAAGAGCAGAGTGTCACTACCACGTATTGCCACGTGGTAGTGACGTATAAAGAACACAGTAGCAATACTGTGAAAGACGAAACTAACTTTTATACTGTGCCCACCTGTGAACCTGTGCCCACAAAAACAGGCTACACTTAAAGAACAGAGACAACGGCGAACACAATCAGCGATCGTCAAAATCGTATCAGCAGGGGAAAGTGATTCGGCTTTTATACATCAGTCGTCGAATGTTCCAGACAAATTCCTGGGACCTGCATATCTTCCACAAAGTTTTACACCATTCGTGTCATGCGATGAAATCAGATAACACAAGATTCGGCAAAAACAGACAGCGGATAGAACCATCGATAACTTTCGAGAAACTTCTGATACATGCAGGTGCGTCTTGTGCTGTGCGATAACATTTGTTAGGCGGTGAAACGTGGTCACCCGATAAAGATAAACAAGTACTCGTGTCAATATCCCCCCTCTTAAATAAAGCACGGACCTGATGCTGCAAACAAACGAAAGCAATAAACAAAAGCACCCCTAGCAGAGAAAAAACAAAATAAAGAAGTTCGTCATGTGCGATAACATTTGTTAGGCGGTGAAACGTGGTCGCCCGACAGAGATATACAAGTACACGTGTCAGTTTATCTTAACGTCTATGTGCCCAAGTTGTAGATAGCTTGCTACATTCTTGTTATGCAATGCTAGGAGACTGCCAGAGCTTGTGCAGCACAGTTTTTCTGGCCAAAGTTCGTAAGCATTAGATTTCGTGAAAAATTTTCTGATATTTGATTCAATATTTGGTACTTGTTCCTCCATTCGATTTGACATTGGATCCGAAATCTACTATTCGTATTTGTACACCACTAATTAATATGATGTTTGTAGTAAAGGGATTTCGATGCTCTTGATGCTATCAACTTGTACATCTGAAGTCGTGGTAAAAAGATCCTGATCTTATGTGCTCTAACTGGTTCATGAGTTTACAATTCTGCATCACCAAGGCTTGCACAACCTCGTTAACTTACCTTAACTTTTCTGTTTTTCAGTGTTGTCTTACATTCCTATGAGCTATTATGATTTCTCTGCACTTGGTAGTGCACTATTTTGGGATAACTGTTTAACTCATTTCTTCTGTGTTTTCTACTCTGTACGAAACTTCACTGCAAACACACAGCAACATCTGTCTCACAGTGCCTACTGCAAGATGAGCACACTTGCCTTGCTGTGAAGGCCCTCCAGGAAGGTGTGGTACTCGATGATGTTGATGATCTTGCTGAGGAACCAGGGGTCAATCTGAGTGAGTTCGTTGAGTTGCTTCAGTGTGTAGCCTGCCTTGATGGCCGATGCGAGGTGGAACATGCGCTTGTCTGTGGGGCATGCCAGCTCCTGGCAACGAGGATAGAAGCCATGCATCACATGTCTGCTACCCCGCAAGGCACACCTCAGTTTAGGTGTGGGTGAGCGGTGAAAGTGGGATGAACGCTTCCAACACTCTTAGCGAAACTGAAGCATGGTCAAACTGACCACATGTGCTGACCATATGACTGAGCTCTATCTCAAAGGGATGATGATGACACCTGACACACCAAATGCCAAAGTGCGACATTAATTCTAAGTAAAATTTGCAGGCTTTCTTTTTCAGAGTTTCGATACCTGGCAGGAACGAAAGCATCACAAAGCAGCAAAAGTTCAGTTTTGCTGGAAAAAAGATCAAAGGCAGTGCCTTTTGCATGTGCGCATTCTAGGCATATACTGCCTACACTTTGTCAATGAGAAAGGCTTTTATCATACTGTTTGCCGACAGCCTTGCTTTGTTTTTCACTGTTAAGGCAAAGTTGCAATTCAGCATGGCTAGCACAGCAGTGGCGCCTATTCACACATGCACAACACACCCATCTACAATTTCACACAGGCCAGCTGCAATTTAAATCCAGCCAACAAATGAAATTTCCTTCCGAATCATACCACCAATGAGTGGAGCTACCAGCAATGATTAACGCATAAAATTGATAGACTGACTTGACATTTCGGGCACTAAAAACCTGGCATAATCATTACGGATGAGCTGAGCTTGTCAAACACACATCCAACACACGAGGAAGTCATTAGACAACTCACCCGGTCGCTCACAGGCTTGAGGTAAGGGTCCAAGCCGGAGACAAGTTCATCTACCATCCGGATTGCCTTCTGGAAGGCCTCCTCGAAAGATCGTCCTATGGACATTACTTCACCCACACTTTTCATTGAGCTGCCGATCTGTTTGAACATGAAAACCGCAACACAATTTTAGTAAATGCGAATTGGGAGCAGCACACAGGGAAACATCGTGTATTTTTACCTGCCTTTCAAAAAAAAAAAAAAAAATCTCTGGCTGTTTTCTTTTCACAAGAATGACCTTCCCAACTACTCAGTTTACAAATCAGATCAGCACAAAAGCACTCACTGCTATCAGCATAGGACCATCATCTCAAATGCAAAAAAGTTGTTGTATTACTGAAGTTGTAAGAATTGTGCTAAAGTTACAAGAACGACAAGCAGGATGAAGTGCAGCAGAAGATCCAGAGCTGGCAGCTAATTCCGTGTTGTGGGCAGGATAAAGAGGTTGATAGTTTTCGGTTTCGGAAGAATAGACAGGAATCTATTTTAATCCTTTGCAACCAAGCCCAAGCTGTACTCAGCCAGGCTCCAGCTTCTTCCACTCTGGCTGCCGGAGACGAGCTGCACTTGAACACATTCAACGCCTTCAGTTCTTTTTGCTATCACCTTGTGGAAAGAGAGCTCTTCTTTTAGAACAGTTGTCTTTCTTCATTATTTTGGGTGGACATAAAAGGTAAACTGCCCATGTAATACACTTTTCGAATTCGAACACAGTAGAACCTTGGTTTATACATTCTGGAAAAAACCACAAGAAAAAACGTACTAACTAGGAAAACGTACAATCCAAAGTAACTAAAAAAATTTGACAGACTAAACTATTGTTGACATCTACGTAGAGAAGCGAAGTGCAGATTGTTGCGGCACGAGACGCTGACGCGCGTTGAGCTGGTGGTGCTCCACTGGCCCAAGATGCATTTTGTTCATTTCCTATTGCGTGGTGTTTTAACAGGGTGATGGGAAACCGAAACAAAATCGGGCTGGTGGGTGATGCAGGATGCCGTCAAAGCAAAATGTGATGCCCACATCCCGCCGCTTGAAGCAGGGAATGGCAGCGCATTTGCTACTAAAAGCGTGCAGTAGGCTATCAATAGCACAACGCACTACACGCTGTAAAACAGATAGGTGAAAATGCTTGTCGCAACAGGTCTGGCGGCGATAGCTGTGAATGCGGCGTGCCACGACCTGGGCGAAGATTTACTGGTACCGGAATAAGAAACTGTGCACGCCGTCATTTTCATGTGAAACGGGCGGCTATATACTGTTCTCGGTCGGCCACGCCTAGCGCCTTTTCTTGTTCACATGGGATCAAGCGGATGGAATACGTATGTGATTGCAGTCTGCAGCAGACAAAGGCGGCACGTTTTGGTTATCGCCTATTCAAAGCCTGTGCTACGCTTCTGACGGCACCATGTGCTGTGAAAGAGATAGGCGAAGATGCTTATCGCAACAGGATTGGTGGTGATAGCTGCGAATGCCGCGTGCGACGATCCCGGAGAACATTTACTGGTGCCGAAATGGGAAACTGAGCGCACGCCGGCGTTTTCACATGAGACAGGCGGGCGAGTATTGCAGTGAAGCTGCCACAGCGGGCAGCTACTGTATTTACTCGAATCTAGGATGGCCCCGATTCTAAGCCGACCCCAGAATGTACAAAGCCTGAAAAAATAATACTTACCTCAAATGTAGGCCTAACAAAAAAGTGAGGACAGCGTTCACAAAATGAAAACAGCGTTTTTTTAATATGACCATGCCAAGCTCACTCTATGCTATCATCGCTGCTAGCCTCGTCGCCTACAGCCCAGAGCACACGCACACTTGCGGGTGTGCTCAAGTATACCCGCTGGCGTGTTCTTCAATATCCTCGAATCTAAGTCGACCCTAGAGTTTGGTATATGATTATTTGAAAGAAACTATGGGCCTAGATTTTAATAAATACGGTAGATACTCTTTTATGTGTTCACTCATGTGTTCCTGGCCCCTTTTTCCTGTGAGTGCGACACTTGTGTTTGTGATCACGGGGGGGGGGGGGTTCGTAGTGCACGGTGCCTCAGTCAAACATCTCCACAAGATCTCTTACGTGTAACATCCACCCCAACACTTGCCTTGTTGCTGACATGCGGGAACTTGCCAAGGTCCCAGCGTGGCATCTTGACCACACAGTAGTCAAGGCTGGGCTCGAAGCAGGCCGTGGTCTGGCAGGTGACTGTGTTGCGAAGCGAGGGCAGCGAGATGCCCAATGCCAGTTTGGCTGCAATGTAGGCCAGCGGGTAGCCCGTCGCCTTACTTGCCAGCGCCGAGCTCCGTGACAACCGGGCGTTCACCTCCACGATGTAATACTGCAACGATTATGAAAGGAAACGGGTTACATACAATGCAAACGATGTGGTTTTATTTGTCCCCAAGTGTTATTCTTTTTTAATTCTAGGTGGCTGCAGCATTTTGCAACTCTTTAATCGAAACACAACCTCATCTAATCATTTCAGCATATTGTTACGCGAACGAAAGATTGAGAACTGGAGACTATTTACAAAGTGTATTTACAAAGGATAACTGCAGCGCTGGCCAGTTCAGCCAACAGCTCGAGAGCCAGAGACCGTTCCTCGTCTTCGTTGGGGCGCCCATGTGCATCGTCCACAAGAAACATGCAATATGCATGTATCATTATCCCCGGCGGCAGAAGCACCGTCCTGGTTGTGGGGATGCGCGACTCTCACGCGTCCCCTGATATGTTGTTTTCCTGCACAGCTCGCGTGGCTTGGTGCCCGCGGCGGTCGGAGTGGTTGAGGTGCAGTACGAGAGATGGCGCGAGTGTTGCGCTGCTAACGCCGCCGACAGACAAGGCGCTCTCTCTTTTTGGCTCGGGACAGCAAGCAGTGCGGATGTGCCATGCCGCGCGTGCGCCGATCCATGCTTCTGCGAGACTGTCTCACGTGGCCGCCTTCGAACGCGCCACTGTTCGCGTGACCGTACGCGCGAACGACCAGGCATTGGGATCCAGCATGGGGCGAACATATTCGCTCGTTATCTGGTCGCGGTGAGTCGGACTTCTAGATTTGTCGCGTGCCCATCGGCATGTTTTGTGGATAGCAACTCAGCTAGCTGGCATTGATCTATGAAAGGTGCAATAAATGCCTTTGTGATTATTTGCACTACTGTGTTGTCATTCCTTTGTCCCAAGAGCACGGAGGAGAACCCCACACAGTGCGTCTAAATATTGGTGATAGTAGGAGAGTAATATGGTTTGAGGCGGGCGACATGCACAATGTCAATGGAATTCGGGGCAGGTGAGGCACTGGTACTGACTGGGGCGATTTCGTAGGTAATTGCAGTCACGGCACGCACCACTCGATATGGGCCTATGTACCGAGCAATATGAAGTGCTTTGTGAACAGCAGCCCTGCTTTTTGCCAGAGTGCTGCAATCACAATAGCTGTGAAACTCCCTTCAGACTCCATGTTTAAGAATATGGACCCAACGATTGGCCAAAAGCACAGAGGCCTGTGAAATTGTCACATCACCCATCGAGAACAAAACTGAGTTGCAACTTTCCGAGACCTAAATAGTGGTATAGTTAAACCTTGATATAACAAAGCTGGTAAATTGGGCAATTTGCTTCATTGTATTGAAATTTCGTTGTATTCGAATTCGACATTTTATGTAAATAATTAGTTGCTGATCGATTTTTCTTACATGGAAAGGGGCCACACAATTTTCCAATTTATCGGGCAATCGAAAAAAAAAAAAAATTTTTGAAAGGGAAAACAATTCATTTTGATAAATTTGAGAGCCGGCGATGAATGATATGGGTTCATGCCACGTACGTCGACATCTTCACATCAGCGGTACGAATTAAGTGAAGCCAGCCACGCTTTTGCGGCTGATAGTGTCACCCTCACTGGGACGACGCTATCGGGAAAAGCGCTGGCAGCAGGGAACGAATGTTTCATCTGCCTCTCGCTCCAACAGGTCACCGAAACTCGAGATTACGCAACCTCCAATACTAAACGTGTGGGAAGACAACTTAGAGGGTGCCACATACTCATCTCTAATAAAGCAGGATGCGTGGCTGTGTATACGTTCAGCCACGATTACAGCCATACGAAGCCACGGCTGACACATCTGCCAGCTTCAATTGCCCGCTAATTCGGAAAATTCTATGGCCCCTTTCAGTGTAAAAAAAATTGATTGGCAATTGTATTTATTTGCATAAAAGTTCGAATTTCAATACAACGAGATTTCAATATAATGAAGCAAATTGCCTATTTCACCCGCTTCATTATACAGTCGCCGACCATTTATTCGGACTTCACGAGGACTGCGGAAATGTCCGAATAAGCAGATTAAGAAAAAAACAAACATCCTTTATTTCCACGCACTTATTCGGGCTCGGCAGTAGGCTTGAAGGAATCGTGAATGCACTGTTGCATGCTGTTCCGTTTATGCGCAGTCAGCTAAGCCTGACTCTCGGAGAGGGTGAAAGCACAGTCACTGCTTGTACACGCTCCGCATGCGACGGTAGCGTAGTACGTGGTGCGTCATCTTTCAACTCTGAGTCATCGTCCGGCGGTGCAGCAGAAACCTGACGAATGATCTCGTCGGCACCGAGTTCTGCATATGTCAGTACAGCAGTGTCAGCACCTGTGAAACTGTCAAATGAGACGGTGTCCGGAATCGCTATGCAACCACTGCGCAGGTCTCGGCAGAACATTTTCGGTGTCACTACGGAGCACATTGGAAGGCGACAAATCCTAGGCCTCCCGGCACCTGCCTGCCGGCATTCCCCAGCGCAGTCGGCGCCATTAGACACTTGACGCTATGTTTCTGTATGCCGCGTTGGATCACCGCAACCTCGACACAGCACACAAAGCAAACACCACCGCGCTGTCACGCAGACACCAGTCGCACAAATGAAAAACGTGGCCTACTCACGGCGTCGTGCACGAAGAAACAAACAAATCAGCTGCTGGATTGTCTTGACATGGCATACCAAGCTGAGACCGGAACTGCTGTAGCTACAAACCAGGCAGAAACGGTGATGATGAGCAGGGATTTGTAGTAGCGCCACTTCATGGGGCAGCAAGGAGGCTCCGTTCAAAACAAAAATGGCGTCCAACAAGTCGACCCATGCACCGGTCAGAGTTGGTGCATGGTGCTCTCGATCGAGTTGGCTCAAGGAGTGTCCAAAAAATCAGATGAGAGGTTGCAAGGTGTCTGAACTTTCGGCAGTTGTTATACATTATGGTCTACGGGGACAATGGAAATACCGCGATGCAGACCGAATAATCGAGCATGTCTGAATTTTTGGAGTCCGAAAAATCAGTTGGCGACTGTATCAAAGTTTAGGAGTACTTGGCGTCCATATTGCCTCCTCTACTACTGAGATCAAGTCGTCATCCATTTTGAACAAGCTATCTCCCCTAAGCATCCAAACAATAAAAAGAGCATACATTAAAACCTCGTTAATTTACTCTTAGAAAATCGTACAAGTCGGACTCGTCCTCTGGTCCCGGCAGGCATACGCCTTACTTAATGTAATCAAATTCTCATTATCTCGGACATATTTGGTCACGCACTTGTTAATTCAGACAACTCTTGGGGCTCAGTGAGCACGCAGCCCTGCAAATATGTGACACACAAGAGCAAAAGCGGCGCTAGCACCCAATTGAAACAAAGTGGCGGAGTCCACATCACTGTAGTCATCAGAGGAAATCGTACGTGAACAATAAACAGCAGAACAGTTCGTGCCTATTTGTGTTTTTGTAGCCTCTATTCTTGCGTTTACGACCGTGCATAACAATGCGTTGGCCACGTGCGTTCATAACTGTGTAGTTAGCATTCATGATCACGTCGCTAGCGATCACGGTTTCCTCCACAGCGGTTGCTGCAAACAGTAGTTTCATTTTGAATCCGTGCGGGCATTGGACGCATGCCTTCAGAAGTGCATGACCGTTGCCCAGGATCGAGTCTGTAGCGAGCATGGTATTGTTCGCAGCAGTTGTGGCAAACATTCGTTTTGTTTTGACTCAGTGCAGTGGCTGCACGTGCAATGTGACAAACATGGCGGAAGCTGTCGAGGAAGAAGAGCGCCGGCTATATGGCGATGGATGGACAGATTATCTATTGGCGACAAGCTCATTGGCAAAAAAATAATTGGGATGTGTGCACGTGCGAAAAGCATGTCTTGGATTAAGACACGCATCATGGCAATGCTGCAAAGGAAGTTGCGGGGCCTTCACCCCTGCAGGTGCTAATCAGTCATGAGATGATGAGAATTGAAGCTTCCACATTGCTTTTGTGCAAAACAGAAACAGGATTTGCAGATTTATTCAATAAACAAAAATGTGTCACCGTGTTAAGCATTTGTTTATTGTTTTCTAGAAACCCTCGATAATTGAACATTCGGTTATTTCGGACAATTTTTTAGGTCCCATGAAGCCCAAATTAACGAGGTTTTACTGTAGTAGATCAAAAGAGCTACTGTATGCAAAACAAAAACAGCATATTTTTTGTCCCCTTCTTTCAGCTGAACAAATGAGAATTTTCTATGCATACTTCAAAATTTAAGTAATTCATTCTGGGGTTTTATGCACTGAAACCACAATATGATTATGAGGCACGCTATAGCAGGGGTCTTCGGATTAATTGTGATCAGCTGTGGTTCCTTGACATGCACCTATATCTAAAGTCCACAAGTGTTTCTGCATTTCCCTGCCATCCTCCCATACTTCATAGCAGTCAACAGATGCGAGTTCAATGTCTTTCATGTCCTCTTGCGGGACATTAAACCACGTCTCATCTCACACCCATGTGGTAGGAAGGCAGGAATTTGATTAGTTGATGGGATTTAACATCCCATATCAACACAGCGACTACTGAAAATGGTTCCACAGTGGAGAACTAGAAATTAATTTTGGGTTATTTGAGCTTCCTTTAAGTGCACCTAATGCTTAGCATAAATGCTTAGCACATGGGCACCTTTGCATTTAGCCCCCGTCAGAATGCGCCTGCACTGAATGCTAAGCCACTGTGATGGGTAGGAAAGCAATAGAAAACATATCTTAGTTGCCCGCCATGATGCGGAAAACTGACGAGGGTACAGAAATGAAGCTTAGAACAACAGAAAGCTGACCTAGTTGGTAAGGATTCATTATGCAAAATATAAGAGAGGTGTGCAGACAGGACAAAAGAGTAAAGAAGTGGACAACACGAACGCCGTTCGTGTTGTCCACTTCTCTACTCTTGTGCCCTGTCTGCACGCCTCTCTTCTTTTTTGCATAATGAGGGTACAGAGCCTTGGACAAATGTGCCAAGTACCTCGAACGAGTGGGGGCTGAGGGCGTACTGGACGTTGCACTCGCCAACGATGCCCAGGCGACGAACGACGCGGATGGCAGTGGTGCGGAGCCTGTTGTACTCCTCGTTGGTCAGCGTCTGGCTGGGCGCCACCACAATGGACTCGCCCGTGTGAATGCCCAGTGGGTCCAGGTTCTCCATGTTGCACACCTGCAAACGGGCAAGCTTCAGCTGAAAGGACGCGCTGCGTGTTTTACAGGCCGACATCCCCAGTTTGACTTTTGGCAAGTCTACTCGGCAATGGTAGACGGCCGTAATCAGCGATGTGCTTACACGGCAAGCAGCCTGGATCAGCCACACATATTGGCTTTAGAATGTGACAGGTGCAGCTGCTCCCTTCTCCCCCAAACATGCAGTATTGCCGGGGTGCGAGACCGCCAAACGTGCGTGTTTGTTTTGTCCCAGGGCATACCCTCAGACTCGTACTGCAGCAAAAGCACACACAGACACAAGCACAATATCTTGAAACAATACAATATAATAATAATATAGTACAGGTGGCTTTCATTAATTCGATTCTGGTCAATATGATCCCGATCGACGGTCCCGGCTGGTGCCCATGCATTTCTATGGGCCCAAACTTTCATTGTTTCATTCCTAAAATTGGCCTTCACTGGAGAATTTGAACCTGACCAGTCGGCAAGCACATGCCCGACCCCTTAAGACGACTCCAAAATCGGCCCCTTTAGTGGTGGCTTCTGTCTCGGCGGAGCTCAGGGGAGAGTGAATGGATTGAACACACGTTGTCTCTTGTCAAAAAGGCCTATTTTCAGCCTGCCACAGGAAAAGTTCAAGCAATAACCATTGCTCAAAATGTATGATTATGGCATTTGCCCTATTCCGACACACACTTCTTTATTTTTTTTGTAAAGAAATTGGGCCAGGAACTGCATTCACGGTGCAATTGGATACAAAAAGTAAACTGCCTCCCCAACGTTTGTATGCTTTACTGTATAACAAATTAATTGCGGCAGAGCGGACTTTAGGAAACCAGCCACCCTTGTGGTACAAATATTAGACCCTTGCCCATTTTTCATGCAGGAAAATAGGGTGCACATAAATTTTATAATTTCATTAGGAGCTTTAATGTCTTTTCTGCTACTTTTCCACTTCGGACACATAGAAACTGAACATGTACTTGATTCCTAGGAATGCTAGAATCAGGCAAATGCTGCCAATTGAATCAGCAGTGTGTTTTGCTGTTTTTTCTGCATCTTGTTTAATTTGACTCGCGGGATAATTTGATCAATTTTGTCAGTCCTGTGAAGGCTGAATTAACGGATGTCAAATGTGTATAATAAATCAGAGTTAATAAAAAAACGCTTGGTATACATGTGCTAAAAATTAATGTAGATGTTCATTTAGCAGGCAATGGCATAGAAAGCAATTGTTCTGAGATATATCAAAGATGGTTGTGCAAAGGTACTTAAAGGCTAGAAAAAAAAAAAAAGAGGAGGGGGGGGGGGATTGTGGGTTACTGGAGAAGGCTGCAGTGACAAAATGCAGCATCTACAAGGCTGAATTTTTACAGCCATATGCAAACCCTGTGCATTATGCATGTCTATTGGTGTGGTTTCACCTTCATATTTTTTGAGCGTGTGAATACATGTACGAGACAACAGGGGCATTCTGCAACACTGCAGGTTTGCGGCCTCCAACCACAGTTTGCAAATTACACTACATGCCTTTGCTTTGCCAGGGCTCATAAACATTACACATCTTAAGGTGCTGCATGTATGTTGTTTGTGATAAGCTGTGAGTGTGTAATATGATTGCGGGTCCACTCGCTAATTCGCACAGGTAATGGAGCACAGAAAGTCTGGTACACTGCATAAATTTGCAAGAAAATGCCCCAAAGGCATCCAATCAAAATGACGTGGCAAAATTGTGAAAGGAACCGTGGGAATCCACGAAGTTGTTCAGAGCACATGAAATTTAGGCAAATCCCGTACTGTACATCATCCCCATCTTGGCTGAACCACCATAATGGTCAGTGGACGTAGGCACAGCGAGTCTCCCTCTGTGCTCACAGATAACCTCTCGGGGCAATGAAAGCAAAGCTACAGGGGCAAAACGCATGCAAGTAAGAGCTTTCCTGAATAAAGTACCACATTCTCATTGGTGTTTGTTTACGCTGAAGAGAAAACATTACCGAATTAATTTGTTGCTGCCGAATATGACAAAACATTCCACAAAGTATTATATTTTATTTATTTTCCTGCTTTTCTAATTTGTGTTAAGACAAATGCAAAACCGTTGCAGTCGACCACTTGCAATGGTTCTCTTTGTGCCACGTTCGACAGCACGAACGATGTCCGATTTTTCTTCTATGCTGAGCACCCGGTTTTCATCCTAGCTTGCACGACACCACAACACGGGCCACAACACTTCGACTCTGGCATGGCGCCGAAATGATGCTGATGTTAATGTGGCTTCACACTTCCAAGCACCCTCTGCGTTGGTGCTTGGAGGCTGTTCTGATATCTGAGGCTCGTTCTTCTGCCGGGCCAACCTACCGCTGTGATTGCGTTATGAAAAGTGCAAACACTACTTGTTAACTAATACGTACGCAATAAGCTGGTACGGTTTATGCGGATACAAAACGTATTATGTTCAATGGCCGCTGAGTCGGGGATGTTACTTTACTACTTTTAAAATGAAGCTACTGCTTAAGCAGGTACAGTTTACGAGGTTTCACTGTATTATAAATGCAGTGAAATGTGGTCGTTATAGCCATTAAATTGTTATACCTGGGATCATTAGAGGTTAAGTTTGACTGTACTATATGTGAGTAAGCATCACAGGAAGATGTGTTACAGATAAACTAACATTTGGTATAAAGATTTAATTCCAAGAACGCTTTATCTCTGTAGCCCTGACCATACGTTAAAGGCCAAGCTAGACTTAGACCACGCCAAACCTTTCACATAGCAGCATTCCTGTGCAGCCAAAGCAACCTTTAGTTCAGACAGTAACGCCAGATTTCTCTCTTGGTACAATCACGAGAAACTCCACAAGAGGACAAGGAAGAGTGCAGGGCAGAGGACGGCAAATGCCCACCGTGATGCAGTTGTCGTAGGCGTCTCGGACCACCTCATACTCCACTTCCTTCCAGCCCTTCAGGCTCCTGTCCAGCAGGACCTGGCTGGAGCGGACAAGTGCTTGCGTCACCAGGGCACGCAGCTCGTCCTGGCTGTGTGCGAAGCCCGAGCCCAGGCCGCCAAGGCAGAAGGCACCGCGCACCAGGATTGGAAAGCCCAGCTTCTCAGCTGCCGTCAAGGCCTGTAGTCAAGCAGCAGGTGGGAACAGGTTGGGGATAACGTAACACTTCCAATTGAGAAGAACAGCTGGAGAAGCTAGCTGGTTCATTTTTAAGGACTGTTTAATAATTACTAAATACAGGAAATGGATAACACACAAGGAAGCACAGACGCAGGACACAGACAGCTTTCTTCATGTTCCACTTTGTGTGTTGTCCGTTCCCTGCCTGACGCAATTAGTAAACAGTCTGTTTTAATTCTTTTACTGTTCAAGATTCAAGATCTGCCTCCATCAACAATGCGATTGGCGGGTCATAAGCAATAGATGATAACAGAATAAATAGAGTGAAAATAATCATTGCAATATACCAGCCTGAGGTCCCCTCTCAAGCCGCACTGAAATTTATGGAGTTTTATATCCCAAAGCCACTAGCTGGCTGCGAGAGAAGCCCCAGCAGAGGGCTCTGGATTGATTTTGACCACTTTGGGTTTTTATCGTGTACCCAATGAACAGCACAGTAGCATTTCTGCTGGGGTGCGCAAAATAGACATTTTGAACACAAATTGTATTATCTTTGCTATTTTCAATTCACATTGAAGGGACATTAAAGGTTAATATTAACTCAACGTGGACTGTTGAAATACCATCCCAGAAACCTTGAAACGTTTATTTCATGCGAAGAAAAGACTTATTTTGAGAGAAAATGCATTCTGAAGTGTCTGCGTACCTCTAGCGCAGTTCAAATTGCCCGCCCTCCGATCAAGGAGTGGGGACGTCATGGTCTGATAGTGACATTGCACCTACGGTGACCTTTCGACCACCCATACTACTGAAGGGAAACGTCAAAATGTTATTCTTAGAATCGAACAGAAGTAGATAAGTAGCACTTTCTTCAGTCTTATAACATAATGAAATTATCTTTTTAATATGAGTAGTTGAGTACTAGTGACATAAATTGTGATGAGGAGTGCCTTCGTCATCGGGCTAGTACCGGAATGTCACTGGGGGGTCTCAAATCATGTCATGCATTTACCTCAATTTCTCGGTTACTAAAGCTCTGTTCGCGATTATATTGACGCCTTAGACGTTCTAGAGCATTGCTTTATCACGTAAACTTGACTTCATAGTAACCTTTAGTGTCCCTTTAAGATCATGAATACAGTCATGGAGTCTCAGGAAAGAAAAACTCATGCAAGTAAGACGAATGTCTTGCTTTTATGTAGCCTACAAATCTTGTCTTGATTTAGGCATAAGAATTCATTATTCGGCTAGTCTCACCATGCTTGTGTGCCATTAACCCTTAAGGGTCATTGGAACAAATATATGGTAGTGGAAACAAATCCCAAGTGGTCACAGCCATACATTTTTGGAAGCAAATGAACATTTGAAAAAACATGTCTTTTTGGAAGAAAGCACCACCTAGCATACCTCCAGGGTTTCTGCAACCTTCCGTGACTTATAGAAACAATTCATATTGCGGTGCTGCCCCTTGCCTTGCCTTATGGCAAAACTGATTTTCAGGTTGTTCTATAGTTGCTGCCACAGCGGTAATTTGAGGTCATTCCCGCTTTGCCTAGTTTACTGTGTAGTGCTTGTGTGTAACATCTTATGATTGGCACTCTCGTGTGTGTTGTTTCGAGCTACGGCCAACAGAAAAATTTATTCCTATCTCGTTTTCTCTCACCCAAAATGCGGCCGCAGGATACTCGCCCGCATGGCTCTTTTGCAGGTGCAATTAGTCAAACTTCGATTTACTTATTTATTTATTTATTTACTTATTTGTAAAAAACCTTACAAGGCCTCTACATGGGGATTGAGTAAGGGGGGCATGGAATCAATTAAGCACATACAATCTAGTAACAATAATATTAATTTAAAAAAAACACCACCAGCCAAGTGCACAGCCTGAATGTCAGAGAAACCTATTAGCTACATAATGCTGTATATGAGTACAATAAAAAAGAACTCTATAAGGTTGTAACAAATGTATTACAGTGCAAGAAAAAGGTAGGAAAAATAACACAGAACAATGAGTGTGATATCAGTGGTTAACAAGGGCTAAGCGAGTTGAGTAAGTGACTGAATTTTTCACGGCCAGTTTCCGCAACTATGTTGTCGGGGAGGCTGTTCCAGAGCCAAATGGCATGGGGAATTGCAGACAAGTTAAATGCTTCTGTTTTCCCATAGATGTGGGTGAAGGTATGATGATTGTGTAACCTGTGCGACGTCTGCGATGACGTTTCTAGGTGTAGGGAGCGTTTGTTAGTGTGGTGGGCGTATTTATGAAATAATGACAAAAGGGTTCTGTCACGATGATTACTTAGCAGCTGAAGTGAAAGGTGAATCTTTATTTGAGTTACGGTAGAACGGTAGTCATAATTCCGGGAAATGAAACATGCGGCTCTATTTTGGATTGATTTCAGCATGTTAAGTAATTTTGGTGGGGAGACCAGACGAGCCGCGAACTCAATTCGAGGGTGAACAAATGTTTGAAATGCCAGTTTGCGGATAAGAAGAGGTGAGTTCCGAAGGTTACGTGGCAGTTAACCCAGTGATCGAGAAGCACTGGCACAGATGGTGGTAATGTGAGAAGTCCAGGAGTGGTTTGCTGAAGGATTTACGCCTAGATATTTAAATCATGAGGTCCGAGATAAAGGGACATTTTTAATACAGTAGGGATAGTTCAAGTTAGTGCGTTTGAAGGTGAAGGACATCATTTTACATTTTGATGAATTTAGAGTCATTAGCCAGGTGTCACACCAATTAATAATTTGGTTAAGATCATTTTGGAGGCTCAGGTGGTCATCAGAGCTGTTAATAGAACAATAGATAATGCAGTCGTCAGCAAAAATGCGCATGCATGATGATAAGTTTTTGGGTATATTATTAATGTATATCAGAAAGAGTAAGAAAGAATATTGTGAATTTAATGAAATTCACAATGTAAAGAACTATTTTCATTTCCCTATCTTAGTTGCATTAAAAACCATGTATTTTTTCATGATTTAACAAATTAATTTCTTGACACAATCTCGATTTGCTGAAGCTTTCCACCAGTTAAAGCGTCTACTTGGAGTCTGTATGGTTAGTAAATCTACCAAAAAAACTATAAAAATGTTGGCCGAGGCAACAGTTATTTCAAGCGCCCTTTCACATGAAAAGTGTGAGCACCAAAACGGCCGTTGAAGTGTGTGTGCAGGGATGTGAGAGGCAGGAAACACTGTCGCGTTAGTAAACAACTTGTGGAGGCCATGGGGCATGCAAGCAGCTCGCAGCACTCTGAGGAACAGAAGCCGACGGAGTGAACGCACGGTAAAGGTGGTCAAACATGTGTCGCCTAAGCATGCATGAGATCGTGACACTGCCTGAGTGTGCACGACATTGACAAAAATACGAACCTTAATTCGTGTAGTTGTCTCTTTGCTAACAACATCAATGCTCCGCCTTTCTGGCAAAACGGCGACATTTCTTTTTCTTTTGCTCAGGACTATACTTCGTTACACAAGCTGTTTGCAGCAGTGTGGAAGGTAGGGGCTCCTTAGCCAATCATGGCTGCAGGAGCACAGCAAATCGCCCGTCAAACATTTGAGCAGTTTAGGACTAGATTTAAAACATTAAACACAAAAATTTAAAACAGCTTGAAGTGGCGATTTTAAAGTATAGGGAGCGCCTTCAATCAGTTGCGAAGCTGATAGCAATGACCCGCACGAACACAGCTCCGCGGAGGCCTGTAACAAGGTGGTGATGCACCGTCTTTCGGCAACATGGCGTCACCCGATTCGGTTGTGTACCCTGTGTGTCGCCCATTGAATGTGCACTGTTTCCCCAAGCTGGCGAAGCAGATAGCTTTAAATGCTCTTGAAGGGCTTCACGTCGAGAGCGGAGGCAGTTCAAGCTTGAATTCACTTATCAAGAGGACTGCAAAACTCACTCAGATGAGTGAGCGAAAGCTCTACCAGTGGACAACAGAGACGGAGAAGGCGGGCAGAGTGTGTGGGGGTACCACTCTGCGTGCGGCTAGGGCTGGAGGCGAGCTGCGGATCTAGCCCCACACAGTTGCTCCGTGGTACTCCCCACCTTGTAGCGTGGGAATCGTGGCTACGTCGGGTTTGAACAAATAAGGCAACCAGCAGCGTCAACTATAACAACGTTTACTGCTAACAGCAATAAAGAACACTGGCAGAGGGGCGTCCTCTTTGCAATAATAGCAGGTTGGCCTCGTTGCCCAGGATCTCAGGCAAACGAGGTCACTCACGGGTTGCAGCAGGTACTCCAGTCCGGCAGGTTAGGGGTCTCACATCCGAGAGAGAGGGTCTTCCCTGGTGGCGTTGTTTTGTACCTTTTTACTTTGGCAAGGGGAATGTCCTCCTCGCCCGTCAGCTACCTTCCCGCGAGTCGGGGAGGAAGGGTGTGTGCGTCGCGAGAGCGAGGGATAAGCGGGAGAGGGCGTAGTGCGCCTCTCCCGTGTCTATGCCGGTTCTCGACGCGACCGCGACGCGGGGGAAGATGGGCACGTGTGCTCCCCACAAGTGTTGTCACCGAAGAAGTGTTGTGGTGGGAAAGGCGGGGAGCAGACAAGGAAGCTGGACAATTTTGACCTGAGTGTGTTGCGAAGTGTGGTGCACGACTGCTTCCAGAGAGATATATTACGACTCTCGCCAAGGTGGTGCAGCGTTTAAAAGAGGGCGACACACTACCAACTGTATCCACAGCAACAATGCAAAGGATGCTGAAGAAGCTCGGCTTCCGATACAAGAAATGGTCTCGGAATGCACTGCTAACTGAAGCAACGCACATCATGCAGTGTCGCCGCCGGTACGTGCGCCAGATAGTGGAGCTGCGATGCCAGGGCAGGCGAATTTTTTTTCATCGATGAAACATGGATCAATGCAGGCCACACGCGTAGTCGGGTGTGGATTGACGGTACCATCCAGTCTGTGCACGAAGCACTTCGATGCGGAGTCTCGACTGGTCTTCAGAATCGCAGTAGCAAAGACGGCAGACTGATTGTGACGCACTGCGGCAATGAACGTGGTTTTGACTTCTGAGCTAAGAAGAGCTCAGGTGACTACCACGACAAAGTGAACGAAGACCCCTACGAAAAGTGGTTCTCACAGAAACTTCTTCCACAACTACCACCAGGTAGTGTTATCGTCATGGAAGACGAAACAACCAGTGGTGCTGATCTCAGTTGCGACGAGGATGATGAATTGTGGGCCCCTCTAACGGGATAACTTGATCCTTGTGTGCACACAAGTTGAGATCATTCAGTACTGTTGCAGTGAGAGCAGCGAAAATGAGAACGAGAATGTCTCCAATGAGCTATGGCAGACGCCCTAGTGGAGGGCTCCGGATTAACTTTCGCTGCTTGTGCGTAGAAAAAAAAATATGGCCAGTCCCTTCGGAACGAGCACCACCCGTCCAAAAAGAAAAAAAGAAATCAAGAAGAATAGATGTTGACTACTGAACGCATCTCAAGTTAATCATGCAGGCACCGAATCGATGAGAAAATTGGCCTTCACACCCTAGGAGATGCCAACAACTACCGCCATCCAAAAGGAGTGAAAAAGGGAGCAAAATGTTGACCACTGAAAAGCTGTCAAGTCTCAAGATTGATTTGGTGATGCTTTACAAATGTGTGTGAGGAGTAGTGGCGTGGGTGGGGGGCTGGGCTCCCACCCCTGGTTACATGCCCGGAGGCCCTGCTGTTGAACGTAGACAACCAGATAGAGAAAATTGGCTGTGCTTGGAGAATACTTCGCATTCTCTGTGCCTAGCAGACGTGTGAGATCTGTTCGCTGGTACACCAGAACGGAATACAGTACAAGCAAGGAAAGCAGACAGCATGTGCGCTGGTTCTCCACATTTTTCACTGTATGTCACTTCTGCCGGGCGATAATGGCAGCGTTTTTTTTAGTTTCAATATAAAAAAACCCAATTTTTTCGAGCTCTTTGTGACGCACTAACCTGCATTTCAAGAGTAAAATTTTGCACAGAGGCTACTGCATGTCTAAATTATCTGAAGCTAGCCTTTCTACATGGTCGAATATTTGATTGCAGTTGGCAGTCAAATTTGTGGGTTCTGGCTACGGGCGCTAAGCGTGGTCAGCCATGGCGCCCAAGATATATGCAGCTGCACGATGCAAATCTTCGACGCCGTGAGCCATATCAGTGCATTGCACCCGGTGCGATATATATGCACTGTGCACGCTGGCACTCATAGCCATGCCATTACGGCCCGACCTTCTTGCAATTTGTTTATAAGAGTGCTTACTAACAAAATACTCTCCACCAGGAATGCTCTATGAATCTGTGAAGTTGTTTTTACTGCTGAAACTTTAAAACCTCAAATTAATGAAATTCCTGATTTAAAGAAGTTTTTTGCTGCAAGAACAACTTTGTTACATTGAGGTTCGACTGTACTTAGGGCGGGCGCTTGCAAATCAGTGGTGCTGCCCTGTGCATCTTTTTTTTTCACGGCGTCTGACAACTGATAGAATCTAGTCTAGCAATCAAACAATTGATTACTGGAAGTTTCTCACTACCCTCATTTTTTTTGATGGGCCCGCATAATTGAGTTGGCTTGAAGGTGGCTACATGGCACGCATAACTTTTGCTATGGCTGTTTGTCCCTGGGGCTGCATTCTCTGCGATCCACTTCATTTTCCATTTTTATTTTCCATACATTGGTTCAGATGCGGCTTTGCAGCCACTGCACCACTGCCTTTGCTGGCATTGTACCCTCAGCGTGACACATGGTAAAAATGGAAATTGAAATAAGAATGTGTCGAAATACGAGCTCTAGTTCTGTTAAACCTATTTAAAATATAAAGTTAAGTTGTGTGGATATCATCACATTTAAAAAAAAATAATTATGGTCCTTTATCAACGCATAAACTATGTATAAAGAGGCACATGAAAAAGATTTGTCGCTTCATTGTTACCTAAAAATTACAATCCAACATCGATAATTTCAACTCGAAGGGGTCTGAAGATTTGTTAAAATTAAATGGAGTTTGAATTGAAGGAAGCTAACTGAATGGAGGACTTACGTTCAGCACCCCATTAGGCAACGCATGTGCACCAAGCTAACACACGAGTGACAAGCTCTGGAAGTGTGGCTTCCTGGTGGGAGTGACAATGAAGCCAGCTGCCGTGAAGCCACACTTCTAGGCAAAATTCTCTATGCTGTGAAGCAGCCTCTCGAGGCAAAATTCTAATAAAATCTCGAAGGTGACTTTTGTCCCTAACTTTTTTGAATTTTCAGTGCAGGTTATACATGCCAAACATGGTACTGCCATATGGTACTGCCATATGGTAAAGCAGGGTATGGTTGCGCTGCCCAGCCGTCCTCCCTCCCAATGAAATGCTGACCAAAATATGGTTGCTATGGCCTGGAATCGAGTACAAGATTAGGTGTCTAGCAGCACCATGCCATAGCCACTATGCCAACTTGGCTAAGCAACCCAGGAATACCTTAAAGAAGACACTACAGTAAAACAAGTTTCTCTATACTGTTCCAATTTCCGTCCAGGTAACCTTATAACGTTATCATGCAGGATGATGATTGGCTACAAATAAATAGTAATTTGAGGGGCTGCTCAATTGCTAAGCAATTAAATTCCCCTGCATGTAGCTGCACTGCCACTCTCAGAGGCCATTCTCTGCCAAGCATAACCACCTGCTTTGAGTTATGGCCCACATGACAGAGGGCGCCACATGTCAACTATGGCGCCCTAACCACTGGCAGAGCAGTGTGAAGAGGCCCAGCGAGTGCCATTCTAAAAACAAAAAAAAAAGAGAGAGAGAGAAAACACCAATAAAACATTGGCCGACCACTTGCCTCCTCCACAGTGTAGACAGCACAGTTGGGCACGACCTGCTCGCCGATTTCCTCGACCAGTTCGGCAAAGAGCTTGCGGTCCTCAGAGTTGATGATGGACTCGATGGGTGTGCCCAGAACGGCCACACCATAGCGGTCTAGCGTGCCGTTCTTCTGTAGCTCTACGCCGCAGTTGAGCGCTGTCTGACCGCCAAATGTGAGCAGAATGCCGTCGGGTCTTTCGGACTTGATCACCTCACCGACGTAGTAGGGTGTGATGGGCAGGAAGTACACCTTGTCCGCAAGCCCTGGTGATGTCTGCACTGTTGCTATATTGGGGTTGATCAGGATTGTTTGGATCTTTTCTTCCTTCAATGCCTTGATGGCCTGCAAGGAGAATAAGGCACAAGAAAACCATGGCAATTTGCAACACATTATGTTAATCTCTGTCACCATCAACAAACTTTTACACGGCATTGTTGCTAATCATGTACACACCGTGGGATCTCATTATTGAACCTGTGCAACTTGAACTGATGCTATAGTCCTGTCAAAATAATGTTTATTTCAATGTGTGATAACTAGGGCTGTGCAAATGTTGAATATCAATGAATCGAAATGAATAGTGAATGTTCGAATAATATGGTATATTCGGTGTAGAGAAGAGCGCAGTGCCGCAGGTTACGTGCGCCGTGGAGCCCCTTAAGCTCATGCTGCTCAAGTTAGCGTTTCACTTTGCTTTCACCGCAAAAGGCCCATCGAGCATGCCGTGGATGGGCCACCCTGGTTGGCACGGTAGCGGACTTTGTCAATGCGAGTGCTTTACGTAGTTGGTCTGATGCAATGATTGCAGACATAGCGCCCAAACACCGCAATTCGCAGAACGGTACCGCTTTGGCAAAGGCCACATCTGTCGATATAAGGTTTGTCCAAGTCGACAGGACCAATCGACATGATAACCGCGATGCACAGAGGGAATGGCAACATAAGCAGCGTGTATTTCGTAAAGTGTGGATATCGGGATGATTACCCGCTGATAGGCATGCAGATTGTGTTGGTTACGCAGTGATGAACTTCCCATCGCTTCAACAGTCATCAATGTAACCCTCATACGTGACCTCACAACTGATCACATGATGAGCCGCCTGTATAAATGTACTAGCGGCAAGCACTCTGCGACGGCTTGAGGCCCGTTGTCATATCGGCCAGCGGCGAATTTTTGTCACGGCCACAATGCCTAGGTCATTAGGCCTAATCAATGCTGCTTCAGTGGGTGTTGGTGACTAAAGTTACGGCTTGACGCCGAACCGACGCAGATCTATTGGCACCAGCTGGGCAACACTTGGAAAGATGACAAACCATGCCGCAAATGAAGGTGAGTGCACGGAATGGTAACAAAGTTGTTCACGGCCACCATCTTTGCGACACATGGAACAGCGGTCTCTCGTTACTGACGGCATTCATAAATGCACATCAGCCTCTTTTTAAAGCAAAGCTTTCTTTGTCTCTTCCTTCGACTTGCCTCTTCCTTGCCTCTTGCACACACGCCGCGTCGGGGTGGTGGTTCAGAGCGTGCATATACATGACAGGAGTGTGGCAGAGAGGAAAGCCAACGCAAGAAACTCGTTTGGACTTTTCCATCACGTAGCATGTGCACAACGCCCTCTGGAACCCTCTGGGTATTGTCACATTAGCCTCTTGACAGCTGTAATTATCCGTGCCCCCTGCAAAAGCATTGCAGAAACTGCAGCATTTACCTTTCTCTGTTATACTAACGTGCAAGTCCAGAGGGGACGTGGATAGAACTGTAGAGAGGAGGGGGAAGAGGAGGCAAAGAAGGGGTAGAACTGACGCGGTCACAAAACGAGTGACTAGCTGCATTGCTAGTCTTGCAGTTTCCATACAGCGGGGGAGGGGAGAGAGGGAAAGATAACATGAGAAGGCAAGGAAACTGGTTGTGAGCAAAGTGGAGGTATGGTATGCTTCTGTTATTTCTGAAACAGTCAAAATACCATGTGTTGTGTCGGCAGCGGCAGGCAAGCGGGGGGCCCCGACGGGCGAACGCGCGGCTAGCGCCGGCGCAGTGAAGGAGACACGGAGCTAACTGCTCCCGATGAAAACCGGAACGAAGACTCCGCCGACCTGCGGCTGTTTATTGCTTATAAAGGCTTCACCTGCTAGATGGCACCTCCCGATTGGTCCAAGCTTGTCACATGACAGAAGGGGGGTGCGCCATCTAGCTAAGCAATTACAAAACATACATGTGCGATGACACAGAGATCTGACAGGGGGCGACACTATACTACATCATCCCCCCCTGGAAACAAAGTAAGCATACAGTGAAACGCGCACACATGACGCGCACTTAAGTCCAAGGACAAATTCAGTTCGTTCACCCCCACGTTCACACACGCGCACCAGTCGCACACAAAGCACGCACTTAAGTCCACAACAATTTCAGTCCGTCCCTGCCCAAGTTCACATACACGTGCACCAGTCTTGGGCACCAAAACACAGGCAGTCACTCAAATAAAGTCCAACAAGAAACACGGCACAAAACTCACTGCACCGCAACAAGGAGCACATTTTATACCTGTGTTAATGAAACATGTGGACTGTCTGCTAAATGTCACAACGAGGCCCTTAGCCGTGGCATTTCGAAGACGTAAATACGCTCTACACTACAGAAACAAAATCATCGAGCCACGGAGGCAGTTTTCTGTCACGATGAGGACGCGTGCGTACTTCAGAAGAACTTAGGGGGTTGCGACGCGTATCGGTCGACTTTAAAGACCCAGTCGTCCCACTATTATTTACCTCCCCCTGGTTGGAAAACTGAATGTGGTTGTCGCTCAAAGCTGGAGAGGGTTGCCCAGGAAGCTCCTCTCGACGTCTCAACAAGTCCTGGGAGGCTACCAATTCCCCAACGGAATCAGAGACTGCTGACTGTGCAGACTCGGAAGTGATACAGTCAGTCGAACTGCTTAACTGATGCCTATGAAAGGACGATGTCACTACAGACAAGTCATCGGAATGACTATCCAAGTTTGAATATGAGTACAAAAAGTTTCTATCACTTGTACACATTGTACTACCTGCTGGATCCTTCATCACTACGGTTAACTTAGACACATGCCACGTTTGCCCATCACTGAGTAGAAAAGTAGATGGTCCTATCTGGGCCTTGACTTTACGAGGTTTACTGTACTTAAAAAATCCCTTCCTGTTAAATCTTATTCTGACGGTGTCTCCCACCTTGATACGAGTTGCCTGAGCACCTCTACGTTTGTCTACGTACTGTTTAGTCTGCCACTGTTTCTGCAAGACCCTTTCTTGAACTTGAGACACAAGACTGTCCTGTTCTCGTAGGTCAACACAGAGCCGCATGGTTCCATCCTTCTTGTGCACCACCACGAGTGGAGACACCCACTCAGTAGCCTCGACGCGCTCGATGACGTCGCAGTCCTCGAGACGTCGCAATTCATGTGTGACCTGGTCACGGAGAGCCAGGGGTAGTCGGCGCAACTTTGAAGATACTGGTTTCGCATCTTGCTGCCGATGAATTCGGTGCACAAAGTTGTTGACGAGACCCAACTCGTCACTGGAAAGGTGATGAAAACCCGGAGGCACACCTGTGGGGCTCTGTACTGAAGGAAGCGATGGTAGACGACATGTCAACGACGTACCATCGATCTGTATGCCCAAGCGTTGGATGGCGTCTAAACCCAGCAGTGATGTTCCTGTAGTCGTTACGTGGAACGTGACGGAGCATGACTTTTGGAAAAACTGGACAGTGGCTTGAAACAGGCCTTGAATGTCAATGCATTGCTTAGAGAAATTTTTCAAGTCCACTGTTTGTGACAGTCTGTGCTGTCGACCAAAGTGCTTTCCAAAATCTTCGGCCGTCATCAATGAGACAGACGCTCCCGTATCCACCGGCAGTCGCATGGAGACGCCGTTCACTACGACTGGAACTTTCAAATCTTTTTTAGTTTCAAAAGCGCTTACCGTCAGGACAGACGCGGACGGCTGCCCTGCGGAAGTTGAAGACCGCGTCTCTGCGGAAGAGACGTGCTGAGCAGTACGGGTTTTTCGGCATACTGATGCAAAATGGCCCAACGTGTGGCAGGCGTTGCACCGCCGGTTCCTTGCTGGACAATTCCTGTACGTTGCAATATGCTTCGTGCTGCCACAGCGATCGCATGCACCACGGTTCCCGGAGGAGCCATGTGCGAAATGTCCGTCGTCTCGGCGGCCTCTCGGAAGAAGGCCGTGGTCTCGGCGGCCTCTCGGAAGAAGGCCGTGGTCTCGGCGGCCTCTCGGAAGAAGGCCGTGGTCTCGGCGGCCTCTCGGAAGAAGGCCGTGGTCTCGGCGGCCTCTCGGAAGAAGGCCGTGGTCTCGGCGGCCTCTCGGAAGAAGGCCGTGGTCTCGGCGGCCTCTCGGAAGAAGGCCGTGGTCTCGGCGGCTTCCCGGAAGAAGTCGGCCCTCTTGGCGGCTTCCCGGAAGAAGTCGGCCCTCTTGGCGGCTTCCCGGAAGAAGTCGGCCATCTTCATGGCCTCCCGGACTACGTCGGCCATCTTGGCGGCTCCCCGGAAGAAGTCGGCCATCTTGACCTGTCGACGGAACGCCAAGCTGGGATGCTTCAATTCTTCGAACATTTTCAGAGCCGAACGCGCGGTTCGCTCGATGCAAGGCTTCTAACGAGCGTCCAATTTCTTCTGCCTTGTCCAGGGACAGGGTTTCGCCATGAGCCAGCAACTTTTCGCGAACGCTGACGTTCGCTACGCCATGTATTATCTGGTCTCGGACGCGCTCGTTGTAGGCTGTGCCGAAGTTGCACTGTACCGCCTTCTCCTTCAATGCGGTCACGAATTCCAGGAATCCCTCTCCCTCGAACTGCTTTCGACTGGTGAATTCGTGCCGTTCCGCCAGGACATTTGTTGACGCGGCGAACAGCCGGTCAAGCCGCTGCAAGAGTCTCGGAAACTCTGACGCTGGCGGGACCGCATCACTTGACGTTGACGCTGCGCCGGTCGACTGCCTTGCTGCTTCGCTTGAAGCTGACGCTGCGCTGGTTAACTGCCTTGCTGCTTCCTGCTCCTCGTCTGCAAAGTACTTCCGTTGTCCCTCACGCCCGAGAGCGCTGACGAGCGCGGACGCTCGTCGCGCGTCTGTCCAGTCGCCACCGCCGGCCGCTTCGAGGTGGGCCTGAAAAATTTTTTTCCATCGATGCCATGGAATTAACGGTGGGCCGGGCACTTCAAGAAAAACGGGAAGGTTCGCCGTAAAAGCCATGCCGGGTAGCGTGCAGGAGACAGTGCAGGAGGCAAGCCGGAGCTCGCCGCAGGAATGGGGCAAGGACGAACGAAGGGGCGAGTAGGCCTAGGCTCGGAAGCCTCGCGACGCCAAGTGCGTCGGCGGCGTTTGCCTGCCGTGCGGACACGGGAAGGGTCGCTTCACTTACGAAGCTCGTTGGTGTCCCGGGGCTTCGGTCGGAACCGCTGCGGGAATCCCATCTTCGTCGCCAAAAGATGTTGTGTCGGCAGCGGCAGGCAAGCGGGGGGCCCCGACGGGCGAACGCGCGGCTAGCGCCGGCGCAGTGAAGGAGACACGGAGCTAACTGCTCCCGATGAAAACCGGAACGAAGACTCCGCCGACCTGCGGCTGTTTATTGCTTATAAAGGCTTCACCTGCTAGATGGCACCTCCCGATTGGTCCAAGCTTGTCACATGACAGAAGGGGGGTGCGCCATCTAGCTAAGCAATTACAAAACATACATGTGCGATGACACAGAGATCTGACAGGGGGCGACACTATACTACACCATGCAAATTAGTCATGAGGTAAACTGACGCAGCACATGAAGACGCAAAGCCGTATTAAAACACTGTAGGGTCTAGGCGACACTACGGAAGCAGTCGCACGTCAAATCAACATTTCTGTGCCCGCCGCAGTAGTTTGATGGCTATGCCATTGCTTGTGGTTGTGGATTCAATCCTGACCGTGGCAGCTGCATTTTGACTGGAGCAAAATACAGTAGAACCTCGTTCGTACATTCCCACTACGCAGGATTTCCCGGCGAACACAAGAATGACCCAATTGAGTTACGCTTACTTTTTACCCGTTCATGGTTCATACATTCCTGGAAAACACTATCTCTTGGCACCAACGTTCAGCCCACTGCCAAACTGCGGTCATACGAGACTGTTTTCCGGCTGCTAGATCACACGTAAGCAAGATGCGTGGGGCGCATGCAATCAAGAACAGTAGCTGCCTGCCACAGCAGCTTCACCGCAATACTTGCCTGTCTCGCATGAAAACACTAGTGAGCACTCAGCTTTTTATTTTGGTACCAGCAAACATCCTTCCATGTCATCGCATGCCATATTCATAGCTATCACCGCCAACTCTATTGCGATAAGCATCTTCACCTATCTATTTCAAAGCGCATGGTGATGCTGGAAGCGTACCACATGCTTTTAATAGGCAATGATACAAACAAGCCACCATTCCCTGCTGGTGACTGCGATTGTATGATATGTTTTCCGGCCGCTATATCCCGTGTAAACAAGAAAAGCAGGAGGTGTGCGCGATCGACAACAGTAGCCTCCCACCACAGCAGCTTTACCGCAATACTCGCCTGCCTATCTCACATAAAAACACTGGCATGTACTCAGTTTTTAATTCCGGTACCAACAAATCTTCTCCCGGGTCGTTGCATGCTAGCATTTACAGCTATTGCCGCCAACCCTGTTGCGATAAGCCCCTTCACCTATCTGTTTTACAGCACGTGGCGCTTAATGCTGTTGGAAGCGTACTGTACGCTTTTAGTAGGTGATAAACCAAATGAGTCTCCATTCCTTGCTGCAGGCGGCGCAATGTGAGAGACACCTATCCCTCCGGCGGTATCAGGTGCCGCCCACGAGTTTGATTCTATTTCGGTTTTCTGTTACCATCTTAAAACACTACGCAATAGAAAAACAACAAAATGCGTCTCGGGCTGCTGAAGACCCACCAGCTCAACGCGTTTCGGCGCCTCGTGCCGCAATTCGCGAAACGATTTGCATTACGTAGATTTTTGCTAGAGTTGAGTCTGTTCAATTTTTAATTTGTTAGATGGTAAGTTTTCCCTGTCAGTATGCTTTTTCTTGCATTTTTTCTTAAAACATATGAATGAGGTTCTACTGTACAAAAAAAGCTAGCACACTTAAATTTAGCTGCCCGTTAAAAAACACCAAGGTGTCAAAATTAATCTGGAGTCTGCCACTATGGTGTGACTCAATCTTTTTGGCACGTACAGCCAGAAGATGTAACACTTCTGCCACGATGCGATGTGCTATGTGAGGCAATGATGATGCTCAACCCTCTCAGAGATTATGAACAATGGCACACAATAACGCCTCAAGCAGACAAACAGCAGTGGTGCACTCAAGGCAATGTTTAACATCAGCTCGCCACTATCATATTGGACTAAACGTTGAAGAAATTACACATTCACTATCCACATCACTGCTAATTATTGTCAATCAAAGCAAACGGCATAGAAAGCTTTACTTACATAGATTCCCACAGTGTGTGGGATCTGCATATTTTTTTCTGTAGCTTCGAGCAACCTGTCAAAAAACTAGCTTTAGATTTACAAGACGGGTGCGAAAGTGTCGTGTCCTGGTTGCAAAGGGGAGGGGAGGGGGGGGTCATGTGAACTTGCCGTGATCGCGCAGATTCTAGAATCTTTGACAGGTGGCAAATCACACCGAACCTGACTATGAAATGAAGCAGATTACACCTGCTCTTTACTGTCCACACCGGCAACACAAGTCAAGTGATGAGCGATACTTTTGGCTGTAGCACAAATTAGCCTTATGATAAGCCACCTGCTATAGCGTTAGAATAACTCTTCTGCATTTTGGAGAAAAACTGGAATGCAAAACTTCCTATGCAATAAATAAATTATTGCTGCAAAACACAGGCCCACTATTAAACTGAGAATCTCGTTGGTATTAAGTACAAAGCATAAATCATTCGTTAGCTTCTGGAAAAAAAGAACAAGCACTTTATTCCATTCACCAGAAGTTCTATTGATAAAAACATTTTCCAGACCTTCCTATACCAGAACTGAGCAGTAATCAGTGCCGGCATAGTAATTTGGGGTTCCCTTTAATAAGAGAAGACCATACTGTCTGTCTTGAATTCTATGTACCTATGTTACTGATAGCTTGCTAGATTCTTGTTCTGCAATTCTAGGAGACTTCCGAACATGTACAGCCCCGTATTTTCTTGCAGGCGCTCATAACCACACTACAGCTGATCCTCACAATAACGAAATCGGCGGGGAACATGAAAAAATTCGCTTTCACAAGAATTTCGTTGTTGCAAAAAGAGACAGCACAGATAGCTAATGCATCGCAGAATAAAAATTTACTGTCAAAATTCTGCTGCCTACTTCGGCAAGCTTTGCCCGAGGATATAGAACCACAATGCCGACAGTATGAAGTGCCCTGCATGCGTCGACCAGCAGTGGCAGTACTGCCATGGTGCAGTATTCTCGATCAAATGCTTTCGGAGATGCGATAAATTTTGCGAGATCTTGCGTAACTTGGCACCGGACGCAGAGAAACAGCGCATGCAGCAGCATTTCTCCAGTGCACGCTGTTGCCCGTATAGGCACTGACTCATGCGGTGCCGAACATAAAAGCGACCGTATCTTGTGTAGCCGAAGGCAAACGATCGAGATAACGGCCCTTTCACACAAATCTACGTCCGGTGCCAAATCCGCACGCAATGCCTGTCGGGTGGCACCAAGACCAGCATTGTTGAAACAAGGGATGCGTATTCCCGGACGATCGCTCAATCACGGCCCGACGTGTGACACTCCATATGCTGTGACCACCATCTCAAGCGCCATAAACAACTCCATGTCGGTGGGGTGTGGATTTCCTTGTTTTTGCTGCATTTTTCTCACCGAGGTGCACATTAAGCAGTTCACTGCATTGGTGATTGTTGTTCAAGATGCGCCATCAGCTTGCATTCAGTTTCGCCTCACGCGATTGGCCTAGGCCTCGCTGAGTCGTTAGCCGCGAGAAATGCAAACTGAACGTGTGTTTCAAACAACGATCTACGATCTCACCTAATAGGCGTGCAAAAAGTGTCATCATACGTCGGTAGCAACGTGTGCCGCTTCAAACGGGTGATCAACAAACAAGATGGCAGCCATGCCGTGTTTCCAGCCCACTGATCACTTCTGGCGCTTGGTTGTTTTTGTGAACAAAAATGGCGGTGCCCACACATGCATAAACTGGTGGTATTTCAAGCAATCTTAGTGCAAAACAATCGCATTTGAGCACATTTTGGAGCCTGCTAGCCTTATGCGAGTAGGTAATATGCGGAGTTGCTTTCCCGCAAATTTCGTTGATGCGGGATTGCAGTACAGCGACATTTCGTTGCCAGGAGGTACGAAATGCAATCAATCCTATGGACGTTCGCCGAGGATACGAAAATGTTTCATTGTCGCGGGTTTCGACTGTATTATGGCCCAACCTACTTGCTATTTGTTTATAAGTGCTTACTGGCAAGATACTATTCACGAGGAATGCCTTGGAAAGTTTTGTTTCATTACAAACAACGGCAAATTTTGGTAGCTTTCTGTGATGCATCTACTTGAAGTTCATACAAAGCCTTTCATGAAAGCTTTTTATCTACACTACCAGAAATGAGGTTTCTTATAGCGTCCAAAATTTTATTGCTGTTGGCCCCTGAACAACAACTGGAGACAAACTAAAAGAAGTCTGCTGTGCGTAAGGAGCAATACACAGTTTGTGTTTGCAATACCAATGTACTGTCACTGCCTTTGTTGCTAACAGCTTGTAGAATACACACAATTAATGCATTAGGAATTAGACTCCCACCTGAGAGCCTGAGTAGTCAAACTCTCCAGCCTGGCCAATGGACAGTCCCCCTGATCCGAGAATGAGAACCTTGCGGGGTCGCTTGGAGCCAAGGGCGGGGGGCGGTGCAAGCGCTGCAAACTTGGCCGAGATGCGTTCCTCGATGGGGTAGCTGCCGAAATTGAGGCCCACACATCACACTACGGCATGTATGCGCAGGTTCATTCTAAGCAACACAACGCACACTCGCTTACAAGCGACCGTCAGTGGTGCAACCTGTGCCCCCTGAGAAAACCGAGGAAGACAATGTCTGTGGACGAAGACACTCTACGGACATGCACTGGGCTCTGTGAGCAGACCTTTAGCTGCCGGATCTTGGTCACTGGAAATTTTCATTTGAAGGAACAGTGAAAGCTAAACAATCTAGCAACACTCGAGGTGTCGTTAGCTACTGCTACTGTAATTATGGCCACTGCAAAGAGGAGAGACTTAGTCTTTTTACAGTCCTCAAAGGAACAGGTGAAGAAAAAGGAGGCAATGAGTGTCCTTTGAGAAACAGAAAAAGTACCTGCCGCCTATTGCTTCAAGAATTACTAAGCTACCTTTTTGATGAAAGATGTTCGGAAGGGTCAACGGTTTCATCTCGTCTTGCCTTAACAGCAACAAATATGCCCGCCAGAGAAGACTTCTTGTTTCTATACGGGCGCTCATGTCGGTCTACATGCACGTACTACCGTGCTTAAAAGAATGCTAAATCAGTTTAGACTGACAAATACTCTTGAAAAACTATTTTCATTAATTTTGTGATACAGTTAAACGCTGCAATAACGAAATTGGCGGGGAAAGCAAAAAAATGAACTTTCGCAAGAACTTTGTCATTGCAAAGTGAGACAGCACAGATAAGGAGTGCATTGCAAAACGAAACTTGATTGTCAAAATTCCATTAAGCCTACTTTGGCAAGCCTAGCTTGAGGCACAGAACATATAAGCACATTGCCGACAACACAAAGAGCGCCCCATGTGTCAGTCAGCGATGACAGCATTGCCACTTGCCATGAAGCGGTATTCTTGGTAGATCACTTTTGGCAATACGGTCACTTTCGGGAGATTCCGTGTAAACTGGTACCAGATGCAAAGCAGCAGCATTCCATGCGTACAACAGCGCTCTTCCAGTACATGCTGTCACCAGCAGACACCTACGCATCCGGTGCTGAGTGCAAAAGTGATTGCATCTCGTATCGCCGAAAGTGATCGACTGAGAATATGGCTGCTTCGCGCAAATCTACGTCTGGTGCCGCCGAATCTGCATGCGATGCCTGTTGGGTATTCCCAAAATCAGCGTTCTTGCAGCAAGGGATGCATATTCTCGGACGATCGTCCCATCACGTCTGGATCCGTTGTAGCCCACGTTGGTGGGTCAAGGGATTTCTTTATTTTTGCTACACCTTTCTCACTCAACTGCAGATTATGAAGCTTGGTATGCAAAAACCGTCGTCGCATGTCGGTAGAGACATACGGTCCTGCCATTTGAAAAGGGCAATGAACAAACAAGATGGCAGCCATGATGTATACCTGGCAAGCGCGATCGCTTCTGATGTCCAGTTATTTTTGTAAACAAAAAATGACGGCACCCATGCAAGCCTAATGTAGTGGTATGTTACGCAATTTAAGGGCGAAGCAAAGGCATTTGAGCACTTTTCTGAGTCTGCTAGCTCCGTGCGAGTAGGCAATATGAGAGGTAACGTTTCAGGAAATTTCACTGATGTGGCATTGGCAGTTCAGTGAAATTTTGTTGTTGAGAGATATGAAATGCATTGAATCCTATGGGCGTTCGCTGAGGATACGAAAATATTTCGTTGCCGCAGAATTTCGTTATCGCGATTTCCACTGTAATAGGTTGATTATATAGGAGATAATGAAATTTAAGGTTTCATTGTTTAAATCTCACACTGAACCACAGAGCCAGTATGTCAGTATAACGTCACAGATTTCTAAGTATTTTTCTTGCATTTGGGCCTCAATGGCTCAGTAAAAGTTCGCACAACTTCCCAAGTTCAATCTTTATCTCCTTTAGATTACAATGTGGTTCATATTTAAAAGTAAACAATTAACTAGGTCATAAAATACGTCATCAATATCTACGACATGACGTCAAGCTGGTGGGGGAACTTAAAAATATACATAAAAAAATTTCTTAAACCTGACTGGATTCAAGGCCTGGCTTTTAACGTGCCCGACATGCTACTAAACGAGGTTTGTGTATGAGACCACTGCAACCATTAGAATAGTCAAGTTGCGACATTCAAGATTAATAATGTTTGACATAACAAATTAAACCTGGTACTTTTTTCAGAAACTTTTGCTGCATAAAAAAGAAGGAAAAGAAAGTGCAAATACTGTATTTACCCAATTTTTACAGGCACCCAATTTTCACAAGCTTAAAGTAAGAAAATGAAAGTGCACCTGAATAAAACACGTTGCTCATTCATTAAAAAAAGTATAGCATGCCCTCCCACATTCATGACCAGAAAAAGATGAGACTCAGAATTTACATTCACAGAGTGGAGTGAAAACTTTATTGCAAATGTCCGGCAACTTGGGCGGGGTGGGGCCATAAGCACCCCAGTCTAGGCGACGGCCTCGAGTCCTTGGACTCGGGCAGCTTCCTCGGCGTGCCGGACAGCCCACAGTTGATCGGCGAGGTCGTGGCTGAGCAGGGCCGCCTCCCAACGCGCCCCTCGGTTCGAGACTGCCATTTCTATCCCGTTCGTCGGGGACTCCTGCTGCTGGCTACCGGTGCATGCCCATGTACAGCATGTGCTGCGGTGTCGCTCTGGCTCCACACACTTTTACAGTCGTCGAACGGATAAATTTCAGGGTAGCAGAGGTGAAGGATCGCCAGGTTAGGATATGTGTGTGTCTGCAATTGCCTCCGGGCAACCGCCTGTTTCTTGTTTAGTTTGGCGTGCGGTGGTGGGTATTTACATCTGTTCAATCTGTAGTGTTGCGTGATGTCTCTGAAAGTGGTCATGCGATACCCCCACGTCCACTCCCGCATCGCTCTCGCGGTGGGCGAGACGTCGGGATTGCCGGTGGGCGCCGTGGCTCGGCATGCAAGTCCTCGAGCCGCGGCGTGGGCCGTCTCGTTTCCCGGGAGCGGAGGGTTCATGTGGGCGGGGGTCCATACGAGGAAACTGTCGTTTTTGCGGCAAATATTGCCCTGTTGAATTTGGAGAATGCGGGCCGCTTCCCGGAAGATCCGGCCGCTAGCGTAGTTGCGTATCGCTGCCTGCGAGTCGCTTATCATCACTTCGGCATCCGTGGTGGCTACCGCGAGGGCTATCGCTGCTTCCTCGGCCGCCTCCGTCTCTTCCGTGCGTATCGTCGCACTCGCAACGCAAGTTCCGCTGTGGTCCGTGATTGCGACTGCGAAACCATGTTGCCGCTCGTAACGGGCCGCATCTAGGTAGACAGTTTCTATAATTTTTAGACCCATTTCTTTGACAAATATGTGCGCGCTAAATTCAGGTAAATATGGTAAGCTCAAGTACAATGAAATCCATGAATTCAGGCCAATGTGATCAGCACTACACATTGGATGTGACCTTAATGGCATGTTCAACTAGTCTATTCAGAGTGCTTGGGCAATGTTCCAAAAGCTATGTATGGCAAAACCTGAGCTCTATTACGAGACTAAATAGCTCCAACGTGATAATGAAACCTGATTATTCAGCCTGGTTACCCTTAAACGGTCAGGCAGGTGCACAAGACAAGTGCCGGTCTCCCGCGGAGAACCCACCTGGCAAAATGCAGTTCATGTGCTTGAACTGGTACGAAACAAAATGGTCATGAGTGAATAGGCCTGACACCCCCTGATATTAATTTCTGGTGTTTGCCTGCAGGCCCCTTTACCACATAACTTGGCTTAGTTGATTACACCTTCCAGATACTGTGAGTAAGGAAGATGTCTGCTCAGCACCATTCCACATCGATTAACACCACACAGTTTTCAACTAATGTGATAGGTGTGCAAGCTCTCACGAAAGAGGCAGATCCTTCTGGCTCACAGCAAAGGGCACAAGCTGTACTTACCAAGTTTTGCTGGCAACGGAGTCCTTCACGGAGTCAAGGAAGACGTCAAACAGAAACTCCAGGTCAGCCGGACCAGCCATGTGCTCCGGATGAAACTGCACACTGTAGGTTTCCCGTAGGCAATGTGTGATCAATGCAATATTTAGATAAAATCTTATTTGTAAGATCAGTAGAAATCAGAAAATCTCGCCAAAAATATAAATAAATAAATAAATTCTCTCGTTTTATGTGCCAAAACCACAACCTGGTTATGCGGCATGTTTTAGTGACGGACTCCGGGTATGGCGTTTGTTATGTGGTGGCAGGTACAGTGGAATCTCGTTGATGTGTTCCTCGCTGTTGCATTATCCTGGCTGCTATGTCGCGTTTTGCACTCCTGGGCCAAATCCCGTTGACACCCGTGTGTTATGTTCTTCTTTGACATATTACCATTCTGTAATGTTCCCACATTTCGTTTGAATGCGGTGGCCACGTAAATTTAGCGGTACAGCCAGCTAGGATGTTGCAACAAGCGACCGGTACATTGTAACAAATGTCCGGCAGAATGCAACAAGTAACTGCCACACTGCAGCAAGCGACCAAAGTTTGCATTAAGCGATTCAAGCTGAACAAGCCAGGCGCTGCACAAGCGTATTGGGAGAAAACTTGCACAGAACATTTGGCGAAGCACCTGAAAAAAAAAATTGTCCAGCGATTAAAACTTATCAGGAATTGCGCACACTGGGCCAAATCCACCAAGCGCAGGGCTACATTTACAATTAAACCTTGTTAATTTGAACTCAGTTTATTCAAAATCCCGCATAATTCGAAGGATTTCAGCGGTCCTGACATTGATCACGCAACTTTTACTGCATGATTTGAACAGCTGGCACACCTCTACCATTCAGTGGTTTTTAACAGTGGCTTCTGAAATTTGAGACTCTACAGGACGCGCGGTGTCGTTTGATAGCCATGGAGGCTAGGTTTCATTGGCAGAATGGCAACCAGGTGTCACTAGTTCACAACTTTTACAGTGGAGCTGTCGTAGACTAGTTTCTAGCATTTCATGATGTGCGTAGGCAAAAACTATCATCATGTGGCATGATCCTGGTGTCAGTGCAGGAAGGATCCCAGCTCAATGGCACATACCCCTGGGGGCTTGGGGACCTGCAACGCACCCTTGAACTAGCCTTGTCACGTGCGATCTACAATCTTTGCCATCTATGCAAAGAACGACAGGGTGGCTGTTCCGCCCTATGCATTACCGACGACGGGCGAGAGCCTTGCCGTGGAATGTGCCGACGCATGCGCCGTGCAGACTGGGGACGGAATCGTTGTCACCACCGTATACATTCCTCCAGGAACGTCAAATAGGGACCTTGAAGACTTTATGATCGACACATCTGGGTGGATCCTCCCAGTGGACCCCAATCTCATCGTCATTGTGGGTGACCTTAAGGTCGATGTGTCTTGTCCCAACGGAAGTGGTTCTTGGCCTTTCACTTGGGAAGGTTCGGCCTTCAATGTTACCCCGAGACCAATGTTTCAACAATGCGCCATCGGTCGTGCATAGACCTAACATTCACTAAGAACATCTCCAGTGTCAACACAAAGCCCATGGCCGTCTATCATAGCGACCATAAAAGCCATAATTACTGTGGTCACAAGATAAACGTAAATATAAATAAACATAACAATGTGCATATTTGTGCTATATTGTTCTAATTTTTTTTATAGTTATATACAGCTCCGCAGGTCATCCACCTTCACAGAGTGGAATGGCTCTGAATTTTTGTTTTCAGTGCTTCACTGCACCTCTACAATTCCCGTTTTACACAATGCTAGTCTAGGAGGCTGGCGTTAGTTGACAGACCAACAACCAGGTGCCACTAGGTCACCATTTTCTCTTTCAGGTTTTTGCAACTTTCTGGTTCCATTTCCACTGCTTCTTTGTCCAGCATTTCTGGTGTAGAATCGCTGCACCAAAAATATCCACCAAATTGTTTTTTGACATCTTCTACTTGTTCTGCACTGCAATTGGACCTGTTTGTACTGTGCTGGTGACTTCATTACCGACTGTTAAGTGTTAAGATGATGCCCAGGTATGAAACTGACTCTGTGCCAGAAGGTAGGCCTAAATGAGGCAGAAGAGTGCCAAAACACAGCTGGTTGAAAAGCACAAAGTGTCTTCACCAAGCCTTTAGACAATACTGAAAAACAAGGCAAAGATCCTTGAAGCCTATGGCAAAACCCATTCGACGAAGCAGAGAAGGATTCGTTTTTCTACATTGAAGACACCTAGATAAACTGGCTAAACATGCAAACGCAGCCCCCATCTGCCTGTTAATAGCCCGCTGCTGCGTGAGAAGGTCAATGAACTTGCCCGGTGGCTGGGCCACGAGGAATTTAAGTGTAACAATGGTTGGCTATCCCAACTTATATATACTGCCACAACCTCACGTTCTTGGCAGTGCTCGGCAAAAGCGGGAGTGTCGACACCAATGTTGTCGCGCATTAGAAGATGCATACACTGGCTTTACTGCTTGATCAGAACACGGAGGACAAAAGTATATAACTTAAACGAGGCAGCATTATTTTACAAAATGCTATCAATGATGACCTCTGCCCCAAAGGATGTGGTTCTAACGGGAAAAAAACAATCCAAGGACAGGATAACTGTCCTGTTCGTTGTGAATATGCCTGACAGTCACAAGCTTCCACTGCTGATCACTGGTAAAGTGGAGATGCCTTGGTGCTTTGAGAATGCGCGACTCCCTCTTAAGGACTACATGCTCTACAAAAATGACAAATAGGCCTGGATGACAGCAGCGCTATTTGAGAAGTATGTGTGGCATCTTGACCGCAAGTTTGCTGCTGCAGGGTGGAAAGCTGTTTTTGTCATGGACAACTGCCCAGCCTATGCTGACATCCAGAACTTGAAAGCAGTTAGGCTTGTCTTCCTACTGCTGAACGTTAGAGCAGTGTTGCAGCCTATGGATCTAGGAGTAATTCTGTAAGCAAGGAAGATTTGACCATTTGCCAAAAAGAGTACTCCAGTACTGCGGCAACTGCGAAATATATTCTACAGACGTTGTAGGTGTCATTTGCTTAATCGTGTATGCCTGGAAGCAGGTGCAGGGCAATATGATCAGGTGTTGCTGCAAGCAAGCTGGGTTTTTGAAACAAGAAGATAGTTCCTCAAATGATCTGAACGACAGTTGCAATGACATGTCAGATGCCAACTGCACTCTGCATCACGAAGGAGAGGCACTGTGTGCATGGAGGAACGACTTCGACGAAGACAACGAAAGCTTGCGCAAAGCATTGAACTTTGTGTGTTATATTTGAGCACTGAATGTGATGCATACACGTCTTATGCAGACTTGGAAAAATTACAATCGCTTAAGCCCTCCTTAAGATGGGTTTATCTTGCATTATGGCGGCACACAAGTCGTGCCATCGTTCCTACATTTATTTCAGCAGAAGGGCGAAGGTGGCGAGCGGAGCGGTGGCTGCAAAGGCCAGTTTTGTAGGCTTCTAGAATGGACTCTGGCGTGCACCATGTTTGCGCCCTCTGCACGTGCCGCCAAACTTAATATTTTGCAATGACGACCAGGAGCGCCGACCTTTAGCATCTGTGCGTAGTGGCGTCGGTGGGTGCTACAAGGCATTAAAGGGACACTAAAGGTTACCAGAAAGTCAAGTTAAAGTGATAAAGCAATGCTCTAGAACACCTAAGGCGTCAATATAATCGCGAACAGAGCTTTAGTAACAGAGAAATTGAGGTAAATGCATAACACTATTTGAGACCCCCCAGCGACATTCCGGTACTAGCCCGATGACGAAAGCACTCCTCACCATAATTTGTCACTAGTACTCAACTACTCGTATTAAAAAGATAATTTCATTAGATTATAAGACGGAAGAAAATGCTACTTGTCTATTTCTATTCGATTCTAAGAAAAAAACATTTTGACCTTTGAGTAGTATGGGTGATCGAAAGGTTTCGTTTTCACTCGACTCTGCGCGCTCGACCTTGTGCCGCGCGCGCGCTTTGGAGTTTCAGTTGTTCCTTTATCACGTCGTGCTGCGGTGGTCCTGCTGGCTCACGAAACTTGCATTTGGAACAAGCAGCGAGAATGCCACGTCCATATGATGTCGTAGGATGCGCGAACGGTCCACGGAACTTGGTCAAGGGCAGTTGCAGCGGCGAATTCAACGTTAATTATCACTGTGTGCCAATGAGTGAACCTCTCCGTTCGAAGTGGTTAAGTGCCATACCTCTGCCACAGCACGCCGGCAAAGAGCCGAAAAATCACGTAGTGCGCTCGCTGCACTTTCGTCCAGAGGATTACGAGTTCAACGCCGACTTACTGAAGCCGCATGAAGTGCCTTTCAAAGCAGGCCGTCGTCGTAGTAGTAAGCAACGACGCCGGCAGCGTGAGCCCTCAACAGCAGGTCACGTTCCAGTGCTTAAATCGCTGAACTCGAGCCCAGCATCGCGAGCTAATGTGTCGTCAGGGTCATCCATTGCAATGAGCGTCGAAGTTGGCGTCATAAAATAAAGAACCAGCTTATCGTGGTGCGCTTTCCCTTCCGCTAGCCACCATAGTTCCGTTTTCGCGCTGCTGTCGGCTCTGTCTTGGCTCTGTTTCTGGCCGCACGTTTGCGTTTTGTGCAGAAAAGCCGTAGCGCCTCCTGCGGACGCCGTTTTACTCACCGACGGCGCAACGTCACTATGAGACCATGACGTCAATACTCCTCGATCGGAGGGTGGGTGACTTGAACTGCGCTAGAGGCACGCGGACGCTTCAGAACGCATTTTCTCTTAAAATAAGTCTCTTCTTCGCACGAAACAAGCGTTTCGAGGTTTCTGGGATGGTATTTCAACAGTCCACATTGAATTAATATTAACCTTTAGTGTCCCTTTAATCATACCTTCATGTCGCAGGGTAAAGTTCGAAGATAAGCATATATTTTTGAAAAACAATACTCATATCGAAGTTCACTAAACATTTCACTTTTCATGCTTATTTAACATTTTTCTCAACTTATTTCACACTGATTCATGTTTACATGAACCGAAGTTTCCCTATTGACGTGCCTCCATACTATACTAGCGAGCGCCCAAAGCAAAGTTACAAATGCAGCCCTTAAGAAGACAAGAATACAAACACGGCAAAGCAAACTGAGAAGAAAATACCAGTTCCATGGATGGAAACATGCAGCTGGTTTCTAGTACCAACCTGAAGAATGGTAGTTTCCTGTGGACAATGCCTTCATTAGTGCGGTCATTGGCGTTGGTGAAAAGTGCCGACCACTCCGAGGGAAGTGTTGATGCTTCCACGGCGTAGCCATGATTCTGTGTGGTTATGCAGCAGCGACCAGAATCGCTAAAGAGGCAGGGCTGGTTGTGGCCACGATTGCCGTATCTGAAAACGTTTGAGAAGGTGACGCAAAACGGCAAGAGTGCATCGGCCACAAATACACTTCACGTGGAATTAAAATAGTGCAGTACACCAAATGATGGTACAGGAGTAAGATGAATAAGTCCAGCTGTGATGACAACCTTAATGGAAGGGCAGCTGCTGCTTGAGTTGCATTCTAAAGCCTGCCATTATGGAGCAAATCAGCATTGCAGCTCTATCCACTGAAGGTACATGAATGACTGATCAGTAATATACATAGCTGTAGAACCTATTATTGGCATCAAAAAGCATGACTGATTCCGGGGCACCTAACTTTCAGCGTGAAGCGCAAGAACGGACTAATTTCACGTCATGGTGCAATTCACAGATTACCGTATATATATAAATATAAGGAGGGATCTTTTTCCAAGAATACTTAACCTCTATGTCACCCCACACCTTATATGCTATACTGATCGATTCAGTTACTGTTTCAATATGGCAGCAGCAGTGCCACATTTCCAGTGATCCAGATTTTAGACAGCCGCACATACTGTAGCAACTAATAAACCCTGGCAGGTGAGCCAGCACCATATTTTTGTCGGTGTAAGTGGCATCGAGAATTGCAAAATTTGGACAATGGCCGGGTACAGATTATATGCGAATTTAGCTTTGAGGTGTGACTTCACGGCAGCGTGAATTTTGCAGGCTCAAATTTGCATATAATTCGCATTGATTATTTCGGGGGTGATCCCCGCAGAGTCTGAGTAATCCGTCAGCTACTCTATATCGCCTTATATATTGATGTACGTAAGCTCTTTTTCTTGGGTCTCTCAACTGCATCTTCGTCTTATAATCAAATAAATATGGCACTTCTCAAATACTCAATGTTGCCAGAAGTAGCACCATCCATGGCAGCGCATTCAAGCGATTACCATATTTACTTGACAGCAACTATGGCTGTGGCATGACAGGGACTTGATAACACTTGCACAACAACGACACAATGATGACGTCAATTATGGCAGCATGGCAGAAAACCTTGTTTTGAGCTCTTGACTGCCGTCGCAATAAAACATTGTGGTTCCTGCAAGGACAAAAAGGTCTCGTTCTGCTGTAGACCACTTTACATGCGATCAGCATGCTATGCTACAAATTACCACTAGATCATTCAGCTACCGTAAGAGTGATGGCTAGTACGTGGACTTGCCTAGACTTTGTGCTTGTGGTCTGAAACGCTCCTGTGACATTATTTATTAGGCTTTGTCACTGTAAATTTCAAAGCAATCATAGTTTTCTAAACAAAGCAAGACAATAAGACAATTACAATATTTATTCAAGGCTTCCTTTTTGTGGTATCTTTAGCCTCTATGTCACCCCTCACCCCCTACCACCACCACCACCACCACCATATACACAAATTTTGCCGTTGGGTGTGGCCTCAGGGAAGCGTGAATTTTGCCGTATAATGTGGCTTTACGGCAGTGCACGCTTTACACTATAGCCACACTATACGGCACAATTCACGCTGCCGTCAAGCAACACTTAAAGGCAAAAATTCACGCATAACCCGCACCCCATGTGTTGGAGCTCCCTTTCCCCACATTTCACGGCTGCCATATTGTGTTTTGGCTGTGTTAGTAATTCAGTATTTCAGGCAATCCCTGCAGAGTCTGAATAATCTGTCAGCTACTCTATATCATCTTATATAAGTGCGCATACTTAAGTTTTTTTTTTTTTTGGGGGGGGGGGTTTCTAACCAGCACTCTCACCTTATAATCGCGACCACCTTTTAATCAAATAAATATGGTTGTTTCTATGTGCATGCATAATCACGGTGAATTCTTGCATATGTAGCACAATATTCTGTTGAAAGTGATCAGCTTGAAACTGCTTGAAGTTTTAGCAAATCCATGTAATAACCATCCCTGCCATGCTGGCTGAACATTCACACTTGCAGCTCTTGTAAACATTAGCCCAAGGGTTTCCTTTAGTAATTTTTGTAAGAAACTCTGTCCCCTTGAAACAGTGTGGATGCTTATCTGTAGTGCACATGCCATGTTTTCCTGCTTTTTCGACAGTGTAGCTATGACCACCATGATGATGCCTCCCGAGACCAACATCACTGAGATAATGCAGGCACAGCAGCAAAGATTGAGTTCTAGAGGAAGCAACTAAAGAGCTGATTTGTAGACTTTCGATGTAGTGCATGTACTAGTCTTCAGCTGCATAGCACTGGTCCTTGCTGGTGCTGTCAACAAAAAACCTTGCTATCACCCTTTGCTTGGTGTATATGACACTTTGAACTAGAGAATATGCTTAACCTTCCCCAGGAGTATTGCCATTGCCATGGATCAAGGCTTGGGCAAAGATACTTAGCAATTGTATCATGATACGATACAAGATACTGCAGCAACAAGTATTTGAGATACCTATAAAAGACACTACTGCAATTATTGTATCCAATACAATACTTTCATTTGTATCTTAGGATACCGACTCTGCCTTTATAATCCTTGCCAATGGCTTCGAAGCTTGAAAAGCATGACGCGTTGAATAATGCCGGTTCCCGAAATTCAGCTTCCTCTCAATACAGCAATGTTAAACGGTGAAACATACACGAGGTATTGCGGTGACAACGAAGTATTGCGGAGAAGCATACCAAGAGTGGTAAGGGGCAATTGTTCCAGGACACAGTAGGTACTCCTTAATTATACATGCGTGCACTAGCACTCTTGTCACAGTACGAGCATCAACACACCTAATAAGTATACTGACAGGCCTTCATAACTATTTTGGACGTGCCTGTGGCTATTTGAGCAGCTGGGGGCAGTACGAGGCATGCATTCGTTTTTTTTTTTTTTTTTCGGACTGCCCGATTTCTCCAACGTTTTTGCAACCTCTAGGGAGTCCAAAAAATTGGACGTTGACTGTATACGCTGCGCTGTCAGACGTTTGTGCTTGTTTGCTTTTGTAATTGATGAGAGTCGCTGCTCTGCTTGCTGACCAGCTAGCAGTTCACCATCTAATTACAAGATTAAAAATAAGAAGCCGCAAATACTGCTGTGGAGTTTTACCTTGTCTGTAAATGTATTACCTTTTAAGCAGTTGAATCCGGCTATATCGAACTCGCAAAAAAACGCCTATCAGTTCAATATACAGCATAATTTGATATGAGCTTGCTAATTGGATGTCGTAAAAGCACATACCATTTATAAAATCACTTTATTGATGAAACTAGCTTAGCTTTGCATGAAATAGTCCTACGCTTTCTTCTGCGTGAGAATTTCGCTGCCTGCGACGCACGCACTTCAGATTGTCTAAGGAGTCGGAGCAACTGAGGCTGCAACCTTCCGCATTCGCGCAGATGCACCGGACTCGTGCGGGCGCATCAATCACTTCGGAGGATGTGGGCAAAGAACCGTCATTGCCTTCCTTATGGTGCAAATTTTCACTTGTGCTAGGTACGCTGTCGGCAATGTAGTCTTCGTTTTCGGGCTCTCCCGTGGTCTTGACACCATCATTTGTACTCACAAACTCGTCCACCGTTAATTCGTCAACAGCTTCCGGAAATTCTGACAGCTTGCTCCAAACTTCGACAACGGCTTCGTCGCATTCATCAAAATTTACAGTCATCACCGAGCACACGGAAGCCGGCACAGCTAAAGCAATTACGGATGAACCACTCATACACGGCCCATGAACGCATCGGGTGCCACAGGCACCGGGTGGTCGCGAGTTTGGCCACTTTAACCCTAATCTCCCCCTTATTCTTCAAGATCGCGATGAGAGTGCTCCTTGGAATCTTGCACGCTGCAGGGACATCAGACTTCTCACCGCGTTCGACCCGAATTATCATTTTGAGCTTCATGACGAAAGGCGAATTCTGTGGCTTCATCACGGCAACACTGCGGGAGAAGGCCCACAAGGCGCAACACAATGAACCAGAAAAACAGCGAGACAACTCGCACTTTCGCCATCTTGCACGACGAGGGCACACGAGCCCCTGATTGGCCGTCTGAGCAAGCGCTGCTGGTGGGCCAGGATCATTTTTGCAGGGGGGTGTCCATGGCTCGTCCGAGGCAGCGCGGTCACGATAGGGAGAGCGGTTGGATGGAGCCGCGCCGCCGGGTTTACCCACCGCCACGAGGGAAAGCCAACTTCTGGGAGCACTTTACCGCCGCTTCACGTTCGATATATCGGGAGTAACTGCTATTTTTGTTCGATATAAGCATAATTTTTGCTACATATACTCATTGTAACTATACCGTGTCCAGAAATTGTTAGATATATAGAATAATTCAACGTAAACATGTATGATATAGTCGGGTTCGACTGTATATGTAACATAGTCCAAAAACTGCAAGTTTTACCATGTGACTCTGCTCCACCAAAAGGGCCGCGCAAAGCATTCTACCGTATCTTTAGGGCTACAAACTGTATTGTTCGCTGTTATGTTTGATGTGGCTTCAGTGAACTCTACAAATAAAATGCGCAGCTTGAAAATTCAAGCCTAGTGGTTTTCATCATGTGTTTACGCTCTAAGCATATTTATCTTTTTTGTCACACAATCAATGAACATGGACAAACAGCAATGGCCAATCTAGTAGCTCACAACTGCTGTTAGCAGTAACAAGTGTGCGAAAAACAACATTTTGCCACGAAGTCACAGTAACAAAGGTTTTGAAATAAGAGATAAAGCCCTTGCTAAACGGACACCAAAACACGTTCCAAATGAACAGCTGCCTTTGGTGTTTGTGTTTCAAAGCAGAGGGCCAGTTCAAGCTGCTACATACATACTTCATCTTGTATGTGGTGGCACCTATAGCAAGGCACATCAGCTGGTGTCCTAGACAGATGCCGAAGACAGGCTTCAGTTTGACGGGGTCGCTGCATTCAAGGAACGTCTGCAGCATCTTGACTGTCGCGGCACACTGTGTCGGGTCTCCCGGACCGTTGCTCACGAACAGACCATCACAATCTGTGCAAGAGGATGAGAAAAGTGCCCACCAGCCAGCCTTGAGACGATAATCTGATCAAAGCCAGAAAGTAGTAAAACTGGGAAAATGAGGTACTAAAATATTCTTTGTAGTACTTAGAGTGTCAATAGTAAGCAAAATTTTAACCTTAAAGCCACAAGTGACACTAATTTGCTTCATTTGCTGCCTCAGAAACACCAGCATGTATTCTTCAAACAAGGCAACAACATGCTTGCAGAATGTCGCTAATAATTACAATCAAACCTCTCTATGCAGCAGGGAGCCCTCCTACAAATTTCTGATTCCGAAACCCTTCTTTTATGTGCCCACTTGTACTACCTCATGGCACAATAAAAATAAAAACAAAAGGAGCAAGCTTCCAAAGGTGAATGCTGTCGCTGACCGTAATTTAAGTGCCCATAATTTGGACATACTTATAATAGACTCAACGTATAGTAAACCCTTGCTATAATGAAGCTGCTTTATAAAATTATTGCTTTAGTCAATATTTCTTCCAGTCTCATCCAAATGCATGCATTTTAAACCAGATTACTTGAAGCATACCGATAAGGTGCGCCACTTAGAGCAAACTATCAGGGGGCATGTGATCGTGGCGATTGAGCTGCCAAGCACATCTATTGTTGTGACTGCCGGATCCATGATCACCACGATCAAGAGCACTGACGTGGTGCCAGCGCGTGTTAAAAATAAGAGGAAAAGAAAAACCCCTTAAAACAAAAACCGCACAGACGCAACCACACAACTCTGTTCCACAGACAGGCAGATAAGCACCGGACTGCCTCACTCGCCCTTGCTTGCTGGCTTGGGCGGAAAGATACCGCATAGACTCGTTTAAGGGCCACGCTCTTTTTCACAATTTCGATGAAGCACAGTTTTTACACAGGAACAAACCTCTTTGTCAAATGGTGCCTGCAGCCGGCAACCAATGCACACCCCTGATCCTTAAATGTACCATTGCATTAGAAGCCAATGCGCAGCTCTCGCCATCTAGTAGGGGCACGCAGAAGTGCGCAGTGTGAAAAAGTTCACCGATGAGTGCGCGTCACATTGGGGCACCGAATGTGATTGCTTCTCCGACGGAAATGTTTTTTCCCAATTTTGGCCTGCCAAGTTGAGGGCGTGGCCCTTACACGAGTCTACAATGCAGTCCACTTATAACGATGAGTTGACTTCAGAGTATTAATTTTTGCATTAGGGCTATGGGAAAAAAGAACCCATATATAACAATATGTTATTCATAGCATATCGGATATAACGATCGAAATTCCGCCTTTCGGCCGGCGTTTTCCATGCAGGATAATTCAGAAAATTGCTTTGCTAAGTTCCCTTAATCGAGATGGGGTGAAAAGTTTGCCACTATTGCCACTAGTCTGCCACTATTACCTCACAGCGCATCCCGCCAGTGTGCCAATTGTGAAAGCCATGGAGAGCATCACAAGTTGGCGCACCATGCCACAAGATGGCACCAGCTCCTTCGCATCCCGCATCACCAGCGAGCGTTCAGAGAAAAAAATTAAAAAATTCAGAGCCCTTCCACCTTGTGAAGAGGGAAGTCCAGTGAACCTGGCACTATGGTTGGTTTTGCTAAGTTGAAGTATTCCTATGGTGGGGATTTGCTATGTTGAATTTGACTACTATTGAGAGTTTAGTATTGGGTTAATAAACAGACATTTACTCAAAGATCCAGCTGTCATAATTTATTTCGTGACCATTGTAATCACTGCCTTGTTATACCTGTGGTACACGGCAAGTGGTTGCACTTCCAATGTGTTAATGTTCTTCCCGAAGGTTAGGTCGATGCAGGATTGGTGGCGAGTTGTGGGTAGGGTGGCATCAGTGAAACGCTTGAGGCCTAAGCGCTCCAACATGCAGGTAAGTATCCACGCCACGTCGAGTCTGCTCACGTTGACATTGAAATATCCCGCAACGACAATGGATGCATTGTCGGCGGGCTTATCTTCCCGAAGACATGCACCATAAACATTTTGATCACGATACGTCACACACACAGTCTCTTGCTTGACATCTTTGGAAGAGATGCAAGGCTGCAACGCAGCTGCGGCCACTTCACACTGTTGCGCACCACGCAAGCCGCTGATCGTGGCCAAGTCCCCGGCAAACCAAAGACGGTCACACGTGAAAGTGGATAGAGACAATGACGTTTTATTATAGTGTAGATATGCCAATCATGGCCCGCGCTCTAGTGCGTCGCAGAGGTGGCCGCCGAAGAGTGTGCGCCGCTGCGGTATTGCGCAATGTTAGGGGTGAGATGGTGCTCATGGCGAGGAGTACACACAACTTGGGAGAGAGGCGTCAGCGGTGGAGAGGAGTACGAATTGTTGGTCGATGTCCATGGAGACTAGATCCGCCAGAACCTAGCCATAAACAGCTTCACTGTTAAAAGCGAGAAGCGGACCGTGCCTGCGCTTCCTTTCTGCAATCTCCCTCTCTTCCTCAGTGAGTGTGGAAATGCACTGTGGAAGCAGCGGTAGGTGCCCTGACAAAGTGCAAAGCTGTGTCGCTTGAGACGAAGCTGCCAATTTTGCGAGACTCAAAATACAAGCTCGCACAGTCGATGATATTGAAAATTCTAAAAACCGCGAGCACCACAATCATGAAGGCTAGAACCAGTGACCATGCCGATAAATGGAAACGGCGGGCTTTGTGCACCCGGCCGAAACCCCATGTGTGAAGCCAACGAGGTAGTAGCTGCTGACATTACTGAACTCTGGGAGCATGTCGCTACTGGCAATAAAATAGGTGGTGCTACAATGGAGGAGTTTCTGAGTACAAATAGCGCAGCCTTGTTCTGCGAAGAATCTATGACGGGGTGATCGTTGTCGCGACAGACGGCGGCGCTGTGCGCTGGAGGCGACGAGATTGACAGTGGCCCATCTTTGGCGTCGATCCCAATGTTCACGCAAAGTGTACTGTCATTGATAGAGTCGCTCATTGATTTCATGTACACTAAATCATAGCTGCCAGTGTTCGCGCAGCCGTTGGATGCAATGCACACCACAGTTCTGAACCTGAAACTTACACAAAAGCAAGTGCAGATTTCAGACTATTTCAGCATGCCTAATGCTTGACACGCTGTTTAGAGGTATATACTATAATCGTTTCATTTTTCACAGCCTTTTTTCTACATCAATCTTTAATCGTAGCTGGGAAACTTGGTTTCGGAGGCACAAAGGTATGTTTCGCAGCTTTCTTTTTTCTTTTTTTACTGCAGTCCAGATATAGCAATGATCGGTTATAACGATCAAATTTTTTGTTCTTCTTGATATACAGTAAAACCTCATTAAACCGTACCCACTTAAACAGTAGTTTCATTTTAAAAGTAGCAAAGTCAAATCCCCGACTCAGCGGCCATTGAACATAATGTGTATTGTATCCGCATAAACTGTAACAGCTTACTGCGTACGCATCGGTTAAAACGTAGTGTTTCCACTTTTCGTCACGCAAACACGGCGGTGCGTCGTTTCTATCGAGTGGCCCGGCAGAACAACAAGCCTCAGAGATCGGAACGGCCTCCAAGCACCCTACGCGTTTGCGTGTGAAGTCACATCAACATCATCATTTTGGCGCCGTGCCAGAGAGATGCCAGAGAGCGTTGTGGCGTCATGCAAGCGAGGACTCTCGTCATGCCGAAGCTCGGATAAAAAAAAGACGGCGAGTGCTCAGCATAGAAGAAAAATTAGACATCGTCTGTGCTGTCGAACGTGACACGGAGAAGTCAGCGCTGGCATGACACGACAGGGATCTGCTGTTGACTACGGTGTGTGGCATTTCAAATGCGAAGAAGTTGCTCGGCAGTGCTGCTGCGACTACGAAGAGATGTCGGCTACGAGGTTCAACTTTTCGCCATCGCTGCCTCTGTTGTTGCCGAAGTGTCGACTAGCGACAGTGATGAGGATGGCACGGGAAGCGACAGCACGGGCAATTTAGGCCCGACAGTGGCAGAAGCTGCGCATTACGTCAGCCTCATGAATGCAATTGTCGCGACGAGAGCAGCACCCGGCAATAAAAAAGGCGTCCCGGAACTTCTGCAGCACTACTGCGCGCGTGCACGGAGAATACGTAATGCCAACGAGGAATCTGCCATGTCACTGTTTGCCGAGAAGAGGGGGCTGGCTGAAAAGCTGGCACGCAGCTTCAGTAAGTCTGAGGCCGCTGTCGTCGTGCTAGGCTGCCGCGGCATCAAACGAAAATAACACTTTTGTTGCGCGAAGTGAATAAATACTGCATGTTTTTTTCCCTTTCATCGCACTCTCTCTGAGTTCCGTTTTCAACAGGTAAGTGGGCGATCTCATGCTAATTCGGTTAACAATACGACCATTTAGTACATACTTTGTCTGAGCTTCGGCCAACTGCGGTTTAACAAGGTTCCACTGTAGTTATAAGTGCAGTGCACGTACGGTAAAAGAATGTCACTACCTTTATTTTTATTCTAGGGTCTTACTCGCGCTGAGCGAGCGAGAGACCCTCTCTGTCAGCCCACCCTATTCCTCCATGCTGCACCCGCATGTTATCAGTGATGAGTGGAACTGCCATCATGGTACCGCAGTGCTGTGGAAGTAGTATGCAACGGCACAGACAAATGTTACTCTGCTCTGCCTTCTGGGTGCCCAAAGTCACCCTACCCAACACTCTACTCTACGGCTCCCTCCCACAGCTTCTGCAGAGGAGTCAATCACGACCAAGAAGTTTGATCCTGACCTGGCTTGATGCCAATTGAAGATGCGCCGCGTGACACCCGTATTATGACTTTCGCGGAGTGGTGCTATTTCAGCTCAACTTTTTTTTTGCTTTTGTGGAGTAGTCGTTTCTGTCGAATTACCGCATATATTGAATTTTTTCGTCGCTGTTTGCATTCCGTTATAACGAGGATTTACTGTATAAGGATTTACTGTATAAGGATAACAAAAAACAAGCAATTGGGGTTTCACATGCCAAACTACCATCTAATTATGAGGCACACCGTAGTGGGAGCTGTGCATTAATTTTGATAACCTGTGGTTCTTCCATGTGTACCTAAATCCAAGCACTAGTGTTTTTGTATTTTGCCAAGGATGGCATAGGTCTCAAACAAAACATACAAGTTGCAGTGATGCCGAGATAATGTGAACATGAAACAGATAAAAAAAAAAGGAAACGTTGTGGTTAACCCCAATTTCCCAACACTTTGATGTCCCCAGCAGTACATTTGCGGCTATAAAGGGCAGCAGAAGTAACAAGCCTCGTTCAGTGAATAAAACTGCTGCGTCACTCAAATGTATTGTGCTTAAGACTCTAGGCATGCTTTGTGCACGGAGCAAGAAACATTTAGGAGTGGAAACTCCGCTGTTTGCGGCGGCCAGAAAAGGTCACAAGCCTGCGGAGCCATTATCATGCTGGCGGCACCTGGCAGCCTAGAAAGAAATTACCGCCGTTTTGGTTGCCAGGGTAACCGGTCGAGCGTGTTGCTCCCGTTCGGCCGCGCGCGCCTGACTTCTATTGAGGGCACGGAGGAAGTGGCCGGAGAGCGTGCCGGAGCCGCCTGGCCAGGCGCTGCATTTTTTGTTTTTTCGCTGCAGCTGCTACGACGCGCCGCATGGCGCCGCCACTGTATACGGCCCCGTCGGCGCATACAATTAATTGTGACCTTATCTGGTCGCCTGCGCTCGCTCGCGCTGACAGGAGTTTCACCTCCTAAATGCCTTCCTCCGTGGCTTTGCAATAGCATTTAGAGGACAGCTCACCCTTGGGGTCCACAGGATGGTCCCAGGGCACTACTGTGACCCGAGCTCCCCGAGATATGAGACAGCGCAGCTGGTTGTACTTCATGCCGCAGTCCACCACGGTGATCGATGGCTTGCCTCCTTTATTGTACACAACGGGTTCCTGCAAGATGCGAACCGCACAGACGTCTCAGACAGCTCTAACAAACCTACAAGCAGTGGCTGTACTTTTGAGCTATCACTTTCGGGGATATTTTCAACTCTAGCATCACATAATGTTTAGTGCATGATGCATCCAATAAAGGCGCGCTTAAAGTGACATCTCCAAAAGTAGCTGACCAAGAAATACATGCCTAAGGAAGCACTTGCCTACTCCATTAATACCAGAAAGCCCTAACACCATTCCACACACAGGAAAATTACAACGATTTGATCACCTTTATTTCTAGCCATGAAGAGTAGACCTGCATCAAAAGCATGAGGAAATTGTATTTTAGTTAAAAATTAATGTAATACAGTCGCCGACCGATTTTCCGGACTCCAAAAATTCGGACATGCCCGATTATTCGGTCAGCTTCGCGGCACCGCCATTCTCCCCATAGACCATAATGTATAACAACTGCCGAAAGTTCGGACCCCTTGCAACCTCTCGTCTGATTTTTCGGACACTCCTTGAGCCAACTCGATCGAGGGCATCATGCACCGACTCTGACCGGCGCATAGTTCGACTTGCCGAACGCCATTTTTGTTTTGAACGGAGCCTTCTTGCTGTCCCACGAAGTGGCGCTACTGGAAATCCCCGCTCAGCATCATCGTTTCTGTCTGGTTTGATAGAGTGGCCGTAAAGCAGTTCCGCTTTCAGCTTAGTAAGCCATGTCAAGACAATCCAGCAGCTGATTTGTTTCTTTCGTGCACGACGCTGCGAGCAGGCCACGTTTTTCGTAAGTGCGACTGGTGTCGGCACGGTGGTGTTTGCTTTGTGTGCTGTGTCGAGGTTTCGGTGATCCAACGCGGCGTACGGAAACATCGCGTCAAGTGTCTAATGGCGCCGACAGTGCCCGCGCAGACTGCGCTGGGGAATGCCGGCAAGCGGGTGCCGGGAGGCCTAAGATTTGTCGCCTTCCGATGTGCTCCCTACTGACGCGGAAAATGTTCTGCCGAAACCTGCGCAGTGGTTGCATTGCGATTCCGGACACCATCAGACAGTTTCACAGGTGCTGACACTGCTGTACTGACATGCACAGAACTCGACGACGGCGAGATCATTCGTCAGGTTTCTGCTGCACCGCCGGACGATGACTCCGAGTCGGAAGATGACGCACCATGTGCTACGCTGCCGTCGCATGCGGTGCGTGCACAAGCAGTGACTGTGCTTTCAGCCGCCTATAGTGACCGTAAGACCCTCTCCGAGATTCAGGCTTATCTGATTGCGCGTAAACGGAACAGCGTGCAACGACGCACTCACGATTTCTTCAAGCCTACTGCCAAGCCCGAATAAGTGCGTGGAAATAAAGGATTAAATTTTTTTTTTTCTTAATCCGCTTTTTCGGACACCTGTTTATTCGGACATTTCCGCAGTCCCCGTGAGGTCCGAATAAATGGTCGGCGACTGTAATTAGTAAATAGTACTGAGCTATCCACAACTGAAGCATCACTCCAGCATGTTGAAAATGCTACCATGGCGTTTGCGCTGTTTTCCGCATTATCAGCATTTTGAGGTATGAAACTCAGCGTGTCACTATGATACACTGGGCAAAGTGGAATTCAGAAGGAGAGAGAAGATTGTGTCGCGACATCGGATATAATGTCCTGCACTTCTGAAAGGTGCAACAACTGTTGCACCATGTTGGGAACTCGTTAGATGACGCTAGTGGTACAATAAGTCAAATGTCAGACCATATCATGCATAAAACCACATGGCCTCTCTACTGAGGTGCCCCTCTCCTTCCTTTGTAAGGTCGCGAATGGCACAGAGGCCATGGGCCAAGGGGAGACGTGCGACTTACTGTAGGCAGTTTTGGGCTTCTTACTTTTGCAGAGTGACATCAATATCCTTGGGCAGTTCGTGCTGTTTTTTGCTGGTACAGTAGAATCTCTTAACTTTTGAACTTTTGACTCCAAGGAAACTGGAAATTTATTAGAATAAAGCTAAGGAGAGCCCCTTTAAATATAGCGCCCGATCAATTGTGCGGTACAGTGTACAACACCAAACTGTCACTGGGCTTGCATTGAAAATCTTGTCTTTCCTCCAACAGCGCACAACGACATGCATTGGGAGACTCCTCGGCTCCGTATAAAGTGAAAGTGCGATAAGATCGCACCTCGCGTGCCATTTGCTATGGGTGTGAGGGAAAATGTGCGAGGATGAGCCGAGAAGGGTGGGGACTTGAAATGCTCGTGTGATGCTGGTATGAAAGGTGTTCTATTTGGTTTCTTCCTGTCTACGTTTCTGGCATAGCAGTGCAGCCATGTTGTGCATGCTCGCAAATACCTCAACGAGACATCAATGATGTCTGAAAACGGTGTTATTTGTCATGCAAGCACGAAAGTGCTAACACTAGCAGTTGTAGTTTTCCTACACCATGCAGTACCCTTCTCACCTTGAGAGAGACTTCCTTGACAAGGTTCAGCAAATTTGGGTTTTCAAACTGCAGGGAAGTGTGCTCCATGCCTTCTATTATAATCTGCAAATGAGCAGAGGCAGAAAGAAAAGCTTACAATAAATTCATATGCCAGTTTGACGCATGAGCTTAAACAACGTCCAAGAGCTATGAAATCATCTAGAAATACTATAAGGCAGTGGAAAACAAAGCACGTTTTTTATCACCGACAATCGTGTGCCATAATCAGCTGAAGGAAAGCGCCGGTGAACCCAAAGGCACCAAGGACACTGGGTTCCTTGTTATCACTGTTTTTATTAACAAGTTCAAATGCAAACAAAACCTATGAAAAGAGGCTTGTGGCAGCTGCCTCTAAATGGGGAACCACTACAGCTTCCTTCAAATGAAAGGTGGCAGTGGAAGTACAGGCAACAAAGGCCAAGAAACAAACAAAAATACAACACGTTGGGATAATTAGCCCTGCACATTCCCATTGCACTTACGACACATATTCCATAAGTAGACAGAGCCCTTTTCTGTTTCCCTTACAAGGAACACCGAAGTTCTACAGTAATAAATAATATGCCATCCACAAAGCAGCAGGACCAACTGGTTAGTCAATAAAAGTGAAGAAGCTAAAGCACTGCACTTATGTTTCCTTCAATATGTACGGAATGACACAGTTGGTACTTTTACACACTGAAGCAAGCTACATATGCTCTTTGTATGATGTATTTGCCACACATAGGATGCACTGTTTTTTAGGGCCTGCAGCAGAATTTATAGCAGCTGACTGGGTCGACATTTTAAAAGTCTGCCTCAATTACATGACCTTTTTCCAGGGGAGCACTGTGCAATGATGACCAAAATTTCAACTGCTACATGATGGTTCGATTGCCAAGACAAGACATGCAACACTAAATTGCTAACATTGTTGCTAGGAATTACTGACGTTTGCTCGGTGACAAACCCAACATATCAGCACAAGCCCCGACTACAAAATTGCGCAGCGAGTGTCTTTTGAACCTCGGTGCTCTGAAAGATACGGCAATATTAAAAGAAGACAAAGTGCCAGATCAGACAAGTGTGTCGTCAGTACTTTCCTAGAGAAACCCCTTCACACTCAACAGCAGCTGCTGACAAAACATTCCCTACACTGCTCCTGCTGTCTTCCCATAGCTGCCACTTCTCAAAGGCAAGCACACGTGTGTCATATATGCTATGGCTTAACCACAAACCATATTCATGCTGCACAATTTCTATGCTGGAAAAGCATGTTGTTCTCAATACAGCCGACACTGCTGAAGACATGAGAGGCTGTATTTCTGCTCCCATAACCAAAAATTCAAGAAGTTAAACCAAAAAAGGGGGGCTGGCATCAATGCCTTCATTTTCCAGGGACGCTGGACTTTCACACAACCCTATGCTTCCCTTCACAACTCTTACATCTGCTGAATCTTGGTTTCTCCACATGACACGTGTGCAATGGCAAGAGGCATGAGCGTGGTTACGCAGCCATGCCAAGAGATGGCTCGAGTGTTCCGTGCTAGTAGTACATACTGCCTAACGATATGGATAGCTCAGGTGCGAGAAGTGTTTACAGTTACTGGTTTTGGAACAGTGACGAGCACAAACTGCGTGCTTTCCAGGGTGCTTTGCAATTCTCTGGACTCTAGGCTTAGAGTAGACACAGCTGTTGGTTATGTGCTTTGCATCCTCCTTGTCTCGTCACTGTCACCCCATCATGCTCCTTTCATTCTTTCCTTCTTCGCCTTCCCCCCGTACAGAGTAGCCGCCGAGAGGCATGTGCTTCAGGCTGGCTTCCCTGCATTTCGTATCATTAAACTTATCTCTCTCTCTGTCCTGCAGAAGGCTTCTTGTCTGGAAGCAAAACTCGACACCAGCATCGGTACGCTCATACGTGCTTTGATTCACTGAAATGCAGGAGCGGAAGTCTCGGGCCTTGGAGCCAGGCACAGGCTCCAATAACCACAGCATCAAAGAGCGAATGATGTTATTTGTGATCGAGATAACAAATCTCGGCTGGCTTTAGGCGTACTGAGAGGGCCGACTCACATGTATTCAGTGATTTACCAACAAAATCCTCCACTATCTCCCTTGTTCAAGTGTAGCAATGCCGTCACGACACCGTGGTTTCTGTAGCATGGTCAGTGTTGCTGCTTGTACAATGCACAGGCACAGCCGGGTGAGAGAGACAAGGTACATAGACAGTGGGAAAATGATGCCTTTATTCTGCGGCAAGCGGTTATATAACACACAGTGGTCGACGGTGGTCACCCAATCCGTAACATAAAACAATGCACGGTGCAACGTGCTCTGCTGCTACGGACCGACAGAAGGGCGCCGTCTGCTACTGACACAGTTTCATTGAAAAATGGCTTGCATCTACTGCTACAATGCTGTGCACGGTGGGAACATGGGGGGAATTTCAAAAAGTAGCTATGCTCTTATAGCCACACATTCAAACATTTGTTGATGCTCTGGATTATCTGAAAGCGACATTCTTTATGCTGTACTGTACGTGCGCATACGCTCCTGGTTTTTATTTAAGCTCACGGCTTCCTAATAAAAATTTAGTTGCAAGTAAAGCGATTATGGGTGTTTCCTTCAACGAGTGCCTTAGCTTTTCCTGCGCCACAGTTAATTACGGTTGGCCCATACCAACTCTGCCAATTTTTGTTGTCGTCTTCTATCTACACAGGCATGGCTGGCAATAGCCTACTGCATTTATTTCGATGTAGTTCCAACATTTTTTCAAAAATGATACACAAAATGAGCTATCAACCTATATTCGTGACTGAAGAATGTCAACCTATATTCATTATCAAAGCTAACAAAATTACTGAGCTAATGGAGTTCTTTTGTCCAGTATGGAGATTATCCAGGTTGCCTGAAATGCTGCATAGCCAACACAGTTATTAGCACCAAGGACAATGTCATTTTGGGGCTTTAGTAGGATCTTGATGAGGGCTAGTTGGCTCGTATTTAGAACTGGGGTTAAACAGCGTGAATAAAACAAGGACACGAGGAAACAAATGCCACAGGCTGCAATCGGCACAAGAGGCTGCAGTTGTCTCTGGTATTTGTTTCCTGGTGTCCTTGTTTTATTCGCGCTGTTTAACCTCAGTTCTGATTTGGGGCATCCATCCTGCCTGTGAAGTATCCCACGAGGTCAACTTGTCTGGCAGTTCTGACGAGGATGCAGCTTGTGGCATTGACTAGCGAGTTTTAGTAGCCGAGCTCATGATAAATAAAGGTATGTCATGTTCAAAGTTTTCGTTTTTCTAAAAGATATGTGTCAACGTATAAACGAATTATAATGTTTTATTTCTTGGCAAGGTCAATATATAGGGGTTAACCTATATTTGTATTCGACCTACTTTCAAGTAAACACAATACCTAGCGATTACTGTTGAACAAAGCTGCATAACGTCCCGCTTTGTTTACTCTTATGCCTCTCCTTTTTTTCCTCTGCAGTCTCTTCTTTTAACCTCTACCTTCCCTTTACCCTTTCTCTGGTGTAGGGCAGCCAACCAGGCTCAGTCCTGGTTAACCTCCCCGCCTTTCATTTATCATTTGCTCTCTCTCTCTCTCTTCAGTCTCAGTGCAAATCTTACAGTGGAAAAGACATGAAATGTGAAAAAATAACCAGAATGATAGAATAAGCATGCATATTCGCAATTCCATTGCTCTCTGTTCTGTTCTTGATGTGCATATGTGTTTGCGCATACGGGTACCTTTCTTGAAAAGTGTATGCATCTTCTCTCACGATAGTTGGGAGGGATGCTCTTTTCTATAAAGTCACTTTTACACACTGTTTCGCACCTTTCCACTGTAAGAAGTATGAACCAACCAGCCCAACAACAAGTAGTTACACATTATATCTGTCTACATGTGGGTATATCTTCATAATTTACCAACAAAGGACTCTGCAACGTGCTGTAAACTTATATTTGTATATCCACCGATAGTTCGTCAGCAAGCTCTAAAATCTTGAGAAACAGATTGCTGCTTATCTTAATGAAAGCAGACATTAAGCCTGGGACAAGATAGCACAGCCTTACATGCACTCCAATGCAGGCTATGAAAAGGAAGGTACGCTTCACCTTTCCAAGCATGGTGCCCTTTTCCCGAATCTTCTTGGTCAGTTCCCGAGTGTCAATTCCTGTAAGACAATGCTTCGTGTAAGCTTGTGGTAGTTAAGTAGGCTAGAACACTCCGAGTGCAGGGGGGAAAAAAAATGCAATCCCTCCAACTAAAACACTGGCAACCAAGGCTTGCTGACAGTGTTTTAAGTTCAATGTAAAGGTGGGGACAAAATGCTACAGGATCTGTAAGCGCATGCCAAACTGCATTGCTGCACTTCATGATGAAGCAAGCACCTGGTGTCGAGACATCACAGTGAGCATGCATGATTTTTTTCTTGTTCACGCACTTGCCAAATACGCCCCCTTCTAGCCATCCTGCTATTAGTGACGTCATTAATACAGATGATTACGCTAGTAGAGCAGTGTCTGCTTTGGCTGATGGAATGTGTGGTGCATTGTCGCACATCACAACAGGCAAAATAGATACTGCTCTTCTAGCGTAATCTTTTGCACTCATCACGATTCCAATGGCAGTCACAAACAAAAATGTCACTGACACTTTTGTTTGTAAAAAAAAAAAAAAGAAAGAAACGGAACCCTATAGTATGCAGAAGAAAATAATTTTTGTTTATGACTATCACTTTGCAAAGCAGCTTTTCTCCCAATGTTTTACAAGTAGCCAAACAAGACAAACAAGGGATGACTCAGGCTGCAGCCAGAGATATCTCATAATAATACACTCAATAACTGGGAACAGGACTGTGAAAGGGATTATCTGTGCAGGAAGAAAGTAGGAGGAAATGAACGAAAAGTATGAGAAGATGGAAAATGGCATCTAGCAGGAGAATTAAAGGAATTTTCAAGGCCATCTGAGATTCTCCTTTACAATATTCACAGTAGTTGGCCTGAAGGAGGCAAGCCTCATCACTGACATGTTGCTTTCAGCTCAAGACATCCCGTGTTTAACCACTGTTCTGTTCCGATGACTGACAGATGGAGGTCTTCAACCATCAAGGAAACTACTTTTCCTCTATGTAAACTTTTGAAGTAATCAGGAATGTTCACTTCCATCCTGTTCAGCATGTGATGATAAGTGCAACTTGTAGAGGTAGATCCGAAACTGATGAGGATTGCAAAGAAGTGTCTGGCTTTCCTGAGAGGGCATTCTTGATTTCAACACACCACCTTGGCTACGGCTGTTCTAATGCAATGCACTCGAGCATCTCATCTCAATGCAAAAATTAAATTGTGGGGTTTTACGTGCCAAAACCACTTTCTGATTATGAGGCACGCCGTAGTGGAGGACTCCGGAAATTTCGACCACCTGGGGTTCTTTAACGTGCACCTAAATCTAAGTACACGGGTGTTTTCGCATTTCACCTCCATCGAAATGCGGCCGCCGTGGCCGGGATTCGATCCCGCGACCTCGTGCTCAGCAGCCCAACACCATAGCCACTGAGCAACCACGGCGGGTCATCTCAATGCAACTCCTCCACTATCAGCTACAGGCCAATGCTGTGTTATACTCCTTGACCCCACTGATAACTCCTTCGGTCTCCGATACACCTTTGCTAAGTGAGTTACAGCCTGGCATATCACAATATTTTATTGTGATAGTAATTACAGTGAAACCTTGTTATTACGAACACCACAGTAACAAACTTTTCAAAAATCCTCTGCTGAATGCTTATAGTTTCAATGTAAAAATACTTAAGCACTATGAACTGCAGAATACCAAACTTTTCACAGTAGCAACCAGTATTCGGTTTCGCAAGGGGACTACATATTCTTTTTCTTTCTTTCTTGTTATTGCAGAGGCGACGATGCATCAGTTTTTACTAGTGCATGCTCCTCCCAGACAAGTGTCGCGCAGCAATGGAGGTGCACCTCTTCCTTCTTTCCCCCTTCTTTCTCCACATGCCTCTTCTTTCTTACGTGCTTCTCTCTGTGACCATAACAGCTATGCGCAGGGAGAAATGTAACCTCTATGTTCGCAGGGATGCCACACAGTCTCACTTTTCAAATGGTGTCAAAGTTTGCCCTTTGAAATAGCACATGTGTCCACAAGGAATGTGAAAAACAAGCAAATATATATATATTGTGCCTTGGAGGCAACATGGAACTTCCTCTTTCCTCTTTGTTGGTGGTTTTCTCTGCATCAGCGCCTCTCTAGCATGCGCCACTCTTACTATACAATGCTTCGGTGGTGCATGGCAGTGGTACCTACGAAAAATAGCTACAGTGCAGATCGAGCACCAACAGCGACGTTTTCATGGATAGCTCGTATGATGACAACTGAAAACCCGCGTCCCCCCTTAACGGGCGGAATGTTTAATTTTGGGGTCTTCACTATCACGAAGTTTTAGAATAATGAACAATTTGCCGTGGTCCCCTGAAGTTCGTTATATCGAGATTTCACTGTATATCGACACTCCAGGCGAATTTCAGCTGCTGTCATCACCATTGGCATTGCCGTGAGGTTCCATATAAAGTCCAAGTGCGATAAGGGGCCGTATAATGTAGAACTATTCCAATACGTTTTTATTCCGATCTCCCGACGTAAAATTTGCGTAACCGCCGACGCAAGCATCAGGCAGTCACCCGCAGGGTTGTCTGAACAGACCAATCAAGCGCGCTCCTCGTTCATAGGAGGTCCCTTTTGTTAGCTTGAAAAGCGAATAACATTGCCTACGCTGAGTGGCTTGTCTTATCTAATTGGCTCACAAGAGGCGAGGAGCACGCTCAAGTGGAGAGGGATTCGATGGGGCTGAGCCAGTGCACTGAAAATAGATAACCGGATGAAGAGGGTGGTGCAGGCGTCTGCAATTGGTCCGCTTTCTCTTACTTAGCTTGCGGTAGCTCGTCTACAATCGCGGCAGCATGCAACGGAAGCCTAAGAATGACGCTAAAACGGATCCTCAGCAAAGAAGAGCTGGTAGAACGAGGTCGTAAACGTGCCAAAAGTTCTCCAAAACGTTACACGGCCACGCAAAAAGCTTTAATACACGTGAGAACTGGCTACTTGTACCAGCAGGTATGAGTAGCCAGTGCCTCAGCGATCGGCGGCAGCCATCTTTTATTCCTTTCGGAACGGGGCAGCCTGCGGCTATTCAGAAGAAAATTCAGTTTTGTTCGGCATATTAATGAATCTTTAATGCGTACACGTCACTTTGACGCCGCGAGTTTTTGCGGTTTCATGACGTCGCGTGAGAGGCAGGTGAAGTGGGCGCAGCCCGAAAACATTTGACCAATAGTCGAGGGCTAATGCCAAAAAGGTGTCAAATGAGAAAACTATTTTTCTTTTGTTCAGTCAACATATGCATAATCAGTGTGTACACGTCATATCAGATGGGGAGCTATCGTGGTTTTCATGATGTTGTGTGACAGACAGGTGAACTGGGGGTGGCCCAAAAAAGTTTTTTGACCAATCGCGGAGGGCTGATTGCAGAATTGGAATAGAAAAGTTTGGAATAGTTTTACGTTATAGCGCCCAAGATCGCAGCTGCACATTGTACGCTGTAGGTGCAAGGTAAGGCATGTGAGGGTGAGCAGAGAAGGACTGCGACTTGATGCGCAGCGTCTTCTCGCTTGCACAAGGAAGGAAGGTGGGGAGATGAGTATGCACTCGGAGAAGGAAGAAGTGCAGGTTACAGTGCATGTCCTCTTCTAGTCCGGCCGCCGCTGAGGGTGGCCGGACTAGAAGGGAGGTAATCTGCAGTGGGTGCAACAGCTAGGTGAGCCGGGATAGTGCCTTCAAGTGTGCTGTATTTTTACACATTTAGTTCGCACTGAGGGGAGAGGCAGCACGAAGGAGAATTCGCTCGTTGCTGCTGCCCCTCGTCATTGGGCCACCATTGTGATACCGAGTGTTCGCGGTCATCGAGTCAGACCTGTTCATGTTTGCCAGTGTGTGCGTGACACCATGCTTATTAATTTAATTGGTAAGCGAATGTTTACTGCAATTTATACGACCAATAAAACTACGAACCTTGCTACATGTAGTTGTCTGATACTTGGCTATCGCTATCACTGCTTTGCCTTTCGGGCAATGTGGCTTTGTTTGGTTCCACTGCAGTAAGAAGGTCTCTCCCAGTGGACTTCGATCACCTCCTTCAGCCGATTCAATCTTGATTCATCAATTGGGGTTCTCACTTCCCAAAGCAGCACAGCGGCTATGTGGGAGATATAGTGAAGGCTCCAGATAAATTTTGACCAGCCTCAGCTTAACATGCACTTATCTAAGTACATGAGCATTCTTGTATTTTGCCTTCGTCATAACGTGGCTGCCATGGAAGCGTATCGAACTTGTGACCCCACGCTCAGCAGCAAAATTCCATAGCCACTGAGTCACCGTGGCGCGTTACCTAGCGCCTGCACATTTTATGATTTTATCCTGCTACCTAATCCTCTGTCATCGTCATGTGCGTCTTCCAGCCTACAAAACAATGACACTGTGGAAGCACGCTTCAGGCGCAACACCTCACAGGCATCACCATCATCCCTATCACACTGACCTCAGTTTTACTAGTGTGATGAAAAGCAACTGTTGAGCTAGGAAGAGATTTCTCATTTCTGTAGTTAATATAGGTCTTCCACCACTAGATCACTGTTTGATGGTCACCAAATTAAAATGCTCATGAGTGCATCACTTATAAGCCTGCCTCCTGATGAGCCAAGTTGAAAACCGCAATAACGGTGATGCCTCATCTAAACTTGCAGCAAGCCCATGTGCATATAAAGATGTGGCAGTACAGTGCAGTCCACTTATAACGATACCACATATAACGATATATCGGTTATAACGATGGGTCGACATGAGAGTCATTTTATGCATTAGGTCTATGGGGAAAAAAACCATTTATAACGATAGCTTATTCACCGCATATCGGATATAACGATCAAAATTTTGCAGTCTGGACGGCGTTTTCCGTGCCAAATATTCGTAACGTTTGCGTTGCTTAGTTCCCTGAAACGAACGATGTCGAGACGAGGCGATGTTTACCTCCGTAAGTTCGTATCTGCCGCCATTACCGCGCAGCGCGTCTCGCCCCGCCCGCGCACGAGTAGGCGCAGCCAACGTTGGCGCAGCGCGCCACAAGATGGCGCTAGCTGCTTCATGCGCATTAAACATGCGCATCGGCCACAGTCGCTCCGATAGAGAGAGAAAGAAAAAAAAGAAGCGACAAGCAAAGCGGCACGGTGGCGCCCGTCCCGCGTCTCTCTTGCGATAGCAGGCTGACGCCACCGAAGCAGCGTGCAACAAACGGTTCAACCCAGTTCGAAGATGGCGCCGACAAAGCGCAAAGCTGTGTCGCTTGACACGAAGATTGATATTTTGCAGGACTCTCGATGCGGCTTCAAGGTGAGCGCCCTCGTGAAGAAGTATGAGCTCGTTCAGTTAACGATATCAACCATCTTGAAAACCGGGAGCACCGCGATTGTGAAGGCAGGAGCTATCAGCGGCCATTCCGATCAGCGGAAAAGGGGTTAGAGACCCTTTGTACGCCGATGTTGAAGAGGCGCTTTACCAGTGGTTCATCACCAATTGCTTCAAGAAGGCGGGCTTTGTGCGTAAGGACGAACTTCCCCAACCCGCTGAGACCGACCCGGTGGAATTCGCTGACATAACCGAGCTCTGGGAGCTCGTTCCTACTGGTGACACAGGTGGTGTGTCGAAGAAGGAGTTTTTGACTGCAGACAGTGCTGCCTCGTTCTGCGATGAGGTCACCGACGAGGCGATCGCCGAAGATGTGCTGTCTCGACAGACGCAAAGTTGTGCGACAGTGGCGACGGCATCAGCGACAGTGACAACGAGATCGACAGTGGCTCCTTGACCCCGACCACGATGTCCACGCAAAGTGCACTGTCGTCGATCGACTCCTTAATTGATTTTATGCATGCTAAAGGATTGCCGCCAGTGTTCGCGCAGCGGCTGGAATCCATGCACACCGCGATTGTGAAGCTGAAGCTGCCGCAAAAGCAAGTGCAGATTTCGGACTATTTCGGCGCGCCTAATCCTTGACACTGTTGGGGTCTCGGTGCTGACGCCCGTTATTGCCAATGGGTCGCAAGCCCCAAGGGTAGCGTTGGCCTGGCGGCCTGGGGCACTGGAAGCATCCGAAGGTCCCGGCAAAGCAAGAGAAGACTGGTAACAGAACAACTTGTTTATTCTAACATAGCAAAAGAGCGGCCGGTCAGGTCGACCGAAGTGGAGAGACGGGAGAGCACGTAACTCAACAGTACAAATCGGAGCCTCTCTCCTGGCGTCCGGGGGCAGCTGCTCTTATACTCTCGGCGTCGCGGGCCAGAAGGAAGGTCACGGGATGAGCCCACGCGACGGCGGAGCATGAGCCCACGCGACGGCGCGCACGGTCGAGCCGAGAGACATGTTGAGCCGAGTGTAGTGACGCATCGCCAACCCGCCGACGGACAGACCTCCTGGCACCTCACTTGGGGAGCTCCGCTCCCCGGCTGCCGCGCTTTGACAAGCGTGGGCACACACACACACACGCACGCACGAAGACACGTGGCACTGAAACACGCCTGGACACGCTTGGCGGGGAGGCGTTGCGGCGGCGTCGAACGGGCCAAAATGTCCGCCGCTTTGAACGAAGCCCCGGCGTCCGTTGCATCCACGCCGGCATTACCGCGCGTTGTAGGCGAAACGTAACAGACCGCCCCGCCGGGGGAAGGAGATCCCGATGGTCAGGGGACTGCATCCGCTGTCCGGAGGGATGTCGCTCGATGATGCTCATAACCGAAGTCGGGCGTCCTTTGGCGTTTCTTGAGCGCAGCGCACAGAGAAGGCCTCGTTCTCACGTTCAGGTGCACACAGGACACTGCAAAGTGACTTCGGGAGAGTTGACATATTTGTTCTCGTTCCCGGCAAGCGTTAGAACTACGCCGAAACTCAACCGCTCAGTCAGCAAGCACGGCACAACCCTCACTAAGCCCTGCCAGGCTCTTTCCCCTTTTATACTGCTGCCTAGTTCCTCACAGTAGTTTAGCAGCACTCAGAACGCGTCCACAAATCGGAAAATTGCACTAGAAAGCACATCATCACTTTGAAACACTACACAAAAGCAATAGGTTAAAAATCCTGCCTCAGGAAGAAAAACATCAGTAACAAGCAATTTTGAGGCTGATTCCCACGTTAGGGGCTTCGACTTAAGCCATCGGCGTTACCGTTGAGACTCCCCTTTTTGTAACGCACCTCAAAGGAATATTGTAGCAAAGCGAGGCTCCAGCGCAGGAGGCGGCCATTTTTGGGAGAGATGGTCTGCAGCCATTGGAGAGGGCAGTGATCCGTCTCAATGATAAACCTCGAGCCAGCTAGGTAACATGACAATTTCTGAACGGCCCACACGATACACGCACACTCTTTCTCGGTGGCGCTATACGCCTGCTCACGACTCGTCAGCTTACGACTAGCATACAGGACGGGGTGTTCTACTTCTCCATTTTCCCGTTGGCACAGTACAACGCCCATGCCTCGCTCACTAGCATCACACTGAACAACGAACCCTTTTGAGTAGTCGGGCGATCGTAGCACAGGCTGGCTTGTTAGGGCGCTCTTTAGGGCGCTAAAAGCTCTTTCCTTTGTCTCATCCCAGACGACTGTTTGCGGCTCTGTCTTTCTTAGAGCATCCGTTAGGGGAGACGCGATATCAGAGTACCTGGGGATGTACCTCTGATAGTAGCCGGCGACCCCTAAGAACGACCGAATATCGGTCTTCGTGCGCGGTTGCGGGAAGTCTCGCACAGCGGCCACCTTTATTTCAGAGGGGCGGCGACGACCCCGACCAATCACGTGTCCGAGGTAGACAACCTCGGCCTGTGCTAACTGGCACTTGGGAGCCTTGACTGTCAAGCCCGCATCGCGCAGGCGGGTTAGCACTGCCCGCAAGTGCGCCATATGCTCAGGCCAGGATGCGGAGAATATCGCTACGTCGTCTAGATACGGTAAAGCGAATTCTTGCTGTCCCCGCAACACTTTATCCATGAGGCTTGAAAAGCAGTATGGCGCGTTCTTCAAACCAAAACTCAAAACTTTAGGACGGAATGTCCCCATTGGTGAACTGAACGCCGCATACCTACTAGCCTCTTCTGTAAGTGGAACCTGCCAATAACCCCTGACAAGATCTAGGGTGGAAATAAACTGAGCGCTACTCACTCTCTCAAGGCGCTCCTCGATGTTAGGGATCGGATAAATTTGATCCTTAGTGATGGAATTAAGCCTGCGGTAGTCGACGCAAGGACGAGGTTCCTTGCCCGGTACCTCAACTAAAATCAAAGGGGAGGTATAATCACTCTCACCCGCCTCAATAACACCGAGCTGTAGCATTTTCTTTACCTCAGCCTCCATAATATCGCTCTGGCGGGGTGACACCCGGTACGCCTTGGATCGTACTGGCTCTGGGGAGGTAAGTTCTATGTCATGAGTAAGGACAGAAGTCCTACCAGGCCTCTCAGAGAACAGACCTTGAAACTCTTGTAAGAGCTGGTGTAGTTCGGTTTTCTGCTCAGGCGACAGCGATGCTTTACTTATTAAGTCACTAATGACTTGATCGGTGTCTTTCCTGTTCGTCACTGAGCCTAGTCCCGGAAGCTCGACCGGAAGCTCTTCTAACTTTCCCGCATCGGGAATTTCCTCTCCAGTATCTGGTGCCTTTAACGCTACAGGCTCAATTTTATTCCGTTCGGGCGTGCTCTGAATACCAGCTTGCTGCGCCTCTGACCCTTTCTCATCGTTCAACAACGTCGGCCCCGCAACTACCGCCTTTGCAGCGAGCTCCCGAACCTTCGATCTGGTTAAGGCCTGAACGCTAGCCTCACCAAACAAAAGCCCCTTCTCGCGCAGGAGGTGATCGGACCTGTTCGAAAATAGGTACGGGTACTGGGGGGGCAGCATAGATGACACTGCGGCCTCCGTCTCAAGTGCTCCGAAAGGTCCTTCAATAAGCACTTTTGCTACCGGCAGACACACGCTATGAGCTTCCACTGCTTGCTTGATCCATGCGCACTCGCCCGTGAACATATCGGGTTCTACGTAAGAGGGGTGAACTACATCCATCGTAGCTGCGGTATCGCGAAGCACTCGGCACTCTTTCCCGTTCACGAGGAGGTCTCGCATGTAAGGCTCGAGAAGCTTCATGTTCTCGTCAGTGCTGCATAATGACAAAAACACGACTTTTGGTTTTGTTTCTGGACACTGCGCCGAAAAGTGACCCGGCTTCTGACACGTATAACACACGCGCGCTCGCCTCGTCTCGAACCGCTTTCTCATGGGCGTGAACTTCGGCCTCTCAAACTTGGAGCCAAATTCACCCTTTTGACCGTCCTTAGCTCCGCGAGCCCGACGCGTCACAAACTCCTCGGCTAGCTCAGCGGCTCGAGCCACCGTACTAACGTCTGGCCTATCCAAGACCCAGTACCGCACGTTCTCAGGTAACCGACTATAAAACTGTTCTAGCCCGAAACACTGCAGAACTTTCTCGTGGTCACCAAACGCTTTCTCTTCTTTGAGCCACTCCTGCATGTTTGACATAAGCCTGTAGGCAAACTCTGTATATGACTCACTCTTGCCTTTCTCATTTTCCCGAAACTTCCGACGGAACGCCTCCGCTGACAGCCGGTACTTTTTTAGCAGACTCGATTTCACTTTGTCGAAATCCTCTGCCTCCTCTCTATTCAAGCGAGCGACTACGTCGGCCGCCTCACCGGGTAACAAAGTGAGCAAGCGCTGTGGCCACGTTTCCCGAGAGAACCCCTGCTTCTCGCACGTTCGCTCAAAGTTAACCAGGAACAAACCAATGTCCTCTCCAAGCTTAAACGGCCGCATCAGGTCAGTCATTTTGAACAATACTCGTTCTCCTGCACCGTGTGCCTGACTTCCATTACGAGCGCGTTCCATCTCTACCTCGAGACGCTTCATTTCCAAAGCGTGTTCGCGCTCTTCTTTTTCTTTCTGTTCTTTTCGTTCACGCTCATCTTTCTCTTTCTGTTCTTTAAGTTCACGCTCCTGTCTTTTTGCCGTCTCCCTCTCCTCAATGGTCTCAAGGCATTCCGACAGCTCGTCATCCTCAGCTTCTAACTCAAGAATAGCCCTTAGCAGTTCTGGTTTTCTGAGTTTGTCTGAGACATCCAGACCCAACTCTCTTGCAAGCTCCAGCAATTTCGGTTTGCGCAACGACTTCAAATCCATGGCTGCTCTGAATGCTGCTTTCTCTACTGCCTACTATTGTCTTGCCGCAAACTAACCCGGCAGCAACGACAACCACAATTACCAGCTCTGTTTCTAACACTAACAAAAGCCTGGCAAAACTCAGAAGAAGAAAGTCCCGCACTCACCAAACCTCGCAGCCAAGAATTCAGCGCAGTCGTTCCGCTGCAGGCAACCAGTCATCACACAGGGCTCGTTGCACTGCTCCCGGATGGTCGTTGTGCTGCTCAGCATACATCGCATCTCTTCGCTGCTGGCCTCCGTTGTCGCGATCTCACCGCTGGCAACCAGCTGTTGGGGTCTCGGTGCTGACGCCCGTTATTGCCAATGGGTCGCAAGCCCCAAGGGTAGCGTTGGCCTGGCGGCCTGGGGCACTGGAAGCATCCGAAGGTCCCGGCAAAGCAAGAGAAGACTGGTAACAGAACAACTTGTTTATTCTAACATAGCAAAAGAGCGGCCGGTCAGGTCGACCGAAGTGGAGAGACGGGAGAGCACGTAACTCAACAGTACAAATCGGAGCCTCTCTCCTGGCGTCCGGGGGCAGCTGCTCTTATACTCTCGGCGTCGCGGGCCAGAAGGAAGGTCACGGGATGAGCCCACGCGACGGCGGAGCATGAGCCCACGCGACGGCGCGCACGGTCGAGCCGAGAGACATGTTGAGCCGAGTGTAGTGACGCATCGCCAACCCGCCGACGGACAGACCTCCTGGCACCTCACTTGGGGAGCTCCGCTCCCCGGCTGCCGCGCTTTGACAAGCGTGGGCACACACACACACACGCACGCACGAAGACACGTGGCACTGAAACACGCCTGGACACGCTTGGCGGGGAGGCGTTGCGGCGGCGTCGAACGGGCCAAAATGTCCGCCGCTTTGAACGAAGCCCCGGCGTCCGTTGCATCCGCGCCGGCATTACCGCGCGTTGTAGGCGAAACGTAACAACACGGTCATTGGCGCTAGAAATAAAGTTTGTTTTTCACGGCCTACTGTATACATCATCTATTCTTTTGAAGCAAGTAGCGAATTCGAGTTCAGAGCTGCAAAGGTAAAGAGCGCAAACGCGTTTAATTTTTTTTTTTTGGTAACTGCAGTCCAGATATAGCGATCATCGGTTATAACGATCATATTTTTCGTCTTTCTCGATATCGTTATAAGTGGACTGCACTGTACAGTTGAACAAGCATAGGCAATGCGTGGATGAAATGTTCCAGAGAAGGTGGCAAACCTGAACAGAAAACTATTAATTTATCGTGACTGTCGTTCTTAGGGTACCTTCAGCCAATTTCCAGCAGTCATGTCTGTATAACTGTTTTCCCCGAGCTTCAATTTTGAAAAATCCATGCAAATTTCTCTGGTGCGGGGCAGGATCAAACCTGCGTAACATGAGTTCCTTAAGCACAGCAACCCAATGCTCAAGCGTGTTGTGCCCTGAATGCCCCTGTGGAGAGAAGGATTAAAGGGGCCCTGGACCACTTATTGGGCTTGGTGGAAAAACAGCCCACAGATAGCATATGCTACTGTGAACATCTCAGCCAAATTTTACAGTCGGGCGCGGCACGCGAAGCTTGGAAGCAGAGTACGAAGACACCTATTTCTTAAGCGCTATCTTTTCAACAGAAGCCTGCTCCTCACTCTTTTCTGGACGTTTTATTTCATAATATAGCAGATTCCCATACATGGCTGCTATTGGCCAATAGCTGAAATCAATCATCAAGAATGGTGTTTGGATCAGCATGCTTCTTCCTACTGTTACGTACTTTGTATATTTATTGACGCAGTTTGATAAACAGGCTGAAGTAAGTGAAAATCAGCTTTTGACTTTTGATAATAATTACCTTTCTCCAGAAGAAGCCAACTATCATTTGCTCATGCTTGGCCACTGCTGGCTGCGTAGGAATGAGACTTTGGCCACCCTGCTTAGCGGTGTCGTAGCCGTCGGGTCTCGCTAATATTGAGTAGTTTTGAACACTCAACTAGCCAGCAACCATGCGAAATTTAAGGTCAGCCAGTGTGCTCTCCCTCCTGGTCACTCCTGGTTAGATGCCTTGGCAGACTAGTGATAGTGCTTCAAAAGCGCACAACTTGGATGAGGTTTCTATCCGTTGGTCAAGGTGGTGCAGGACAAAGATGGTCCGTACCACGTAGCACGGCCACACTGGAGCATATCAGCGCACACTCAAGCAGTGTCGTGAACACAGCAAACCCTACACACACGCATTGTAGTTGCATGTAGCTGCGGTCTGTTACGTAGCACAGATACCGTGGCTGCTGTGGGGTGCCGCGATGCATCCGCTGGCTGAGTGCGCTGCAGCTTGCCGAGGACAACTGCGTTTGGCGTGTTGTAAAAAAAAAAAAAAAAAAAAAAAAAAAAAAAAAATTAAATTATGGGGTTTTACGTGCCAAAACCACTTTCTGATTATGAGGCACGCCGTAGTGGGGGACTCCGGAAATTTTGACCACCTGGGGTTCTTTAACGTGCACCTAAATCTAAGTACACGGGTGTTTTCGCATTTCGCCCCCATCGAAATGCGGCCGCCGTGGCCGGGATTCGATCCCGCGACCTCGTGCTCAGCAGCCTAGGCGTGTTGTAGTCACCAAAATCTGAAGTAGTGGCATCTATGTGAAAATTCAAAATCAAATTTGAACTGCGTGCCACAGTGACATTTAGTAGGGGGAACGCCGTAGGCGCACCCCACTCCGCCGCAGCCTTTGCAGTACAAGTCACTGAAGAAGCAGCAGGAGCACTGTGTATGGGGTGTTTGACCACTGGTAACTCCACTTCTGCTGAATGCACTGAAGTACTTTTTGCGTTGAAGAATCTCTCAAACAGCCTATTTTAACTTCAAATGAATTTCTCAACTTCGATAAAAAGTGGTTCAGGGCCCCTTTTATGGTATCTTTTGCTAACCTCTATCAATGTGTTGAGAGTGCATGTCACAGGTGCATATGCGAGTCATAAAAGTGAAACTACCTGCTCTTCTAGCAGAAAATGAATTAAAAGTGTTACACCTGAAATAGATGCCTATGCAATTGTGTTGCAGAAGTCAGATATGCTAAACTCTTAATTTTAAGCTGCCAGTGGAACAAAACTCGCTGTGGTTAGGAGGCCGCATTTATTGAAGGTTTCTTTGCGATGTCTGAAGATGTATGCACCATGGTCTGTCGCAGCACTGTGGCACGTGTGTGTAATAATGCGATTAGCATTCTTAGCGTACTTCCCCCACTTGAAATTGTAAATAAAGGCATCTTCAGCAATACGGTTTATTGCTACCTTGCTTCAATGCTAATCACATTAACATTGACAATCACCGCGAGACGAATTACCGTAATTTTTTTTCCTGTTTTGTTATGGAAAGAAAAAATATCAAAATGTTCTGGCTCAGTTCTGGTTTGCAGAAAAATAACGGCTTGTTTAAATTTGCGGCTACCTTCCAGTTTGATACCCTGATCAAAAGTAACAGTTGTACGGAGGGGGCGTCCTACCAAGCAAAGAACCACAAAAAAACAAAAAAAACAATGACTTCCTTACCCGAGATGCCTGGCACAGCGGCAGAGTGAAGCCAGTCAGAGAGGGACTGACGGGCACTCCAGTGGCTGTACTTGTCCACACACTCGCCCACGACCAGGCCAGCCGCCCAAATCTTGTGCGACTCGAAGTTGATGGGAATGCCGTGCACGTCCTTCTCGGTGTTGGGAACACCATAGTTGCCAATCAGTGGATATGTCAACACAAGAATCTGCCGGCAGTACGAGGGATCGGTCAGAGATTCCACATAGCCCACCATGCCTGTCTGGAACACTGCATGGCAAATAGTGGGGAGGGGAAGAAGGACGAAGCAGCAGCTTGAGACACTTACGAAAATTAGCATTGCCAAAAATTAAAACCCTGTTAATCAGCGCAATGACACTTAAACATTTTCCAATATGCAGGTTAAATTAGTAGCAAATTAAAATATGACAGTCCTGAGGAATGAATGCACTGCACTTGTAAAGAGCAGAGTTTCCACACGCATGGAAAAGACAAATGTGAGGAGTGGCCCCACTGCTTTGGAAGTAAGGTGCCTGCTCCTGCTGACACACAGCCTTTATCAAAAGAAACAAAGCCATTGTTCGCATGGCTGTAGCTGCCTCAACAATATCTACCCACCGTGTCATTGCATCTGCGGCACTCCAAAAAGACAGGTGAGGGAAGCGAGTTCTTGCCATCACACCCCGGAGCTTTCTAGCACAAGTTACAACATGGCATAGCCAGGATTAAGCAACACTCATGCCCCTAATCCCCTCGTGGCTTCGTTTCTTCTGAAAAAATTTTGACGAAATGATATCTCCTTGTCAAGAATTTGCAATAAAAAGCAAGTCCTGCTTAATTTATAGGGGGAAAAAACTACAAGAAGGCTATCCCACAGATGTTTCCTTCACAGGAATGTACCAATGCAACTTTTCGTCTTCAGGCTCTCATCACTAATTAAATAGATGTGTGGGTGTGTTTCCCTGTGAAACCCACTCGTTCACCAAGGGTGTCACAGCATAGCCTCCAAGATCCTTAGCCTGACACAGATTGCATTCCTGTGCTCTGCTGAGAATCACCGAGGCTGTGAAGCACAGGGAGGAAGGAAAAACTTCAGAGGGTGCATCACGCAATGTGACTGAAGCCAAACCTGTCGGCCCAACATGTGACCGTCATGTCAAAGTGTGAGTTGGTTTTCATTGCTCCTGCTCTGCAGGCTGAGCCATGGCAGGGCAGCCGAACAAGCGTGCAAACGATAAAAACTGCCAGTAACCAAACGTCTTGGCAAATCTCGACTCTTGCTCTGCGATCTCGGCGCAAGAGGTCACGTGTTGGGCCAACACTGAGCAAAGTGCCTGGCATCATGGAGTGTTTCCTTGCCAAGGCTGGCTGCATGACATAACGCTCTCTGCTAACTTTTTCCTTTCTCTATTGTTGACGCAGATAGCATACGTGTTCTTCTGTTTACAGATGACTTACAGTACACTCGACTGGTCGTTTTCGAGCACTCCAGAGGCTTCTGGTGGCGTGTTATATTCGACTGGTCGAAATCGAGTGATCAGCACACATTCAGCTGGTTCTTCCAGAATGCCATGATCCAGCTATGCGCACTCGGAAGCACTGTCGCCTTCGACCTGGGTTATGACTGATATCTGTCATGTGGATTCTGCAGCATCCAGTGATGGCATGGCCAGGAGAGTCACCGTAGCGTGGTGTCAGCCGTGGCAGTGCTTCAGCACATGTGCATCTTGTTTGCTTACAACAGAAGAAGTGCTTTTATATCCTGGTCCTGCCTCGAATTATTCTGGGGAACGGCTGCACATTCAGCTTGTCCCCGCTTTCTCTGGCTCTGATCAAGAGTGGGCTCCACATTGCTGCAATCCAAGTGGGAGAAGGCAGTAGGGACCAGCTGAATGTACCATTAAATTTAGGAAAAGACCTGCTGCCTTCAAGGGAGACTTTATCCTTAATGATGCCCACTTTTGTCCCCCTTCCAGATCAAATAAGCTTGTGAATAAATTTAAAGTAATGGGTTTTATGTTCCAAAGCAACACACGAGTTAAGATCCCAGCTGTTGACGATGCGTATATGAGGGCATCCACAAGCAAGCAAGGTGTGCAGCTTCACTCGCTGTGAAAGACGAGACTAGAGGAAAAGTGTGATGTTATCAAACTCACCAACTTCCCCGGAAATGCACCTAGGATTTCCAAACGCGACACCCGAATACGTAGACCCATCTTCCAGAACGAGCTGTGCAGACCAGCGCTTTGGGGTGGTCTCCATGGCAATGCAGTGGATGACGCTGCTTTCTGACGGTGACTAGGGAAATCTGAAGAAGTAAAAAAAATTAGTTCTTTGAATCAACGAGAACACCTCAGGCCAGGGACAGGCTCGTACACAGGGACAATGACAAAAACAGAAACTACAGCTAAGGTAGGGAGCAAGGCTCTCTACCAGTGATACTTCCAACCGTGCTTCAATATGTTACATAATTTAAACGCCTTAGGCACGCTTGGTGGAAGTGTGGCTTTGGTGCGCTGTACACGGAAACGTGCCGTCATGTATAAGCTTAAGGCAGCGAACCTGCAGGCGGCAGTAAGGGTGAAACCAGCCTAATGCTTCGCGCATTACATAATGGATATAGAAAAGCGAAAGTTAATGCAATCGTTTAACCGGCTTACTAGGTGAACGGCTGCTGGGAGTTCACCTATACACGAAGTGCTTAACGTCACTCACGCCCACTATTCCAAGCTGAGCGCGGGAGAGATTGGCGTGGTCGCCTCTCCTTCGCACGGTAAATCCCAGCAACAGTTCTCAGTCAATGAGCAATTTACCATCTAAATTATTTGTCTATGTTGAAGCGAGAAACTCCGTCTATGTTTACTGCGCATACACGGTAAAACCATGCAGTTATCGAAATGCGTCTAAGAAACGATGTGCAAGTGCCAACTGCACGTAGCCTTGGGGACAGATACTACTAGAAACCGCAGGCATGAGTGTTTGGTTCAATGAGTTGTCATGGCTGTGGCAATACGCGACGCCTTTAGAGACAGGCACAAATAAGCTGCTGATGTTTCGCTCCGCAATTGTGTCATCAAAGTATTCGAAAAACAGCACATGTGCAGCGCGCGTGTGGCGGCACTGCGAAGAGACAAAACACGCTCAAAGCGCGCTTACCTACTCGTACATGCACCGCGCACAGGAAAAAAAAAAATTTACGAAGGCTCGAGAACCTACAGTTCAAGTCTGCCGGGAAGTTGAGCTTCAAAAAACGACTAATTCTCTCACGTCGGCGCTCACCACAGCGACATTGTTTACTGAAAAACACGTGCTGCAGCTTACGCAGTTCAAGTCGAGCTGCGCCGGCTGACACGCTCAGCGCGCTCGCGTGTATTACGCAAAGAGCCCACCACGTGTCGCCACCTTACCACTATCTTCTCTTTTTTTTCGGCAAAAAAATCTGTTGATTTTTCTGGTTTCTGATTTTGAGCCAGTTATACTTCAATAATTTAATACAAGATTAAAGATTCGTGGACTAAGCGTTCGCCGTAAGCAGCCTATGGACTTCCGTTGGACTTCATAAGACGCGTAAAAAGCGCGTAAATCATGTTGGTTTAGAAACATATAGAGCGATGCCCTAACAACGTAAAGTTGCATTTTTTACAAAGAACAATGAATAGTTGGCTGTTTCTTGGCTGCATTGTATAGCGCACTGTGGAAAATGTTGTGCACTTATGACAAAAGCAAAACCGAACGACGCCCCTAGCGATGCCTCCCACAGCAACTTTTTTTTTTCTTTTTTTTTTTTAGCTCTAGCCATTCCTATCCCAGCAACCGTATGGCAACGGCAGTAAACAACATGGCAGTGTACACGCTGGATCGGGTGCGCCAGCTCTTGCAACTTGTCGTAATGAGCGGAACGTTCACGAAGCACTTTGAAGCGGTGAATACGTTTGCGTTCTTTTACAACATATCTGTTCTTTTTTGTTGCTTTTAAGGAGCTAGGTCAGGTGTGCTTTGACCATGAAGCGTACGTTGTCGAGCGTGATTGACTCGCGATCAAGCGCAGAAGCATGACTGCGTTACTGCGGCACTCACTCAGATTCGGCTGCCCTAAAATAATTCTGTGCATATCGGCCTTGATTCTTTCGCAGTGTTTCATTTCCTTGCCATGGTCTCTGGGAGATCGCACTGCGCCCAATCTCAAGGCGCTCGGCGCTCTTGCTATGCTTTGCTCTTTACTGGACGAGACGAAAGGAAACTTGAGAGCGTGATTTTTATTAGTCATATCATAAGAAGCCAACAAACGAAGACGCCCAGGACAGCATGGGGGAAATTGCTTGTACTTATTAATTTAATTAAATAAATGATAAATTAAGGGAAGTGAAAGTGGATGAAAAACAACTGGCCGCAGGTGGAGCACGAATCCACGTCTTCGCACTGCGCGCGTAATAGCGTAATGCGAAGACGTCGGTTCGTGTCCCACCTGGCGCTATCTACAACGCCTTTCGTTTTTCGGGGTAGGATTGAAACACGGTGGTCTGAAATTTTTCTGCCGCGCTCGGCCGATATATATGTAGGCCGCGCAGCCCTCGCAATTCTGCTGCGTCTTCAGATGATTTCTTGGTCGCTGCTAGTGCCAGTGAGTGTGAGAATCGGAATTGGGAACTTAATTCGGACGAGAGAAACCCCATAATACGAGCCCATGCTATGGTCAGCCACTCAGGGGTGAGTTGTTTTCTGACCGGCCGATTCTTGTGCCATAGCATACGCCGGAGATTTTCTGCCTCATACGCAATAGAGTGTGATGTTTTGCCCGAAGAAAAAAAATGGGGGGGGGGGGAGGAAATAGAAGAAGTAAAAAAAAAAGAAAGTAACTCACGCCGTGCGAAATTAAATTGAAAACATTAAGTTTGAAACTTAAGTGAGAACACTACATTTCAAATTAATTGTTTAGTTTATTGTTTTTATATTATAAGTCCGCTTTTTTTTTGTGGAATTCACATTACATAATATGTACTAAAATGTATTGTCGGAATTTATATAATTAGAAAGTACATTTCTAAGCTTCATATATGGTGTGATCATCGTTAAGTTTTCCTGAATTTTTAAAACTCGCCTACGACATATAGCATGATTCTTGTCCTTGAGTGTGATTATTTGAAAAGGCAGACATTACTAGTGGGAGAAATCGTAACATATATCGAACTAAATAACAAAAATAATTAACTTCTGGATTAATTACTTACGACACATGTTGCAATTTACTAATTCTAGCCGGTGATATTGCAAGACTTATCCACTTTAACTGAATCACCAGGATGACACCAGATTCGAGATATTATTTCCCAAAGTGTTGGATGAAATACATGGGCATTCGAGTTGCTTTTGTGCTTCAATGCTTAAAAGAGTGTTTTGTTAAAAAAATAGTAAGCAGAACAACAGTGCATTTTTATGGCAATTTTTTTGGTGCATGTCACCAAACTGGTGCCATTCTGTAAATTCATTCCAAGTGAATTCTGTAAATTCATTCCAAGTGAATACGCCTTGCAGACTCGCCGGCTGCAATTAGTAAATGGCAATATGTGCCATAAAGTAATTAATTAAGCAGTTAATTAGTGAGATTTTACTGAGTTGAATAGGCATTTCGATTTCTCGAGCAAGTAATGCCTGTCACTCTGAATGATCCAGCTCAAGGACTGGAATTAGGTTATTTGCAACATGCGATTTTTAAAAATTGTGGAAAATTGTGGATCACCCCGTATAACAGGCTGTATTGTAACCATGATGATGTGCTCGGTAAACATTCTTTGCTAAAGCCTTAAAAAAGAAAGGCAATTTTTGTTCTAGTTTATGGAAATAGTTAATGAGGATTGAAAATTACCTGCGGGACAGCATCGCGTGTGTGCTGATCTATTCTTCAGAAACAGAAGTGTAGTGCGTGTAGGCTAGTGCAACTTTCGGACCCTTGATCTCCTTGACAGGTGCACATCGTTTCGGCTGGCGATGGCAAATGCACCGCCGAGCTTACGGTCAACGAGAACATCCTGAACAACCTTGGAACTATGCAAGGGAGTTTTTCGGCCAGCCTCGTGGATGTGATTAGCACATACGCACTGCTGACCCTACGCGACGTGCGGAATGTCAGCGTGGACATGAGCATGAGGTGACGTTCTTTTGATTTGCGGCGATTTGCCCTGCAGCAGGCACACATATATATATTCTTGTTGGCACGCGGTATACACATCATGACAGGGAGCTGGGCTAGTTGGTGTGGTTTCGTAAGGTGAACAAACAGCGCAGAAAACATGGGACATCAAACAGTAGATGACAAACACGGATATGAACCCAGGTCTCTGCATTACACATACGTGTGATGCAAAGACATGGGTTCATATCTCACCTGCAGCCAGCTCTTCTTTCATTTGCTTTTTATTTCTACTTATTTATCATTTCTTTGATTCAATTAAGAACTACGGATAATTTCCCCTATGCTAGCCTTGTTTGTTGGCGTCTTATGATATGACTAATAAAAATCGGGCCCCTTGGTTTCCTTCATTCTTGTTCATATATATATACATTATATATATATATATATATATATATATATATAGAGAGAGAGAGAGAGAGAGAGAGAGAGTGAGATGGGTCTGCCATCTAACAAGTATACAAATCAGCAAGAGCGAAGATGGTTGTGACAAGATGACTTGAAATAAGGCGGATTATTCACGATCAAAGCCATAGACTTCCAGAGACCAGTCACTTCCCCCAGTGATAAAATCATAAATGCTTGGCTGACGAAATACCTTCAGCAGATATAAAATCGCTGTATTCGCTGTCTTGTATATTTCTTGCCTGGACATTTTTTTTTCTTTTTTTTTTGTGCAGTGTGGTTGAATTTTGTGGTGGGGGCATGCTGTGGGGGCATGGTGGGGGTCTGTGGGGGCATGCTGCAATCAGTCAAATGTAGGCCGATATTCTTTTCTTTGAAAACACGAGTTACAGAACTTCTAGGCTTGCTTAGATTTGAGAATTAAGTTACGAACCGTCGAAGCTGAAAAAAATTGCATGTTGTCAACACCAGTGCCAAAAGACAGTACAATTGACCGCATTGAACGCTTACAGTGTGCGCGCAGTCATTGATTGTTCAATATCACTCTGGGTGAGACGACGGCACCGAGCTATGTCATACAGTTACTGCCTACTGTTAGCCGTGGCGAGTTCATGGGTGATGCTAGACACTGATAATAAATATGTCATTTGGTTTTTGTGGCTGTTGTTGTTTACTCACACCTTGGTCAGCTTGCATTCGAAGAAAGTTTTCTTTCCTGGTGTTGCAAACTTGGGGGCGGGGGGGACATTCTTTTTCACCACGCATTTGGGACGTGTTCATACGCAAGTCCCTTTAATGACATTAAGCAGTCTGTGGATACGCAACTAAGTGAGACACGACACTTTATGGCACCCTTGTTTAAGGAAAGGGCCTTCGTTGTTTGTGTTCCATAACATACAGATTATAAGTTTCATCGACCAATGCCCACCTAAGCCAATCCTATATAGTACAGACACCGTAAGTGTAGTTGCATACTAAAGCTAAGCTTTCCTTTCCCACCCTCCCTAGTTTGGCGTGTCTGCTAGCTGCTGGGCAGTCGGTTGGTTTTTCGGCGGATATACTTGCGGATATATCTGTATACAAAGATTTTGTGTGTGCCAAACACAAGTACCAACAAATGGGCTTATAAAGCCCCTGTGCACTTATAGACTAAGGATTGCAAGTAAGCATACTTCAGCTCTGCGTAATAAAAAATAATTCCTATATAAAACCTGAACATATATACCTATAGGGTTGGCTCATAGGTATCTCTACAGCATACTGACATCTTAATGGTATATCACATTATATTCGAGGCATTCTTTTGCCTTGATTAATTTTCTCTTGTATAGCCATTCAGTATGTACCACTAGGTATGCCACTATAGGTGTGTACTCATACTTTGCCTGTTCTCCAGATTTGGTACGTGCCAGCTGTGACAGAAATACAGATTCCTAAAATGAAGCTAGACCTGTGTCATACTCTGCATGTACATATCGCTGTCACGTTCATTCTCCCGTGGACAAGCATCATTAATTGCTGCGTAGACGTATGTCCGACACTACGCATCCACCTGCTTTGGTGTTTAAACGAGAAGAAAGGGGGTTAACCGAGGGGCCCGATTTTTATTAGTCATATCATAAGAAGCCAACAAACACTGACACCAAGGACAACATAGGGGAAATTACTTGTGGTGTCAGTGTTTGTTGGCTTCTTATGCTTTGGTGTTTGCCTTTCAGTGTAACTAGTGAGCTGTGTAGCGCCTTAACACAAAAGTTGTACGTGATTAAAGTTGTGACCATTGTGGTAGATAAACACATATATTATGTGAGATTACATGTTGCATATGACGAAAGTAAACACAATAGTACGCATCGACATTATTTGTCTAGCAGTTATTTAACTGCTTCACTGAAGCTTCACTTCCCATGGATTATGACATGTGCATTGGATCTGCATATTTTTTTTTTTCTTTTTATGCCAACTAGTTTACTTACTTCTTTTTGGCGGCGGTTCCGGGCCTGCGACCCCTCTGAACTTTTAGCGATGCCGAAGTCCCCCCTTAAAGTATCATTACTAGAGTTCTGTTATCCACATCATTTGAAGTTTCTTTTGAGTTGCCTTTACTTTTTCAGTTAAAATTTTATTGGGGCTGAAAGCTTACTGTGTTATTGTTTGTGTGGATGGGCACGGCTTTTAGTTCGTACTGTCGCCTGTGATTTCTGCAAATGCTGACAACAGGAGGACAAGTGCATTAGAAGCATCAGCGGCAGCTACCTCATCCATATTTTTTCACTTCAACATTTTTTAAAATTTTCAGTATGAACCTCATGCACAAACACAATATATTTAAATATATACAGATGACAAAGTTTCTTATGTTTTTAAAGAGAAGGAGGTAGCCAACTAACAATTACTCCTAATGGTATGAATAAACTATGCCTAGAGAATAAATATTTTGCTGTATGTTCACTTCGCTTCAAATTGTGTTGCATTCTCTTTTGACCCCGAAAAAATCCTGCAGACTTCAGTGACCCCTTCGGCAGAGTATATTATCAATGGCGTGTGAAGCGCACGTAAATTATATGTCTCAGTATTGCTTCTCTTTCCAGTAGGCTATGCTAACAACTCATGAAAAATAAAGCTTTTCTAATAATTTACATTTATTAGGGATGGAAACATCGCCACATGCATGCAGAGGTCATAAATACATGTAATTCACTCAGTAACCGAAATGAGACCGAGCCGGATTCACTCGAAATCGGAATTAATAGCAGTCACGCGTAGCAGCGCTTATACTCGGACTCGCAGAAAAAAAAAAGCAGTTTCGCCGGAGAGGTGACGCAGTATTAGTGATAGCGAAGCATAAGATATTTCTTTAAAGCGAGCCATTCTTCGAGGTCACACGAAGTTCCTTCAAGGGCAACTGTTATTAGAGGTAATATATATACAGGGTATACACACATGCACATGAGTGGGGTGCGGAAAGTTGGTTGCCCCCCGGAAAAATGAAAACTTTCCGTCTGTGCGTTACCGAAATTATCACTGTCTAGTCCCAAAGGGCTGCAAAAGCTCCCCATGTCATCGGAAGATGTCAGCTTCGCTTTTTTGACGTTAGCACCACGTATACTGCGTATTTAGCGCGCGGTCTGACTTTTTACATTACGGTAGTGTAGGACTGGACGATTTTCACGATTTTGTACAAACGTACCGAGTCTTTAGAGTAGGTCCTTCTGATCATTGACTCATCTAAGTGCTCCTCATAAAGCGTGTAATTTATTATAAGATTTTAAAAATGTACATCGCTGCCGATCGCAGCACATCGCTCGACTGAATTTTAAGCCGCCCCTACCCCTTTGACGTCATTTGCCTCAATGACGTTAGTAGGGCGAGCTATACGATTGGCTGCCCGGGGCGCGTCATCAATTTTTCCAACTTTATGATGAACAAATGTTGTTCGTAATAGTTGGAATGTTAGTTCATTTGTTACTATCAAAAAGGAAGTAACAGAGAATGCACAAGAACAATTCCTCACTACACTTAAGAGGAAACTTTAGCTCGGGTGCTCCTATCAAAATACATGTAAAAGGAGAATTCGTTTTTATCGGCAACCACTGCACCAAATTTGACGGGGTTTGTTGCATGTAAAAGAAAAACTTAAAATATAGTGACTGTCGGTTTTGAATTTTTGATTTAGATCGACAATTTTTTATTAAACATTCTCAAAAATTGAAAGCTTTCAGAAAACGGAACTATCAAATTTACAGCTCTAACTCAGCAAGGAGAAATGATATCATAATTCTGTGTATGGCATCTAATAGTACATCTAAAGCGGACAAAATTTATATGTTACACATGAATCTAAAATAAATTCAGTAATATGGAAATATAGCTTTTGCAAAACCCTTGTACACAATGTAAATAATTCACGTAAGATATAAATTGACGTACCGAATTAGTCCGCTTTGAATGATCTAATGGATCCCGTTTACAGAACCGCGATATCTGTTCTTAATGCAGAGCCAATAATTTATAAGTTTCGTGCGTCTATATTTCTCGTACTTGCAAATTTCCGAATTTCTTTCCACCAAATTCAGGCCCTAAATCGAAATTCCGCTTCCAACAGTCACTATAATTTAACTTTCTTTCTCAAATGCAACAAATTTCATTTAGATCGGTCCAGTGGTTATCTCAGAAAAGCGTTTTTGCTTTTTACATGTATTTGAATAGGCCGCGTCGGAGTTGGGCCCGAGCTAAAGCTTCCTCTTAAACATGACCTGGCGGGACCATGGGTGTTATCTAGACAGTGCCAAATACCGCCACGTTGGCGTTTTGAACCAATGAGTGAAGGCTTAGCTGCCCTCTGAGCTAGTCAGCGCTGACAAAGGGTTAATTTGACAATATGGAATTTGACGCTACACAGAACAGCACCGCTGCATTAACGTTTACCGACCTCGTCTCGTATCCGCATGACTGTGGCGCTCGTGCGACGTGCGAAAGCAGCCGCAACTACGTCGGACGTCAATCACCAAGGCCCGCAGCCTGCGTACCACGCATGTAACAGGTGCTGTGAGCATTCTAAAATTATACACTCCGGTGTCAGAAACTCCAGAGTAAAGTCAACGTCGCATGACACTTTGACAGCTCGATCAGAGTGAACAGCTTTGCGTGAAACGAGTTCTGCGCCTCAGGTACATATCCCATTGCAGAAACGAAACGTTGGTAACCGTAACCATTGAACCTTTTCGCGGAACAGTTTGCCTTAGAGAAACGAGATGGCGCTTCCGGCGGTGCGCCACACGTTGCCTCAGAGAAACGCGCGAATACGAAACCATTACCGCTTCTGCCCTTCTACTGTGCGATCAGCTGTCGGAAATGTAACTGGGTTTTCGCTGACACAATGTGCTCCATTCATACTGCAAAATGTGGCGCAGCTGAGTGAATACGTGTGCAGTAGTTGGCTGGAAAAAATAGTGACTGGCGTATTAAGAAATGAAGTGAATCTGCGTGACCATGAATTCGTGGACTGCTGCTACTTAAGGACTGCCTGTGTTGCCGGCGCGTAGAGATACACAGCTTTCCCCGATGATAAAAAAAAAAATCGTCGGCGTTGTATCGCTGACCTCCAAAGAAAGGACTTCTACCACGCGGAAGATCGGCAAGAGTGGGTGCCACTCGTTACACAGTGACAAAGGGAGTAGCGCCGTTTCCTGTCATAGTAAGTTTATCGCACGTATGTACACGCATCTCGCCCAACTCACAGGCAAGCCTGTGCCCACTATATATCGCCATCGTATCATGGATAAGTGAACAGGCGACGTATCGTTGGTCGTATCACGAGGTAGCATAGGCACGAGGTGGCATCGGCAATATCACTTTATTGCCATCACAAAAACCAAACCAAACACGAAACGGCCGGGGGAAAGTGGGTAACAGTAACACAAGTATATATATATATATATATATATATATATATATATATATATATATATATATATATATATATATATATATATATATATATATATATATATTTGTTTATTTAAAGACCGACACCGACGAAGCTGCCAAGTGCTTTTTATTCTAAAAGGGAAACGCGCCACTTCATGCGCGAAGAAGCAGAAGATCAGGGATGATGATGGCCATGTACGTAAGAAAACGATTAAGTGCGTTAATAGTGCTTAGACTAATTTCCCCCTGTCATAGAAGCGGCAAGCCTGGCCGCAGCTTATAGAACATCTAAACGGGGTGTGAAGGGCTTCATCCGGCAGACGTGAACAATTTCTGTATTCCGGCGACGGCGGTCAGTGACGGAGTGTTCTGGGACGCGTCTATAGATAGTTCACTGCAGAAGTTTGTTGCTTAACGGTGTATGGGCCAATGTGGCGTTGAAGGAACTTCTCACACAGGCCTGAAGTTCGGAATGGAGTCCGAAGTAGGACTTCGTCTCCAGCGTGAAAACTGACGCCGCGGCGTTTGTTGTTGCAGTGACGTTTCCTCTCAGCTTGGGTAGCTTCCGTGCTTCGCCGGGTGATTTGACGGCAGTGTGCAACTCGGGCAACAAACTATTCTGCAAAGGGCGCGTTAAGCGAAGAAAGTGCTAAAAGAATCATCTAACGAATACGGAGGAAGGAGATCGTCCATGCGCAAGGAAAAAAAAGTGCTGTAGCTGGTAGTCGGTTGAATAGCAGTATTATATGCGAATGTCACAAAAGGAAGAATTTTATCGCAGTCAGTGTGGTCAGGACGGACGTACATGGTAATCATGTCAGACAGCGTACGGTGGAAGCGCTCAGTAGCGCTTCCACCGCTTCCAAGCGGTTGGTTTGCTGACGATATATAGTAGGAGGTTTGTGCGCGGTACAAGTGGCCCGAAGAACTTTCTCGAGAATTTGCGAAATAAACACCTTAGCACGGTCACTCAGGAAAATGCGAGGAGCCCCGTGGTGCAAGTTGGCCGAGTGCAAGGAAAAGTCGGCGACTTCAGAAGCGGCGCCGGGTTGAAGAGGTGTAGTCTCGGCATATCATGTTAAATGGTCGACCGAAGTGACAATCCAACGGTGACCGGATAATGTCAAAGGGAAGGGGCTATATAAATCAATCCCAACAAATTCAAAAGATGCGTCCGGGCAAGGGAGAGGTTGTAGTAAATAGGCTGGAGGGGATGTCGAGCGTTTACGGTGCTGACATGACGCACAAGATGTAACGTATTTGGCCACCATTGCGGATAGGCCAGGCCAGAAGTAGCGGGTCTTGATGTGGTCGTAGGTCTTGTGGAAACCTAAATGGCTAACCTATACGTCGTTGTGAAGTGCCTCTAATACTCGAAGGCAAAGGCAGCGAGGTAGGACTGGGACTCACCGGTTACCGGTCGGGTGGCAAACGCAGCGGTGTAGCACACCATCTTCAAGGCGAAGCTGGCGTCGCAAGCAGTTGTTGGGTGGTTCGGTGAACCCGCTAAGGCGATCCATGAGAGTTCGCCATTAGGAGTTGGCCCGCTGAAGCAAGACGAAACTAAAGCGTGTTGAAAGCGTAGCTTGGTCCAGAGGCGTTAACGAGAGCCGGTGTGAGGCAGGACTAGTGTCGGAACAACGTGGTGGGGAAGGCGACGGCGCGGTACTAGGATAGAGCGACGTTGCAGATAAATCTACGGAAATAGGACGCCAAGCCGAGGAAACTACGTAAATCGTTTACCAGTAACGAGTATAGCTTGTGTAGAGGAGCTGCTATTGCAGCGACGTTGCGGATAAATCGACGAAAATAGGACGCCAAGCCGAGGAAACTACGTAAATCCTTTACCGATAACCAGTGGCTTCTGTAGAGGAGCCGCTATTGCAGCGAAGCTGCGAATAAATCGACAAAAGTAGGACGCCAAGCCGAGGAAACTATATACGTAAATCCTTTACCGGTAACCAGTAGCTTGTGTAGAGGAGCCGCTATTGCAGCTAAGTTTCGGATAAATCGACGAAAATAGGACGCCAAGCCGAGGAAACTAGGTAAATCTTTTACCGGTAACCAGTAGCTTGTGTAGAGGAGCCGCTATTGCAGCGAACTTGTGGATAAATCAACGAAAACAGGACGCCAAGCCTAAAGAACAGTAGTAATTTTTTTAGGGTAATTTGATACTCTTGCTTGCAAATGTGCATTTCTTTCTGTGTTGATCAGGAGACCAGCATTTGCAAGGCACTTGAGAACTTCGTCTAATCGTTGAAGATGTTGGCTGAATTTATAGGAGAAGATGACAATATCATCCAGATAACAGAGGCAGGTCTTCCATTTTAGTCCACGAAGAATGTTGTTTATCATGCGCTAAAATGTGGCTGCAGCATTACAAAGGCCAAAAGGCATGACGTTAAGTTCATAAAGTCGGTCCGATGCAGCGAATGCGGTCTCTTCTTTGCCAGTGTCGTTCATCAGCATTTGCCAAGAACATGTAGAGTGATGAGTCGAGGGTGCCGGATTGCAGACGGTCAATAAGAGAGCAACAATGGATGTCTACGTAGTTCGTCGATTGCTAAGATGTAGGTGTCGGGGTTTGTTTCAGTGGAGTCGGATGGTTCAACGGGGTGACGGGATAGACAGTCGGCGTCAGTGTATAACTTGCCGGATTTGTACACAACCGAGAACGTGTACTCCTGTAATCGTAATGCCCAACGGCCGAGCTTCCCTGTGGGGTCTGTAAGTGTTGAGAGCCAGCAGAGCGCATGATGGTCTGTTGTGACCACAAAAGGCCGTCCATGTAGGTACGGACAGAATTTCGCGACAGCCGAGACCAGAGCTAGGCACTCCCGCTCAGTAATGGTGTAATTCTTTTCAGATTGTGACACGAGGCGACTAGCATACGATATATCACACGGTTAGCTCTGTTCTCTGTTTGGGCGAGGATAGCACCTATGCCATGGCCGCTTCCGTCGGTGCGAAGCTCTGTTCTAGCAGCGGCTCAAAATGAGCCAGCACAGATAGTGATGTGAGGGCAGAAATCAGCGATGTAAAGGAAGTCGCTTGGTCCGCGCCCCAAGAAAAGGTCGCATCCTTTTTGAGGAGGTCTATGAGGGGCCGAGCAATGTCCGCGAAGTTGAGAACAAAGCGGTGAATGTAGGAGCAGTGCCCAAGAAAGCTGCGTACTTCTTACGTGGATCGCGGTACTGGGCGCTCGCGGACGGCACGGACTTTGTCAGGGTCTGCTTGGACACCAGTATAGCATCAACAAGGTGTCCGAGTAATTTGATCTGGCGGCGCCCAAAGGTGCACTTAGAGGAATTGAGCTGGAGGTCAGCCCGGCGAAATATGTCGCGAATGGCCGACAGACGAGGGAGGTGGTTTTCAAAGCTGGGAGAGAAAACGATGACGTTGTCAAAATAACAAAGACAGGTCGACTACTTAAGACCGCGTAGAAGAAGAGTGTCCATCATGCGTTCGAAAGTTGCAGGTGCGTTACACAACCCAAAAGGCATGACCTTAAATTGGTAGAGGCCGTCGGATGTGATGAAATATGAAAACGATCTTCTCTCGATCGCGGTCATCGACAGCAATTTGCCAGTATCCCGAGCGGAGATTTGGCGATGAGAAATATCTGGCACCATAGAGGCCGTCGAGCCCGTCATCATTTCGAGGGACATGATACACATCCTTCTTCGCTACCCGATTGAGATGGCGATAATCGACATAAAACCGCCAGCTGTTGTCCTTTTTCACAAGCACCACAGGGGATGCCCAAGGGCTAGAGGAAGGCTCTATCACGTCTTTGTCAAGCATTTTCTCTACCTCCTTTTGGATGACTTGGCGCTCAGAGTGAGTCACTCGGTAAGGGTGCTTGTGAAGGGCGCTGGTATCTCCAATGACGATGCGGTGGGCCACGACATGTGTATGGCCTAGTGGACTGTCCTCAACATCAGAAACGTCAAAGTAAGAAAGTAGGACAACACGGAGTGCTTCACTTCGGGAAGTTAAGAGGTCGGGGGATATCATACTGTTCATAAGTGCCTTGGTTGGTGCCGGTATGACAGGTTGGCGCACGGCCTCAGTGTGAGCAGCGAATGCGGAAACTACATCCTTCCAGCGGTGACAGTTAGGATAGGGAAGTTCGTTGAGGAAGAATATGGGTCGAAGTAGAAATGTTGAGGATTGGAAGCTTCGTTCTGTTGTTGGCAACAGCCACCATGGTGTGAGGAAGTGCGATGTTGCGCGAGAGGATCGGATCAGAAGAGTCAGTACCAAGATTGACATGTGGGGAAGCGTCGAGAACAGCGAAGAGAACTGAAGTGTGGTGGCCGGCAACAGTAACGCACATGCCAAGAGCCGGTGTTCGGGTGCCGTCAGCTACTTGCACAGCAGGAGAGACGGCAGGTGTAAGCACTTTTCGTAGGCGGCGTCGTCGGAGCGTTCAATTCGTAACACATATGTGGGCGCCAGTACCAGTGAGCACTGTAACGGTCACGTCGTCGACGAGAAACCGAGCAAATTACGTGTTGAAGTAGGGGTCAATATAGGGTTTCCGGTCCTCGTCGTCAATGCAGCCTGACCTCCCGGAGCTGCACTGGCTAGTTTCCCGGGTGGCGGACAGAGCGAGAGAGGGAGAGCGATCGACGGCGTTGAGGGAAGCGCGACTGGCAACTCTGAGGTGACGGCCATCGGCTAGACCAGTGTCCTGGAGCGGCAATATCGGCGTTCGTCGGTGCAAAGCACGAAGATAGACGGTGAACTTCACGGGCCGGAATGTGGTCGTCAAGAAGAGATGCGCTAGAAGAGCGGCCACGATCTTGGCGGCGGTCACCGGGGAAGCTTTGTCGGTAATACCGACGATTGCGGCAGTGGCGTGAAATGTGGCCGACGCGAGAGCAAGAAAAACAGATTGGTCGATCGTCTAGTGTTCTCCACTCAGATGAGTTTCTGTAGCGGGGTGCGAACCGGGAAGCGGAAGTGGCACCGGCAACAATTGAGGTGGTGAACGGTTCAGTGTGAGGACCGGAAGCGCATATGGGCTGAGGTGCGTGACAGGTGGCTTGTGGGATGCCCGTATTCGCAACCTCTTGACGAACGACGGCTTGAATGAGAGATACTGCCGCCAAATGGCCTTGAGCAGGTGCCTGACAAGGGACTGGAGCCATGGCTTCGAGCTCCTGGCGAATAATACTGGTTAGGTTATTAGGCGTCGAGAACGAAGGGGGTGTCACGGGATCTTCGCATGTGGATACCGCAGCCGTGTTCGGGAGAGCGGTGAGTAATGCGCCTGCTTTTTGCTTGTTCAAACCGACGGCATTCGGTTATGATGGAATCAACCGTGCTGCAGTGCTTATACATGAATATGTTGAAGGCATCGTGCAGCTATGCCTTTCAACACGTGGCCAACCTTGTTGGCGCCATCCTGCGCTAAAACGGCATTTTAGCGGAAAATTGCGCCGAGCCTGCACCAGAGCATGTATAAGAGCTAAACCCTTCTTCCGTTGATGCTTCGCAGCTAGCAGAACTGAAATCAAAACAAGTAGCATGATATCATCATCATCGTAGAAGAAAGCAGAGGCCCGTCCATAGAGTTTCTCACTCTATAGTGAGAAACGCAGGGTTCGCTGTAGTCGTCCTGTTCGTCCATGTTCGTCATTAGCGACATTTTCCCCTGTCGGAAAGATAGTTTTAGTGAATTTGGCACTAGTCCGGTTTCCCAGGATTCATTGACAGTTGTTAAGAGCTCTTCTTGAGCTTCATTGCTGAGGTTTCGAAGTTCTTGCCAAGTCACTCCATCGTGCCCGGGAGCTGACTTCGTTTTGCCTCGCGCAAGGGCTGCTACGAGTTCACCCAGCGTAAAGGGCGTGTCTAGCTCCTCTTTCGCGTTGTCTATCGTGGCAGAAGGCAGTGGTTCTGGAGGCGCCTCGGCAGCATGTGGGAAAAAAGTGTGGATGACGCGGTCCTCCAGCACGGCAGGCTCTTCTCGCAAAAAGAGCTCCTCGAGAGGAGTCGCGCCTTTCTCGCTCCCAAGCAGGGTCCTTAAAATCTGCCATAGCCTTTTTAGACCAGATTCCCGGCCAAGCTTCGCGCACGTATTGTGCCGCCGTTCACGCGCTCTACACAAAGCTGACGCCGACCGTACAATGTGGTGCTGCTGTACCGTCTTGCTGACGCTTTATTTCGGTGTTCAGCTTGGTACAGCAGAGTTTGCCGAAGGAGAATGTCGCATTTTAGGATGAAAGGTAAGCTTTTTGGATGTTTATCGGTGATAGCGAGGCTTTCAAGAGCCGCGGCGATCAGAATCACACGTGGCGAATAGTTAAGAATGGTATTAGCGAATGAGGTCGAATGTGGCACACCGCGAGAGCCGGCACTTCGATGGGTGCCGCCATGTTCGTTGGCGCAAAACTTTCGCGTCGAGGTTGGGTCGCTGCGCTATTTCGGTTAAATAGCTAGCGCCGCAGACGCAAACGCAAAGCCATATTTGCGTCTCGGGCATGCGCTGTGGCGCTGACGCTTTTGCTTTTTGCGGCCCCTATTCGAAAACTCTATGCATGGCATGGCATGACATGTGGATACTGCACAATGGCGTGTTCAGTGCAGGCACCCGTACTGGATCGGTCTTGCGCCTTTGCCCACAAGCCGTGACAGTCGCACTGTGTTGCATCCTGGGTTGATAAACTGGCGTTTGTTCACTATCTGTCTATGGTGCCTTCTCCGCGCCGTATCGACGAACGCGACCGTAGCGCCCTTAGCGTCGCGGTGTGGAGGAATGTCGCGTCTTTTCCTGACCGCGCTTGCAGGGTAAGCCTCGCGCAATCCCGTGTCCGCAACATATCGACTGAATCACTTAAAATTTGCGTGATATGTGGTAAGCACACGTGCGTTGTACCCTGCGCCAAAAGTGCTTGCTGCTGCGCCAAGTCGGCTTTTTGCCTGCGCCAAGACCTGCGCCGAAAGGTAAAATGGCTGTTCCACCACTGCATCTATATGATCAGTCGGCATGCTGGCTTGGCCGAGCGCTCGGTGTAGATTGCCAGGTATAATGTGCTCAGCGGCAGTTTGCAGTGGTTTCCGCACTTGCGTGGTCTGTTATAGCATGACGTGGCGTATTCTAAGTGGGGAACGGTATACCATGAGACGTATACTGGTTTACGTGATTTAAGCCGGCGTGGCCGGAGTTTCTGCTGGCATTGGAGGCGGACGGAGCACCCAACGCGATGTATGCACGCGTGTTTGAGTCTGCAATCAGCCTCGGAGATCAGCTATGTACTTCTGAAGATGCATTTCCCGAATGCGACCGTACTGCATGCAGCATTACCGCTGTAGTTCTAAGCTATAGTTTCGCAGCAATGAGTAGTCGCAAAACATGTGACGATCCTAACAACGTGAGTGCCGTTATGTTGCGGAATAACATGTGCTGTTTACTTTGGCAAGCCTTAAAATCGTTATGTGTAGATGCAATGCGCGATTACCTCGTTTGTTGAACAGGGTTGCCGCTCACGAATAAATGAGTTTGGTTAGTAGTAACAGCATACCGTATAGCATGAATCACACTTCTCGAGTGGTTGAGCGGTCCGCTGCGAACTGCACGAGCCTCCGAAGGAGTAATATATATATATATATATATATATATATATATATATATATATGTGTGTGTGTGTGTGTGTGTGTGTGTGTGTGTGTGTGTGTGTGTGTGTGTGTGTGTGTTTGTGTGTGTGTGTGTGTGTGTGTGTTATAGATCAGTTTGTTCTATATATCGCATCGTGCAGTCATGTGGCATGGCTATGCCAGGTCTTATTGCGGCGTTAGCCAGTCATTTTTTGTCTTTCTCCTTTTTTTTGGACGAAAGCACAGATGATACCGATTTTCTTTTTTCGGCTATTTCATCCTGTTCTCCGTATTCGACGTACTCACTCGTTTTTGTGAACATTGTATCATCACAAATAGCCGTCAGACTCTTTGTTATGCGATACGCTTTGGATATTACTCCTTCTAGGGACTAAAGAGCGATTTCGAAGCACAAAGCTTATATGTGTCATGCTTAATTTGCCACGCAAGCGCAGTGATCGCTGTGATGCTACGCCGCGTCATAGATGAGCCTAACGCAGACATAGCATAATGACTTCAGGTTCACTAGGATTGAAAGGCGTGGGAACGATGGCGGTGGCTGACGCAAATATTTTGTAACGACTGGGGCTTAGATGTCTCCACGGGGTTGCAACAGCTTGGCCGTACACGAGCGCTCTCACATATATGTTTCAGTTCTTACGCCAAGCGATGAGATAAAAGATTTTCCTCTTCACGCTGGCAAGTCACAAACAGCGATATTCTTCGTGGAGTGAAAACCGATACAGCCAAAATGGTTTACAACACGTATGCACACACCGCGACTGGTGATGCGTGTCGCATGCAGCCGAGAGAAGTTTCCGCATGCTGGTAGTTGCTGCACCGAAAGGCAGGCTATACGCAGTGGTTCTTCGACGACTCCTTATGAACTGTCATCACATGAACTTCACCGGAGAACGATTGTTCTGCACTACGCGACGGCAACACATTCAAGCAGCGTCGCGCACGCCCCGGCTCAGGATGACGAAAATGTCCCTGATGTACCGATGACAAATGTCTGTAATCTTCGCTCGCACTTTCAACTATAAAGAACACGGGAAACGACAGGAAAGACTGACATTGCGCTGATAACAACTGATGGCCTATCACATGCGATCGATTTAAACGTCCAGTTGTTGATTGTGTCACCGTTCTTTCCTGTTTAGCACGCGTGAGTTCAGGTTGGGCTATATTGCGCAGAGTGTGATCGTACCAGCAGCTAGCCCATCAGATGCGTCCTTTTGTAACCTCAAGCGGATATGTGACGGATTTGTAGGTCAGTGCGCCTGCGGCAACGACGCATCCAGCTGGGCTTCGCGTAACTTTTTTTATTCCTGTCTGTCGCGATGTTTCATTTTGTTGTGGGCTGAATTATGGGCTTTCCAATTTTTAGACATCCCGTAGGGTGCTAGTCATAAGCGTCCTTCGTGGCTAGCGCCAGCGAGGTAAAATGTAGGGGAACACAAACAACGGGACATTAAGGGCACCGGTCACGGAGTTCAAATGGCAATCACCTGGCAACGAGATGCCAACTTGAATGAGTGAATGAGTGTATAAATAAAGGAATTAACTAGTACTTTTTTCAGTTAAGTTATATGTACTACTTAGCTGAGCATTTCCTAAGAGCCTTCAGCATAGCCTCTCACGGGCTCGTGCAATTCGTACACAAGCACTGTAGTAAAGCATCTCGGAGTGCCGTACAGAAATGTAGCTGATTTTGAGGCCTGATATATCTGAACTTCCCAAAATAAGTTTAATACCTTCGGGTGTCCAAATAAAACCGCATAAATTCGGCGTTGTAAGAGAAACACTATACAGAGTGTTTCAGCGAACACTTTCAAAAAACTTTTTTTTGTGATTACCTGTGGCAGAAAGCACAATTCTAGTCCACAAGCTGGTCTACTCGAAGAGCCGGGCATTACTGGCACAAAAAATTCAAACGCATAATTGACTAATTAACAAGAATTCACTGATTAAACTTTTAACTAATTACCTCATAGTACGTATTGCAATTTGCAAATTCTAGTTGGGAAGTTCGCAAGGCGACTCGATTTGGAACGAATTCTCAGGTTGACACCAATAGCAACTCGGCGTTCATGCGCATTATTTGTTTTAAATCCTGTTTGACGAACAGTGAGAGAGGAAAGAGTGGCGACGGCGCCTGTGCACGTGACTTGGGCTTCTGTGGTCGCCACGCGCGTCGGAAGTGCTGGCGTGGGCTTCAGCAGCGGTTGCGGCAGATGCATGGGAGGTGCGGTGACTGCGGCGGCGTTTGTGTTGACAGAGTGCGGTGCACTATTAAAAAAAATATGTGTGATTTGATTACGTATGCAGCTCATGTGTGCAGTCTAATCAACTTCGCTGGTAGTCCGTCCCCATATGAATGTTGCGGCCCCACGATTTTGTTTGTTTAAGAGACAAGAAAATAGAACACCGATATTTCACATGCACGCACAATGCGCGCATTTCCTTGAACACTGCTGGGCGGGCGGGAAGACAACGCGCATGAAGGCACCGCGCTTCTCGGCTCGCCCTCGCATGCCCATCCTTCGCCCCATGGCACAGGAGATTGCATGTGGCTTTCAGCACAATGCGCAGGTATACAGAGCGGACCCTGCGGCACAGGCGCAGTCAGACCCATGGCAGAACGGCAGCCCCGAGTGTCATTAAAATACGCGTTTTTTTTTTTTTTTTTTTGCCGGCGCCCCTCGCCACTAGAGCAGCTGTAGCTGCAGCTCGTGGGGCTGATATTGGTTTGGTTTCGCCGCCTCTCGGCAACTGAACGAAGCGTGGATCGCGTGGCGAAGCAGGCGAGTTGGTTGGTTTGGAGAAAAAGCTTTTCTCGTCTGGCTCATTGTTTTTAAATGGACGCTTTCTTAGAGAGAGAGAGAGAATAAAATTTTTCATTTATATATTCACTTTGGTTTGGAGCTGTTTATATACACGACTATCGACTGCACAGGTGCACAATGACATCAGAACGACGCGCTCCCGCTACATTTCATGGAAATCCTGCCACAAGACAGACACGCACACACACATACACACATACGCATATATATATTGACACGTGTACTTGTCTGTCTTTATCGGGCGACACGTTTCACCGCCTAACAAATGTTATCGCACAGCGCAGGACGCGCCAGCATGCATCGGAAGTTTCTGGAATATTATCGATGCTTCCATCCGCTGTCTGTGACCGAACCTTGTGTAATCTGATTGCATGTGTGCGCGACGCGAATAATGTAGAACTTTGTGGAAGGCACGCGGGTCCCAGCGATTCCTCTGGAACATTCGATGACTGATGTATTATAAAAGCCGACGCGCTTGACCCGCTGATCAGATTTTCGACGATCGCCGACTGTGTTCGCCGCTATCGTTTGCTTTAAGTGTAGCCTGTCTTTGTGGGCACAGGTTCGCCCAATAAAAGCTAGTTTTGTCTTTCAAAGTATTGCTACTGTGTTCTTTAACGTCCCTACCACGTGACAATATACACACACTCCAGGAAAGGTTTCTTTCACTCCAGGGGCGTAGCCAGGGGGAGGGCTGATGAGGCTTCAGCCCCCCCCCCGAATTTTTTTCGTGCTGTCCATTCACCGCCGACCAAAGCAAGCCCCGGCGCCGGAAATCATTCTGGATTTTGTCTAGAACGTCTTTTTCACGCTCAAAAAGCCATTTCACCGCAAAAATTGCCAACTCGGGCTGGATTTCGCGGCAACGCCCATGCACCGGGAGTCTCATAACGCTAGGAGCCCCATCCGAGCACAAAATTTGAAGGACCTTTTGATGGCGAACGAGCTGGCGCGGCATCTCGTGGAGGCCGCGGAATCTACACTCTATCATGGAATCTACGGAGCGCGTGGATGTCAATTCCGAAACTTTATGGGTATAAAGTTCTCATAAACTTTTGATGTGAAAGGTGCATTGATATTTCAAAACATGTGCTTTAGATTTTCAATTGCTGAACTTTGTAAGTTTAATGTTCCCATAAATATTTGACGCCAAAGGTGCATTAACTTTTCCAAAGTAACACATCGGGCCATACAACGAGACAAGCCAAATCAACACACTATCCGACAAGTTGTACAAAGCCCGCAGCGAGGCCCGATGGGACGAAGCGTTGTGGTGGTTCATTCCTGCCGTCATGTCACATAAAAAAATATCAACATATTTTTCACCTGCGCCAAAGCATCCCGTGAAGACACTAAAGCCAGCCAAGGTAACTACGTTCTTATTTATTTTTTCTACTTTGACTTTTAATCGCGAGGACACATTGATCCCCTTCAATTTTTTTGTTCTCGCTCCCCTGCCCGCGGGCTGCGAGAGCCAGCCAGAGCGCATGCATTTTTCTCATGTTGCCCCGACCACCGCGCGGCGCACTTCGGTGCACATTCGGTTTTCTCTGGCCGAGTGCATTTTCGTCTGGCAGTTTTAGACGCTTTCTGGCTAGCAGACGAGGAAAAGAAACAATGGTCGATCGCCGCCATCACTGTGGGGACGACGGATTGCACCGCGTTCGCTTGAGCGCAACCTCTCCAGAATGTCTTGCCTCGCCGGTGTAGGATACCGAGCAGTATGCGCATGGTTCTTGGTGGACCAAGCGTCTTGTGTTTTCTTCGATATTCCTTTAATAGCCACATTAGTTGCCCAAAGTAGGCATTCGATTGTGACCAACATACTTTCCTTTGCGTTTTTCTTTATTATGGTGCCCCCGGCCCACGAAAGGAAAAAAAAAGAACGTTAAGGCGCAGCGAATTGTCGCGTGGTGAAAGTTCTATTTTGTTACTTATTTTGCGGAAAGTAATGGGCCATGGGACGCTTCAGCTGCGGATACTCTTATTATATTATTGCAATAGCAATTATATGGAGACTCTAGGCGCATTCCTGCCGTCGCCGTTGCCCTCATGTTCCGCATAAATTCTAAGGGCGATAACATCGTGACCGTGCACCGCATGCTGTATGTGCGAGTGAAAGCATGTGGGGGGTGAGGGGGAATGGGTGAGCCGACGATGGTGGCTCAGTCTTGCGTGCGCAAGGGAGAAAAGTGAGGAGCAAGCGCGCCGCCTTCGGTCGCGCACAATACATCGGGGGGAGTGGATGGAATGGGGGCGGGATCTAGGATTCTGTGAATCTGCGATTGCGTAACATGTTTATTTGCCTTGTTTGACCCATTATATAGCGTGACTCTTTCTTAGATACATAGATTTATTGGAGACTTATACGTATGTTTTGTGTATACGTGCAGTGAACTATGTTTCCGGTGGCACTTTTTTGCCCGTTATCAAGCTGTGTCTTCGCATTTGTATATTCCATTGTATCTTCACATTTCTAATGTACGAGGGCAATCAAATGAAAGTGAGCCTACCCACCCCGCGCAATTATGGTTCTGTTCATTATCTGCAAGGCCTGCGCGTAGCACACAGGCATCTGTGATTTACAAAAGTGACACGCAGGTTTGAGGATAAATGTTCTTTAACGCTCTCATACACTGGGATGAACATGGTTGCGTGACGTAATGGACGCTCTAGAAGTGGAGCAGCGTAGTGCCGTGAGGTTTTTGACAGCTGAAGGTGTTTCCCAAAAAGAAATTAAGTCACCGTATGGCTGCCGTGTACGTCGAACATTGCATTTCATTGGCCACTGTGAAGCGTTAGAACAAACCGTTCAAAGAAGGACGTGGAAGTTACAAAGACGATCCCAGACCGGGCCAAAGCCATCGTGCAATCACACCTAACAAAATTGCAAAGGTTGATGAGCTGATGACACAAGAACGGAGGATAAGCATCGATGAACTGCCAGAGCGTGTGAACATCGCTCACGGTTCGGTTCACCGTCACCGTTCACGCCGTAATTCATGAACATTTCGGCTATCAGCTCTTGTATGCGCAATGGATGCCCAAGATTTTGGACCACCGCCAGAATACGGAGATGTTCGGCGCTGCCTTCACTCATCTGATCCGGTATGACAATAAGGGTGACGATTTCTTGTCTGCAATTGTGATCGGAGACGAACCATCATGCCACTACTACGAGCCTGAATCACGACAGCAAATCTTATAATGGAAACATTTGAATTCACCACCCCAAAAGAAAGCAAAGGCCGTCATTTCCGCCGGACAGGTATTGTTGACTTTTATTTTTCGATTGTCAGGGGCCATTACTGATAGAATTTGCTAAATCTTGAGAGACTATCAATTGTTTCCGATATTGCTAAACGCCGGATCGGCTACGTGTCGCAATCAAGAACAAACTACGTGACAAATTGACGAATGGGGTCATCTTGTTCCACGACAATGCCCGTCCCTACGTCGCTGATGTGGTTAATACAAAACTGGCAAAGTTCAAGCGGGGAACGCTGCAACATCCGCCAGACAGCTCAGACCTGTTGCCTTGCGACTTCCCCATTTTTGGGCAACCGAAAAAACAGCTCAAGGGAACCAGATTTGTCTCGGACGATGACGTGAATGTCAGTTGCAGACGTTTTGAAGCAGCAACCCAAGCAACTCTATGAGACGGGAATTACGCGACTCGTTTGTCAATGGGACAAATGCCTGAATGCAAATGAAGGCTACTTTTAAACAAAGTACCCCATTTTTCATATATTTGCACTGGCTCACTTTCATTTGACTCACCCTCGTATATTCTGCAAAACTCCTGCTTTTTATACGTGCTCTCTGTTGCGACTATAATTTCGGTGCAATTACTCACGATACACGACCGGTGACAGCTGCTCCTGCGTAATACATTGGAACAAATGACAGCGTCATTGAGATTTTTCACTGGCCGTTGCATATGTACAAGAATGTAAACAAGGATCTTGAATGACAAAGTTTCATTAACATATTTGTCCTCAACTTGTTCATTTCATGGCCTTTACATTTTTCATATCAGCGGCATGGAATGCTTTGGTGGTTTCGAACTGATGTAGTTCTAAAGTTCGTGTGATATTTTCTTTACTTATTAAATAGACGAAAAACATGGAAGCATTGACACCACTTATGTTGGGCACAATTTTTGGCACATACGAGTATAATATTTTATGAAAAGAATACATATTTTACTTGTATTGACAGTGCGTAGCGTTCAAGAATTCGTTTGCAGCATCTTTGGCAATGATAATGCAGTTATTATTCATGTATTTGATCCATAGGCAAATTGTTTAAGAGGAAGCTTTAGCTCAGGCCGAACTCCGACGTGGCCTATTCAGATACATGGTAAACGTAGAAACGCTTTTCTGAGATAACTCCTGAATCGCTTTTAATGAAATTTGTCGCATTTCAGAGAGTAAGTTAAATTCTAGTGTCTGTTGGAAGCGGAATTTCGATTTAGGGCCTGAACTTTGTTTATTTAAAATATTTTGAAAAATTCGAAACTTCGAAAAAAATATAAGCACGAAGTTTACAAATTAATAGCTCTGCATCAAGAACAGATATCCCGCTTCTGTAAACAGCATCCATTGCACCATTCAAAGCGGACAAATTCGATATGTCTATTTGTATCTTACGGGAATTGGTTATGTTATGTACAAGGGTTCTGCAAAAGCCGTGTTTCCATAACACTTCATTTTTTTAGACTCATGTGTAACATATCAACTTTGTCCGCTGTAGATGTCCTGTTATCTGGAAATCACAGAATTGTGATATCAATTTTCATTGCTGATATACAGAGTTGTAAACTGCATTGTTTCGTTTCCTGAAAATTTTCGATTTTGCCACTTTTCAATAAAATATTGACTACCTAAATCGAAAATTCGAAACAGTCACTAGAATTTAAGTTTTTCTTTTAAATGCAACAAACCTCATCAAATTTGGTGCAGTGGTTGCCGAGAAAAACCAATTCTCCTTCTACATGTATTTAGATAAGAGCATCCGACCTAATGTTTCCTCTTAGGAGGAGGCCGAGCTGCAACGTTAGCCCCCCCCGAACGAAATTTCTGGCTACGCCACTGTTTCACTCATCTTGGCCACGGTACGTGGCCAAGATGAATGTATTGCAATCATATATTATACCTGTTGTACAGTGTGGTCCTTTATGAAAGGGAACACGCGAGCGCGTGGCCTGTGTTCTTAGGAGGCTGCTTAGAGCGCCAGCAGCAGGCAGCAAGGGGAATGGATGGATGGATGGATGGATGGATGGATATTATGAGCGTCCCCTTTGGAACGGGGCGGTGGGTTGCGCCACCAAGCTCTTGCTACTATACTGCCTAATATCCTACCTAGGTTAAACAATGAAAAAAGGAAAAAAAAAACACTCTGAACTGAAATCATGTCCGCTTGTAGCGCCATCTATTGGCGGCATGATAAACAGACACGGCTGATAGGCTGCCGGACTGCCTCCCAGGCCGGGTGGATGCGCAACAGGCGGAACAGCTGTCGAGAATAGAGCCTGCGAGCAAACCGTGCTCGGTACGGTGATACACTGGAAACGTAGAAGGACCAACATATGCCCGCTAGTTAATAGGCAGTCCCAGCATATTTTAATGTGTTAGCATTCTTCGGGGAATACCGCAGCAAGATCTGTCCGCCACCCGAAAAGTGTAACGCCTTCTGTTTGCACAAAGGTGCGTAATGTGCGAAGTTGCGACATTTCATCATTATAATAGTGTGAATGTAGATAATTGGTAGCTTTATAAGCGATGAGGAAGAATTAAAAAAGATGATTAGAGGGAACAACCACAGAGATACATAAGGTCCACAGAAATGCACGGGGAGCCTACAGTAGGGGTGGGCCAGCAGAAATTTGGGGTGGCACAACATAAATTTTGGGGTGCGTCAACTTAAAATATGGAGATGGGCGAACTTAAAATTTGGAGAAATCGGAGGTGGGTCAACTTAATATTTGGGGGTGGGCCAACTTAAATTTGGGGTAGGCTTATGCACACACTGACAACTCCAGTGAGTTTCTGCATACTTCTTGCAGTATGGAGCTCTGGCTCCCCACTGCCCCCATAGCGTGAATAAACCTCACCTGATTAGGAGTGGTTTAGGAGAGAAGTGAACTCAGGTGAAACTTTATTTTAGGTAAATAAACGTAATTAATTGGTTAATTATTTATTCATAATTAATTATTTTTATAATGACGGCATATGACTAATTACTAATTAGCTTTAGTTATAGTTATAAAGGAGACATTTCTATCTGTAAATAACTATTAGGATTGCTTGAATCGGTCTAACTAATCTCTGGGTACTCTTAATTATTATTTATTAGGCTGCGGTGATTTAACCTTAGGAAGTCTTGATTTGTCTAATAACCTACATTGATTTTAATTAGTTTCAGTATTTTTAATTACCATCAATATATATCCGTTACGCTTAAGTAATCTTATCGTAACTAAGATTATTTGTCTTTATTAACCAACTTACACTTATACCTCTCAGCACTTACTATATATAGTCATAGTCATAAATCTCTTTAGTCATAGATAGTAATAAGGCATTCTCATATACACCTCCATAGGATCTCACGTATACTTGTAGTGCATGGTGTCACGCGTTACAGACAGAAAAACGGTTGGACGGACGGACAGAGTTCCAGGGAAGTAGCCCTAGAATGCTTACGTATAAATATAGGTACACCAGGCGTACGTATAACTACTCAGCGTAAGTTGGCGCTTCCACTTTTCCCGTGCACTTGCGTACTATACGTGGTTTGCTCCCACGAGACGTTGCGTTGTAGACCCCGCTGCTTGCTCCACAGTCCTGTGAGGAGGGGGGAGTGGTTCCAGCTAATTTTTAGCAGGCACTTGGCCTATCGGCCGTGCCTGGTTATTCTGGCCGCCAATAGATGCCACCACAAGCGGACGTGGTTCTCCTTCGTGCCACTTGCTGGCGCTCTAAGCAGCCTCCGCAGAGCACGGGTGACGAGGTCGCGTGTTCCCTTTCATGAAGGACCACCCTGTACCAGCCGGCGAAGATCCGAGCACCTACGTAATCCTTATTAATGGTCTGCAACCTCCTTCAGACCTCTGCTAAATATATTGTAAACATGTTAAAGTGGCAGGAAAACAAGGTCATAGGTTCGCCCGAAGACGATTGATTGAAGCACTAATAGCGACAGTAAAGTATTAGACAGTTACGTCTAGTAAGATCAGTAGTTTTAACGGCCGTATAGATTGAAGTAAACATCTGCCGACTAATTAACTTAAGAAGCATAGTGTCACGCGTGTGCAGGCGAACATGAACATATCTCACTGGATGACGGCGAACAGACGCTGCCACAACGCTGGCGTGAAGAAGCAGGGGGAAGCTTGGTGTCGTCTCTCGCTTCATCGCGTCTCCGAAGCTTGAGATTATGCGACCTGCAACGCGCATGAAGCCACCGTGCAGCCACCTCGGCTCGCTCTTGGCTTTCACGCCCGCCGCAGACTACCTCCAAGGTAGGCGTGTGCAGCCATGCGGACAGCCACGACCGTGCTAGAGGAGGAGACGCTCGCTTTCTTTCCGTAGCGCGCTTGATCACGTGACCTCTGACACTGGGCGCCCGGGAGACACCGTGCCTCAAGCCACCATCCTTCTCGGCTCATCCTCGCGTTTTTTTCCTCGTACCCGCTTCGAGTCGAACGAGGCCAATGGAGCCGCCCTCAAACGCATTTGTTCTAAGACTGAAAGCGCCCTCGGCCTGATCCGAAGAATCGCAATAGGTACCGCGGAATCAGGGAGGACAATCTGATCCGGATTATCCACGCCTTCGTGCTATGCCACTTCGATTATTCAGGGGCTATGCACAACTGGCTCGTGTCGGAGCGCAACAAGATCAATGACCTAATCAGAAGAGTTTTCAAGCTTGCCCTCGGCCTTCCAGTCCGAACACACACAAAAGAGCTCCTCAATTTGGGAATTCACAACACGTTCGAAGAAATCGATGAAGCCCAAGAGTTTTCCCAGTTTGCCAGACTTTCCGGTACCCCAGCGGGCCGAGCCATACTTGGCAAGCTGAGACGTAACCCCACGGTGATCAGTCCCGACGCTGTGAAGCTGCCCAACGACGTAAGATCCAAGTTTAAGATACACCTGATGCCACGCAATATGCATCCCACCTACAACGAAGGACGAAGACGAGCCAGGGGTAAAGCTCTGCTCGCCAGTGCTCGCTTGAACAAGGACCTAACATGCTTCGTAGACGCTGCTTCGTACGTTAAAGAAGCCTTCTCCTCAGTGGTCATTGAATGTGATTCTAAAGTCCTTAGCTGCGCTACCATCCGCACTTCTAGTTCCAGCGTTGCAGAGCAGGTTGCTATTGCTCTTGCATTGATGGACAGTGTACATGAAACGATTTATTCAGATTCCAAGACCGCTGTCAGGGCCTTTCAGATGGGAATGGTAGCTCCCCAGGCCCTACGTATTATCCAAAGTGCTAAAGACATGAAACATCACACTTTTTGGCCTGGTTCCCTGCGCACCTTGGAACCATTGAGGGTACCTCGATCAACCCCAACGAGGAGGCGCACTTAGCTGCACGAGGTTTGACTGACTGTGCGCTAGGTAACGCGACCTCTCCTGGGCGACCCGGGCCTCTCTGCTCGTACAACGAGATTTTCAAACATAATTATCTGTCAAGAAGACTTCTGCCTTTGCCGCGCTCCTCGCTGTGCAGGGCCCAGGCAGTCACTCTCGGACTTTTGCAAACAAGCACTTACCCGAGCCCTGCGGCGCTGCACACAATGCACCCCGAACGGTTCCCAAGCCCGGACTGCCCTCTGTGTGGTGATTATGCGGACTTCGAACATGTCCTGTGGGGATGCGTCTCTGCCGCTCCCCTTTTCACCCAAGAGGAAATGATGAAGCTGATTAGAGCCCAGGACCAGACCTCTCAAATCCTGGCAGTCCAGAGGGCTCGCGAGAGGGCCGTCAGATTTCACCTGATGGTCCCCGAGTGGGCCTAGCCAGGTGACGTTGAGTTTGCTCGCGTCTATTGTGGACCAAATAAAGTTGTTTCACTCACTCACTCGTACCCGCTGGTCGAAGGCTCATGCGCGTCGGGTAGTTCATATCGTTGGCGAGTGTTAAGCGAGCTGCATCGGTCGCTTCCCAAACTCGAAGGCCCCTAGCGTTTACCTTCTTGTAGCGCCATTCCTAGTGTCGGGCATTGAAGTCGCCCGGCACGAGCGTTATGTCTCTGGGTTAGCGCTGTCGGAGGTCTATATGGTGATGTTTTTTTAATGTTATGATTAGTATTACGAAGAGCAACAAATACAGTGGCAGACATACATTGACACAAGTTGTCGTCAGAGGGGTTCACTGGAGAGTCGCACATACTCAGTGCCACATAACCAGTGATCCAAGTTTGTGGTTGCATGGCCAGATAGTCGGAAAGAAAAGAAGCTAAGAATCCTGTTCGCATTAATATCGTAGTAAAGGAGCCTAATTTACTAAACTCTGTTTTATTAACTTTAGGGATTTAATGTGGAAGAGTTGGTGATAATAATGTTAGTAATCTATGATGAGAGAGCAGCGACGACCACAAGACCGTCTGGATAGGATAGGGATAACTTTAATAAAGTGCCGGCAAACGACGGTTTAACGCGTCGTGACGCTGGCCAAGCGTCGCCCCGGGGTCTGTCTTGTTAATGTTCAATTTCTTTCTCTAATTTTTTTTAACCACTTCGTCTTTATGCGTGTGCAGCTACGTGGATAAGGCGGTGCTCGGGGACACGGTGACGGTGGAGGCAACAACCACAAAACTGGGCGGCAGCACAGCCTTCCTCACCGTGGACATCCGCAACAAGGAAACGGGCAAGCTGCTGGTCAAAGGCCTGCACACCAAGCAGCTGCTGAACGGCATGGATTACCTGGGAAACAAGCTGGATATGGGTGCAGCGTCGGCCACCACTTCTAAGGCCTGATACAGTGTGTTTGTCTTTCAATAAACTGTTGCGCTATTTTGGAGGGGAAAAATGGTGTTCATCTGTTTTGTCTGTCAGAAAAAAAGAAAACGCGCGTCCATCTTGCGACAAATTATGCGTCAAAGTTGGCATGAATGTGGAATCGCCGTGCGCTTAGCAGTTCGGGCCAGTTTAATAAATGGAATAAGAATGGAGCAGGTACACGACCGGGCCCAAGTGCGCATTCGACCCGTCTGAAGAAAATAAAAAGGAACAAATTGGGCAGAACTCATTTATGATGCATCGCTAAGTACGCGAATAGCTGAAACACGTAATGTCTAAGGCATGTATTACACCCGGGCGCCTCTATCCCGCTTGAATGGATGGATGTTATGAGCGTCCCCTTCGGAACGGCGCGGTGGGTTGCGTCACCAAGCTCTTGCTAATATACTGCCTAATGTCCTACCTAGGTTAAAAGAGAAATAAAAAAAACTATGAACTCCCACAACCAAATTTTCTGACCACCTACGGCGAACTTTGCTTTTGTACGTCTCCGTTTTCAGTCGTTTCCCTACTTTTCTTCCACCAATCTTCCAATCGCCTCTTACTAATCCCTATTGCGGACATGTTTACTTTTCACCCTACAGGCCGCATACTTGCTGGTAAGCTTCCTAGTTCTTTTCCTCCAGTGTGAATCAATGTTTTTCCTGTACAGATACCTCAACACTCTCTCCTTTCTGGATACGCAGCGCCATCTATATCATCACCATCAGCAGCAGCAGCAGCAGCAGCCTGGTTACGCCCTCTGCAGGGCAAAGGCCTCTCCCACACTTCTCTAGCTACCCCGGTCATGTACTAATTGTGGTGATGTTCTCCCTGCAAACTTCTTAATGTCATCCACCCACCTAACTTTCTACCGCCCCCTGCTAGGCTTCCCTTCCCTTGGAATCCAGTCCGTAACACTTAATGATCATCGGTTATCTTCCCTCCTCATTACATGTCCTGGCCATGCCCATTTCTTTTTCTTGGTTTCAACTAATATGTCACTAACTCGCGTTTGTTCCCTCACTCAATCTGCTCTTATCCCTTAACGTTACACCCATCATTTTTCTTTCCATAGCTCGTTGCGTCGTCCTCAATTTAAGTAGAACCCTTTTCATAAGCCTTCAGGTTTCTGCCCCGTACGTGAGTACTGGTAAGACACAGCTGTTATACACTTTTCACTTGAGGGATAATGGCAATCTGCTGTTCATGATCTGAGAATACCTGCCAAATGCACCCCAGCCCATTCTTATTCTGATTATTTCAGTCTCATGATCCGGATCCGCGGTCACTACCTGCCCTAAGTAGATGTATTCACTTACCACTTCCAGTGCCTCGCTACCTATCGTAAACTGCTGTTCTCTTCCGAGACTGTTAAACATTACTTTAATTTACTGCAGATTAATTTTTAGACCCACCCTATTGCTTTGCCTCTCCATGTCAGTTTCGACTGAATCAAACGCTTTCTCGTAATCAATTAAATCTATATATAAGGGTTGGTTATATTCCGCACATTTCTCTATTACCTGATTGATAGTGTGAATATGGTCTATTGTCTAGTAGCCTTTACGGAATCCTGCCTAGTCCTTTGGTTGACAGAAGTCTAAAGTGTCCCTGATTCTATTTGCGATTACCTTAGTAAATACTTTGTAGGCAACGTGGGAGCGGCCCGCAGCGCGCTGAGTCGCGTACCTCAGGACCTTATTAAAGTTTTGCATCCATCCATCCAACCGACAGTAAGCTGATCGGTCTATAATTTTTCAAGCCTTTAGCGTCCCCTTTCTTATGGATTAAGATTATGTTGGCGTTCTTCCAAGATTCCGGTACGCTCGAGGTCATGAGGCATTGCGTATACAGCGTGGCCAGTTTTTCTAGAACAATCTGCCCATCATCCTTCAACAAATCTGCTGTTACCTGATCTTCCCCAGCTGCCTTCCCGTTTTGCATAGCTCCCAAGGCTTTCTTTACTTCTTCCGGCGTTGCTTGTGGGATTTCAAATTCCTCCAGGCTATTCTGTCTCCCATTATCGTAGTGGGTGCCAGTGGCACTGTATAAATCTCTATTGAACTCCTCAGCCACTTGAACTATATCATCCATATTAGTAATGATATTCCCGGCTTTGTCTCTTAACGCATACATCTGATTCTTGCATATTCCTAGTTTCTTCTTCACTGCTTTTAGGTTTCCTCCGTTCCTGAGAGCATGTTCAATTCTATCCTTACTACACTTCCTTATGTCAGCTGTCTTAGGCTTGTTGATTAACTTCGAAGGTTTTGCCAGTTCTATTCTAGCTGTAGGGTTAGAGGCTTACATACATTGGCGTTTCTTTATCAGATCTTTCGTCTCCTGCGATAGCTTACTGGTATCCTGTCTAACGGAGTTACCACCGACTTCTATTGCACACTCATTAATGCTGCCCATAAGATTGTCGTTCATTGCTTCAACACTAAGGCCCTCTTCCTGAGTTCAAGCCGAATACCTGTTCTGTAGCTTAATCCGGAATTCCTTTTATTTTCCATCTTACCGCTAACTCATTGATCGGCTTCTTATGTACCAGTTTCTTCCGTTCCCTCCTCAAGTCTAGGCTAATTCGAATTCTTACCATCCTATGGTCACTGCAACGCCGCTTGCCGAGCACGTCCACATCTTGTATGATGCCAGGGTTAGCGCAGAGTATAAGGTCTATTTCATAGTCTCGCCATTAGGGCTATCCCACATTCACTTTCGGCTGTACCGCTTGCGGAAGAAGATACTCATTATCCGCATATGATTATATTCTGCATAATCTAATAATAACTCCCCCCCTGCTATTCCTAGAGCCTATGTTATATTCCCCCACTGACTTGTCTCCAGCCTGCTTTTTGCCTACGACCTGCTATTTGTACCTCTTCTTAAGTTTCACGACAAGACCTGCCGCCCTGTCGTTAATGCTATAGAGCTCCTGTATGTTACCAGCTATATCCTTATTAATCAGGAATCCGACTCCTAGTTCTCGTCTCTCCCCTAAGCCCCGGTAGCACAGGACGTGCCCACTTTTTAGCTCTGTATATGCTTCATTTGTCCTCCTAACTTCACTGAGCCCTATTATATTCCATTTACTGCCCTCTATAGCACTGCTAGATTTGCCTCACTAGATAACGTTCTAGCGTTAAACATTGCCAGGTTCAGAATCCAATGGCGGCCTGTTCGGACCCAGGTATTCTCTGCTGCGTCACAGGTCTGACCGCCGCCGTGGTCAGTTGCTTCGCAGCCGCTGGGAACTGAGGGCCGGGGTTTTGATTGTTGTATTCATATAGGAGGTTGTGGCCAAGTACTGCACCAAGGTGGCCAATCCTGCTCTGGTGAGGGAGTGCGTTACCGGTTCTGGTCACAGGGATCAGGCCGCACTACAGGCCTGTTCATGCAATTTTATCAACACGCGTTTTTTTTTCTGTTTCTTATCCGGTGAAAAATTGCGCGGCACCGGGATTCGAACCACGGTCCTCTTGCACGCGAGGCGGATACTCTACCTCTACGCCACCGCTGCGTGATCCCACCTATATGCGGCCTCGCAAAGTCCAGACGTGGCCTCCGAGGTGTGTGACGCGACGGTTCAAGCGAACAGAGAATTATTCGTTTTCACCGCGGGCATTCCAGGAAACCGTCTGAAGCGGGTTCGACCCCGCCGAGGAGCGGGAAAGTTATAAACGATTTCTCTTTCATTGAAAAGCGGCGTGAGATATGCCACATTTTTAGATTGCGCTACTCTCGATATCAGCCCACATTGTTTAAAAAAAAACTGTAGCATCTTCTAGATCGACTAACATTTTTAGGCAGCACTATTTTCAGGATTGACCCGCATTTTTGGTTGGATAGATTGCCCCCCCCAAAAAAACGCGTCCGACATCGCAAAGAATGCCCTTCGCATTGAAACACTCTGCTCGAACTTAAACGCTGTTATGATTGGCGGTTCAATCCCATCGCTCGTGATCCGTTGTCATGATTGGAGTCGGGCATGAATTAGAAGGTAGCTGGCCCATGCCGTCGTCCAACTTATCCACGCTGAGGACGTTGATGAAGGGAAGGACTGCTTCTCATCGAGAACGAGGAATATGGGTTTATTTACAGTATCTATATCAGTCTAGCATGACTGCTTAGAAAAGTACATCAGCCTAACATGACTGCTTGAGAGAGTACATCATTCTAACATGACTGCTTGAGAAACAGTGTCCTGAGCAGCCGCACAACAGTGGTTTATAAACACTCGGTCCTCCCCCGATACCCAGGTGACGGAAACGGCCGTACAAGCACCGTAGGCGAGTTGACCAGGCACCGTAGGGGAGACGAGGCACCGTAGGCGAGTTGACGAGGCACCGTAGGGGAGACGACCCGGCACCGTAGGAGCATTTATTCCCCCAGCTGCAGCGCGCCCGCCTGCTGCCCATTGTCTGGCGTCTTGGTCGGCGCGTGGGAAGGGGTCTCAGTAGACGTTCCCGCGGGCTCAGTAACAATAGTTGGTCCGCCGAACCCGTTTAGTCACAATGGCGACTTCGTCAAACTCGGCTCCAGCGACGGAGAGTCGAGGACGCACACACAGTCGACTTAGTCACGCCGTGGCTAGAGGTTTGCGGCGACGCTCCAGGAAAGTTGCCGCCACTGTCGCAACTGGCCGGCAAAACTTGCACTGCAGCTGGCCGTTCTTAACAACGCCCTGCGTGCAGCACCTATGAACGTGTACATGGGTCATGGCTGCACTCAGTGTCGAGGAGGGGCAACAGAGCAGGCGAAACACGGCCTAGATTGTGCATTGTGCATCTGTTAATAACCATGCTTGTTACTGAGACGTGTGCGAAGAAATCTATATTTTTGTTCCTTGCGTGCATACTGCTGGCACGCATATACCGATAACAAAGAACCGCTGGCCCGAGTTTTTGTGAAGACCAGTGCTTACATTCGGGAGGGGGGGGGGAAGAGAGATGGTCCCGCCTCATTTTTTTTTCAATGGGCAGTGGGCCAAACGTATTTAGAAAGATGAGAAGCACAACTTCGCGAATATCTTTGGTTTATTTACGCAACAGTTTCAGTCGGTAGATATATAAACCAAAGAGAGATAACCGCGTAGTTGTGTATATATATATATATATATATATATATATATATATATATATATATATATATATATATGAAAGTTGTACACCACGTGAACACAAACTCCTAGCACTGCCCGGACAAGCATGCTTTCACAACGAGAATGCACGTTTTTACGTTGCTGAAACAACAATTTGCTTAACGTTTGACAAAGGCTTTTCATTGCTAGGGTATCCAGCCACTGCGCATGAAATTATACTATCCTCCTTATGCTATCTTCAAAAATAGTGATATTAAAAAAAAGACAACGAACATATCGTTTACAAATTGATGCATTTAAATAATGCATATCGATGACCTAGCTGCTACACGACTTGGAAAAACTAACAGCGCTAAAAACAGGGCCGAACAAAAACGAGACAGCGCACTCTCGTGTGTCTTCTTGTTTGCAGGCGAGACATTCTGCGGCCCAGACGTTTTGTACCAGAAATGAGAAGCTCTTCGACGACATAAAGGCCTGGTGGGGAGCAACGATGCCCCGAAGTTTTATGCACGCGCTGGTCCCACCTTTATCTGCGCGTGGACTGCATCCCTCCCCCCCCCCAGCAGTTATGGTTAACACGACCCAGAGTGAGTTGGACGGGCGCCATGAGTGGGGCCTCAATGTTTTGTGCATGGGAGAGGAGATCGCCCCATGAAACCCTCCTTCGGACACTATTAGCCCCCGCCTTTCTTTCACATTCAAGCTTTCCCTTTCATCCATGTCGCCCTTTAGGAGCCCACCTCCCGAAACTCCCGAGTCTGCCAGCGTTTATCTTAGTTTTTGTATCGCACCCCTGTTGAAGGTCCCTCTGTGTTTTTATTCGTTCTTACGTTGCTTGTCGGGTGCACACGTGTGTGTGATCTATATAAGCTTGGCGTTTGCTTCATTAAATTAGTTGTCAGTACCGCTTCGTGCTGTCCCTTTCTTCAAGCCTCGTGTTCTGCTTGCGGTAACGTCCTAAAATCATGAATAACCAACTGGCCTACACCCACACTCTGCTATAAAACTTTCTGTTCGGTGGGGAAGAGGGAACGGGCTTGATTCACCCCGCTGGCTACGCCAATGGCTTGCCGTGACCTATACTCAGGCGTTCAACCAATCCGGTTTGTCGTAGCACGCTAGCAGCGCAAGCGCTGATATGTGGCCGACGGACCACGTCCGCGAGGCGAGAGGCGCGCACAGGTGGTCAATTCACTGACGCAGAGAAGCCAAGCAAAGCCACCTTTATGCAAGGTGGGAAGCATCACGTGCGCACCACTTCCGGCGCTCTTCTTGTGCCTATAGTTCCGGAATTCAAACGAAACAAATGAACATGTTTTGCCGAAGAATATCTAGTTGAACAACGTGCGGTGCTTTCCAAAGCGCGGGATTTGTTTTTTTTACCTTCCGCGGCGCCGTCCTAAAATACTGCAATGCAACATGGACAATAATTCCATCAGCAATTATAAAGCTGATCAACTGATTTTAGTTAATAAGTGAGCGCAGTGCAACCGCTTCTCGACCATCAAGTGTCTGCCGTGCTGAACGCATAAGTGACCAATAGTGAAGAAAGCATCATGACACGTTTTAAATGTTTACTTTTAAAAGTTGTTTGCATTAGAAGAGACTACCAAGTATAGTATTGAATCTTTAGTACAACGCCTCAAGAGCAAGCTTTAGCTCTGGGGCTCCTATCTAAATACATTGCAAAGGAGAAATCTTTTTTCTCGGCAACCACTGCGCAAACTTGATGAGGTTTCTTGCGTTTAAAAGAAAAAAGTTAAAATATGGTGGCTGGTGGTAACGAATTTCTTATTTAAGCCGTCAACGTTTTAAGAAAAATTGTTCAAGATCATAAATTTTCAGAAAACGAGACTATGACCTTTACAACTCTAACTCAGCAACGAAAGACGATATCACAGTTCTGTAAATCCTATCTAATAGCGCGTCTAAAGTGGGCAACAGTCATGTATCTTATATGGCTCGCAAATAGACCACTAATATGCGAGTAGTACTTTTGCAAAACCTTCGCAAACAATGCGACAAATTTACTTAAGATGTAAATTGATAAATCAAATTGGTCCGCTTTGGATGCTCTAACGGATGCAGTTTACAGAACTGCGATATCTGTTCTTAGTGCAGGGCTACGAATTTGCAAACTTCGCGCTTCCATTTTTTTTCAAGCTTATAAATTTTTGAAAGTTCCTTTAAATAATTCGGGCCGTAAATGAATGTTCTGCTCCAACAGTCACTAGAACTTAACATTCTCTCTCAAATGCAACAAATTTCAATAAAATTGGCCCAGTGGTTATCTCAGAAAAGCGTTCCTGCGCTTTACATGCATATTAATAGGCGGTATTGGAGCTGGGCCCAAGCTAAAACATCCTCTTAAGTTAACTGGTCTGTTCTTAGCCATGTCGTTAATATTCATTAAGAATAAAGCAGCCTGAAGCTGTGCCTTGCCAAATATTATAGGCGCAACTTTCGGTTTGTATTAAAAATATAACCTGATTAACTTGCACAAAGTGTGTACGAACAAATGGAGCTCCGGATCATGACATGTAATGCCTTGTGAAATGCTAATTTAGCTAAGTAAAGCATGGCGACGTGTAGCTGTTTGTCGATGCTGAATGCAATGTCGTGCACGAGCTCGCCCACATGCGTGACTGTAGACAGCCCTCTGCGGAATCCATAACGTATTCGTGATAACGTGACGGTGTTAAAGAAATTCGTGAATGTGCCTGAGAAGAATATGTTCATGGCTCGCATGTCACATATGAGTGAAGTGGGTCTAAGACAAGGGGTTCATGTTTCTGCGGCCTGCAATTATTCTTACGTGGCGCGGCGCCGAAATTATATTATGTTCAACCAACGAGCCGTGATTCTATTGCATACAGTTCAGTTTATACTATATCCCGTGCAGCAAAAGTCAACGAGTCGTCGCAGCGGGTCACACAGGCGAATGGAAAATTGAACGCCAACAAACACGCGTTCAGCAGGTCTACGCAATGGGGTGATATATGGCGGCACGCTTTGGGATGTAGCACAGAGCACCTATTTTATCAGTTGTAAAATGTAAAGGGAGGCTTTATGACCATGCAACGATAGTAACGATGACAATCGGCAACAGCTTGGTGATCGCGAACGTGGCGTGAAGCAGGACGTGAGGAAGCTTCCCGACGTCGCCTTTGTACACGCCGTCTCGCTCGGCACCTGTGATGAGCGAGTACGTGATCCGGAAATGTTGGTCGTCGCTCCTCGGTAGTTTATCGCTGGCGACGCTGGAGCAGACGTAGGCGAAGAAATCTTTGCAAGGGTTTATGGTCGCGTTGACGTACCGGGACAATTCGTCCGCTTCACGTGGGCAGCGGAACGACACTCGGTCCTTCTTCCTTGGTTGTTGGCCTAGGTAGGTGTTGAAGGCGACGGCTCCGAGGACGGCGAACAGTTCAACTGCGAGGTCGCGTCGGCGAAATATCAGGCGATGACCAGTGTGCTTGCAGCATAAACAGTTGGCCGCAGTCACGTTTGAAGTGGTGCTACAGTGTTGTCGACGTGAGGTTGTCGCGTCCTGGATGACCATTGCTGCGCCCGGTGGTTCTTCTTCCTCTTCTGAGCGCAACATTCAGGAATCTTGAAGACGCACCGATGTAAGGTGCCTCGATGACAGTGCCGCCTCCCGTCGAGAAGCGTGGTATCTTGTCTTGTCTTGTATCTTCAACAGTGGCGCATACCCACTATGGGGGGGATTGGCCAAGAAGCAGGCGGTTTTCCGCATGCTTAGAAGTAAAGCGAAACTAGATTTGAATAGTGGAACTTGGGGCGATAGAACTGTAATTTAGAAGTGTAATGAAAATATTGTTAAGAATTTTGACAAAATAAGTTAACGTAAATCAATGAAATAATAGAAATTAATGATAATTTTAGGAATTCAACAAGGTACTCTTTTTGTCTCTCTAATAAAATTGTAAACTGCAAGAAAAGCGTCCCTGTGGGTGGATCCCAGTGAAGTCGCCCCAAAAGAAAGAATGGTTGGCGAGGTTAGCGATAGCCCAAGTTTGGTAAATGAGTATTCTAATAATTTTCTTTGTCTGAGAAAGCGGCGACACGAGAGAAAATACTGTTCGATAGTTTCAGGTGCTTATTGCAAAGCGAACATAGAGGGGACATAGTGAGACCAGACCTGTGTAAGTAAAAATTTAGAGGAGGTATACGACATCTCAAGTTTGTAAAAGAAACTTCCATTTGCCTTGAAGATCACCAGTTATTCCATCGGAAGCCAAGATGGTGGAATTCAGAAGACGGTGTTAGCACGGATATTGCAGAGTTTTGAGATATAGCGAAATTTCTGTACTTAGCTGCGGTTACATACCTACATCGACGGCGTGTCATGCGCAGCGAAGGATGTCCTTACCCTAGTTTCGCAAAGCAGTCCTGATGACATCGACATGCACATGGCGTAGGCGCTTTCATTCACATATAGTCTCACCGGCACTCGCTGAGCTCGAAGTTTGGCACTTCGGCTACTTTGTTCTTGGACCAACATGTCGAGCCGCGCTGACGACGGGAAACGATACAAAGATGAGGCACGCGGACTGCGCGATAGCTGCCCGTCTCCAGTCTTCTGCGCGGCCAGACGATGGTGACAACTTAGAGGCAGTGATGTGATGTCAAACAAGCTTTATGACCTGTAAAAGTGTACGGAACAAGGCTAATAATAACCACAGTTTGAAATTGCAGGGAAAAACGCGATGGTCGCCGATTTTCAACGCAAGCAACAGAAAAGTCGTCACAGCTATAGACCGGAGACAGGTTTTCTAAAAAAAAAAAAAAGATTCTTTATACAGTTAGCGCAGTTTCCAGATTTTCACTGAACTTCAATCACATTCTTCATGGAAGAACAAGCAGTAGCACATATTTCAGTACTTTAGCTAATATGACCGAACGAAATTCACGAGAGTGAACCTGGGGCGCTGTTTGTGGAAAACACTGAGCCATCAGCACATTGGTCGGGCTTCGAAATGACTTCGCGAAATCGTCAACGTGCAAGAGTGATGTGTTGATGAGACGCGCGTCGTGGCTTGACCAACTGGTCGGGCAACGTTTGTAGGTACTGAGAATGAAGAACTGTGCCTCCGACAGGCGCGCGAGAGTTTCGGTGACTCTGGGCATGTTGAGTCGGATGTCTTGTTGAGAGCGTTCAATATAGACAGTAAACAGAGAACATTAACGGCCAACTTGTACGGCGGTACGTCCTTGCCACTGATTCGCTCCTTTTGCTTTGTAGGCGTATAATCCATCTGTGAATGTTCGGACGAGTTCTCGCATTCCACTACGTGTGATCCAACGCCTCGTACCACAGACATACCGCTATCATTCGGCCAAGGAGCGCATGGTCTGGCAGGTCCTGCCTGTTTGTACTCAAACCAATGTATACAAAAGCAGAGAGAGGGAGAAGCAGGTGCACGTTCCGCCATGAATTGCACGGATCCGTATTCGACCACATTGCTGCTGTCCAGGCCAAGTTTGCAGCTAGCGGTGACCTCGTAGGCGTGCACGCGCCTTCTCAGCAGATTCTCGCCAATATCGTCCGCCCCGTTCAGAACCGTTAGAAAACTGAATTAGCTCGCATCCGTGGGAGCGACAGGAATCAGGTTCTCAAAAAGAAGTGCGCAAGTGCTCTGAGTCTCCATCATCAAACAGCATGCTGGAATGATAGTCGGCTTGCACAGCACGCTTCACAGCGGCAAACTCCGCCTGTGTTTCGGCGCTGTGGTCTGCGAACATTTCGGCTGCAAAAGTGTCCCAGGCTTCCCAGATGTTGTTCAAGCTGTCTAGGCAGTTGCTAAAGGCACTCGGACGAGAGCCGTCATAAAAGTGATAAAGAATTCGCGAATCACGAACGACACTGCGCCGCACGAGGTAGGCGCCCTTTGTCGCAGCGGTTTCACCTCCGTCGTCTTGCGCGGCTAACTCGCTGTGAAGATGTCGCATTTGGTCGACGCCCTCGACTTTGCCGATCATCGAGTTTTGTAGCTTGTATCCGTAAGGACCGAGACCAGCTTCGAGTTCCGTCGCCTGCCACCCGTCGTGGTTGGAAAACGGGATTTCGTTGGGCATCGCGTACGTACTCTTGGTCCGACCAAACGCCATAAACTTTCGACACAGCTTTACTACGAAGTCAGTCACGTTTTGACCCTCCAACGTCATGTCGTAGCGCTTCTTGAGACCATCTAGAGTGACTCTTACAGGAATGACTCTTGACGCGGGAGAGCCTCCTTGCATGACGCGAAGTAGGACACGAGGAAGCGACCGACGTTGCCTTTCTGTACGCCTTGTCGCTTGGAACTTTTGATGATCGAGTACATGATCTACAAAGTCGCCGCTCGCTGATAGTTTATCGCTGATGACGTTGGAGGAGATGTAGGCGAAGAAATCTTTGCAAGGATTTATGGTGGAGTTCACGTACCGCGACAATTCGTCGGTTTCACGCGGGCAGCCGAACATCACCCTCCGTCCTAGAATGGTGATCCACGTAAATATTGAAGGAGACGGCACCGAGGACCGCGAGCAGTGCGACTGTGAAACCACATCCGCAGAAAAACAGCGATTGGGCGCAGTCGCATTTGAAACTGCTACTGCGTCGCTGACGTCCTGGCGTCCTGCATGACCGTAGTTGTTTATGATGACGGTGGGCCATAGGCGTGGTACTTACCCGCAACGAAAATGGCCTAGGAAGGGCACTGGCACCAAGCTAATCAATTGCACGAATTGGCCAAGAGTCGGGCAGATTTCATAGGAATGAATTGAAAAACATATGTAATAATAACGACATACGAATGAAAAGTAAGTAGAGGCGACATTTCTTTTTCTTGAACAGTCAGACTGAATGAACGAAACTAAAATACCTAAAAGAAAGGAAGAACGAATGAAAAAATGACCTATGAGAATAACATGAAAATTGGTGGGTTTCCAGAAGGAATGGCTCGGTGGCCATGCATATATCTCTGCGGGTGGGTCCAAGCAAGGAAGCCTATCCAGCTTTCCTGGACACTTATCAACTAGCGCATAACATGGAATGCGCATGAAGCGCTCAGTTTTGGCAGGTCCCTGAAAACAAGCAACGTATAGTGATCTAATCCTGCTTACGAAGGGCCTCTATAATTGCACCAGAGAAATGAAATAAGACAGGGGCACTGGGACGAAGGCAAGCAACGTGCAGAAATGACAAATTAGTGCTATGCTTTCCTTTCTCTGCGAGACTCGCTGGAGTTCAAGGAGGAATCGCTGTCTTACAGAAGAAAAAAAAAACACTATTGCGCTTTACCGCTGAAATTATTATCTATTTCTTTGAAGACAAACTGCATCAAAATTACTGGTAGCAAAAGTGGCCTAGTCACAGACAGCGTAGGCACGAAAAACCCTCGTGCAAAATATTACGCTTGAACAAAAGTGGGTGAGTAGAAGTGTAGACGTTACCGACACCGAAACTGACAAAAAGGCCACTCGCTCGCTGAAATGATGCGGAATTCTAAACACTGAGAATGAGACAGCTCAAAACATTGACAATACGTTTAGGGCTCGCGTCATATCGCTAATTACGGTGTGCGCACGTAGGTATAGCTCAGCGGGTTTACGGGCCAGCGGGCGAGCGGAGACGCCACTGCGCATGCGCGATACGCTGGGCTCGCTCGCTCGTATCTTCTCTCCCGCGGAGCGCACGCATCGGACCATCGTTTTTTGCGAAACAAACATGGTGACCACCCGCACGAACATGACATGTCGGCGGCGTCGTCTTCAAGCGCGGTGCTGGCTCACCTGCAGGGGAAAATCCTCGGAGATGTTTCACCACTGAAGAGTGCCTCTGTATTCTGCGGGAATATGTTTCAGTAACGAGGCCGTTTGGCGACGATTTTAACTGGATGATCGCGGTCGAGAACCTGAAGCGAGCGTACTGATCTTTTCACAGCAACTCCAACCTTGTTCGACATGTTGCACAGCAAAGCGTTCCGCTCGACCGAGCGAGGGATCGCTGAACTAAATCTAGAGATTCATGATTATATTGCGCTTAGTGTTAACACTAGGCTCAATATAATCATGAACGTCCACCAACTAGCCCCGTTCATTGCTTAAATCTAGAGAGTTGTAGCTGAGCAGGTTTACGGGCCAGCGGGCCCAGCGGGCGAGCGGCAACGGCAGTGGAGCGCCACACAAAAGAAAGAGTTCTGGTTATTCCTTTAAGCAGGAGTGGGGTGCCCCCCCCACCATTCTTTTATTTTCTTTTACGAATTATAACGGTGGCGAAGAGTTTGGAATGGGGTACTGATATAGCTACATTAACGCTCGCGCACTGTATCACGCTGCACTCTAACACCATCATATTTCTTTTTGTCGGTTGCTCAAACACCAATCAGAGGTGGGGCTGTTATAGGCAAGGTAGTTCTGATGCAACACATTCTTGATGCAACACAGAACATTTCAGCTGGTAGGTTCCCGTATCGCCTGATTCGGGGCATTTTAAAAAAAGGAGCGAGGGAGAGAGAGAAGAATCTTTACAGTGGTGAGATTAGAACCTAGTATCTTTTAGCTCATAGCCGGATGCTCTAATAATGGAATCACACACACAGACCTACATAGAACCAATCATTGTAAATATCATGCTTTGCGCAGCACCGATTCCCCCTGTAACTGGAATGTGAATAATTTTCTCTCTTGTTTTCAATGTAACACCTATTCATTTCGTAGCAACTACGATACAATGAAGACGTGACTTAACGCTCCCGATCAGCCCCTACACAGTACTCAAGCCATTGTTTCAGTTATTACGAGCACTATCGGCGGTCATCGCACAAAGCAAAAGTGAGGCGGCATCTCAGAAATTGCAGCGGAACATTCCTACGCGAGTACAGCGAAAATTTATCTATTACTGGTACCTTCGTTAAGATAAGGGAACCGAGGATGATTGGCCCAGAAGCACAATGTAATATTCGCACTCATAATCTCATTCTTTGAGTCATTCCCTTTACGCTTTCATTGTAGGTTTGCGCTTCCGCGCGTTTATTCAGAGCTTCTAGGTTATTCGACATAGTTCGTGTTAGTTTGTGGTTATTGATCACGTACGACCACATGACAAAACTCTGAGCAGTCGAATTAACGCCGTCGGGTGTTGAACAAACCACGCCTATATCCTTCCCAGGACTTTATCGTATTCTCTTAAATTAAATTAAATTATGGGGTTTTACGTGCCAAAACCACTTTCTGATTATGAGGCACGTCGTAGTGGAGGGCTCCGGAAATTTCGACCACCTGGGGTTCTTTAACGTGCAGCTAAATCTAGGTACACGGGTGTTTTCGCATTTCGCCCCCATCTAAATGCGGCCGCTGTGGCCGGGATTCGATCCCGCGACCTCGTGCTCAGCAGCTCAACACCATAGCCGCTGAGAAACCACGGCGGGTTCATCGTATTCTCTGGAAACACACCGACCAATGTCGTTTTCTCCTTGACTTCTGCCATTCAGCTTATAAAAGGAGAAATGGGTACGTTTCCCTTGGAACAACTATGTTTTATTACTTCTAGTATCTTATTTATACTCCATTATCTTAGTTTGTCAGTCTAGTGTGCGAGTTTATATTGCGTTTTTAAAACGCTACTTGTGTTCAGAACCAGTGAAGTCTCTCTGAAGGTGTGGCTGCATGCCCCCATCAGCGTCTGAGTTTCGGTTTCGCACCAATATGGAGATTCCTCTGCTAAAGAAGACGCGGGGGATCGCAAATTTTCTAATCTAAACGCTGATCTAAACAAACCCGTCACTTCAACTTATCTATCGCGATCCGCATCTTATGTGAATTAATTAAAAAGTTAACCACGTGACTTTATTTTATTAACCCCATAATTACCGCGCTTTGTCCTACCTCTAATGTCAGCCGCTACATACATAGCGGTTCCGAAGAAAGGAAACCGTAATTGGCGGGGAAGGGGAATAAATGCGGTGAACGAGGGCTGGTGTTTTCCAGTAGGAAAATTTATTTGTGTGTAATCCGGTACGGCCGAAGCTCATATCTTGCATTTTGAATTAAATTCCCTATCAGGGCCAGGCGAAGCAGACTGACCTAAAGCATATCACAATGGTATCAGTATAAGGTGAAAAGCACAACATTTGAAGCTCCACAGTTCTGAAGAGCGGTGCTGTCTCTACGGTGACTTGTTCTATACTGTAATACTTCGTGCATGTGTTTTAAAACGTTATATGCATGATTTTTCCGTGCCCTTGAAGAACTAAATGTAGCAGCAAGTTTGAATTTCTCTAAAATATGGGACGTGTTGTATAGGACGTATGGAAAGTTTCTTAAACTGTGACGTTCAATTGCAGCGTTTGCTGTGAATTTCTTATGCTACTGCTGGAAACCACTGTACGAGCGTTATACACATGTTTTGCCGCTATTCCTTAACAGCGAAATAGTTTAGACAGTAAGTTTAAATATGCACAAAAAGAGAGATGTGCTAAGGGTCATGTGCGGGCGAAATATTAAAATGCGTAATTTATCGCAGAACTTAAGAAAATATAAAAAGAAATAGTGGCACTCGAATTTTCGTTGTAATCCTGCAAGGTTGTTCAACTATGCTTTACTCAGTTCTTTTTTTTTTCTTTTTTTTTTGCCGCGCAATGCCAGCTGCAGAATGAAAGCACGCTTCGAGCTCAGCATACTATATTTGTAGATAACGCCCGCGGCTTAGCAAACTCATCGTAGAGTGAGAAAACGTCACTACCTGCTTACTTTGTGGCTTTTCGCTGTGCTTGTTTGTGATAAGCTTCGCGTTTGAATCAGGATTTGTGGTTTACTCGCGGTATTATACCGGCCGTTTCGTTATTTTCGTGTTAACAGAATCTTTAAAAGCAGCCTATGACATATATAGCACAAGACTACTCATGGAGCTGGATTACTTCAAAACGGCTGACATTATTACAGTGTAAGTCAAAATGCATAATTGTGTAACTAACAAAATATGCCTACTCATCTTTCTAACTAAGTACTTTAGCTCGCGTCTTGCAATTAATTAAAGACCGTGATTTCACAAGGCACATTCACTTAGAACGAGTTTTCAAACTATAATACCAGATTTGAGAGAAGTCCTGCCCAACTTGGGGTAAAAATGTGCTGCTGTTCTACTTACTTATTTATGAAAGGGAGTTCATAAGTATTCTATACCTTGAAGCTAAAAATTTACTTGAACACCAAGGCATTTAGTCGGAAACTTGGGGAACGCATACCTTTAAAATGGTGTCCTCACAATTTGTTCCAAGTGGATATCAATTTCGAAGCCATGGGCTACATACAGTTTATAGATTGAAATATGTGTCATAAGGTAACTTAATTAACATATATTTATAGATAAATCGTTCGTTTATCCTGTATTCATTATGAATTTTTCTGCAAAAAGATGTCCACCTGTAAAAGTAATGAAGCTCAAGAAGTCGAATTGTGCTACGTGCCAGAGGTGTTCTAAAAATCCTGTTCATGTTTAAAAAACAACGCATATAAAGATATTCAGAGTCGCTATCGTTCAAAACACACCGACCCTATTGTGTCTGAAACCAGCCATTTAATAGTACTAAAGGTATGAAAAGAAATAATGCTGAAGAATCATAAGTACATTTCCAGAACACAGGTATCAGTTTTGTGCTTTTCTGAAAAAAATTGGCTGACGATGACGTTTCTTGGTAATGCGATCTTTGAGCGCAGCTGCTGCCTTATTTCAACAACAGGCAACCGCATACAGAACAAGCAGTGCCGAACGGAGGCGGTTCTGCGTTTCGGATTGGGCAGCACACACCGCACACACCGAGCCAGCGCTCCGGCGAAGCGCCATCGCGCCATCTTATAGTGGGTCACCGCCCCGGAGGTGCAGGGGGGAGATTAGCAATTATTATTTAATGTTTTTTTCTGAGGTAGGATGAGTAAACGGGTGGAGAACAGGGGTATTGAGTAGAGGTCACACACTCATTCACTCACGCGCTCATTCACTAAAAGTAGCCGCACAAGGTTGGGGGGGGGGGGGGAGTAGAAGTAAGGAGACGAAACGCTATAACTGTCTTTCGAGTCACCGCAACGGCACTGCGCCAGGTAAGGGGACGTACAGGGCAAGAGTGGAGGTAGGAGAAGGACAGCTAGGCGCAAGCACTGCCAAGAGGCGACAAACGCCACTGAGGAACGCGCCCCGAGAACTGGGAAGCGAGAGGCACGGCTGAGAGCCGTACAGCCATGCGACGCGGAGACGGAGGAGGGGAGAGCCGTGGATCACGCTCGAGGCGGTAAAAAGCGCCCGCGGGTGGCACCGCGGCAGTGCTGCGACAGCGGGAGAAGGGACGGCGAGGGCGGAGTGGGCGGTAGCGGCGAGAGTCACCGCAAGGGCGCTCGGGGAGGAAGGGGACGAGAGGATGGGCGAGAACACGTGATCCGGCTTTGGAGGACAAGGGGAGAGCAAGACTCGCGCCGCGCGCGAGAGATGGCAGCAGGAGCACGCGCAGCTCGAGCAACACGCGGATGATAACCTTGATGACGGCGAGGCTCAGCGGCGACGCGAGACGCATGAATGGGCGCCAAAGAGCTGGCTCTAAAATGGGAGGTGATAACCATTTTAACGTGCGCTGGTGGAGCTTCTTGCTGTTGTGATCAGTTCAATTTGGCTAGTGTCATCAGTCTTACAACTGCTGCAGTTAATTATTATGAGACGGGTGACATTCTAGCCTTCCGTTTGTCCTGAAACCTGGGGCGCGATCGGAGATCGTTGTTCGAAACGTGCGTTCAGGTTGAGTTCTGTTTCACATCACGCGAATACACGCAAAGTGCCTCTAACGCCCAATTTTGCGAGTATTCGCGGTCGTCTTTCACGCTCGGAAAAACACTTTTATGTACCATGTGTTGAGTGACAGAAACTGTATCGCGAGTTTTTCATGTTACTCTACAATTTTCTCATTGACATATTTCATTTTATAACATTCGATGAGTCGATTAATTGATTAAGGCTAATGATATAGTTAGGCGAAACGCAAAAAATAATCCGAGTACCTCCAAACGACGGCAAACTACATTACGTTGGTTCTGTCCAGCTACGTGGTATTTGGTTATATTTAAATCTTGGCGCATGATAATTGGGACGCCCTGCATATCTGCTGGTAAATGATGCACCTGATCAGATTTTCGTTATCATTCATATGAACGGAAAACGAGCTAACGTTAATTATATTAAACTGTCTGGATTAACGTTTGCCTCAAACAAAGCCACTATTCTAAATATTTGTTGTCGCGCTTATGTGTCATCGAGATAGACGGTGGTCTATTTTCCCAGCCATCAGCCTGATCATACCACGCCTCTTGAGCCGAGGTGTAGCAGATAGCAGCGATCCGTCGTAGTATGGATGGGGTACGCCTCTGCCTTAGTTAACAGTGCCTTATCATCAGGCGACAGATAGGAGATGAAATAACATAGCTCCTCTTTCAAGATTCCTATATATCAATGACTGTCACTTGAAGTTCTTGCTTTGCGATCTAAAGAACGCAAGTGTGCGTTCTGAAAGCATGGGCGCTATAACGTAATACTATTCCAAACTTTTCTGTTCCAGTTCTGCTATCAGCCCTCCGCGACTGGAGAAAAACTTTTTGGACCACCCCCACTTCACCTGTCTGTCACGCGACGTCACGAAAACCGTGATACCTCCCAATCTGACATGATGTGTACACACTGATTATGCATGATTTGACCGAAAAAAGAAAAACAGTTATTTCTGGTTCGACGCCTTTTCATCATTAGCCTTCGGCTATTGGTCAAAAGTTTTCGGGGTGTACCCACTTCACCTGCCTGTCGCGCGACGTCACAAAACCGCGAAAACTCCCCGCGTCAAAGTGACGTGAACGCATTAAAGATGCATTAATATGCCGAACAAAACTGAATTTTCTTCTGAATAGCCGCAGGCTGCCGTCGATCGCTCAGGTGCTGGCTACTCGCACCTGCCGGAGAGCATGGGTTTATTTGCGTATAATAAAACTTCTCTCGTGGCCGTGTAACGTTTTCGAGCACTTTCGGCACATTTACGACCTCATTCTGCCAACTGTTCTTTCCTGAGGATCCGTTTTAGCGTCCTTCTTAAGCTTCCGTTGCATGCCACCGCGATTTTCGACCAGCCACCGCAAGCTAAGTAAGGGAAAACGGACCAATCGCAGACGCCGGCACCACCCTCTTCATCCGGTTCTCGATTTTCACTGCACTGGCTCTGCTCCATCGAATCCCTCTCCACTTGAGCCTTCCCCTCGCCTCTTGTCAGCCAATTAGATACGACAAGCCACTCAGTGTAGGCAATGTTATTCGTTTTTCAAGCAAACAAAAATGACCTCCTATGAACGAGGAGAGCGTTTCATTGGTCTGTTCAGACGACCTTGCAGATGACCGCCCGGTGCTTGCGTCGGTGGTTACGCAAATCTGACGTCAGGAGATTGAAATAAAAACATATTGGAATAGTTTTACGTTATAGGGCCCCATGTTCTGATTCCAAATATTTCAAAGTATTCGCAGGGCGTTCGCGAAAAGATAGCTCTTCGAGGACTATCATATTTACCTAATGTTGCAAATGGGTCGCAAGCCCCAAGGGTAGCGTTGGCCTGGCGGCCTGGGGCACAACTGGAAGCATCCGAAGGTCCTGGCAAAGCATGAGTCGACTGCTAACAGAACAACTTGTTTATTCTAGCATCGCAAAAGAGCGGCCGGTCATGTCGACCGAAGTGGAGAGACGGGAGAGCACGGTACTCGACGGAAGAAATCGGAGCCTCTCCTGGGGTCCGGGGGCAGCTGCTTTTATACTCTCGGAGTCGAGGGCAAGAAGGAACGGCTTGGGATGAGGCCACGTGACGGCGGTGCTCGGGCACGTTGAGACTAGAAGGTGACGCATCCGCCGGGCCGGCGCCAGTCAGACCTCCTCGCTTCACAGTTGGGGGAGCTCCTCTCCCCGGCTGCCGCGCTTTGACAAGCGTGGGCACCAACATGCACACACACACACACGCGCACACGAAGACACGTGGCATTGAAACATGCCTGGACGCGCTTGGCGGGGAGGCGTTGCGGCAGCGCTGAACGGGCCAAAATGTCCGCCGCTTTGAACGAAGCCCCGGCGTCCGTTGCATCCGCGCCGGCTATACCGCGCGTCGTAGGCGAAACGTAACACTAAGTTATATAATTCTTTCTTCGGGGAAAATTGATTCTCAAATCTCGCCAAAATATTTATGCGATCGTAAAATAATTGCTTACGTTTATACCGAACTCGTTACATCGTCTTCTTCCATGTACTTCCTTTGTAGTCCTTGCTTTTATTCACAAAATTGGGATTGCCGGAGTTTGACAACTTCCATATCAATGCCAACAAAGCAAGCGTCATTATCCCACAATGGCCTCTGGAAACGTAAATACCGCTGCTACAAATATAATGACTTCCATAATACAACAGTCCTTCTCGGGAACGAACTAAAAATCCTTGACTTTGTCGTTGGTATATCCAAAACATCGTACTACTGTGATTTTTTCTGCTCTGAATTAACTTACTGAGACAGCAGCATTCTTTCCCAGCGAAGGTCGCCTTCTTGTTTTTGCTTACTTGCTTTTTAATTGGATAATTGGGTTCACCTCCTCCCGAGGAAACTCCAATAAGTCATAGCTGTTGGGTACAGTCAGGGTTCTATGTTTTCCGTTTTTATTTGTCAGAAATTCGACGTACTCTTGTTTTTTATTTTCAACTTCAATTTTCACCCTAATACACGGTGACCTTCCGTGAATAGATTATTCCTAATGGATTTTCACCGGCTTTATTCAGTGGATAATTTTTCGTGTCGAGGTTACTGTTTATTTTTTTGGTGAAATGTTATGTTGTCACGGAAACCTCCTGTATATCTGCTCATCTTGGTCTTCAATGCTGTACCTGTACTCGATACACGGAAGAGGAAAGTTGCATTCAACATTCGAATACAAACAGAATCAGATTTTACTTATGATATTGTACAGCTCCAGAGCTCCAGCGAATAATGCCCAAGAAGATGTCTAGGCAGCTTAACAAGGTCTGCTGCCGGGCTAGTTTGTTCATGGTACACAATAAAATAAAGGAGCGCAATATAAGACATTGACAAGACTGAACAACATATGCGCACAATGAGCGCTGGTGCTGTTCGGTCTTGTCCGTGCTTATTTTTCCACTATTTTATTTAATAAATGTCGAAGTAGGTACGACCCCGCATTACTGCCAGTTAAATTGTCCAGCTCATCCACAGCATTCTCTGTTGCAAAGAACCTGCTATAAGAACCATGCCAGGGCTCCTTTTATCCACACTGCGCATTACCTTGCTCTCATTTTTGTTGAAGAGGCAGGTGGGTAAAACAGACAGAACTAATCAGAACATTATGCCATTCCAGCGAAAAATTTTGTAATTTAGGTGAACCGAAGCTTTAGTGAAATTGTTAATTAAATTCTATTTACGTAAATACAATGCGCACAACTGTGATTGTATTTATCTTATGCTACGTGCAACCTCAAGGAATGTTTACGTTTATCCATCACAGTGGTTAGAACATTAATTTCGTGCTATGCTTCCGCGTATGCATTACACCGGTAACAAGCCACGCCAAAATGCGGACGCGCCCTCAGGCGAATTTACACTGTGAAGCGCCGGAGCAGCGATGTTTGATGCTTGTCGAGTGCAGAACGACAAGGATAGGTGTATGCACAGAGAAGCTCGAAACATTATTTAAATACATTTGAGGCTTTTAAGCTGCTTGTGTCACTGTGCCACATGGTCACTCCAGAAAATTTGCCTACCATGGGCACATAACCGTGCGGTGGCACCAGTGGCCTAAGAGTGGGGTACGTAGCCCAAATATAAGAAATTACAGAAATGCAAAGCAACCTTGGAATGTCGCTCGCCATTCCATGAATGAGTGAGTGAGTGAGTGAGTGAGTGAGTGAGTGAGTGAGTGAGTGAGTGAGTGAGTGAGTGAGTGAGTGAGTGAGTGAGTGAGTGAGTGAATAAACTTTTATTTGGTCCAGCAAAACGCATTAAAAAGCGCACCCGGCTAATCCAACGACGGGACTGACACAGCTATTCTGCCGACCCGATCGCGGGCGCGCTGGACGGTCAGGATTTGGTCCTCAAAGACGGGACTTCGCAGGAGCGCGTCCCACTCTTCCTTGGTGAACTTCCGGTCCAGCGACCCGTACTCCCAGAACGTATGAGGCAAAGTAGAAACCTCACCACAGGCCACGCAAGAATAATTCGGATAAATCTCGGGATACATGCTATTAAGGGACGCCGGATTTGGGTAGGAGTTCGTTTGCAGGAGTCTGAGTGTGACCGCCTGCGGCCTGCTTGGCTTGGAGTGAGGCGGCGGGAAAACCCTTCTCTCTAAGTAAAAGAATTTAGTAATTTCATTGTACGCTACAGGAGCGTCTGAGGTACGAATGTTCCTTTCTTTTGAATAGGAATGCTTTCTATGAAGCGCGAGATGCTTGCGCATACTTTAATTCTCTCAGACTCTCCCCATCTAGGTGGAATAACTATTTAGTTCAAATGTTTACATGGATTGTTGGAGCTTTGTGTTTGCAGCTGTCTGTCCAAAACAACTCTCTCTCTATTTAAACCCTGTTGGTCCGAGATGGGAAAGGATCGATCAAGGGACGCCTTATAAGGTCTGGGTGAGCTCGTGTGCGTGGACGGAGAGACCACTCCATGTTGGAGTTCATGAGGGGCGAATGGCACGTCAAGGCGATCGTCTGCAGTTGGAAGCGTACATCGGTGTGTTGGCGCTGCAGGGCTGACGCGCATCCTGCAAGGTGTAAGCAGAAGTGTTCGGATACCTTGACGTCCTTGCAAATTGGATGTAGAGATTAATGCGCGGAACGGGCACCGCTGTCGTGAAGGTGATAGCAGGGCACAAACAACTCGCCAGATTACAGTGCCCTATACCGCATAACTTATGTGCTTCTCGGCAAAAAGCACAAGGCGGCTAGTATGAACTGAGTCCTCTTCATCTGGTCTCGTGTATTTTTGCTTGGCTTTTTTTATCCGTTTTGTCCATTTTGTTAACTGGGAGCCTTTTGTGCCTCAGCTGGAAGAGCGCAGTAGTGGAACAAACGCGCGTAAAAGGACATCTGGGCTGCTATACAAGGAGCCAGCGCGGCTTGTGCCAATGTCCTTACTCTTTCAGAGACTGCAGCTGACGCATAATACGATTACCTTCGCACGTTGAGGATAATAGTTGCACAACCGGATGACATTAAAGCTGCTTAACATGAGTAGGAAAAGGCACAGAGACGCATTAAGGAATCAAATGAAAGTCGGCGGAGGCCGTTATTCGAGCGTGTAGGCCAACGCAAAAGCTCAAACGCACATCTAACGTACTTTTCTGAGACTCAAGATTAAGCTACTCGCACCTGTTCTTTTTTTTTTTTTTTGTATGTGTATGTGTGCGTCTTTACATTGCGGAGCAGGAAAAGTAGATCTAGCTGAAAACTTCCACTCAAAAGCTGCCACGCCTTCTTCAGCTGGGCCTGCAACACCAATGGCAGCTCACGTAGCGGCATCGCTGAGCATATCCCGGAGTGACGGGCCTTTCACAATGCGCGAAATCACTGCCGCCTGTAGAGATTTGCGCACGGTTCGCCATCTCCAGACGCTGATGGCATTGCAGCTAAAGCGTCAAAAGACACGAAAGACAAAAAGCTAAGCACATCTCACTTACTACCTGCGCAAAAAGCACGCTGAAACCTTCGTTTCGCTTTTGGTCGAACTTGCTAATGAGCAATCTTCTTTGCTTTTATGTTTTAAAGACGTGGCGTCATCTGGCGCGTGCGTCTCTTGCTAATAAGCAGGCGCTGCGTGTTCCTGTCGCCGCCACTCAGAGTTTATCCGCGAACGACGGGTCAACAGGCGTTATTTAACAGAGACAGCTTTGGGCACAGTTCCAGCGCTTCTTGCCGTGTTTCTGAGGCCTTCAAACAAAGCAACGCACAGTCGGAGCGGCGGGCGCGCAAGACACGGAACAGTTCATTTTGCTGTACTGAAGTAACTGGCTGGCGTTTTAGCTGAACTTAACTGTTTAATTGGTATTTTGCGCGTGAGGTTCTTTGTGGAGCTTCCCCAGCTCTCGTGGAGGTACTTGTACACACAATTTCGCCGACTCTGAACACACTGTTTGAACGCCCACTGAAAGTTGAACCGTCCACATAATGCACATCTAACTTAAATGGACACATCACTCGAACATGGCGGCTTGGTGCCTCCGCGCAAGGGTTCAACTGAGCCCGCTAGGCTAATGCTTTGCGCATTGCTCGCTGGTTGAATTGAAAGTGTTTTTAAGGGCGTACGTCATACGACAGTTATTCGTATATGGAATTGCTTATGTAATCGCCGTGAATTACGATAAATTAACGCACCGTGAGAACTGACTGGTATTAATTCCGCAGCCTGTAAGTGCATCACGCATGCGGTCTAGTGTTGTTGGGAAAAAAAAGTTGTGGAAAACTTGGCATTCACACCGTCAGTTCAGACTCATACGACATAAGAAGGCAACGGCGGATTGAAGACAACGAATGTGGCACCACCGGACGTGAGCTCTTCAAGGACCCGCTTGTCGGTCTTAATTTGTGAGTTTCTCTGCTTGACTTCAGCACTCAGTTGCCAAGATTCGGTCGACGTCTTGCCGCATGCTCGCGCAGGCGATCATGAATGCACCTCCCCGTTTGCCTGATACAGCAACGTTTACAATCAAGCGGGATTTTATAGACGACCTGCGTTGTACAGTCAATAAAGCCGCGAACATGATTCTTATAGCAGCTTTTGCTCGCGACAGTAGCCTCCCTATTGACTATAGGGAGGATACTGATGCGATACTGTCTGTCTCCCATACCATTATGAAAAGTGCGGCCAAGGCAGGAGGGAGGGTGGTGTGCAATGTCCCTAATAAACTGAGCGGGTTGTGCAAAATAGTCAATAGGGAGGATACTGTCGCGCGCAAAAGCTGCCGTAAGAATCATGCTCGCGGCTTTATTGACTGTACAACGCAGGTCGTCTATAAAATGCCGCTCGATTGTTAACGTTGCTATATCGGGCAAATGGGGAAGTGCATTAATGATCGCCTGCGCGAGCATGCGGCTTCACTAAAAGGAAACCCGTACAGTCACCTAGCTGCCCACTGTAACACGTGTGGTTGCACCCCGATCTTTAAGAAGTGCGAATTAATTGGCAGATATAGTGAAAAGCGTGCGCGGGAAATCTTCGAAGCATTTTGCATATTCAAAAGCGGCGACGCGTGCGTCAGTTCTGCGTCCCTCACGCTCTCAACAAAAGAATTTGATTATCTTCTTCGCTGACGCTTATCTTTTTTATCCTCCTTTTTATGTTCTTTGTCACATTCATGATGTCTTTATATGCTGCTTCTGCAAATAAAGCATTTGGTTGCTAGTCAGCGCTCTGTTCTGTTTACTCGCTCGTCCTGTGTTGCACTGTTCCTGTTTTTATCCTAAAGATGAACCGATCAGCCCTATTGAACACACTGCGATCCAAGACCTGCGCTGGAGCGCATGGGTAAAACGCCTGCACCTCGAGAAATCAGCCCAGGTGCGCAAGTTGTGTGAGCAGGAGCGCGTATGTGCGCATTTCTTTTGGCGTTGCAAAGCAGATGAGCAACAGGGGCTACATGGAGCTCAGCGGAATAGCCTAGCACACGATGCTTAGGCGAGAGCATGCTCTAGCTGTGCGCATGCTGTTGCTCTGCGCATGCTGGGCTCCGCGAGATGGCGCTATCCGTCGCATCAGTCGGCGCTTCCGTGACATTATTAGTCCTTGGACACGTGTACCTCTACTAGAGCTTAGAAACTGGCTATATTGATACCCACTTACAAAGGTGGTAGCATATCAAATATTGGTACCTAACCGCATGCCCATGTCTCAACGCGTGTGCCGGCTCCGAAATACTGAAGCGTGTTATTACTATGCACCTCACGAATGACCTCGAAAGGCATAACTTATTGCGTTCAACTCAACATGGTTTCCATAAGGAGCTTCTTGCTGTAATGAAGCTCGTTCAAGTTGTCCATAACCTTTCGCAGAAAACCAATAATTGTCGACAGGTGGATCTCATTATTTTAGACTTCCCCAAGGGATTTCAGTTCCCACCCAAAGCTCTTTTTCCAACTTAAAGCTACCTTTATAAATGACAGTATAATCAAGTGATTCACTTCATACCTTCAATATAGTGAATGATACGTTACATCAGGGGGCAGGCACGTACCCAAGGGGGGGCCCGGGGGGGCCCGGGCCCCCCCCGAAATCAAGTGGCATATCCCCCCCTCCCCACCCACGCCACCACTCCTCACACATTCCTAAAGCCCCGCCAGATTAATGTTGAGACTTGGCAGCTGTTCATCGGTCAGCATTATGCTGCCTTTTTCACTCCTTTTAGATGGCGGTAGTTATCGGCATCTCTTGTAATGTGAAGGACAGTTTTCTCATAGATTCCGCACCCGCGCGATTAACTCGAGATGCGTTTAGTTGTCATCATCTATTCAACCGTCGCGCGCATAGCTGTTGCTTTTGTTAGTTCAACCTTCTTTGTTTAGGCTGATGCTGGGACCAGGAGAGGGATGCGGCTGTTACTCAGCTGGTCTGTACTCTCATGGAACGAGTTGCGGCGGGAGAAAACGCCAATTGCGTTTAACTTATCCCTTTCCTTCATTATTTCCTTGAGTTACGGCTCGCCGCGACGCTGGCAGATGCCCGGAACCATATACACGTGATATGGGTTAGATAAGGTGGGAAATAAAATAATGTGAAAGAGCGTCCATCATGAAACCCTGCAATAACCCTTAAGCCCATAAGCAAGATGAATGTCGCCCGTTACCTCGTCTGTTTTTTCCTAATTGTATAGCACTTTTCGTGCAAAATTGGCAACTGGAAACAAAAATCGCAAGGAATTGAGAAATTATGCGATCTACTAAGGGAGAGAGCCAAGGCAACAACCAAACTGCAAGCAAAAGCGAATAATAAAAAAGTTAACCGTTGTTTATGAGAATATTTATGGATCAACATCTTTTTATTTAAAACGGAAGTAGAGAAAATGCCGCCGGAAGTGGAGAACAATTACTTGTTTTGAATGACGCTTCTACAGTTATCGGTCGAACCGTCTCACGTAGCCACTTCTCTGCTGTGCTTATGTGGGTACTGCGCTCACCGCGAAAGGTGAGCGCAGTACGTCTAGAATCGCAGAGTCCTGGGCTCTACGCGGTTGTATGCGACTGGCGGCCGCACAGCGTTATGCAATTCGCGGAACTGTCAAGACTGATCAACAAGGCGAAAATAACTGATATTCGAAACTATAACATGAGAAAGACTGAAGAAGCCGTAAAAAATGAACGCAGCCTAAAATCAGTAAAAAACAAACCTGGCATAGGACAAACCATGATGTATGCACTAACAGATAAGAAGGATAATATCATCAGCAATCTCGAAGGTATAGTAAAAGCAGCGGAAAAATTCTAAGCTGACCTGTATACAGTACCCAGAGGAGTCACGATACCTCACTTAGAAACAGTAATGAACAGGATACAGAAACTCTCCTATAACTAGCGATGAGGTCAGAAGGGCCCTGCAAGACATGAAAGGATGAAGCGTGGGAGGAGAAGGTGGAATAACAGTCGATTTAATCAAAGATGGAGGAGACATAATGCTTGGAAAACTGGCTGATCTTTAGACGAAGTGTCTATCGACTGCAAGGGTCCCAGAAAACTGGAAGAATGCAGACAATATACTAATCCACAAAAAAGGAGACGTCAAAGAATTGACAAATTATGGGACCATTAGCTTACTCCCAGTATTATATAAAATATTTACCAAAATAATCTCCAAACACGGGACTTTAGTCAACCAAGGGAACAGGCTGGCTTCAGGAAGGGATACTCTACAATGGATCACATCCATATCATCAATCAGGTTATCGCGAAAATTCAGAGTACAATAAGCCTCTCTATGTGGCTTATGTGGATTACGAAAAGGCATTTGATTCAGTAGAGATACCAGCAATCGTAGAGGCACTACGTAATCAAGGAGTACAGAACGCTTACGTAAACAGCTTGGAAAATATTGCTACATGCGTGTGCTATTTGTTTGTTTGAACGAGGCGCGTAGGCGCCATCACTCCAGAAAAGAGGAGGAAGAACGAACTGGGCTCGCGCTGTGAATCTAACCGGTAAGAGCTGCAACCGTTGTTGTAAATATAATCTGTAAATAGTTTCTCGTCTTACTGACTCGTCCTTCGCGTAAGGATATCTACAGAGGTTCTACAGCTACCTTAATTCTACACAAGAAAAGCAGGGAGATACCTATAGAGAAAGGGGTCAGACAGGGAGGCACAATTTCTCCAAAGCTATTCACTGCGTGCTTAGAAGAATTCAAGCTATTAAACTGGGAAGGCTTAGGAGTAAAAATCGACGGCAAATATCGCAGCAACCTTCAGTTTGCCGATGACATTCTATTCAACAACAATGCAGACGAGTTACAACAAATGATTGGAGACCTTGACAGAGAGAGTGTAAGAGTGGGGTTGAATATTAATATGCAGAAGTTGAAGATAATGATAAATAGCCGGGCAAAGGAACAAGAGATCAGGATCGCCAGTCGGCCACTAGAGACTGTGAAATAGTACGTTTACCTAGGTCAATTAATCACAGGGAACCCTGATAATGAGAAGGAAATTCACAGAAGAATAAAAATAGGTTGGATCGCATACGGCAGACATTGCCAGCTCCTGACAGGAAGCTTACCATTATTATTGGAAAGTAAGGTGTGCAATCAGTGCATTTTGCCAGTGCTGACATATGGGGCAGAGACTTGAGAGCAAGTTAAGGGCCGCGCAAAGAGCGATTGAACGAAGATTGCTAGGCATAACGTTAAGAGAGAAAGAGAGCGGTTTGGATCAGAGAGCGAACGGGTACAGACGATATTCTAATTGACATCAAGAGGAAGAAATGTAGCTGGGTAGGTCATGTAATGCGCCGGTTAGATAACCGTTGGACCATTAGGGTTACAGAATGGGTACCAAGAGAGGGGAAACGCAATCCAGGACGACAAAACACTAGGCGGAGCGATGAAATTAGGAAATTCGCGGGCGCTAGTTGGAATCGGTTGGAGCAGGACAGGGGTAATTGAAGATCGCAGGGAGAGGCCTTGGTCCTGCAGTGGACATAAAACAGGCCGATGATGATGATGATGATGATGTTGTTGATGATGATGATGATGATGATGAAGGTGGTGGGCCCCCCCCGAAAAAAAATCCTGGGTACGTGCCTGACAGGGGGTCTAAATGTAACCTCTTGACAGAATAATCTGGGGTGGCCAAGGGCAGTGTACTAGGGCCTCTCTTATTCCTCATACTCATTAAAAATTTATTGAATTCTATTAATATTTCGTTGTCATTATTCGCGAACGATTGTTCCTTAAATTTTAAGATAGAATAGTTCTATGCTCAGTGGGGTTCGTAAGCTAACTTATAAAAAAATGAACAAATTCACCGACGATTACTATACTCCCTAATGCCAAATTTGAGCGCAGCACTATGCGTGCTTTCATTTCGCGAAAACGTGAAAATCGCTCGCCGCTCAGCTGTGGCTTAGCGGGGCAGCTCGGAGCGGAGCGTACCGTAAAGACGCTCAACTAAGACACTCTATTGAGGCAAAGTATTTGAGAGAGACATGTGGCAGAGTCGGCAATGGTCGAAAATCTCATCTGCGGGTCAAGCGCGTCGGCTTTTTATACACGACTCGTACGTCGAAGGTTCCAGTGTAATCGCTGGTGCCGCTTGGCTTCCAGACACAACTCGCGTCACGCATACAATAAGGTTACAAAGCAATCGCCAACCACGGCAGTGGAAACAAGCGCGAGCGAGTGCTAACGCGAGCAGACGATAGTACGAAACGAGCGGTCCGGCTGAGACCAGATACGAGTAGGCATCGAGTGGTCGCGCGGGTCCGCATGAAACCAGTTTCCCGAGTGCACGTCACTGCAGGGGCCTCTCTCATTGGTCCCCACCATTCGCGGCTCAGGTCTTTCATCTGCCGCTCCCCGTTCGCTCTTTTATCTTTTGCTGTTGTGCTCGTTCGCTTGGTTATGAGGAACGGGCCATAGTTCATAGTTAATGACCCGTAAGAACGGGGCATAAAGAGCTGCGCTCTAAAAAGGCAAATGACGCGTATCCAGCTTTTCTGGACATGAGGGTTTAGTTCGCGTGAGTGCCACCACGTGGCGTACTAACCTTAAACTTTTCAAACTTCCCGCGGTGACGCGTGATGACGTCAACCAAACAAAATAAAAAAAAAATAAAATAAAAGCTATCCCTGCGCATTGAACTTCGCCACAATGCTTGTCCCGCCGGTGTTATCAGTGGTCTTGATCAAGCGTATTCGCTCGTCGCCTAGAAATTACTCGTCATCCTAAGAGCGTTTAGTCGCGACGAGCAATGGTTGATTCTGGGCTTTTGATGCGGTTCTTTTTTTTTTTTTCTTACTTTCTTTTCCTTTTCTTTTTTTTGCATTCTACGGAGTAAAGAAGCTAGCCTAATCGTCAGAAGTACTTCGGGGCAGCCTTTCTTCAGTCGGCACACATTGTTAACGTCCGAACATCGCACAGCGTCTACTAGAGACGCCGTCGTGGACGGATTTCGATTTTCCACTATCGAATTCGTTAAGGTGCACACAGTTATTTCACTAGCGACATTGCAATGCGCACTCATGGGCTACCGCCGCAGCTGCAAATCTAGATGTGCTTAAGCATTAAGACATATACATGGGTAAGTTGGTTTTTCACCTTAACACAAAAGTCACGATACAGGAGTTGAGCAAACTGTTCCTGTGTCGTCGCAGGGTGTGAGACCGGGCTAGTTGGTATTCCATGCTAAAGTGACTAGCGCAAGAGTGGACACGGGACACTAGAGGCGACAAGGATAAGCGCAAACATCCAACTGGGCGCTTGTCCTTGTAGCGTCTTTAGTGTTCCCTGTCCACTCTTGCACTAGTCACTTCAGTTTGTGTCGTCGTCCGTTAGCATGCTATAGCCGAAGCTGTTCGCAATATTACGTCTCCATTTACTGGCCACCAGGCCAGGTACACCATTGGGTACGACACATACAGTACTTGCAGTTAGTTTCCAAAGTCGTCTCCCATGGCGGTTGTCCGCGTGCGTGAAGCAAGAACGACATTTAAAATTATTGTGCAGTAACATATGCGGGATTTGTGTGTTCTCCACATTCTCTACCATGTTGCCGTTCCGCCTTTATTATATAGCCGCAATGTAGACTAGCAGCTATCGAACGCCATAAAGGCTATCCCCATACTCAAAGACCTCGCGCACAACTCCTGTCGCTTAATTGTATTCAAGAGTTGTGCGACTGCCCAGGATATCCTTAACGAATGTTACATAATACATTATGAGGTTTTACTTGCCAAAACCACGATTTCATTATGAGGCACGCCGTAGTGCAGGATTCGAGAATAATTTAGACCACTTGGATTTTTTAACGTGTGCCTAACCCTAAGTACGCGGGTTTTCGCATTTCACACCCATTGAAATACCGCTGCCATGGTTGGGATTCGACTCGAGACCTCGTGATTAGCAGCCAAACCCAATAAAAGCTAAGCAACTATGGAGGGAAGGAATGTTGGCAGTAGGAGGAAGGTAACAGCCGGAAGGTGAGACAATTTGTTCCAATCCTCATTGCGCGAAAATCGGTACCATCTGTCGAAGAATGACACCGTAGAATGCACTGTATTCAATGAGTGAAAAAATTATGCTAATCCTATGTATGTGCGAATCGATGTAAGCAACGCTTTCTGCGTTTGTTGTCATTGTCATGCGTAATCTCCACAGAGTAGACAGGCACTCTCCAATGAAATGCTGTCAATGTTTGCCTGATTACGCCTGCCATTGCGATGCAAATAAACGGGCGCCTTCAACTCTTTTTCTCAGAGATAAACGCTGAATGAAATGCTGACGTGATCCTAAACAAGATCAACAAGCGCCGTAGTGCTCGACCTTACGACGCCCATATTCGTAAGCTTATATTCGTGATTTTTTTTTTTTTGGGGGGGGGGGGGGGGGCGTTATGCTCT